>NC_045479.1:7606972-8235901 GCF_009650955.1 Corvus moneduloides
AAAGGAGACATTCCCCTTTCTTCCACAGATACAAGGAGTCTGTGCACCGGATCCTGAAACAAGATGAACTGGTTTAAACATCTGCCATGACATACTGTTCTGGATGAGCCACACACATGGCATGAACCAGTGGAGATTTGATTCCATCAAACCAGAGCTCCTGACAAAGACTCCTGCAGAAGCACCACTTAACCACTGCCCAAGTATCTACTGAAAAATTTAAAAAAATTCTAACTCCAAGACGCAGAGTTCCTACATAGAACTAAAGTTTCTTTAAAAGAGTCCCCCTACTAAAGGATTATGTATATCTGAACAAATACCTGTTTGCTGCAAGTATAAATTAGGTATTTTACAGTGTGTAACAGGTAGCAAGTGTTGTTAGTGTAAAACCAGAACTGAAATTAAAAGGTATTGTTGGCGTAATTTCTTTTTCTGAAGAGACAAAGGCATAGTAAGGAAAAAATTGCTAAATCACAGGGATAATCATCATAGCCAGCTCCTCTAATGAGGCATCATGGGATTACTAGAGTTATTATAAGAGTCATCTTATTGAAGAAATTCAAAGTTAATTGAAATCAATTGTACTGTTCTGACAGCAGGTGTTTTAAGTGGCTAAAATATCAAAGTGAACTCTTTAAAATAGTTAGAATGAATGTAACATTCTCTTTTCAACTCTTAGCCCTGCCAAGTGATACTGTACGAGTACAGAAAAGTGTACAGTCAAAGAAAAATGCTGGAATGAAATAGCATTTCCCATGCCAGTCCAGCAGCTATCAAACAAAATGGGGTTCTAGGACACATTTTTGTTATGGATGTGCAAATTCCATGGATCTTATAAGGGCAACCCAATGGCAGGCTGAAAGCCGTATGTCCATTCCTCCATGAAAATGTCCTTTATTACCCTTTTTCTTCAATATGAACAGGGAATCTCAATATGCTGTTACTGAAAGCACAAACAGAATGCTAGGATTGTCATTATGCAAACTACATTCCTAAGCTTCTCCTCCAAGGACCTGAAGGTAAATCCTTCTCTAGTTTTTTCCCTCTTTCTGCAGATGGCAAAACAAGCAATACATTGCCACCTGATTTTGCAATTAGAAAAAGAAAAAAAAGGAACTGAAGCTTTCTGAACTACAATCCAGAACTAATCTTTACTCTGATCCAGTTCATTTTATTTTGCAATTGTTCAGGATTCCCAGCAACGTCAGCAGGACTTCAATGTGCAGAAGAATGGCAAAGTCAAGCTGATATTTAATACCTGTTGTCTTTGTGTTTATAGACTCAGTGCAGTGACAGAAAAGTTTAATACTCCACCTGGGAGCCCATCACACTGCCTCCCCTGAAATCTAGAGCCAGACATGGATGCAGTTCTTGTCACAGCAATAGGGAGGGCTGTGCATACCTTGGGTCAGAGTTTGACATCAGCTTGACCTCAATCTGGAAATGCCTTTCAGATTTTACCTGAGTTTTCACTGAAGCTTATAACCCTTATTTTTCCCTATTCTGGCAATATCAATAATTTACTCTTTAACTCATGTAAACAATGCTGCCATTTCCAGGCACAGCCCAATACGAACTTCAACAAACACAAAACCCACTTCCTCCTCTTCCCCAAAACAAAGAGACAACATCAGCACAATGAGATGTCTTGAGTTAAACCATCTCCAACAACTTGGACAAGAACTGTACTTGAATTTTAAGAAGTCTAACACTTTCCACAAACAGGTTTTGCTGGTGACCATCACAGGCAAAATACAGTCAGATTTAATTTCAGATATACTACCCAAAAAAACCCTGAACCAGCAATAACACAGGCTGGGAGAGTCTGCCTGAAACTAATGTTGATTTTCTGCATAGATAGTAAAT
The DNA here is from genome assembly GCF_009650955.1 of Corvus moneduloides. NCBI lineage: Eukaryota > Metazoa > Chordata > Aves > Passeriformes > Corvidae > Corvus > Corvus moneduloides. Next base: position 7,608,839 of record NC_045479.1, read on the forward strand.
TATGGTAAAGAAATGAGGCAGTGCACAAGTGAATGGCATAATGTCTTTCAGGAAGGCATATTTTATTACTGTGCTCCAAGACAGGCTGTCTGAATTCAGAGATCATCACAATCAAAAATATTGTGGCCCACACATGCTCATTGTTAATTTTTAAGACCTGGCTTGCCACCTAACTCTTAGATCAGCAAGTAGGAACAAGTAACAAGGAACTTCCAATGGAGGTTAAAGATTTGTTTATTTGTTTATCCTGATTTATTAATTAATAATATTAATTAATAAATAATTAACTTTCTAGAAGTAAAATACCCTTAACAACTCTTTAAGGACATAAAGAGCAAGAAACACATGCAGCAGAGCACCTCTGCTGTGCTATTAAGGCCAATGCTGGCTCTCCTGATGGCTCTTTTATTTACATAGAAGTGCTTGTTGCTTGACAATTTAGATAAAAAATGTTACTGCTGCTCTGCATGTGCTGTAGATTGAAGGTGTAAAACCACTGGACTAACTAATGGAGTCTTCATACATCATATCTTGTTAAAGAAGAAGTAACCCACTCTCAAAGGTGATAACAATTAATCAAAACTACAGCATCCGAAGGATGTACTTGTGACAGAATTCTAACTTGTCTTTCTGAGTTGGATGCCAAATTAAGAACTGATTAAAGCTGTTGCCTTCCAGTAATGAAAATAATGGATCTACATTACTTATTTGAAGACACTGAAAAATATTAAAACTATGCTAAATTCTCTAGCTCTCTAACCCACCAACATAAAAGAAACATTGATGACTAGCCAGGGAACCTTAATTAGGATGCAACTTTAAATCCAGCTGTGCATAAAAGTCTACTTCATAAGATTCCCTCAAAAGCTGAGTTTGTCATTCAGTTCTTTCTTGTCTTCATTTGTAACTTTCAAGAAAAGTACACATTGCCACAAATGCCAATGTCTAAAATGGAAAAGTGATGAATATGGGCACTGAGAGATAACACTCACTCCAGCTATGTTTCTAACAGGTGTAGATGGGGTTTTTTTGTTTGTTTTACTGTTTCATCGTTAACATGTACAGTTGAATTGAAATGCAATTTTAGGCTCTTTTTTATTCAGTGCATGCACAATCAAAGGTATACATTACTGAATTATGAATTAGTTGTGCCTAAACAAATCGGGGGGGGGGGGGGGAAGGGGGGGTAAAGGAGGACGGAATGTAAATACATATGTAAAAATAACCTCCCTACTTGAACTGCCTATTTAAGTTTACACTGGTGTTCCCATGAAAGTGAGGGCTTGAAACCATCAAATAGCTCCACCATTATCCCATCTGTTGTCTCAGGAGTCCTCAGTGCTTCTTCTCTATACCCTCAAGGATGCAGAGTTGATTTATAAGCCATTACCTAAGGAGCAACTACTAATTATAGCAAATCTGCACAGTTACATGATGGGTTTGTGACTTGGTCACAAGCTAAGACCTCCAAACTCATTTCACTTGTGACCTGAGAAAGATTTCAATGTAGACCACTGGAGGTGGCAGCCTGTAGCACGAGGACACCACACCACCAGCCAGGCTCTTAATTATGAGCTCTTATTGCACAGGATGTTGAAAACAGTAAAACAAATCTAGGGTTCTGCCTAAAAATAGGAGGTTTCCTGCTAGGCCAAACTTGCTGTTTACAGAATTTAGTTATTTTATGTTTAATTACTTCACTGTCTATAGATTTATTTACAAGATTATGAGGATGGCAAGTCATAAATATATGACGATTGCTTACTAGTTAGTTTGGATTATACATAAATATGCTGTACAAGCTTAGCAAAAACCTTTTTCCCCAAGCTGAATCAGAATATTCAAACTGTATTTTCAAATGTGTTTCTCTGCCTTATCTAAATTCCAACATGACATATAATAAATAGCTTCTCATTTACTATAATCATAAAAATTTAAACAGCCTTGAAATAGTTGCTACCATATAGGGGGAAAAGATCAAATCTATGTTCCAAATACCCACTTAGAACAGTAAAACTATTTTGACATCGAAGAAACAATACATAAACATGCATTGTTGCAGGAAAGGCTGTTAACCTTATTTAAAAAAAAAAAAACCTTCTACCCAGTATAGTAGTATTAGAGTCAACAATTTGCTGTTTTACACTGCAAAACAAGGACTAACAGCCCTTACATATGATGTAGTGTCAGATTTGCTTTAAAAAAGAAAGTATGTGATTTGACTCTATACAATGATTAAACATCTTTGTGCTCTGCTGAGTAGGGTATTCTCTCCCCTCCCCCCTCCAAAAATGGCATCAAAGCAATCAAAATGGTAATGTTCAGCATGAATGGGGCCCCATCCCCCACTGGCAAACTCCGCAGACTTTTCTCCATGTTAGGAGAAACCAACACCCCTTCCTCACAAAATGGAAGCTTCCACTACCAAACTGAGAGTGCAGACAAATTCTCATTACAATAAACTGGGAGGAAAAGGGTGGCGTGCAGCCATCGCCCGCAGGCACGCATCACACAGGCACTTTGCAACTTTAACCACAACTCCAGCAAAACAAAACAAAACACACACCAAAAAAAAAAAAAATTCTTTTTTTAAAAAAGGGACAGGGAAAAGCGGGGGATCGGCACACGTGGCCCCTTTCCCCGTCCCCTCGTCCGGAGGGAGGGAGGGAGGGAGGGAGGGACGGAGGGAGGGGGCGGCTTTGAGCTGGCGGGCGCTGTCCCCAGCCCCGGTGCTGAACGGAGGAGCCGCGCTCGAGGCCGGGGAGTAGTGCAGCCCGTCACCGCCGCGGAGGGCCCGGGGGAGACCCGGAAAGTTCAGCCCTGGGGCGCAGAGTGGGGCCTGGGCCGGCAGATCTCCCGCTGGCTTTTCCAACTGCCTTTCCCGCGCTCGAAGTGCCTGGAGAGAGGCCGAGGGGCGCGGGGAGTTGGGCGAGTGGGATTGCGAGAAGGAATGCGAGCGGCGCTGTCCGCGGTGCTGAGCGCCCGCGCCCCCGCCGCCCCCCGCACCAAAACTTTCCTTCCGGGCTCCTCTCGGGCAGAGCAGCGGCCCGGGGGTCACCCGGCCCAAAAACAGCGATGAGAAACTTTGGGAAGGGCGGGCGGGGGGGGGGGGGGGGGGGGCGTGGAGGGGAGGAGGTAGGGGGGAAGGTCCCTGGTTTGTTTTGTTTCCCTCCTCCGTTTTGGTGGTTTTTTTCTCCCCCTCCCCCCGGCAGCTGAAACAGGTTAATCTGATTTTATTCGTATTTTTGGAAAGAGTTGAAAAAAGTGAAAGTGCCTAAGTGAACTCGAATCAAAAGCCAACACGTCAGATCAGACCAAGGCAAGAGAAAGGCAAATGGGGAGGGAAAAGAAGAAGAAGAAAACAAAAAGAAAAGAAATAAAGTCATCAATAAAAATCAGTTTTGTAATTAAACCCAGAAATGGCTCTGAACGGGGCTCCAGCCTCCTCCGTCCCAACTCTTGCTCTGCACATTACACAGAAGTGCACAAAGTAGCCCAAGACAGAATTTTCCATATTCCTAAAACATGTCGACCAACTCAAAATGGACGCCTCTTTTTTTTTTTTTATGTTTTAACTACTGCTTATTTTTTTACTACTAGCACTGAAATAATTCTTCCCCCCAGCAAGACATCAGAGAATCCGACCTCATTATAAAAACATGCATTTTCTGACTCTATGCAAAAGAAAATGGATGTTATATCCCCTGCCGTATTTTTCAGCTAATGCAGACACTTTTCGGATGTTTAGCTAGTGCATCGTAAAAACAAGAAGAAAAACCAAACACAACTGAATCGATCTGTTCCTTACTTGTTTCTCATTAAGAGCTGTTATTCTTGATTGCCTTTCATGGATTTGTTTCTTAAGATCCCCGTTCTGCAAAAACGGCAACAAGACGCATATTAAAGGCAAAGTGCAAAGTAACCCCTGTAATGAATAAACTTGCGAGCTAAAAATTGTTCAAAGGCAAAACCATTCCACCGAAGCCGTACGGAAGCATGCACACAAAACACCCTCCTTAGCAAGAAAGCTCAGTGCAGACTACAAAATGAGATCTCTTACTGATAAAGTTTCTCATCCTGCTGTCCCAGCACAACTGCGCTTATTACGGCAGGGATAAAATACTGAAGAAGAGAAAAAAAAAAGGATCTGCATTTACCTGTGGATCTTGCTTCATCTGTGCAACTAGTTTCTATAAAAAAAAAAAATCACCCCCAAAAAAGGAGGAATTAGAAACTGTTTCAAGTTTAATGGATTTTTTTAAATGTATGTATGTGTGTGGACGGGGGAGGGAGGGGGGTAAGGAACAAAGAGGCAAGTAAACACTGCGAGTCAGTTTCAAGCAAAGCTCATAAATATTCAAGTCTCGTCCTAATCTCTCCAACACGCACGCACACACACACACACACACTCGCTCTCTCTCTCTCACGCTCACGCACACTCACACGAGCACCGACTGCAGCGTTGACTCCGCATCTCCACAACACACACACACACACAAAAAACTCAGCCAAACAATCCGCAAAAGTACTTTGGGGAAGTGCTCGCCATTGCGGCGGGGAGCCGGGGGTCCCCGCCGCGCCCCCCCCCCACGCCCCCTCCCCTGGTCGCTGCGGCACGAAGGCTCTCGCCGAACATGCAACACCGGTCCTGTGAGCCCCGATCAGAGGCAGAGCACGGCTGGTTGCCTCAGCATTTCATTCTTTTTACCTGGTGACATTGGATTTCCACTTTTAACGCCTCCTGCAAGCTGTGTAGTTCCATCCCTGCAACTTGCCAGGCACTTTCCTGCCACTTTCAGATCCGAGTGAAGTTTTTTTTTTTTTGTTTGGCTTGGTTTTTGGTTTGGTTTGGCTTTTTTTTTTTTTTTTCCACTGCCTTTCTTTTCTTTTTCTTTTTCCTTTTTTTTTTCTTTTTTGGCTTTTTTGTTTTGGTTTTGTTTTTTCTCTCTCGCTTTTTGCAACCGACCCGCCAGCCAGCCAGGCAGCCACCCCTCCCTCGGCAGAAAAATGGAAGAAAATAATTTTTAAAAGTAACCCAAAAAAAAAAAAAAAACAAACAGGAAAAATTAATTTAAAAAATTTTTAAAAAAAGGAGTGGCGGCACCAAGAACAACAATACTAAGGAAAAGCGGCAGGACAACCGGCAGACACAAGTACTCGGTGTGCACGGCAAGTTCTTCGCCTCTTTGCTGGGGACACGGACTCATCACTCACTTTCCGCCGAACTGGGGGGGCCCCTCCCCGCGCGCCCCCGCCCGCGCGCCCCCCCGCGTGCCCTCCACCGCCCCCGCCCCGCCCCGCGCTCGCCCCGCCGCCCCTCGCCGGCCCCCGCGGGCCGCTCCAGCAGGGCCGGACCGGGAGCCGGGGCCGGGCAGGGACTATATTTCCTGGTAGAGCGCGCGCGCCGGGATCCGCCGCCCGGGGGGAGAGAGTTGTGACACGGCTTTGGCGCGCGCGCGCGCGCGGGTGCCCGGATGGAGCGGGGGGCAGGGGGGCTCGCGGCTCCGCGCGTGCGCGGAGCGGCTCCTGCTGCCACCAGCGCCGCCACAACAAAGTGGCGAGAGAGGGGCGGGAAGGGGCGGGGACGAGGGGCGGGGCCAGGGCCGGGGCTCGGGAGACATCCAGGGGTAGGGCTACGAGACAGGGATAGGGATAGGAGATAGAAATGGGGAGAAGGAGAGAGAGAGGGGTAGAAGATAGAGACAGGGATAGGGATAGTTGAGAGGGAGAGGGATAGGAGACAGGGCCAGAGATAGGAATAGGGACAGGAATAGGGCAGGGACAGGGGATACAGAGAGGGATAGGGTATAGGGGTAGAGATAGGGACAGGGATAGGGGATAAGGACAGGGATAGGGACAGGGACAAATACAGGGATTTGGATAGGGATGGGGATAGGGATTGGGCCAGTGGGGAGCTGCTACAGGGATAAGGGTAGTGACAGGCAAAGGGACAGGGGGAAAGGACAGAGGAAAGGACGGGAACAGGGACAAGGGATTCGGCTTTCTTTCCTTTCCCTTCCCTGCCCGCCCCAAGCATGTTCGCTGGGGACTGCCCTGGGGTGAGGGAGCCCCCCCTCCCTCTGCTCCACGCGCTCCCACTCTATTCGACCCACGTTCTCCTTCTCCAGCCGCTGGATCTCCTCTGTCCTTCCCCGTCCCTGTCCACACGGAGGGAGCAGGCGGGGGCAGCCGCACCTCGCCCTGTCCTGCCCCGTCCCGGCGGTACCTCCCCCATCCCGTGAGGGGCCCTGCCCGCCCCAGGGAACCCCCTAGCAACCCGGGCTCGGCTATTCCGAGGATCCCGGGAAGTGTCACCTGCTTTAGGCAGAGATCCAGGTAGTGGAGGGTCACAGGGTATGGGAGAGTCATAGGGCAGCGCATCCGGTTTACGTGGTCCCTCACTCACCCCATCTACCTGCTCCTCACCAGGACAAGCTTCTGTACCCCACTGCTGGTGTCCTCACACTCCAAAGTGGGATGTCAAACCTGAGACACATAAAAAAGCAAAATGTAACTAGGGGACATAAAGTCTTCTGGCAGATGAGATACTTTCAGGTCTGCAGCTACGGGAGAGCATAAGGGGTTGTAGCAGCTCAAAGGGAAAGGGAAGGGAGGGTGGGACATTTGGACGCAGCACCTGCTCAAATGAACATGCTGCTGAGGGATGGCAGTGCAGACCTTCTGACTTTGTTTAGTTAATAAATAATAGCAGTGATACTTTAAATTGGCCCAGAAGGGTTGGCTCAAGTGGATGCTCCAGTTCAGCCAAGTCAGGTCATGGTTGCAGCTGTCAGTAAGGAATCCAAGTACCACTAGGTCACCTGGCACCACAAATGTGCTCCAGATCAGGTGTGGACAGAAACACATCACCTTCATGTCACTTCTCTTCCATGAATGTGTGACAAGGCTCCAGGTCCTACAGACAGACTGCACCTGATGCAGCATCAAGCCAGCTCTCAACTTTTTAAAAATAGATTCAAATCAGCAGCATGAGTGTATACAAAATCAGTGTTTCACCATGCAGCTGCAGTATTTTCCATGCAGTATTTTCCATGCAGTAATGGGAGCTGTGCAGTTAGATTTACTGTTGTCTTGATGCATGGCCGGAGTAAGGTTGGAAGCCAAAAACAGTCCTCAGAATAATTTTATGGATGACAGTCAAAATTTAGGGCACGTTTTACCAAGCAGTTAGCTGATGGAGTGCTAGGGACCAGAACTTGAGTGTATACACACTCCCACTCCTGCACTGATTGAACAGTGATATTTTATTTAATCTGCACTAAAACACAAAGCTGAAACTCAGCCTAAATCATTAGTCAGTGTTGGGCTTTTTTGGGAGTTCCCCTCCTGGATTTTTTTCCCCCCCTTGAGGAATTTTCCCCATATATGTTGCCAGGGCGACAAATTGCTGGGTACTTAGGGAGGACAAAGGACCTAGCCATTGAGGGTGTGGTCCAACAGGCTACTCTCTTTCACCTTGATGTGTGGGCAGTGAGTGCTCGGTGTTCAGATGGAGAGAGAGGCTGCTGCCATCTCATCAGCACTGGAGACTTCTGCTTTTCGGCTGCCTTCCTTCTACTGGAGAAACCCCGGGATTCCCAAGCCCGCCTTTCCCTGCCCCGCTGGGAGCCGGGCTGCTGCCACTCTACCCCCCTGCTGTTGCTTCCAGTCTTTGCTGCTCTGTAGCCCCACCATGTCCTGCCTGCTGAGTCCTCCCAGGTTTCCCACCGCAGCTCCGGGGTTTGATACATCTCGCCTGCCACCCGGGATTTGTGCTCGTCCCTGCCGTTCCAGCCTGCTGTTCCCGAGGGTCTGGCCGAACACCGGGATCGGCTGCCCAGGGGGTTTGTGAAGCCTTTGGTCCACCTCTTCCCAGGATCCCAAGCCGCCATTGCTGCGTGCTCCCCGAGCTCGCTCCGGAGCGCCCCCTGCAGCCGCGGAGGAACCATCGCACCCGTCCTGCTCACCGGGAGCTGCCACTGCCCCTGCAGGCTGTGACCAGAACTGTACCCGAGGGGAAAGGGCCCGACAGCCGAGAAGGCTGGCACTGGGTTTGTGGTTCTGTTTGCTGTTACTGCCGTAGTTATTGCTGTTTGTTTGCCTTGTTATACACATATATACATACACATAATAGTAAAGAACTGTTATTCCTATTCCTCATACCTTTGCCTAAAAACCCCTTAATTTCAAAATTATAATAATTTGGAGGGAAGAGGGTTGCATTTTCTTTTTCATTTCAAGGGAGACTCCTGCCTTCCTTGGCAGACACCTGTCTTTCAAACCAAGACAGATCTTGGTGCCCAATGTGGGGCTCGAGGGCATTAAGAAAAAGGAATAACAGTTCCTGGGTAACTTAATTCTGTGTGCTGGATATAGCAACCTCATTAGGTGGCACCATGTGGGCTAGCTTACCCTGGCTCAGGTGTCACATGTTCGTGGCTGTATTTCTCCCCTTTGCATCTCCTTATCTAAACATGTGTCCTCTGACTAAGGCTGCAGTGGCTGTTATCCAGTTAGTGCTATGGGTTGATAAGGTGAGGAATTCATGGGTTTTTAATTTCCTCTTGAATGTGGGCACATGGATAAAAAGCTATCACACACTAAGCATATGTTTTTGGGGTTACATTAACAATGGTACCTTCTGTGACGAAATAACCCCAAGGGAAGTTTTCTCCCAACCCTTCAAGTAGTTCTTTGGGCCTACCCCACCAGTTTTCAAAGGGTTTAGATTTCCCCTAGCTAGTAGCCAAGTGTTGTTGATACTCTATCTGGTGTTGTCGATAGTTCTACTCTATTTAGCACTCAGGGATAAGGTGAAATTGACTTGTATAAGTACCCAGGCACCTGCCCCAGAGTCTAGGGATGCTGCCCCAGAACCTGACATGGCCCCAGACACTAGTGATACGGCCCCAGAGACTAGAGATCCTGTCCCACAGCCTGATACCACCCAACAGTCCACCTCAGAAATGGACCACCCAAACTGGATGGGGGTACTGGTGAAGGGGATGCAGGAGATGCACCAGGAGATATGCTAAGGGAATACACCTCCCCAGCTAGTGCAAAACCCTCTCCCTGCCCCAAAGAGGGTGAGTCCGATGGTGCAGCAGTGGAACCCATGGATGTTACAACCGTCCAGGTTTCAGCTGAACCACAAGGGCAACCACAGCCAGCAGCAGTCGCCCCTGTGCAAAGGAGGAAGTATAAGACCAAATCAGTACGACCAGTTAATGATGATGGGGAACCAGGGCCCTCACAACCAGCAGGAGAGCCAGAGCCGGAAATCATCACTGAGTCCCTTTTGTACAACAGTCTCCATAACATGTGAAAAGACATTGTGCGACAGGGGTGCGAGCCTTATACAACCTGGCTGCTTCAGTTTTGGGACCTTATGGGCACAGGTGTGCAACTGGATAGTGGTGAGGCAAGGTATTTGGGTTCCTTGACCCAGGACCTGGGTGTGGACCAGATATTTGTGAGGGAGTGTTCTGGTTTGGCCAAATTTAGAAATATATCCTCTGAGAGAAGGCAGGTCACCACCCCTCCCCCCACCAGGTTCGCGGAAAATAAATTTTCCTCAAAGGAAAGTGAAAAACATAAAAGCTATTTATTTAACAAACACACGGGGAAAGGATAATACTGCTAAATAATAAAATCTCTTGCTGTGGAGAAAAAACCTGGGAAAGTGCTAGAGTCCTCCCTTTGGTCTCCTCGGAGCTGGGGCTTGGCCCAGGGCCAGGCTGTCTGCGCTCGGTGGAAAGTCCTCCCGATGTGTTCTAATATTGAAGCAGTCCACTGGAAAAGGGAGAAAACTCGAAATTCCAGGGAAGGAAAAAAATTCAACTCTCAGTCTCTCTCCAGAGAAAAAGAAGCTGAGCAACTGGCCAAAAACTGACTCGGGAAACAAGCCGGGTGCTTCCTCCCTCCCCTGACACAGCTGGGCAAAAGTTGCTATCTCTGTGTGACCTTGAACAAGCTGCAAACTGCTTTGAAAAAGTTTTGCTCAGTTTTTCCTTCCCCCTCTCAGGCTCGATTTAGAGGCATAGAAAGGCACAAAGTTAATTTCTGGGCATAGGGCAGCGATACGGGATACACATCATAAAGTCACCCCAAGACAGGGAGCCAGGGCCCCTTTCTGGGAGTGGCTTTTAACAAGTGTGAGAGAAAGGTTCATTCACAAAGAAAGAATGCAGGAGTACCGTCATAGAATGCAGTGGAAGACACTCAAGGAAGGGATCCAGCAGCTAAGAGAGCTGGCAGTATTAGAGGTACTCTTTTGGAGCAATGGACAGCATGATAATGACCCCAACAAGGTCAAGTGCATAGGACAGATGATGTGGAACCTAGCACCTTCATTGCAACGATTGATGCCAAGATCAACTGAGAAACAGTGGGCTCTTTCGCCAACAGGCTCAGGAATTATGACAGTATGGTCAATGGCCCGCTGAAAGCTCCTGTCTCTGCTGTGGTCCAGGACCTCAAAGAGGAGTTGAAGGAGTTGAGAGAGGAGATGAGGAAGATCACTGTGGCACCAGTGCGAGTCACAGGCCCCCAAGTCAGAGCCCGTCGTCCCCCAGCTAGAGAGAGAGGGTACACCCCACGAGCTGAGCTGTGGTATTTTCTGTGTGACCACGGTGAAGACATGAGAAGGTGGGATGGGAAACCCACCTCTGTCCTGGCAGCACGGGTGCGTGAACTCAAAGGGGAAGACACTAACTGCAGGAGTTCTGCTAAAGCGAAAGTAGCCTCAGCTTCCCGTGACCAAGCTGCCAGTTATTACAGAAGGGAAGATGATATGTCAAATCCCCTTGAAGGCACCTCTACCATGTATGCCCATGGAGGGAATAATAACCAGGGCTAGAGGGGCCCTGCCTCTAGCCAGGAAGAGGCACGGGAGAACCGGACTTTTTGGACAGTGTGGATCCGATGGCCTGGCACATCAGAGCCACAGAAATATGAAGTGTTGGTTGATACTGGTGCGCAGTGTACTCTAATGCCATCGAGATATGTGGGGGCGGAAACTGTTTCTATTGCTGGGGTGACAGGGGGATCACAGCAGTTGACCCTGGTGGAAGCTGAGGTGAGCCTGACTGGGAATGAGTGGAAGAAACATCTCATTGTGACTGGCCCAGAGGCCCCGTGCATTTTGGGCATAGACTTCCTCTGGAACGGCTATTACAAAGACCCAAAAGGACTCAGGTGGGCATTTGGGATTGCTGCTGTAGAGGCAGAGGGCATTAGGCAATTGAACACCCTGCCTGGACTATCAGAGAATCCTTCTGCAGTTGGACTCCTTAAGGTAGAAGAGCAACAAGTGCCAATTGCCACCTCGATAGTGCGCTGCTGGCAGTATCGGACAAATCGGGATGCTGTGATCCCCATCCACAAGATGATCCGTGAGCTGGAGAGCCAAGGGGTGGTCAGCAAGACCCACTCACCCTTCAACAGCCCCATCTGGCCTGTGCGCAAGTCTGACGGGGAATGGAGATTGACTGTGGGCTATTGTGGCTTGAATGAAGTGACTCCACCATTGAGCACTGCTGTGCCAGACATGTTGGAGCTCCAGTACGAGCTGGAGTCCAAAGCAGCAAAGTGGTACGCCGCTATTGACATTGCTAACGCTTTTTTCTCCATTCCCCTGGCAGCAGAATGCAGGCCTCAGTTTGCCTTCACCTGGAGGGGTGTGCAGTACACCTGGAACCGACTGCCCCAGGGGTGGAAGCACAGTCCCACCATCTGGCATGGACTGATCCAGACTGCACTGGAAAAGGGTGAGGCTCCAGAACATCTGGAGTACATTGATGACATCATCGTGTGGGGGAACACAGCATCTGAGGTATTTGGGAAAGGAGAAAAGATCATCCAGATTCTCCTGGAGGCCGGCTTTGCCATCAAGAAGAGCAAAGTCAAGGGACCTGCCCGGGAGATCCAGTTCCTCAGGGTAAAGTGGCAAGATGGACAATGTCAGATTCCCACTGAGGTCATCAATAAGATTACCGCAATGTCTCCACCGACCAATAAAAAGGAAACACAGGCTTTTCTAGGTGCCATAGGCTTTTGGAGGATGCATATTCCTGAGTATAGCCAGATCGTGAGCCCTCTCTACCTGGTTACCCACAAGAAGAACGATTTCCACTGGGGCCCTGAACAACAACAAGCCTTCGCCCAGATCAAGCAGGAAATCGCTCACGCTGTAGCCCTTGGCCCAGTCAGGACAGGACCAGAAGTGAAGAATGTGCTCTACTCTGCAGCCGGGAACAAGGGTCTGTCCTGGAGCCTTTGGCAGAAGGTGTCTGGGGAGACTCGGGGCCAACCACTGGGATTCTGGAGCCGAAGCTACAGAGGGTCTGAAGCCAACTACACTCCCACAGAGAAAGAAATCTTGGCAGCTTATGAAGGAGTCTAAGCTGCCTCAGAAGTAATTGGCACAGAGGCACAACTCCTCCTGGCACCTCGACTACTGGTGCTGGGTTGGATGTTTAAGGGAAAGGTTCCCTCCACGCATCACGCCACCGACGCTACTTGGAGCAAATGGATAGCCCTCATCACACAGAGCAGCCATATTGGAAACCCAAATCGCCCTGGGATCTTGGAAATAATTACGAACTGTCCAGAAGGTAAGATCTTTGGATTACCTGAAGAAGAAGAAGAGCAAGTGACACGTGCCAAGGAAGCCTCACCATATAATGAGCTACCAGATACTGAAAGACGATATGCCCTCTTCACTGACGGTTCCTGCCGAATTGTAGGCGCTAGCTGGAAATGGAAAGCTGCTGTATGGAGTCCCACATGTCAAGTTGCACAAGCTACCGAGGGAGAGGGTGGATCGAACAACTTGCTGAACTTAAAGCCGTCCAATTAGCCCTGGACATTGCTGAAAGAGAGAAGTGGCCAAAGCTCTACCTCTACACTGATTCATGGATTGTAGCCAATGCTCTGTGGGGTTGGCTGGAAAGGTGGAAGAAGGCCAACTGGCAGCATAGAGGAAAACCAGTCTGGGCTGCTGAGGAGTGGAAAGGCATTGCCACGGAGGTAAGGAAGCTGTCTGTGAAAGTCCATCACGTAGATGCTCATGTTCCCAAGAGTCGGGCTAATGAAGAACATCGTAACAACAAACAGGTAGATCAGGCTGCAAAAATAGAGGTGTCCCAGATAGACTTGGATTGGCAACATAAAGGAGAGTTGTTCTTAGCTCGATGGGCCCATGATGCCTCAGGCCATCAGGGCAGACATGCCACCTATAAGTGGGCACGAGACCGAGGGGTGGATCTAACCATGGACAGTATCTCCCAGGTTATCCATGATTGTGAGACATGCGCTGTGATCAAGCAGGCCAAGCGAATGAAGCCCCTGTGGTATGGTGGGCGATGGTCCAAATACAAGTATGGGGAGGCCTGGCAGATTGATTACATCACGCTACTTCAAACACACCAAGGCAAGCGCTACGTGCTCACAATGGTAGAAGCCACCACTGGCTGGTTGGAGACCTACCCTGTGCCTCATGCTACTGCCCGGAACACCATCCTGGGCCTTGAAAAGCAAATCCATTGGAGGTATGGTACCCCCGAGACAATTGAGTCTGACAATGGGACTCACTTCAAGAACAGCCTTATACACACCTGGGCGAGAGAACATGACATTGTATGGGTGTACACATCCCTTACTATGCACCAGCAGCTGGGAAGGTTGAGCGGTGTAATGGATTGTTTAAAACCACCTTGAAGGCACTGGGTGGGGGGACTTTCAAAAACTGGGAGGTGCATTTGGCAAAAGCCACCTGGTTAGTTAACACCTGAGGCTCCACCAACCAAGCAGGCCCTGCCCAATCTGAACCCCTACAAACAACAGATGGGGATAAGTTTCCAGTGGTGCACATGAGAGGTATGCTTGGAAAAACTGTTTGGGTAAAGTCTGCCTTGAGCAAAGACAAACCCATCCGTGGGGTTGTCTTTGCTCAGGGACCAGGTTGCACCTGGTGGGTAATGCAAAGGGATGGAGAGACCCAATGCATACCTCAAGGGGACCTTGTTTTAGGGTGAACTACCCATGGCTCTGTACTCGTATCAGTATCTGCATGTATATATGTATATAATTCGGGTGATGCACATATGTATATGGTTAAAAAGGTTAAGTTTGATGTAACACGTTAGTATGGGAAAAATTTGGGGTGGATAATGTTGGGCTTTTTTGGGAGTTCCCCTCCTGGTTTTTTTTCCCCCTCTTGAGGAATTTTCCCCATATATGTTGCCAGGGCGACAAATTGCTGGGTACTTAGGGAGGACAAAGGACCTAGCCATTGAGGGTGTGGTCCAACAGGCTACTCTCTTTCACCTTGATGTGTGGGCAGTGAGTGCTCGGTGTTCAGATGGAGAGAGAGGCTGCTGCCATCTCATCAGCACTGGAGACTTCTGCTTTTCGGCTGCCTTCCTTCTACTGGAGAAACCCCGGGATTCCCAAGCCCGCCTTTCCCTGCCCCGCTGGGAGCCGGGCTGCTGCCACTCTACCCCCCTGCTGTTGTTTCCAGTCTTTGCTGCTCTGTAGCCCCACCATGTCCTGCCTGCTGAGTCCTCCCAGGTTTCCCACCGCAGCTCCGGGGTTTGATACATCTCGCCTGCCACCCGGGATTTGTGCTCGTCCCTGCCGTTCCAGCCTGCTGTTCCCGAGGGTCTGGCCGAACACCGGGATCGGCTGCCCAGGGGGTTTGTGAAGCCTTTGGTCCACCTCTTCCCAGGATCCCAAGCTGCCATTGCTGCGTGCTCCCCGAGCTCACTCCGGAGCGCCCCCTGCAGCCGCGGGGGAACCATCGCACCCGTCCTGCTCACCGGGAGCTGCCACCGCCCCTGCCGGCTGTGACCAGAACTGCACCCGAGGGGAAAGGGCCCGACAGCCGAGAAGGCTGGCACTGGGTTTGTGGTTCTGTTTGCTGTTACTGCCATAGTTATTGCTGTTTGTTTGCCTTGTTATACACATATATACATACACATAATAGTAAAGAACTGTTATTCCTATTCCTCATACCTTTGCCTGAAAACCCCTTAATTTCAAAATTATAATAATTTGGAGGGAAGAGGGTTGCATTTTCTTTTTCATTTCAAGGGAGACTCCTGCCTTCCTTGGCAGACACCTGTCTTTCAAACCAAGACAGTATTTAAAATACTGCTGTGCTGCAGTTGTGCTTGGATGCCAATTTTAATAACCAAGTTCATCTCAAAACTATTTAAAGACACCAATATATACCAAAACCAACTTACATCAACTGTTGGGGTCTCCTCCCCCGCTGTGTAGCCCTGGGAGAGGGGCCCTGAGGGGACAGACACGGGGTTTCCCTGCCCCTGCTCAGCCTCGTTCCCATTGGTTGGTTTGTGTTCCCCTGCGCGGGCAGAAGGACCCTTGGTCTGGTGACTGTAACAGTTCCTCGGCAGAGCCCCGGCCATGCGGCTGGAGAAATAAACATCTCTGAAACATCGACCACGAATCTGTCCATATATACTTCGCTTTCCACGGGACTCCTGGTTTGATATATGTATGTTGCAGGATCCCCACTGCAACATAATGGTAGAGAATTGTGAGCAGAACGATCTCCGATCCCTAAGCGACTGATTTGTGTGAGTAAACCCTGGAAACTTTGGATTCCTCTTCTTGGTTTTGCTTTGCTATTCCATATCTAAACTATGGAGGAACCGTGGGAAGACTCTTGGCTCTCAGAGCCGCATATGGACATTTATCTTAAACTTTAAAAGATTCTTGAACAACGATTTGTAAATTTTAGCTTGATTCAAGCTCAAAAAGAACTGAAACACTTCCTGGCATGGTTGTTTAAGAACTTTTTCTATGTTTCTTGGGATTTAATTCTTACCAAGGGCTTTTGGAAAACCGTTTGGACACAGTTAATATTGGAGTCAAAATATATGCCGATGGAAGAATATTTTCGTGAATATTATTTAGTTACCGAGACTGTTGAGCAATGTCAGCTGTGTCCTGGCGAAGGGAAGCCTGGCGCAGGGACTGTGCGGCCCAGGCCACGTGCACCGAGTACTCTGCGAGCAGCAGCAAGGCAGTTCCCGCGTGCAGGCGGAGCCAAGCGAGCCGCAGTGTCGGCAGCGGAGCGAGGAGCGGCGGGACCCGGCGGTGCCCGCCCGGCTCCGCACAGCGTGTGGTGGAGCGAGCTCCGTGAATGCCCGACTGAGAGGGGCGGCGCGCAGGCGGCGGCGGGCGGCGGTAGAATGGAGCCGCGCCCAGCCAAGACGCGCGCTGGAGCAGGGCGCGGGGGAGTCGTCGCTTGGGGGCCCAGCCGAGACGTGGGTGCAGCGCCTGGCATTGGCAGTGAAGCTGCGACCAGAGGAGGCGACGCACGGAGAACTGAGCGGCGCGGCCCGGCCCGGCCCGCGCAGCCTCGAACGCGACCCCGGGAAGAGCGCGCAGGCACCAGCAGCTCTGACAATTCCAACACGGGAGCGACTGAAAGAGAGCGCAAAGACGCAGCGAGACAGAAAACAGCAGCTACTCGGAAAAAGGAAAAGATCATAGTAACTAAGATCTTAGGGATAGTAAAATGGTACAATGTTAAGCAAAATTATGGTTTTATAACAAGGTGTGACAACCAGCAAGACATATTCGTGCATAGAACTGCTATTAAAAAGAATAACCCTGAAAAATGCATCCCAAGCTTGGGAGATGGAGAGGTGGTGGAATTCAAAATTATACGAGGTAGAAAAGGGTTACAAGCATCGCAGGTCACTGGGCCTGATGGTGTTCCTGTAAAAGGCAGTATATATGCAAAAAATCGTAGTCATGTTAGACAATATCTCCATTGTAAGCCCCCCCTACAGTCTCCCTTTCCTAATCCCACCTTTCCCTTTTACCCTATGTCCTATTACCCCCAGTGTATTCCTAATCCGTTTCTTCATCCATGGTTTCCCTCACAAAACCATGCTTTTGCCAATTGTTTCCCCAAAAATCCCTTTCCAATGCTGAGTGGGGGATGAAAAGCGGGAGGGAAGAAATTAAACCCACTCCTGCCTCAGTTTCCCCACAAAGCATGCTCAGAGAGTCCTGTCTCCCTTCTGTCAGCCCTAAGATGTTCCACAGAATCTGTTTGGACATTTAAAGGCTCAGGAGGGTGGCTTGTTTTGTTTTGAAACTGTTCTTGTTATGTTTATCCAGTTGTTTTCATTCTCCTTTTATTAAAAAAAAAATGGGTGAGGTGTTGGCTGTGTAGCCCTGGGAGAGGGGCCCTGAGGGGACGGGGTTTCCCTGCCCCTGCTCAGCCTCGTTCCCATTGGTTGGTTTGTGTTCCCCTGTGCGGGCAGAAGGACCTTTGGTCTGGTGACTGTAACAGTTCCTCGGCAGAGCCCCGGCCATGCGGCTGGAGAAATAAACATCTCTGAAACATCGACCACGAACCTGTCCATATATACTTCGCTTTCCACGGGACTCCTGGTTTGATATATGTATGTTGCAGGATCCCCACTGCAACAATCAACTATGCTCTAATTAAAACTGGTTTGAGATATAATGTGTTGTGAGTCCAAAACAATGTATCCAAGTTCCATTAAACTTCTCAGACATATTCTGTTCAAGCATAGGACTTCTTACACTAAGATAATTTGAAGATTCATGGTGATATAGCCTGCCAAAATTAAGGGTAAAATCTAAACTGAAATTTTCTATTAACCTTACAATGAAATAAATTATTTTAGAAGAGCCTTATTTGCATTAGTAAGATTTGTTAAATGTAATGGGCTACACTTATAGCATTTGTTTGTGCTGGCACACAGCTTGAACAAGTGAAAGCAGGAAGTTTCACTCTTTCTCTCAAGATAATATCTAGGCCAGTTTGTTTTCCATAGTGTACTTGATGTCTGGATTTAAAATATCAAAGGGATTTTTAATTCTCAAACAATAAAATGGCTTAACTGATGGGAGACTTTTAAAATCTAAACTCTACTCACATTTGTAGACAAATCAGTCAATCCTGCAGATACTGATAAGTATGAAAATCTTTCAATGTCAAAACAATGTTATTTCTCGTGTTCTGTACAAAGGTATTTTGTAGTGTTAGACACAACAAAAGCAGGGCTTTGCCAAGTAATTTTGTCAATTGTGAAGGTTACCTTTGTAACCTCTGGTTATAGCAGAGCAAAGCTTCTGTGAGTTCAGCCATCAACTAAAAATGATTCTAGTGAAGTATCATTTCTTTATGTGTTAGTGGTTAATTCATTGACATTATGCTAGTTGATTTGTTTTAATGCATATTCCATTGGTAGAGCAAAGAACCTTTTTCTTTCCATTATTAAGTAGTCACTTGCTGACCAGAAAAAAACTAGTGATTCCTGTGAGCCTGACTTCCTGCAAAGATGTGTACGGGTTCATGAAGTTGACAATTTGACTTTAACTGCAAGGGGTGAGGTTTATCATGTCATCCTCCCCACAGCACTGAGATGTCAACAGGAAAAGTTTAGAAACTTGTTCAACCTTCCCACCATTAAAAATTGGTGTATACATCTTCAATGCTACTATGATGGGCCACACATTTTAATATAAATATAAATCATTAATTATAACCCATAATTAGTTGCATTGCTTTTCATTTATTGATGCTGCTACTATTGTTTTCTAGGGAAGTTGTGTAAAATACATTAATCTGACAAATACATGCAGTCACCTATGAAAATGTTAACAGCTTTATGCAATTTACTTGAGGATTATGATCGCAAAAATCATCCTGCTTGCAAAAGCTCAGTGGACTTCCCTTCAACCTATTCCTCTGCATAAGAAACAGCTGCAGTTTAGCTGGGAAATGCAAAGTGAATTGTGGGGTGAGTAGTATGCCTGGCAGTGTTGCAGGTGGGTTTGTTTAAGCATAGAAATTTATGGTCGGTGCTAAACACAAAAAGGTAATTTTGAATGAAGTGTCATATGTCATGTGATTAAACACATTTTTCATTGTCTCCTGAAAAGATTATCCTTGCTCTTAGAAGTTGTGGGACTCCAGGACTCCTCCAGAAGAAACTGCACCTCTCCTTTCTTCTGGAGTGGTGGAGATACCATTCAGAGCCTGGAAAGGGACTTTTACAAACAAAACTACTCTGCATTGCTGGAGAAAAGGTGTATGTGTTCTACAGCAAAATATAAACATAGCTTCTCAATTGCCAGAAGATATTTTTGTTTCTGTATGACATTGGATGAGAACCAAGAGGCCAATTTTACAAGCACTTCCACTCATGAAAAGTTTAATGGATGTGTATCACTTTCACAGTCTTTGATAATAATGTTACTTATGTGCACAAACATTTCTAAATCAGAACCTTTATCTGCTAAAAGTTATTGCAGAAATGTTATTACCGCTGGCCTGGGCCCTAGGGTATATCACTGTGTCCCGCAGCCATAGGGAGGAGGAGGAGAGAAGATCCAGCAGGCAGGAATTGTGCAGCAATATTGATTAATTATTTTACAAACTCTTTTTGAGACTTTTTTCTTCATAGTCTAATTGGACAAAGGATCAGTCACCCCTTGGGGTGATTGGCTAAAATCCTAAAACATCCATTGTCAAAATATTTTTCTACTATACCATAAACAAGACTTTTCAAGGTTGCAGGTGGCTTGGTTGTTTACATACTCTGCTACCCCTCTGTGAGAGAGAAAAGTCTCTCACGGACTTAGAAAATAGCAAGAAAAATCCTTGCTAGCAGCATTTTTGTATCTACAAAATGTATTGACAGATTGACCTATCTGATGGGATTACCTAAAAAGGCACAGTATGGTATCAATAGTAGACCAATAAATAACACTTGTTGTAACAGTATTTCCTGCATACAGAGACTCAGGACCAATTGTATCAAGAACACAAGACACATAAAACTTTTTTCTTCCAATGCATCTAATTACAGGTAGCCAGGAATCCAACACCTGGGAGTCAAATCTCACATTTCAGGTCCTGACAAGAGCTGATGATGTTCTTCCCTTATCAGATACTATAACTGATACAGAACAAGACTTGCAAATTTACAGAGGAGAGCAAGGCACTTAATTCTTTTTAGTCATACTGTCTTTCATAACAGTTAACTTGGAAATTCATGTTCCCACATACCATTGTGCAATAGTCTCACTTTCCTACAGAAAGTGCTACAAAGATATGGAGGAATAAAGTACTGAGCAGTTATATGTAAAGGCAACTAATGAATTAATGACATTGCAAATTCCATGCACTTCAAATCCTCTTCCCAAACTGGTAAGGAAAAGGGTCTGAAAACAGTAAGATCATGAGGAGCTGAGAAAGAAGGGAGTAGCTTCTTGAGTACAGGCTGCCCTGGGAAAGTCCTTGAAGTGACTAGCAATGTACCACAGAACCTTGTCTTGGTACAAGCCACAGTTGACCTCTCTGCAAGAGCAGGGGCTCTTTCTACAGGTGTGTCTTGGTTTGAAAGACAGGTGTCTGCCAAGGAAGGCAGGAGTCTCCCTTGAAATGAAAAAGAAAATGCAACCCTCTTCCCTCCAAATTATTATAATTTTGAAATTAAGGGGTTTTCAGGCAAAGGTATGAGGAATAGGAATAACAGTTCTTTACTATTATGTGTATGTATATATGTGTATAACAAGGCAAACAAACAGCAATAACTATGGCAGTAACAGCAAACAGAACCACAAACCCAGTCCATCCCTTCTCGGCTGTCGGGCCCTTTCCCCTCGGGTGCAGTTCCGCTCGCAGCCGGCAGGGGCGGTGGCAGCTCCCGGTGAGCAGGGCGGGTGCGATGGTTCCCCCGCGGCTGCAGGGGGCGCTCCGGAGTGAGCTCGGGGAGCACGCGGCAATGGCAGCTTGGGGTCCAGGGGAGGGGATGGAACAAAGGCTTCACAAACCCCCTGGGCAGCCGATCCCGGTGTCCGGCCAGACCCTCGGGAACAGCAGGCTGGAACAGCAGGCTGGAATGGCAGGGACGAGCACAAATCCCGGGTGGCAGCTGAGATGTATCAAACTCCGGAGCTGCAGTGGGAACCCTGGGAGGTCTCAGCAGGCAGAGTAGCGAAGGCTCGAAGGAACAGCAGGGGCAGGGAAATGCGGGTTTGGGAATCCCGGGGTTTCTCCGGTAGAAAGAAGGCAGCCGAAAAGCAGAAAGCCTGCAGTGCCAACGAGATGGCAGCAGCCTCTCCCTCCATCTGAACACCGAGAACACAAACTGCCCACACCCAGCTGAAAGAGAGTAGCCTGTTGGACCACACCCTCAGTGGCTAGGTCCTTTGTCCTCCCTAAGTACCCAGCAATTTGTCGCCCTGGCAACATATACGGGGAAAATTCCTCAAGAGGGAAAAAAACAGAAGGGGAACTCCTAAAACCCCAACAAGGTGGAAGCCAGTGGTAATAAAACTTCAGAACCAGCAAGGCAAAAAGAAAACTAGAGCAGAGCTTGAAGCCCCACTGAAGGGCTTAAGGCTGTCCAATCTGTACAAGATTTGTAGTTTGCCCTCTATTTTCTGGATACCTCCATCCTGCATTATATTTCTTCCCCTTTTAGGATCATCTCTCCACCTTAACTGAGAAGCTGCTTTAGAGAACAGGAATTATTTTATAGAAGTAACTTTTTCCTCTTAAAAGATTTATCTGGAGACTAGAGACAATGGTTAGTCATCTCGGTGAAACTGAGAGATGTAGCCAGCTCTTGTCTCTGGTGGAAAAACCTTTGAGAGAGGCAAAAACAGTCAGGAAATTCACTAATTCCCTGTGATTATCAGAGGGAAGGGATATGAAGAACAATGAAATGCTGAAGTCCAACATATGCAGGAGGCTAAAACATTTGTCTAAAGATCTGATCCTCTGGGTTCTTTTCTAAGTCTTTGACATCTTCACTGTCTCATTACCATGAGTGTCCATATTCCCACAATTCCTTCACCAGAATTGTGAATCAGTTATTCTTCACAGGTTTATAAGGTAGGTCTTGCGTGCAGTTTCAAGAGGTATTGTGTCCTTTCCCCTCCTTTACTGGAGTAAAATCAGGGTCATAGAAGCATCGTGCACTTGAAAGCTGAGAGGACCCCAGCTATTAATGACACATTGCTAGGCAAGAACAAGACCAGACTGCATTGCAATTCCTTTGGACATTCAGCATGGGAAAAGAGAGCTTACCCTTTC
The DNA here is from genome assembly GCF_009650955.1 of Corvus moneduloides. NCBI lineage: Eukaryota > Metazoa > Chordata > Aves > Passeriformes > Corvidae > Corvus > Corvus moneduloides. The sequence continues at coordinate 7,630,959 of NC_045479.1, forward strand.
AACCATGAAAAAAACCTCTGCTGAATTTTGGCAATCCCCTCTTAACTGGAATTCTTTAAACTATTATTCCTTATGTGCAACTATCTTCCAAATGTAAAACAGAACTTAAAAGAAGTTTACAATACTGCTAGGCTTTAAAGAAGTATCAAGATTTTTCTAAACATGTTTATCTTCTTGCTTTACTTCTTCCACATCCACCAAAATGGTTCACACATGCTGACTTCTCAGAAATACTCTTAGTAACAGTCAGGACAAGCACGAGATCCTTCCTAACTTGAAGACTCTAGAGAGATATAAACACACTCTCCTGACTTTCTTTATAGGAAAAGGATTACACTGAAAACTGTAGAAGTTGCAGTACCAATCTAACAGGAGCCAGGATGCTGTTCTAGGATATTGCCATAATGTAAAAGCAGGTACAGATTTTAGAGTGCAACCAAAAGACTCACTTCAGCCTGTCCCTAAAACTTACTGTTGCAAAACTGGCATTTTTAACAGAAAATCTTGAGGCTTTTCTGCAGTCTTTGTCCTATCATTATTGAAGGCAAATTTCCTTCTCTGTGTTCTAGTGAGGCATTCAGGATTTGACTCATGGGACTTTTCTGTCATTCTACATTCACTTACATCAGCTGCAGCCAAGTTCTGAAATGCAGATTTCCTCAACACTGAAGGTTTGAGAGCCTTAGGACTAAATCTGTAAAGATATTTATACCTCTGACTGGATCCCAAACAACTTTAGAGATCTGACTTGTCCTCCAAAGCATCAATTTCTTTGATTTCAGGAGGTGTTAAGCTTATATTCCGGCTTTTCTCTTGAGGTAGGAGCTCTTCTTCTTGCGGTCTCAAGTCCATTGTTTGCAAGTAAACTGTTTCCTTCCCATTGTCAGCTCTGAGAATTTCTCTAATTATAACCATCTCCCTTATTCTCTCATTGTGTTATAAGCACTTTCCTGTTCTGCCTTTCATCCTCTCTTTTCATCTCTCTATTTCCCCTGATTTTTCCCAGCTCTCTCATTTTAGCCTTCTGTCTGAATCACAGAATCAGACCTCCCAAGCAGACTCTGACTCTCAAGATGGACAAAATTCTATTCTATGTATTAACAACTCTTACTGACTTCAGTGGAGAATGCCTGATTCCATCTGCCAAAAAGATCTGGCCCTTTAAATGCAAAATGCTACCTGCATTTTTGTGCATTTGACAAACTTTCAGTGGGTTAAGTGCCAGTGTAAACCGTCAGCTGAGCTTTTGCTTTTGTTTTAGACCTTGAAAAATCCCTCCCTGTGTTGTCATACCCACAGGTAAAAGGACTTCTGAAAAATGCAGACATGCCAACGCAAGGAAAAAAATCTGTTCAAATCAAACATCTTGGCACATTTTCAAGCCCAGCAGCACTGCCCCCATCCTGAGTTTTTGAAAACAGCTGTATCAGTAAGTATAACGTAGAACTTCCGGTAAAAGGGACACACAATACATTCCTCTCTAGTCAGGAGAAAACAGGAAGGATTGACTGAAGCTCTTTTACTTATCCCCCATACTCAAATGCTAGGTGCACACACCTTATTTGGGGGCAAAGAAGTAAAGTCACTTCCATTCCCTACCCAATTTATTTTTATTCTAAATACCAAACTCAGTTTTTGTGTGCTGCTGCTCACATATCACCTACTCCACAGTGTCTGGTAAAGGGAATGAGCTGCTTTTTGGAAGCATGTTACACTACACGGAATTTTTGTAATCATTTTCCCTGGGAAGAGTTAAAACAAAAGAGTTTTCTTCTGAGTAAATTATTTTTGTTTTGAAAGAACATTTTGAATCTCTCTAAACACACTTTTAAATCCATGTAAATTACATACAAAGTGTACTCCTGTGAAAACTCAAATTCTAGTATGTTCCCCATATGATAGTGCAGCCTGTATGGAAAGGGAGCTAAACTCCACATAGTCTTGGACATTTGGGAAAAGCTGCTCAAGAAAATGGTTCTGTCTGGAAAAGGCTCCTACTGCTTCTGTACAGTCAGTGCAGAAAGAACTCCCAATACCTTACTCCGAGTAGGAGCTGTGCCTGGGTTGAGGCAAGTCCTGGGAGTGTAACCCAGCCCTGATTCACATCTGTGATGTCAGTGCAGGGCAATCACTGCCCGTGAGATCTAAATCAATGCAGTGTGATTTCCTAAAGCTCTCATGCTGGGTTAACTAACTTTGAAGTGAGGAGTAAAATTCAAATGAGATATAATAACACTGAACACTTCTGAAAATCCCTCCCATGACCTTGATGCTAAAGGAATATTGTTAAATTTGATCAGCAATTTCTGGATGTTTCTCTTCTCACATTGGAAAGGGTGCTAACTTTTTTTTCTGGAGAATCGAGTCAATTTGAGATGTACCAAATTAGACACATAAAAACAAGGAGCAGACAAATTCACTCTCCTGCCTTCCTGCCTTCCTGCCTTCCTCCCTCCCTCCCTTCTTTTAATTTAGGGTAGAAGCGTAAGAACTAGGTAATACAGCATAACATTGTGTCAAAGTGTAAAAGGTTCAGAAAAGAAATGCGTATCAATCCAAGTCACTTGGATTTGCAATGCTTCAACCCTTCCAGAATGTGTACACTCATACTTGAGCCCCACCGAGTCCTTGAAACTGGGCTGCTCATCTCCTTTGAGAAAAGAATCCTATCTCATCTGAGTATCACTTATTCCCAGGCATTTCACATTAATGAAGAATTTAACAGGATATTGAAGTTCAAAGCAAGTTTTCTCCTTTTCTGACTCCTTCCTCAGAAATGAGCAGTCCATCCCTTCCAGCATCACTTTCCAGAGCATGCCTTCACCTCCTTTTCAGGAAGGAAGTAATGAGCCAACTGTTTCTACAGGATGCTTTCTGAACAGTTTCATCTCCCAGTGGCACCTGGGAAAACTTGGTAAGATTGATACAACAAACCTGGTTGAAAAGCACAGTAATAGAAAAAATGTCTCATGCTAGGCCTAAGGTTTCCCAAGTTGCCAAGGAGATTTAGAAGCCTCTTTCAAAAAAGAGTTATGAATTTAAATCTCTTTAGCAGATTAGAAAATCCTTTATTTAAGCTTTTCAGTAGGGAAAGGTAGGAGAGAATAAGCAGCTATCAGCCCAAGCCTGATTCACAATTCAGCCACACTTATGGAAGAAGTACCTGTGCCACTAATATCTTCACTCCACCAAATAAGTCATCTGTCATTGGGGAAATCTGTGTTTGTCCTACTACCCTAAACATCAGGCCTGGCTCTGGCAGAGGCCATAAACTTTCTGTTATCTGTCATCTCTTCATGGTCAGGCGTAGAAGAAGAACCTGTCACCTTAGCTCCATCACATTGACTCAACTGCCTGATGTCACATTTTTCTCTTACAAAAAGTGCATGCACAGCTTTTCCCAAGGTTTTGTTCTCCCATATGGGATTTAAACCAAAGGCACTTTTACTCCAAAGGAAAATATTAAATTAATTTCTGTGGCAGAAAGCAACAGGGCTTTGTAGTGCAATGAACAGACAGTGACCCAGCAGGGAGTGAGAGGAACATTTACAATGAAGCCTTCACTCTCTTTGGCTCGATGCAAAAGTTCCCAGCAGTACTGAGACATATTTTCACAGGACAGTCAAATTTCTGCTGGATGGGATGAAAAGATGAAGTGGCCCATTTCACTGTATTCAGCAGGCTCCTGCACACAGAAGTCTTGCTTAACATTTCTGCTGAACAAAGCCCTAGGGCAGAAAATATATTGAACTCCCACAGTGGAGTCCCAGTAATGGCTTTTTGAAACTATATCAATTTGTATCATTTGCAGAGCACAGATATTTAACATGGTTTTAATTACAGAAACCTTTCAGATATTGTACGTCTTTCCTCTCTTCATCCCCATCCTGTTCTTCAATTTTGTTGTTGCTGCTGTTGTCCTTCACTTCCAGCCTCACTGTCTTGCAAGGCTGATCCAGTCCCCAGAATCCTTTTACCATTCTGCTTTGAAGAAGAGAATTGAATTTCTTTTGTACATTGAGGTGAATTTGTACATAATACTTGTTCAACAAATTTTGCTCCAAGGATCACTCTGGGAGTATATTCAGATCAATAACATTCCTGTTAATATCACTGGAAAGCAGCATTGCAGAGCACCACAGAGTGAGGCTGTGGGAATATCATCTTCAAAATAGGGGGTCTGAGCAAGTCAAATGAGAAGTGTCGAGCAACAGAATATTGTTCGTGCAGTCCATACACTCATTCTCTGGAGCAGGGTACACTAATTATCTCCTAATATTGCAGCAGCACACACATGGGCTCCCCAGTATGACAACTGTGCTAGGAGCTGTACAAGCTGAGGTTAAAAAAATGAAATGAAATGAAATGAAATGAAATGAAATGAAATGCTTATGATAGAAAGTCTCCATGTTCAATGCAATTATTGGTTGTGTCTTACTTAACATGTAATCATGGGGAACAGCTCCAAAGAATATTAAAAAGTACATTTTGCATTCTCAGGGTTTTTTTCTCTTCTTTAAATAAACATAGTGAGGTTCCTTAAATAGTCCTGTCTGCACTAAGCATAAGTGCAATGAATGATGTACAAAGAAAAAACACAACAGGCCATCAGAAAAAATAGATTAAACCCTTGCATTAGGCTTTCTCTCCTGACCACTAACATTCTAGTAAGGCATTAAAGTATTCTCACCTGGCTCATGAGCTCTCTCCCAAAAGACGGTAAAACAAAAGGCTTCTGAGTGCTTTCCAAAAGTTGCCAGGGCTGTCAAAATAAAGGAGGGAGATGGACACTGGGTATACACAACGTGTCCGTGCTGCTTCCCCAGGTGAACACAGAAACCTCTCAGGTGTAGCGGTGTCTCCCATGAGAGATCCTGTGCCCCAGCCATGGCCACACTGCCTTAGTCAGAACAAGCAGATTGAGTGACACAGAGCCCCAAAATGAATGCGAATCTCCAAGCTACCAAAGCCTTTTTGAAAGTTAGCCAAAAAGGCCGCTGATGTCATGATATTTCCTGTTTTCCACACTAAAGTCCCAGCCTAAATGCTTTCCATGTCTTTTTCTGGGATAAATGTCAGCCTCCCTGTCCTTGTCCCAGTTAAATACTAGGTGAGTTGTGTAAGGATGCCAAGCAACTCATCCTACTATGTTCTGTGATGCCTGTTTTATTCTCTTTATGTCTCTGCAGAAACCTTCTTTACACATTGGCCCATTCTTGCAAGACTAGCATTTGACTTGCTTTTCAAATGCCCTTAATTGGGACTTAAATCCCCTTCTAGTCCTTTTATCTATGGGAAAAAACTTGCAAACATATCCCAGGCATAGGACAAAACCAGAATCCAAGAGCAAGCAAAAAGCTTTGAGAACAGCTCATGATTTTTTTATTCAGTCTCATGACTAGCCAGGAACAGTCTGACTCATGAAGTTTGAGTGCCCTGGCTCAGCAATTCTGGGTTTGTTGTTGGAACGTCTGTGTCCTCTGGTCCCCACACTTCTTCATCTCACCCTTGGCTGAATTGCATTACTGGGGAAATACATGATTACAAAAGTTAAAGGTGAAAAATAATGAAAAATAGCTTGGACCTAAATAACATGACTTGGAAAGGTGTCTCCTGTACTGCCTGCCTTCTGTTCCTAAAGGTTTTCCTTCAAATTCCCAGTTGCAAATATATATTGCAAAAACACATCACAAAAATAAATGTGATCTTATTAAAAGGGCTGGTCCAGCAACTTTCTGTCCTCACTTTCCATCAGTGATGAGTCCCTTTAGGATCACTTTGCAACAACCAAGTTAAACAAGCTAACAAGTTTTACTGGGGTTCAAGTTTTGCCTCCCTTGGTTCCACAGGACTGGAAGTGAGCCCATGGGTCTTTTCCTTCTATTTCTTAATTTTTGTCAATCTGTTATGATGTCAGTGATACAATGCTTTGTGTTAATCTTTTTTTTCTTTCCTTTTTAATGTTAGGCTCTGAAACACACAACTGACTTTGCTGAAAACATTCCACACTCATTTGCTCAAATGCCATAGGAAATTACAAAATGTATTTGCCATTAACAATATTTTTGTATCTACCTGATGTAAACCACCTTCAGTTATTGGTGCAAATGTTATACCTAAAACACTAACAGGAATCCAGCAGTAATCATCAGCAGAATAGCAACCAAAGATCTTGCTTCAGGTATGGGCATCTGTTTTACAGTATGAAATACCTTCAGTTTTGAAACAGAATTCTGCAGCCAACAAAAAAGACAGAGAGACACTATGTACAAGGCCCTGGAGTGTCAGGACAAGGAAAAATGGCTTAATACTGGGAGAGAATAGGGTTAGTTTACATATTTCCTGTGAGGGTGGTGAGGCCCTGGCAGAGGTTGCCCAGAGAAGCTGTGGCTGCCCCATCCCTGGAAGTGTCCAAGGCCAGGTTGGATGGGGCTTGGAGCAACCTGGTCTAGTAGAAGGTGTCTCTGCCCATGGCAGGGGATAGGATGTGAAGAGCTTTAAGTCCCCTTCCAACCCAAACCATTCCAGGATTCTGTGATGATTCTATATAATGACAAAAATACCAGTAAAATGCTTGCAGAACTAGAGAGATGTTCAGTAAGGACAGGGTAAGAAGATCAATGTTTTCACTAACCACATGTTTTAAGGAAAAATAATATATTTGAGACCAGCCTTCAATATCTTAGAAATATCATATTCTCACTGAGCTTGGGAGGAAGTCAGTGAGCACAAATACAGAACAGTTGTCTTGACAGGCTGCAGATATATAGAAGAACTGCAGAAAAATTATATGTGGCAAAGGTGTTACAGGAGGTCACAAAAGAAACTGTTTAAACCAAGTTCATTAATTCTTGCAATATAGAAGCTTGCAGTGGAGAAACTCAACTTCTACTTTGTTATGGATTCAGCTTTGGGAGATCAAAGTATTATAAATTTGAATCCATTCAGATCAACAAATGGTTTAGAAAATGTGTCCTCCTTCCTGCTTATATATAATCTGAAGGCAACTAAATATCAGTCTATCTATAGAATCATAGAATAGTTTGGGTTGGAAGGGACTTTCAAGGTCATCTAGTCCAATCCTCTTGCTGTGGGCAAGAACATCTTTGACATCTACCAAATGTGGAAAAATATCCTTTATCTGGCTCTAATCCATAGTTCCTATCCCAGAGCTGAAGAAGCCCTTGAGACTGTCCAAGAGCAAGGGTGTATTTAATGCCAGCATCCAGATGGATTAAAAAATGGCATATAAAGGGCCACTATCCCAGCAAACGTCCTGACAGAGATTTGTTTAGATGACCAGACTGGGACCGATACGACAGCTCAGCCACAGAAATCAGAGCAAACTCAAGGCACACAGACAGAAAACACACCAGAACTTGGAATTCAAACAGAAAACAGAAAGACCAGATATTTCTTCACTGAAACAAGTGGAAAGGTGAGGATTGATACAACCTGCTACCATCCCTCCACCACTTAATGGAAGGTACCAGAAGGTGTTTGGAAAAGGAAGGAGGTAGCAAAATGTTGTTGGGAGCAAATGGGCACTTGTTCTTAGGAACAAAATGGATCTGTGAAGAAAATGTGACTCCAAGAGGCCCATCTGAGGTGGTGGTGCCTCCTTACCACCTCTTTCTTATGGCTGGGGCTTGAAATCACAAATCTGGCTCAAAACTGTTATACAATGTGTAAAAAAAATATAACAATCATCTAAGCCCTACTTAGTTGATACAAAACTACCACCTTGATATAATTTTTAATTTCAGTGAAAACAACACTGATTGTTAACAGATTTTAGCAATCCTCAGAAAGTTTGAAGCACAGACTTCAGAGATGAAAGTGATGGTATAATGGAGTGGAACAGCTTGGACTGTTATCTTTGTTACAATTCAGACAGGAACAGAAAACAATTAATGTAAAACTTACAGATTTAAAACTACTCTGTACAGAATGGTTATACTATCAGCAGCACAGGTGAATATTTTTTTAATACATACATGTCAAGATCTTTAGAATAAAATAATCATGGCAAAATATCCTAGGATGCCGAGGACAAATATTGTGATGAAATCTGCAGTGGAACAATAATAATTTGCTCTGCCATATCAGCCAGAGAAGTTAGTCCAATTTACAATTCAAAATAAAATTTAATCCTATATATTGACATTATATTTGTCTCTTATCACACAGACAGCTGTGTATATTGACATGATATCACACAGACAATTGTTACATAGTGAATATGCAGTATTTATAAAGCTATTTATGTCTACATGCATACAGAAGACACTCACATATATGCTCAAACACACGTTTGAGTGCCAGGTCTGCTCCTCAGCTTGCTTTAGTTATTCAAATGTGGTTTCCAAACACATGTATACAGGGCAGCACTCAGTGGGAGAGTGGAACCATCTCTCCGAGGAGCAGAAGCTTGGCACGCCACTCCTGGAGTTCATTATAATCACCACTTCCAAGCTCTTCTTAAAGAGAAACTCTCTTGCTGGGATTCCTTAGAAACCTGAGACCGATACCTCTTCATTTAAACAAGCATTGCTTTGCTGAAATCAAAAGAATAACTAAGAGAACAGTGTTTATAGGGTAGGGAGACTACTTACAACCAGCAATTCTAATTCTAAAAGCCCTGATAAGGTTTCAGCTTCCACTGTTAGCACTACCACTTTTACACCAATGATACCAATTAAACAAACTTCTTTATCCCTAGCATAAAAATATAGGGACTAAAAATAAATCTGTTACAAAATATGCATTTTGTTTATATATATTTACATAGACCTCAGATATGCATATAGGCAGTACCAGAAGGATAAAGCCATCTGATGCAGAAGATCAGCAAAGCAATCTGTAGGCTCCACAGGGACCAGAAAAGAAATATTTTTATGGGGGCAAACAACATTATGCAAGACATGCGTGTGCTTTAGTTTGTGAAACAGTTGCATAAGTTGTGTATCCAGAGAGACTGGCAGCCGTTGGCCCTGCACACAAAAGAAAAAATCTCTCCTCTATGTATTTATTAAGATTTCAAAGCTCAGGGCTACATCCCTCCTTCTTCAGGATTTAACTGACTTCTTCTGCCCTTGCACCTCTTCTCTTCTCAAAACACATGATGTGTCAGCAAAGTGAGTACGGTTTTTTCGTCTCACTGAGGAGGAATGTAATGGGGGAGGGAAAAGGGTGGGAAAGCTTTTCTCCCCCCCTTCCCCAGTGCAGCCTGCTGGGAGATGTAGTCAAGCCGCAACTGCCGTGGAACAAAGGAACGCGGCAGCTGCGGGAAGGGGCTACAGCAGCGAGACCCTCCCGGGGGTACTTGTGCAGGGCAACCGGCCAAGGGCAACTTGCAAGGGCACCGTGGTAAGGGGAGTGGCTGGAGGGCAAAAGAGAACCCCACAGTAGAGCTCACTTCCGCAAATCCCCTTGGCTTCACTGTTCTTGGGCATTGGCCAACTTCGTGTAAAAGCGTTGTCCGCACGTGCTGTGGGATGAACTGGGACAGGGAGCGGACATGTCACCCCTCTCGGTGCATTAGGGCTCGGGCAATGGGAATTGCAGCTCCTCAGCTTTGGGTTGCCAAGCTGGAAAACTTATGCCCTGCTTTGTGTTTGTATATAAGGTCGTGAAACAGGAGCAGGAAAAATCATTCCTTCGATTTGATACTGTTCAACATTACACCTCACCAGGACAACACAATGTTCTTCTCAACATCTAACCCGTTCATTGTAATATTTCTAAATGAAAAATTAAGGGGTGTTCTTTCTCCAGTGGTGTTGGTATTTTTAACCTACACCCCAATGCACGATAATCCCCTACACCTCTAACCTCTATTGCCACTCCTTAGCTCTTTATTTCTGTATTTATATTCTAACTGGGGGGGGGAGAGAAGTGAAATGGTTTCTTCCTTTCAGCCTCCCGGGCAAGCAAATGTGGGGATAGAAAATGCAAATTCTTGGAGGTCCTCTGGGATCGGTTTGGTTTGGGTTTTTTCGTTTGTTTGGGGTTTGGTTTGGTTTGTTTTGTTGTTGTTGTTTTGTTTTAAAGTAAATCAGGTGCTCAGTCTCATGCTGCTAGAAGGAGAGGGGAAGTGGCTCTCCACCACGTCTCGACATGCTTTTGCTAATATTTGCCAGTTTTCCTGGTGATTCCTTCCAGGCTATTGCAGCACAAGGCAATAGCCTAGATCTCCTTCTTTCGCTCTCTCCTTTGCCTGGGTAATTACTTTAAGTTCCAGCTCCCCTTCCCCCCCACCGTTAACCTTGGATCCATAGCTCCCGATGACGACTCTCTCTCCTTCCCTCCTGTACATCAGCTGTTACTTTTCATTTCATGGCTCACTGGTGAAACTCTAGAGCTCTTTTTCTCTTTACATGTCCAACATGTTCCTTCCCCACATGCTTTTGACTTTCCTCAAGACCTTTTTATCACATTGAAGCCGCTGGGCGTGCGTATTTTCGCGGGATGAGAGGAAGAGGAAGGACAGCCAGCGCGTACAGCCAGAGGGGGATGCCAGGCAAGCGGCTGGAGGAAGGGGAAGGATGCTTCAGCTTCTCTCCTTGCCGTGCCGCAGGACGCGGCCACAGGACGGGGGCGTAGGACGGGGCTTCGTCCTACACCCGAGGCCGGCCTAAGTTCAGCCCCCTTTACGCATCGGCACCTCAGCCCTGGGTTCGCTCAGGACTCATGCGGCTCAAAAAAAGCCGAGAAAAGCAAGCTCCACCTCGTCCCAGGTCCGCAGGAATCTCGTACGCTACTCGCCCCGCCATCTCCGCGTCTCCCCCGGGGCCGGCACACCCTGCGCGGTCGCGGCTCGGCTTGGGCTCCGCTCCGGCCACGAACGTCAAGGAATGAGGGGACAGCCACTGATGGGTTTGAGGCATTGTCCTTCTCTCTCTTTTTTTTTTTTTTTAAATTTTTTTTTTTTTTTTTTTTTTTTTAGTGGCCGAAGCAGCAATCGGCAGAGACTACGTGAAAGGACTGATCAGCAGGCACTCCTCGTCCCCGTGTTAGGTGGGGGAAGGGAGCAACATCCGGCTGATTTAGTGACTGGCTGGGGAAAACCGGCTTTGACTGGGGAAAGGATCTGTTTGGGGGGGGAGGGAGAAAGGGGAAGGGTTAAGGAAGGAGCATCTGTCGAGCTGAACAGGCAGTCCTGGAAAAGTGGCTGTGCCCTGTGCTCCCTGAAGGGGGGCTGAACAAGCATCCTCTACAGCTCAGCCCCTCGGTCACTGCCGGGCTGCCCGCACTGCTCAGGCCACCACTAGGCTCGGAGTCTCCTGCTCGGAAGGAGCCGTGAGGAGTCCCACCGACTTTGAGCCCCACAGGCCCACTCAGAGCTCCCAAGAGTACCCAGCAGGCTGCCCTGGGTGTGTGGGACCACTACCTGCCCCCGTTCCAGGACTGCCCGGATTTTACAGGAATTGCAAACCTTATAGTCAAAGTGAGATTAGGATTAGGACTGCTCAGTTTCACACACACTATAAAAACCGCTACTGGCGCTTGAAATGCATTCTTAGACACTCTTCCTGTTGTTCACCTGCCTGCAGGGCAACAAAGCTGGAGAAGAGTCTAGAGACTAAGGCATATGAGGAGCAGCTGAGGGAGCTGGGGTGGCTCAACCTGGAGAAAAGGAGGCTCAGGGGAGACCTTTTCTCTCTCTACAGCTCCCTGACATGAGGGTGCAGCCAGGTGGGGCTCAGGCTCTGCTCCCAGAACAAAAAGAAATGGCACCTCAAGTTCTGCCAGGGAAGGTTCATGTTGGGGGAATCAGGAGGAATTTCTTCATGGAAAGGGTTGTCAGGCTTTGGAAGGTGAGGTGGTGGAGTCCCCATCCCTGGAGGTGTCCAAGGAATGACTGGACGTGGCACTCAGTGCTCTGGTCTGGTTGACAAGGTGGTGATCGGTCACAGGTTAGACTTGCTAATCTTAGCGGTCTTTTCCAACCTAAGTAATTCTATGATAATACATATGATCCCTAATCTTTCTTCTCTTTCCCAGCCAACTTCAGTGACTCAGTTTCAATCAGTCACACCAAAGACAGGGCCTGCCTGTGGAGTATAGGGACGTGGCAGTTACCACACTGCTCCAACAACTGGGAAATCATTTCCCTATGGGGAGAAATCCATATTGCAGCAGGGAAACAGAACAGGAATTGAGGGTCATTGGAGTGGGATTGTGGGAGAGGACGGGCCACAAAATCCATAGGGAAATGGACTTCAGTAGTTCTATCATCCACAGTTGCATCAAAGAGAGACTCTAGATGTCTGCCTGAGTGGGACACTTCCAAATTGAAGTCTAAAGGATACTTAATGCTGCCTGAGACATCCTGAACTCAGATTCTACTCAGAGCTTCTTGTTAACCTTCAGCAGACTGCTTGGCTTGCTGGCTGTTCTTTAACCTTTGTGAGTTGGTTTTGCACAGCCTGGTTTTTGGTAATGGAGGGGCCACAGAGGTGGCTTCTGTGAGAAGCTGCTGGAAGCTTGCACCATATCCAGCAGAGCCAGTCCCTGATAACTCTGAAGATGGACATGCTGCTGGCCAGGGCTGGGCCAGTTAGAGATGGTGGTAACGCCTCTGTGGTAATATTTAAGAAAATCAAAACAAAAGAAAATCAAAATTCCAGCTAGAGAAGAGGAGGAGGTGAGAACGTGTGAGGGAAACAACATGGAGACACCAAGGTCAGTGAAGGAGGGGGAGGAGGTGCTCCAGGCACCGGAGCCGAGATGCCTCTGCAGGCCGTGGTGATGACCATGGTGAAGCAGCTGTGCCCCTGCAGCCCACGGGGATCCACGGGGGATTCAGAGATCCACCTGCAGGCCTTGGGGGAGGTGCCCATGCCAGAGCTGGTGGATGCCTGGAGGAGGCTGTGATGCAGTGGGAGACCTGGTGGAGAGACGGGGCCCTGCTCCCAGGCTGGAGCAGCCTGTCCTTGGAGGACTGCACCCCGTGGGAGAGTGACCCATGCCCCAGCAGTTTTGGGAGGACTGCTTGCCTGTGGGAGGGACTCACATTACAGCAGTTGTGAGAGGACTGTGTGCCTGTGGGAGGAATTAATATTGTAGCAGTTTTGGGAGAACTGCTGCTTGTGAGATTGGAACCACTCTGGAGAAGTTCACGGAGAACTGTGTCCCATGGGAAGGGACCCCACAGTCTCACAGGGGAAGGACTCCTCTCCCTGAGCAGCGGAAGAAAACCTCAGGTGATGAACTGACCAAAATCCCCATGCCCTGTCTCCCTGTGCTGTTGATGGGAAGGAGGAAGGGGTCAGGGGAAGAAAAGGTGTTTTAAGGGCTTATTTTACTTGTCATTATTCTCCTCTGATTTTGTTAGTAATAAATTCACTTACTATCTCTAAGCTGAGCCTGTTTTGTCCTTGGAGTGTTTTCTCTCAGTCCTTAACTCATGAACCCTTCATTAAATTTTTTTCTCATCTGCCCAGCTGTAGCAGGGGAGGGTGAGTGAGCAGCTGTCATGGGTGCCTGGCATTTGGCCAGCGTCAAACCATGACAGTTTGTTAACCCAGCATTGTGCATAAAAGGCTGAAAATTCCACTCTGTACTGGGTCTGCAGAAATGAGGAATGGCTGCACTTCAGAGAGCCCCCTTGACCACAGAGATGATGCTGGAATGTCCATGCTCTGCTTTTTCTCCTGCTTCCCTTCACACCCCCAGTTCCCCACCACCACCTTCTCTGCACCAGTGGCACTCATGGTTATGTGTCTGGCCAAGTCAGAAACTGATCCAGCCAGCCACTACCCCTTCAGAAAAAGAAATTGCTTTTTAAAGCAGATTTTTTCCCCTCCCACATTCCCACGCCTTTGAAGTGCTTAACATGAACACTAGCCATGGAAAGGTGGTCATCTGGGGAGTCACCAACTACAGAAAGAAATAACCTGTTTCATTGAAGATGACATTTCCCTTGTTAACATTAAAAGAATTTCGATCTTTTTTTTGTTGTTTCCTGTTAACCAGATAGTAAAGTTGCATATTTCCACATGCCAAGGTGCTGCTGAGTGTAACGTGTATTGGCAACGTACAGTACCTCATTATACTGTATTCTAATTCTGTACCACCTTCAAGATACAGCTGTACTTTCGTGACAAAAATAAAAATTTCTGAACACAGTGTTCAGTACAAACATCTACAGTGTTCCAAATGGTGACAGCAAGTGCAACCTTTTAGCTGAAATAAGTGATAAGAAAAACAGACTTCTCATTATTATAACTTAGAGTTAAGAGAACTCTTAACAAGCATGTATCCACTTGTCAAGTTGGTCCAATAAAGAGTCTCTCATAATTTTTAAAGGGGCAAACCCCCATCTTTTACCTAGGAGACCAGTCCCCTGCATGCTCTGGAAATAAGTGTGTATATGATAGATCTAGAAATAGATAGCTGTCATGGTGATGGGTGCCCAGAATAACTAGTTATCCTCTCTGCCTTCCTCTTAACCTCCCACTTATTGACCCCATTCTGGATTACCCTGCTTGCACAACTGCATCCTAAAAGGTGACTGGCAGCGAGCCTCAACTACCAAAATTAACTAGGCATGAGCTCTCTGTGCAGAGATAAATCAGACTGGCACAGGAGCCAAGGCACTCACAGAGCTGCTCTGCTTGATGAGTACTCAGTGGCAGCAGAATTGTTGGAGCCCAGGTTAGGCTGACCAGCCTAGCCTCTCACTGCTACTAGGGCAGGACAAGGAACTTGTGCTGTGGAAATAGGGGTGAGGAAACAACGGAACAGAGTGTAGGCTTTCCTCCAGCAATCCTAAGAAAACACCTTCCCTGTGCCAGGATGAACTTCAGCATAATCTTTGCATTTTCTTACAAAATCATTCAGCTCCTATTTCTCTCTCTCTCTCTTTTAAGGACATCAGTATTTTTCAGTCATAAAAGTGTCTTTGTAATGTATTCATTTTGTGAGTCCTTTTGTTACCTCCAGATAATTCTCCCAGACAATTATTACCACAGCCATTGTTACACAATCCAGTTAAAGTAGTTCTTCCATGCCTCTGTCTCTTTCTCCTGCTACAAAATGAAATGTTTGAATGAAGAGTTACATTCCTTGAGATAATGAGCTCTCCAAAGGGAAGGTAATGGAAAGTACATATTAATTAACAATGCTAAACTGTGGGATGGTATTTATATCACATTGAGAGATTAGAAATGTGAAAAAAAAAGAGTTTCTTTTCTCTGGTACAGGCCATCTTATTAAAATAAAATAAAAATAGAAAAAAAAGAAAAACCCAAACTAAGAATATACAAGCCATTTCTCTTATTCATTTTCTCTGCAGAAATGAGTGAGTGAGCATTTCCTGTCAGTTGATTACGCCCTAGAGAATGCTGCATCACTGACCACCACCAAGTGAGAAATTCTCAAATCCTCTCCTTGGAATATCATAATGCCCTACCAAGGACATTTTACTTTTGTTTCTGCATCACTGGAACAGGCAGGAGAATTACAAAAGCTTTTCTGTATGTTCATTTGAGACAACACTATCCGCTGTGGTTAGACTGGCAGGGACAGAAGGCACCTGCTCTCTCCACCTTTGGGCACTGCACCAGACAAAGAGGGGCTCAGGACTGGCCCTGGAGTACTGCAGTACAACCAGGTGAAAGCACAAGCCTTTTCAAAATGTATTAGCTGTACCTGCCATTTGCACTCCACATTTGTGTGGTGTCACAGAAAGTCAGGTGCTTCTCAGCTGGCAAAACATCTTCCTCTTTTTGTGAGAGGACTGGTCCCTTCGAGGAGCATGTGAAGGGCATTTCAGGCTCTGACCCAAAAAAGGCAGATACAACCAAAGTGGGATCGGAGCAATGCCTGAAAGCCTTGTGCACACTGCAGAGCATGTTTTCACATGCCAGCACAACCATGTTGCTTGTGTTCCCTCAAGCCAAAGAGTAGCTGCATCACAGTGGGAGTTTGGTCAGGGTTGTGGTTGGCAGCACCCCCCACCTCATGCAATGTGGTGTGATGTCAATGTGAATTTATTCATATACAATTACGTCCTGGGTTACAGAAGGATAGTGCCAATGTGGGTGTAACCAAACCGTGTATTCTACTCCCCTCTATGCCATTTCTGACAAACTGTTAATGATGGGTCATTCACAGTAGCTGCCCAGTGCACACCCTACCCCTCAGGCTACAGGCTGGCTGTTAAATGAGATAAGGGAGAAGAGGCAAACCCTGTGAGTTTCTTTGTCTTCACAAACGACTCAGACATGGTAACTCCCTCCCAGGAAGTACCAGCCCAGTTACCCATGCTGAGGGGGGTCATCTCTGCTAATGGGCCATAATTGCTCAACAGCACCAGCATTATGAGCAGCTGCAACAACTTAAGACCATCAAGAACTCCCAAAAATATCCTATGACTCACGATATTACATCATTCCGTTGTGAAACTCCCCACCCTGGCAGAGGTACTGAGCGTTCCCACCTGAACCTGACCATATATAACTGAGGCCTTGGGATACCACCACCACCATGGGATGGATCCAGAAGAGGATGAAAACTTTCAAAAGACCACTGCTTTTGACTGCAACCACCATTTGATCAGATTGCAGCAACCACTCTGACCAACAGGGTGCCAGGTTGTACTGTGAATTTGTGGGTTTAAACCAGTTTTTCCATGTATCATTGCATTTAATGTAATCTTTCTATTAAATTGTAACTCCGACCTGTAATCCCTTTCAAGGTAATTGTGTGGGGTTCATTTCTCCTGCTGGTTTACTTTCAAACCAGCACAAATCAGCAAATCAAAACATTTTCCAGATGATGCCTTTGAACCAGAAGTTGCCATGTTTAGGCCAGTTTTAAATGTGTTTCAGGTGCCAGAAGCTCTTGCTGACCATCTCAGCCTGCAGGCTTTTTGAACACTGAGAATTTTGCTACCAAAATTGTCTTAGTTTGGGACACACTTTCAGATATTTCTTTTTATAGTTTAGCTTTCTTCCCTGAGTTCTAAGCAAGCTAAGACATAAGTCTATCAAAGAAAAGTCTTTAAAAGGCCTAATGTCTTCTGCACTTAGCCATTTCTTTTCAAAATTTCAGGAAACACTCATGTACCAAAACCCTGTTCTTTCAATCATTCTGAACAAAGATGCTGTATCAACTTTATATTCCATTGCTATGTGACAACACACTAGCTATACATGGAAGCCATCTTCTCCATGTTCACCCAGGAACTCTTCCAACCTGGCTTAAACTTGACTGGAAGCTCTGCTGGAGCAGTGGGAAGCAATGATTACTTTTTATTCCATCAGGCAGGTTCTGTGATGTGACTCCAGATTCAGTCCAGGAGGAAAGCAAGACTCTGGTGGTGTAATTACAGTCCTTCTGACTAAGGATGGTCCTGATGAGTGTAGCTGTCAATCTAAATATAGACAGGCCCCATGCGACTGCGTGGCAGATGTCAATTTGCTATTTAAACTCTGCTCTCCCTGTGACTTGAGAAGGAAAAATAAATGAACAGAGGAAGACTCCAAAATCTTACTCATTTAATCATATGCACAGTTAAATCTCCTTGCAAGAATTGCTGAAAATCAGTGATAGGAGGTGAATGGCATGGAAAACACACATCTGAAGACCTGAGTGGAATTGCAACTTTGTGTCATCTTAATCTCAAAAATTTATTTGCCCCTCAAATAGGAGGAGAATGGGATTATGTGCACTCATGTGGACCAGCTGACAGCTAGTGCCACTTAAAAGAGGAGATGTCTGTCTCCCATGGGACAGCACAGAGACAGCGGAGACCACGGACCACAGAATTAGGGCAAAAGTGAAACTAGGGATAGAAAGTTTCCAGTTTTACCATTATTCTCTCCAAGATAAATTGCAGCATATTGATTTGAAATAAAAATAAGTCTGATAGTAAATGAGCAGTATCTTGAATACTGAAGAAAAGTAACTCTAAATCTAAGGCAATATGGTAGAATATTCCAGGGATTTTTAATCTATATGCCTTTTAACCTGAATTCCCCCAAACAAGGCTTCTTTCTAGAGATAGTAAGTAAAAGAGATACAAAGGGAAATAGTAAAAGCTGGTTATTGATCATCTTGATTTTGTTTTCTTCCCTGCTAAGAAATAATGCCCTGGAACAAATGCCCTTTGTGAAAGACATCCAATCTGCAGATCAGCTTTAAAAACAGACTTACTGATTTGCTGCAGAGAGACAAAATTTTCACTGCCTTATATTTTATTCAAATATATTAATCTCAGAGGGGCACTAGTCTGGTAGAATTTTCTAATGTGATGGATCCCAAGTCAGACTTGGCAAGAGGCATGCAAGAGAGGATGAGATGAGAAGCCCTGTTTCTCTGTGTTTCTGTGGTGGGAGCTGTACCCATTTATTCATTTCATACAAACCCTGGCACTGGCTTCATGAAGTAACCAAAAGGGTTTAAACAAGGATGTGCATTTTCCCTGGACAGTGTTGGAAAGAAAGCAAAAGGACTTTCTGCTTGCTGGTTGTTCTCCATGGCAGTAAAAAAAACTGTGATGGCATTATGGAACTTATTTTAGGTTTATATCCAACAGGAATTCTATCAGAATCTGTCCCATTGTTTCAGGTAACCTAATGAGCTACAGACAGTGCTGACATTTGTACTGCTTGGTTTTTATAATTATTTTTAAGGTTACAAGACAATAAAACAATTTCTCCATTGAAGAAATTGCCTAATTTTTTTGCACTGAATACTTCATCTTTTAAACTTATTTTTTAGCACTGATAAAAAGGTACTATTTTCATCTGGATAACGTATTTTCATTACTTGTGTAGTGTTATAACCTTAACTGCTTTCCTTGTGTTCTAAAGCATCATTCCTTGATACTTTTTCCTTGCTCCATTGTTTGAATGCCAAAGCAAGAAGTGCTTCTCTGTTTCCTTGACTCAGCTTCTTTCAAAGACCTCAGCTGTTTTCTCTGACATAGCCTGGAACTGCAAATTGTAACAGGGAACCAGCTTTGACTTGTTATTTGTCATACTTTAAATGTTAATATATACTAGCAGAAAATATGTTCTTTTTTCTTAAACGAACTTTTGTCTTTTGAGACTCTTTCTCTAAATTCAGGAGTTATCTCACTATTGCGAATCCACGCTCTCAGACTTAGAGCTTACCTGAAAGTGGGAATGTAATCACAAATAACTAACTGCAAATATTTTAGGATGTTACCAGAAATAGGATAAGCTGACTTTGAATTTAAAACAGGAAAATATACTTGGTCAATTATCGCATCTTAGCTGAGGAGAGGTAAATTTCTAAGACATTTGAATTCAAATGTTGATGGCCACTTGACCACATCAAACTGATTTTATAGATATACTTTTTTTTAGCATGATAGATTAAAAAAAAAATCCGGTAAAAACTTGCTTTGTGTTCCCGCACGTGGACACTTTCTATTCATCAAACTGTGTGTCCAGAAAGAAAAACCCAAACTGCACAGAAGGGAAAGGTATATTTTAGGTGTCACACTAAATCTTTAGCTCAACCTAAAATATTCTGTTTTCCTGTTCTGTGCTTAATTG
This sequence comes from Corvus moneduloides, assembly GCF_009650955.1. Classification (NCBI taxonomy): domain Eukaryota; kingdom Metazoa; phylum Chordata; class Aves; order Passeriformes; family Corvidae; genus Corvus; species Corvus moneduloides. The sequence continues at coordinate 7,650,494 of NC_045479.1, forward strand.
CATTTTTAAAATGAAGAACAAGGTAGTAACCAAAGTAGCTAGAGATCCAGATTTTCCTACTTTTTCAGTCAAAACCTCATTTTTCAATAAGTAAACTCTGTGTTTGAAAATTTTACTAGTTCTACTGCTGAGAGACCATCTATAAAACACCATTTTTCTATGCAAACACTTTACCTAATTTATAACTGAAGAAACAGGGGCCAGAGCTGTCAGTCAAACTTAAATGGGCCTTTTGTGATAATATTAGAGACCACATGGGAAGATTTTATCATCCTGCTAACAAAGGCCTTGAAGCACAACTTTGCCTTAAGAACGGGTACTTTTAGGATAGAACGTTGGATATGCAATCTGCCAGATGCATTTATCAGAAATTATTTTTTTAAAAAATAATTCATAAAATAATGTTGGTTTCCAGTTCTGTAACAGAACAAAAATTATACAGAAATACAAACAATTTTTGACGTTTCCTTTTCTACTTTCTTAAAGGTATTTTTATAGAGCTTTCAGCAGAGAAAAGCCAGGGAAGATTTAAAAGCATCAACCCTGAGCGCACCAGTCGTTGCCCTTGAATTGCTTACACAGTTATTTAAGCGCTAAATACCAACTGCCCACAGGAAAACTGCCTAAACAAATTCTCATTGCTTGTCTCCTTAGTGTTTACGAATTTTCTTGCTTCATAACCTCCATACCTGTCTTTTCCTGGGATGGAAGCAGCAGGAAAAAAGGAAAAGTTGGAAAGGAGGTTAGGAAAATTGCAAATATCTGTTATCTAGACTATGTGTCTTATCGGTTGCTCCTCCTCCAGTGCTGGAAAACACAAGCATAAGGAGGCCACAGTGGGGAGAGAAGAACATTTCCCACAGCCTGGAGAAGACCCTTCCAGGTGTACAGAGGTCTGGAATGGGCATTCCTAAAGCACTTACCAGGAACAGAGCAGAGTCTCTGTTCCTCCAGGTGACATCCCTGTGGGAAAAATGGGGATTAGTCTTGCACCATGTCAGAGGGATGTGCAGCACTCCTCACAGAACTGAACAAGAAAGTTGGGGAGTATTGTAAATACAATGCGACCTCCGAAATGCAGTGTGTTTGGAGAGCATCAGCATGAGTGCAGAGAGGGGCCTGATCTGCTGCCAAAACTTCTGTTGATGCCAACAGGAGAAACACTGGACTCAAAGGAGAAGAGTGACTCAGAGCCCTTGCTGCTTTATGAAAACATTTTCCCTCTCAGCCCTTTCACAGCCAATTTTCTTTGCATTTTGGGATTATTTTTTTTCCCCCACCTTCTTCTCTTTCATGTAATTTTTTGAGTTTTTCCTACTTCAGCTGAATGGTACAAAGAGCTGAGGTCACTTTGTTATTTTGTTGCTTGCAAAACAGTTTAAATATTGCAGGGCAGGAGCCCATTGGAGCAGAGGGGTAACCGTAGCCAGTCCAGTGAGAGGGATTCATATCTTTTCTATCTCATTAAAAGAACAGCAAATCCCTGTGCTCTGTCTACTAAAGGTGCCAGAGCACAAGGCTCTCATTGGGAGCTTCGGAAATTAAATACAGAACTGCCTGTAAGGGGAAACAACCAACCTCCATTATTTTGGTAGCATCACAGTCCCAGGAATAGCCACAGCAATTCCCCTTTGGTGCAATCCTAGTTTTTCTTGCGTCCCTGCATTCTCCTTCTTCATCTTGTGTGGGAAACTGTACTCAGCCTGATTTCACATCTGATGTACTCCTGCTCCAAGGAAGTTTATACAGTGGTGACATCACGGCCACCTTTCCATCTCCTTATGGAGCTTGGGAATGACAATCCTTGGGGCTGCTCTGTCCTTCCGGATGGCCCTCATGCTGCTGTCACACAGATTACAGGCAACTGGCAATTAACCTACTCATTGATTTTATAAATACAGAATAACTTTTTCAGCTCTCCATGCTCCTGAAAAACAGGCAGTCAAGTTGCATGAGAATCCTCAAGACAACATTTGGTCATAAAATGCTGGTATCAAAATCCAAATTTTTCTCAGCTGAGTGTGAATTGCAATGAAGGGAAAGACTTCTCAACTCCACAAGGAAATCCTGGGAGGACTCAAAGTCAGCAGACACCTCACAAGTGAAGGAGGAGCAGCACAGCCAGGCTGAACTCCAGCCTCCCTGTTTCCAGGCATCACTAGTGAGCTCTTGTAGGGAAGCATCATTCACCACCCTCACCTTTGCTCTTCTCTCCTGCTTCCAACTCTTCTGCCCAGATGTGAGGAGAAAGGATTTTTTCCTCAGGCACACTGGAAAGTAGTAGATAAAACCAGAAAAGCCAAGACAGTCAGGAGAAAAAAAAAACCAACTTTGAAAAAAATCCTGGGAGTAAACAGAGGTGGGGAAAAACTTTCAGAGTCAGAGCTGGCTGGGAGAGGATCTGGAGCTGTGACCAAGGGTGCAGGTTGCTTATAACCTGCAATTGTTTCTGGTTGTCCTGGTATAAAAGACACATGTCTGCCAAGGAACATGGGAACCTTCCTGGAATGGAAAGATGACCCCCTCCCTCCAAATTATAATAATTCTGAAATTATGGGGCTTCTAGACAAAAATATGTGGAAAAGAGTAACAGTTATTTACTAGCCAATATATATATAAACAGAACAAACTACAACAGCAACAAAAACAGTAACAGAATTTCCCACCTGTTAAGCAAATTTCCCCTTTGGTGTTACGCCACAGCTGGCAGGGGGCGCTGTTGGCTCCGGCGCGGCAGAGGGGCTGCAGTGACTGCCCGCGGCTCCAGGGGCGATCCGATTCGAGCCCTCAGCCTCCCCGGGGGTTAATGACGGCCTCCAAAAGAGACAGAAGGTGGGGCTTTGGGTTCCTCGGACTCTCACATGTCCGGTGTGGTATCCTAGCGATGGCAGTCGCCGAGGTTCCAGTCAAACCAGCAGCTGGGACCCTCTATCTGGAGAGAGGGAGAGGTGAGGGGCCCAGTCTTCCCCTGAAACACCCACACAAATTATGAGGGTCTCCCGACAATGGTGGGTGCAGAAAACTCCCAGTCAACCATCAGCTCCTGAAAGCAGCAGGCTTACCAACAGGCAGCAAGGAGAATTCCACAACAACACTTGAGCAGAAGTCTAGCACCAAAAACGGCAACCGTCTCCCCTCCGAGCTGGGCAAAGAGTACCTACCCCCAGATGAGAGACTGCCAAAAGTCCATTCCCTTCCCCAAACCATTTCAGTAGTATGTCAAGGTACTTGGCCATTTCCTTTTGTCTCTTAATTGCCACCATTTTACCTGGAAAGCTGCGCTGTCTTCCCACCCCCCCCCCCCCCCCCCACCGATCTCCTTGACAAAAAATGGGAAGAAATTGCTTTGAGAAAACCTAACCCCCAACACTGGCATACTCAAGGAAAATGAGAAACACTTTTGGTATTTAAACTTACTTATCTGCACAATTTCACTTACGGGGGAACACAGCAAGAGTTGTCAAATACACTATTAAAATGTAGAGCACAGTCAAGGTCTCCTAAAAACAGGATCCAGATTTAGTTTTGTTTGCAGTTACTTCTATTAAATAGTCATACTGAAGGAATTCAAAAGATCTTATTTATGCCAGGTGTTGTTCAAAACCACCATGAAATCAGTCATCAGTTTCTTCCTTAAGAAAGCTCCACTGAGTTTAAAAAGTCATATAGTCCCAGTTAGAGACTGCCCTTTAAGTAGGAGACCTTTGGAAAGATGTGCCCTCCAAAACAATCTACAAATGGTCTAAACAAGGACAGCTGAGGCCAGAAACCCAAACTAGCCACTTGTTCCCAAACTAGCAGTATTTTTCCATCCTGTCCCCCTCTGGCATGGTGACTTTAGTGGAGGGACAACAGGGGCTCCTGGCCTGCTTGCAATATGTTTGGCCTTCAGAGGGGGCAGGGAAAGGAGAGCTACTCTGCTCCCCAAGTCCTCCCTCCCATCTTTTCATCTCCTCATCCTCAGCTTCCCCTCAGCTCACAGAAACCCAAAATTATTGGTGTTATTTTAAACAACTTGCTCTGCAGATCCCTGTAAATCTGCAACACTCTTTACTGTAAGGACTCCTGTCTGTTAACTTTTTCTTTGTGTGTTCCTTAAAGGGCTCTTTGTTCTCCCTCTCTTTACCTCTAAATTCTCTTTTTCTTTTCCCCCCATCACTACTTCTGTGTTCCAGGAAATCTGTAGAATTCTAAATTTGCTGACACATAGGCTGTTTAAGCAGAGCATTTTTTAAGTGCTAAAATAATCTGAATACATTGTTAGAAATGTAGGGGAAAATAATTAAGAGTTTACCAGCTGCTCATACTTCTGGTCCTGAAGAACTTCTGCCTAAAACAAACACACACACTTGGCAGGTTATTTTCTCTAAAATGTTTAATAGCCTTTTGTAGTTTGAAAGTGTCTTTCTACAGCAAATGAATAGCAAATGCAAGAAAATATTTTTTCCTGTTTTTGTTAACTATTACTTTTGTGCCTAAGGAGATATCTACAGGAGCGATTCTGTGGCTCCGAGGCCACTAATAAGCCGTGTGTGTGTATGTATGTATGTGCCTGGATGAATAGTAATTGCAAATATACACAAATAATTGGGACAGAGCAGAACTTTCTCACTGTGACAGTTTCCCCTCTTCACAAAAAGATATATTTTAAAAGAAAGGTATCATTAAAAATCCTGTCACAAGGAGTTGAATGGAGACATTATTCTCCCCTGGATCTCTTTGGTCTATCCTAGAGGACACAGCACTGGGCAGCAGCAGCACAGTGCCAAGAGAGCTCTGTGCTGCCTGACTGGATGACTTGGAAGAAGCCATTTCACCTTCTTTCCCTACATTTAGCATGAGTGCTAGGTTCCCATTTGTAATCTATTTATGAAGAATGCCATGGAGGAGATGAGTGTTCTTCTGATTTCCATCAGATTTCACTATCGCAAAAAATCTGTTCCCTCACTCCAAATTCTGGGCCCCACAGGATGTCATACAATGCCACTACAAACAGAACCCCCCAGGTGATTCTTTCCTGCAAAAACAGCAGAAGCCTCTAGTCCCCTATGGTGTGAGGATGAGGTCTTACCCTCTGGAGTATGACTTGTTCCCTGTATGTACTGGCCTGTACTGTACCATACTGTATGTATGTACTTCCCCCAACACGGAGCACCCAATCACACTCCTTCAGCTACACCTCCTTGGAACAAGGCTCTTTGTCCATGGAGCTCCCCAGGACCCTTCGCCTAGGCGATGGATTTTCTTTGATTTCCCCAAGTGCTGCTTCTTGATGGCAGGTGTGGACACCAAAATCCATGTTCCTGGCTGAGGTTTCTCAAATAGCACAGGTTGTTCCTGGGACAGGAATTGCACAGAGTCTCTCCAGGACCTTGATCTAAAAGGAGAAGATGTTTCATTTCCTTTCTTGAGTTCCTACTGCAGAGTAACATCCGGCTTCCCAAATCTAGGCCTTGGACCAGACTGCCCCATTGGATTACTCCTTTGTGGGGCTTCTGTTTCCAGCAAATGCACACTAGGAGTGTCACCTGTTGCTTGGTGAGCTCCATTTCCTCCCTCAAGGCTTGAGGCTGGTGAGGCCAAGCAAGATAGCCTCAAGTCTGGCTGGTGACACTGGGCCAGCTGTGCAAGGTCAGCTTTGTCCTCCTGCTCCTCTGGGTCTGGGAACTATAGGAATAAGAGTTCTCCAACTTTTAAAAAGAGTTTGGCTTTGATAAGACCCAGAGAAGACACCTTAAATTGCTGTCAGTGCGTGTGAACGTTGGCTGTGTCTGGCACAGTGCTGCCTTCCTAATTAATCCTGGTTTGGCAGTGCTTAATGAAGCAGAGGGCTTCTTAAGCTTAAGGAAGATGATTACACCTTAGCAGTATAAGATCTGCCCTGCACACAGAGCTGCTCCGGCACCCACAGTTCATCTCTGGCTTAGCCCCAGTCGGAGCTCCACTGATGCACACGCTCTGCTGGCTGCAGGCACAGGGAGGGTCTCACCCTCTCCAGTTTCTTTACCTGTGCAATGATAACCTGGGGCTCTGAAAACCCAAATGCAGGGATCAGACCCAAGCAAGAAGCAGAAGAGCATGTTGAAGGGGATGCCATCCCCAGAAACATTGCAGGTTCCAAGGGGGGCTTGGGGTCCCTCAAACACCAGAGGAAAAGGTGAGGCAAAGAGTGTACTAAACAAGGGTGCTGCTTCCACTGCTTCCTGCTTCCACAGTTTTGCCACCTGTTAGAGGAGCACGGATGCACTGGTTTCCTGTAGCAGCTGAGAGGAGCCCAGTGACCAAAGCCCAAGGCTGAAGGTAGAGGGGAGAAAGGAGATGGCAGGACAGGTGGCCATCAGAGTCGTTGCAAGCACCAGCACGTGTCACCCTCACACCTTGGCTCAGAGGTATGACTTGTTTTAGCACAAGACTTGTTTTTTCCCCAAAAGATTTTATTTAACCTCTCCCGATCCTTATTTTGGAGAAGAACTGGCAGCATTGCAGACCTTTCACTCAGCCTGTCACACTGTTTTTTCCTTCAATTTAGGCCTATTTTTAATAAGGCCTGCAATCCGAATCCTGAACTCTCTCTACAGTAAAAACACCCAGTGATTGCACTAGGATCAGACTGTAAAACTGAAACTCAGGTGCTTTTTTGAGTAGAATAGAAAAGCCAAACCCTTGAAGCTCTGTGGGACCCCTTATTGACCCACATACATGAGATGGACGAATAAACACTCCCATTTCATTTAGACTTTGCATAGTACATGTAAATACAGTTGTCATTGGCTAGGTTTATGAAATAACACCTTAATAGATCAGAGAAAGTCACCTTTTCTCTTCCACGTTTTTATCCAGTTCATTACAGCCTCAATACTGCCAAGACTTGAGAAGGTGCATTATTTTAATTTGTTATTTGTACATTATCTTAATTTGCTTTACCTTGATGAGAATATTCACATATGTAAAGCTATGCACAAGCTTAAATCTTTGCAGAATCAGGATTTGTAGGCTTAATCTAAATCCTACTGAACATTTCAGTCAGGTTTGGCTCTTTGCCTGCCTGCAAGAGAGCTGCCTTTCTAGCAAAACACATCACACCCAAGGGACTGAGATTATTCAGGGTCAGTTCCTCTTGTAGACTTCAGAGAAGGCTTGGAATCAGCACCTCTGTGGGAATGTTCAAGTTATTCCTTGGCCCAGGCATTTCAGAAAGGCCAAATTAACAGCAATTAAGCAATCCAGTCAGTGCTGGCATTAGAAACATCCCCCCTCACTGGCCTCCTGAAAGTTTTACAATCCCAGTAGGAAGTTGCAACTGCAGGTACAGCAACCTCTGTCTACCCTGAGCAGCCCAGGAACTCTCAGGGAGGTTGGTCTCCTGACGTTGGACTCACCAGGATGTCACCCTGACTAAATGTAATGAAAACTCTGCCAGGAGGATCTACTCATAGCCCAAGAGTCACCATTTTTCCTGACCTCATCAGCTGTGAGGTTGAAAAATAGGCTAATTCCAGAAATAGCCCAGGAGTCAGATTATAGTGATTGTCTGCAAGTCCCCCAGAACATCCCTGTGGGCAAAAGCAGATCTGAATGTGCCTCTTGCTCCCATCAGCTTCTGACAGCTTGTGCCCTTCAAGAGTGAGGAAGCCCCAGTAGCACCAGCCTGTGTGCCCATGCAATCCTGCTGGCTGTGATATGGTGTCAGCACAGTGTGGGATCACTGTGAGAACTGCTCAGGACCCTGAGCGCCAAGGGATGAGTACCACACCTGCACTGTCTCCCCCCTTCTGTACCTCATGCCCAAAGCCCAAAATCAGCATCAACTGGGTCAAGTGCATGGCACTGGAGGCAGGACTCAGCTCAAAAGCACGGACAGCAAAACCAGACAAAAGTATCTGGAACACTCTTAGGGGGTACAAGGGAAAGTTCTCATTAGCCTGGGAAAGTCCCCATTGATTTCAGTGAGAAATCAACCAAAATCAGATGTGTTAAAGACTAAAGCACTTAGGATGTGATTTAAAGGTTTTGGAAATCAATGCAAGAATTCCAGTTTATTTTAATACCTTTGGATCAGGCCCTAGACAGCACAAAGGAAGATCCTTTAAGAGTCAATGGAGAATTCATGGGTGAAATGTGACCTTAGAATATTTAGGAGAATATTCATATCTCCTTAGCAACTCCTTATGTTTCCCATAAGGCATCCAGACTTTCACCAGCACTGAAGGCAAGAAAGATGCAGTGTTTTCTATAAAACCTTATGTTTTCAAATGCTCAAGTCTTTACCAAAACCCTGCCTTTTACAGTCTAACATAACAGAAATGGCCCTTAGCCCATAGCTGAATTTGAGTTGCTTTTAAAGAGACATTACTACGTTATTAAATACTAAAGCATGAGCTTTTTAAAATTGTGCTGACTTTTCCCCCCTCTCCTCTTGCTTCTATAAAAGTAGTCCTGAAAGGATGGCATTCATTGGATCACAAAGATGATAAAAATGCTGTTTTGGAACAAGGAAATCCACAGAATTCGTCTTTAATAAACGATGCAAAAGAGCCTGCATTCTAGAAAAGTACAGACATAAGCACACACAGCTGGCCCACGGAAGTTCATGCATTTATATTACAACACTTCAATAAAATTAAGCACTTTGTACAAATCTAGATTTTGATTGTGTGAGTTCTTCAAAAGGCACAATTGTTCACAAAATAAACTGTTGACCCATAATAAGGTCTTTATGGCTGCTAGATCACTTAGACCAAGCCGTCTTTAAAGGGTCTCTACTTTATAATCCTATTAGTTAAAGACTTGACATCTGATTTCTTTAAGTGCCTTCATGCTTTAACTCCTTTTAAGCATTATGAAAAATCCATCTTCTTATTAAAGCAACAACTTAAAATGAGCAGTTACACTGAAAATGGGGAAATGTGGCCTGCTGAGTCTGTTAGTGCTACTTGCTTCATGTGGTGTTGGCAAAGAGAAGGAGGTGTCGCCCAGTCTTTTCTATTCCAGCTAACAGAGAAAATGATCTTTGGGATTTAATTATCCCAATAATTATCCCAATCCTGGCTTGTATTTCTGCTCTTCAAAAGAAACAAGCAAGCAAAAAATGATGGGAAGTGGAAGAAAAAAACCTGCCCAGTTTTTGTTTTTCTTAAGAGAAGCAGGACTCAGCTGCTTGCTTCTGAGGCACACACACCACTTGCCCTTCAGCTTCACACCTGAAGAACTCAACTTGTTCTACAGCCATTGAAGGTGCAACATTGCAAACTCCAAATGTACGAAGACTCATTAACTGGATCCATAGAGGAACCAAAAAATGGTCTACTATTGCTATCTCTTTGGCTCTGCAGCTTCTGTGCTGGAGCATGAGGTGTTGCCATCTCTAAAAAGCATCTCTCAAGCAAAGCCACTCAGCAGGATCAGCTGCATACACTCACACGCGCACACGCACAAACGCACGGATAGCTTCAGTAATATGGGTCGACGGCAAAGAGGCAGGAAGGGTCTTTGCGTGGAGTTCCACAGGAGCAGTTGTTTGCTTCCACACTGTGAAAGGTTCTAGAGGCAAAGACGAGAACAAGGGAAAGCTCAGATTTATGCACAGGAGTGGAGTGAACACCAGAAATCTGATGGCACGGGGGCAGTACAAAGGCGGGACTAGGGAATGAGGACCAATGGGGAAGCTCTGGGGGAGTGGTGAGGGGCAGAGGCCAGTGGGGGAACCTGGAGTGGAGAACTTTCTGGGATATGAAACATATAAGGTAGCAAGGGGGCTGGGTGGCCAACAGCCAACCCAGGAAGCAGAACTGGGGTAGATAACCATAGTAGAACAAAGCATCCTGGGAGAGGCTTCTTTTCTTGCCATGACCTAGGACAGAACTCTCTGGTACTAGGGACCGTCTTACTGAGAATTCTCTTTGTGTTTTTTGTACCACAGACTAACCTGCCACTACAGTTTACCAAGGGCAGGATAAAAGAAAGGGATAGTAAAAAAGTGATCAAATGTGCATTCATTTTCTTTATTTTCTCATTACTGAGTTTGGGCTCGCTTTTCATGTGCTGGAGTTTGGATATTGGCAAGGAACAAACTTACAGCAAACATTTTGGTGATTTACAGCCCCAAAATCCCACCAGCTTCTGATAAGCTCAGCATTCCTTGGAATCTTTTTAAAATTAGAAACAGGCTCTTAAGGAAAAAAAACCTCCAACATTAGAAGTGCCCTTAAAAGTTTCAGAAAGGTGAGCAATGCAGCCCCGTAACTGGCAGGCGCATTGGAGCTGCAGTTTAATAACAGGATTGTACTTGTGGCTGAACACACAGTACATGCACTGTGAAGATATTTTAGAAGCTGTGAAATTAGGCTCAGCTATTGAAGTAAAGAATTGTTTAATCCTTGGTCTCCTCTCCCCGACAAGGGTGCAACAGCAGGAGAAATCTCCACTGGGCTTGTCTACTTTGCGACATTTCTTCATCAACATTGACTGTTCACCTCTACCCACATTAAAATACTCAGCACACACATTTCCTTCCTCAGCCCTCTCAATGGTCTTTGTTCTTCCTCACAATATAAACTTCCTGCACTGTCACATGATGTTGACAAGGTAGCTGTTTTCCTAATAAATATCCACCTCCAGTGTGGATTCTGTAATACCTTCTGAAAAGTTTATAATGCCAGCTCTCAGAGCACAGCAGATGACAAAGTTCAAAGGTATAATCTTTAAGAGGAAAACGGGCATTAAACTAAGGCCTCACAATGGAAATAATAATGATTTTTGTTCATTTACCAAACTAGTGAATACAGGGAAGAGAGTATTTTAGGTTAATATGGAACATTTTTTGTTGATCAATTGTTTTTTTTTATGGGGAAGTAGAGAAACTGCATATGGTGATCAAGTGAAAGCTGCTGTCCAAACTCAGCTTTTAGAATTATACGTAAGTATCAAATGTGTCAAAGAATGTGTCAAAGCAAAACTGCTACAATGGGGAATACTGTAACACGATGTATCAAACAAGGAGTCCCGTGGGAAAGAAATATATATGGACCAATTCTTGATAGATGTTTCAGAGATGTTTATTTTCCAGCTGCATTGCCAGAGCTCTGCTGAGAAACTGTTACAGTCATGGGACCCAAGGGTCCGTGCCCGTGCAGGGGAACACAAAACAACCAATGGGAACGAGGCTGACCAGGGGCAGGGGAACCCCGTGTCTCCCCTCAGGGCCCCTTTCCCAGGGCTACAGGGCAGGGGGGACGAACCCCAACACTTCACCCATTTATTTTTAACAAAAGAGATGTAAAACTTAACATTGAAAACAACTGGATAAACATAACAAGAACCGTTTTAAAACAAAATAAGCCACCCTCCTGAGTCTTTAAATGTCCAGACAGGTTCTCTGGAACATCTTAAGGCTGACAGAAGGGAGACAGAACTCTCTGAGCATGCTTTGTGGGGAAACTGAGGCAGGAGAGGGTTTAATTTCTTCCCTCCCCCTTTTCATCTCCCACTTGGCATTGGAAAGGGATTTTTGGGGAAACAATTGGCAAAAGCATGGTTTTGAGAGGGAAACCATGGGTGGAAAAACGGATTGGGAATACACTGGGGGTAATAGGATATAGGATAAAAGGGAAAGGTGGGATTAGCAAAGGGAGACTGTAGGGGGGACTCACAATGGGGATATTGTCTAACATGACTATGATTTTTTGCATATATACTGCCTTTTACAGGAACACCATCAGGCCCAGTGACCTCCGCTGCCTGCAACCCCTTTCTACCTTGTACAATTTTGAATTCCACCACCTCTCCATCTCCCAAGCTTGGGATGTATTTTTCAGGGTTATTCTTTTCAATAGCAGTTCTATGAACAAATACGTCTTCTTGGTTGTCATATCTCATTATAAAACCACAATTTTGTTTAACATTATACCATTTTACTATTCCTAAAACCTTAGCTACGGTGATCTTTTTCTTTTTCCGAGTGGCTGCTGTTTTCTGTCTCACTGAATTCTTGCTTTCTCTTTCACTTGCTCCCGTGTTGGAATTGCCAGGGCTGCTAGTGCTGCTGGGGCCGTCGGGGCTGCTCATGCCTGCATGCTCTTCCCGGGGTTGCATTCAGGGCCGCGTGGGCCAGGCCGGGCCACGCCGCTCAGTTCTCTGTGCGTCACCTCCCCTGGTTGCAGCTTCGCTGCCGATGCCAGGCGCTGCACCCACGTCTCGGCCGGGCCCCAGAGCGATGACTGCCCCACGCCCTGCTCCAGTGCACGTTTCAGCTAGGCGCGGCTCCGCTCCACCGCCACCGCCGCCAGCCGCCGCCCACACACTGCCCCTCTCAGTCAGGCGTTCATGGGGCTCACTCCACCACATGCTGCACAGCGCCAGGCAGGCATCTCCAGGTCGTGCCACTCCCGCCACGCCTCACTCCGCTGCCGACACTGCAGCTCACGTGGCTCCGCCTGCACGCGGGAACTGCCTCACTGCTGCTTGCACAGGGCTCGGTCCATGTGGCCTGGGTCGCATGGTCCATGAGCCAGGCTTCCCTTCGCCAGGACACAGCTGACATTGCTCAACAGTCTCGGTAATTAAATAATATTCACGAAAATATTCTTCCATCAGCATATATTTTGACTCAGTAATTAACTGTGTCCAAATGGTGTTCCAAAAGTCTTTGGTAATAATTAAATCCCAAGAAACATAGAAAAAGTTCTTAAACAACCATGCCAGGAAGTGTTTCAGTTCTTTTTGAGCTTGAATTAAGCTAAAATTTACAAATCGTTGTTCAAGAATCTTTTAAAGTTTAAGATAAATTTCCATATGCGGCTCTGAGAGCCAAGAGTCTTCCCACGGTTCCTCCATAGTTTAGATATGGAATAGCAAAACAAAAACAAGAAGAGGAATCCAAAGTTTCTAGGGTTTACTCACACACATGAGCTGCTTAGGGATCGGGGATCGTTCTGCTCACAATTCTCCACCACAAAAACTTTTGGATTTAAAAGTTTTTTTGGTTTTTTTTTTTTTTTTTTTTGAGGCTAGAACAATTTAATAAATTCAGCACTGATCCACAGAGCATTTTGCTTGAAAAAGGTTCATATCTCCTCACAAGTGCAGCATGCCAGCAGCAGTTGGGAGCTATTTCTTGGCTGTTCTTTATGCATCCCAGGCACAGCCAGGGTCATCATGCTCTCAACACCTGGGTTGGGCTCACACACTTAATTCAGTCAGGCTTTTACTTGAGTCACTACTTCTGGCAGTGCTTTTCCAGACCAGCCACCACCTTTGTTGGTCTCTGCTGTTCAACACAAGCAATTTTGTCACGGGCAACCTGACTTTCCTTCTGTTCAAGGGGATCAGTCCCTTTACTCTTCTGACTCAATAGCAACCAGCCCTTTCCCACTCTGCTCAGGAGGGAGCAGACACAGCCCAGCCAGCTGACCAGGTCCCGCAGCAGGCACCAAACCCCTTGGTGACTGAGAACTCTGAGTTCATGAGCAGTGAGAGCAGTGAGCAGTAACCACTAGATGGCTTTATCTGGCAAACCTCACATCCTCCTACTGCAGGATGCTTTTTTCCACCTTTATTTTTCACCTAATTATTTCGGTCTTAACATAGCAAAAAAAGAAGAAAAACCAGTTTAACCACCCTCTCTCTAGAAAACATGACCCTGAAGCTTCAGAGAACCCTTATTTGTCTTCCTTTAGGGACCTGCATGGAAGTGAAAGCTTCCCAGGTGCTTACTTCAAAAAATCCCTTCACAGCCTGGAAATACTTTTACACTCTCCTGTCAGCCAGACAGCTAATATAGTAACAATCTGGGTCTTAAACCAGGACATATTCCATCAGCATTCAATAACTCTTCTCTAACCAGCTCTACCTCCCTTACAATGAACAGCCTGTAAAATTAGATTGGACAAATCACAGATGTGTGGCTACAATTATCAGACTTCAGTGAAATAATTTAATCACCTGGGAAAAAAAAGAGTTGGGTAACTTGTGAAAAACACTGTGGGAACGGCAAAGACAACCACCTCATCTTCCCAGAGCCGCTTCTCCTGTCACTCCCCTCTCCAGAGGTGACAAGAAGCTTCCTACCATAGCCAGCCCTGCTGCAGCCTTGCAGCCCTTTCCAGAAGGTAAAACACTGGCCTGTGTCACCATCCCCTTTTGCCTTGATCAACACCATCTCCTTTACTCTGATATCTGTTGATTTGCATTTGGCTCAGCTCAACTGCAGCTGTCAGTTATGATCCTCTTGGATCCATAAGAAAAGGGAGGAAAAATGAACATCTCTTCTGTACCAGCACTTCACTGATGTTACTGTTTGCAGCGATATAAATGTATATTCAAAAACAGGTAAATAATATAAAATTTAAGAAAAAATACTGCAATAGGACAATCATGCAGACAGATAAGTTTGAAGATAAAAGGGAAAGGATTGCAATATTTTTAATGCCCGTGCCTGCTCTACATGGTGTTTATTCAACCCTTCTTGTCTTTAAAGACCAAACTTCACATTTTAAAGGATTAAAAGGAACAATTTCTTTTTGCAAGTAGACAGAAACCGCCAAAACTCTGCAATCTAAAACTTTAGTACATGTTTCTCAGTGCCATAAAATTTGCCCAATTCTCACTAGCTGAAGTGACTGATTGAGATGACCCAGGTAACTCAGGCAAGCCAAATTTCCCCCTGAAGTCAGGAGCAACGGCTGGATCTGTGTAATCTCTGCTGTTAAAGCACTTACAACTACATACATGCACTATTAAAAAGTTTACTATAATAGCAGGCAAGTGGCCCAAAATGGAGATAGAAATGACAGGAAGTAAGAAAATTGCATATCCCTTGGACTGTTTCTTTACATCAGTCTTATCACAAGGGATGGTGGAGCTTACAAGGGTGATTCCTGCTGCTCCTACTCTTACTCTCCATCATCTGATGCTCCACCCTCTCAACTAAATTCACCTGTTTCAGCAGAGATGTGCCAGTTTCTGCCTTCTAAGATTTGGCTCAGTAAGATTATTGCCCTAGAAGAGAGATCAGGCTGTGCTGGTATAAAATAAATGAGCAACAAGTTGGGTAATTTGCAGGCAATACATCCCCAGCAACAGATAGCATTCAGCCAGGTATTTTCAATACAGTAAAAATAAGAGTATTTGAAGATCTTGGCAGATATCAGAGCCTCCATGGCCTTAACCTTGTAGTAGCTTCTCATGAAAAGGTAGCTGGACTTGGGGCATTGGGATGGAACAGTTTATAGGTCCTGTTATGAAACTATGAAGTCACCACAGAAGTACTGTGGTGTTACAGAGAAGAAAAAGACCCATAGTAATAAAAATAAGGACAGACAAAGTGTACCTTAATAAAACCATGGCTCTGTAGCGTTTTTCTGTCAGTGACACTGGTTTAAGTTGTCCCAGTCTCTATTTCTGCCCTTGGACCCTTTCTCAAGTAGATGTAGATGCATCCATATTCCAAAACAAACCAAGGAGCTGCTCTTCTGGAGAACTCCTCAGGTTTTTGCCAAGTTATTTTCAGCTTGGATCAGTTCCTTGATCCAGGGCACTTTAGAGTACAGGCTTTTTTTTGCTGGCAAAACTGAAGTAGAGTGTCAGAGCAGAAAGGAGCTGCTATGGGGATGCAGGGGGAAGGTGGTACTTGGTAAATCACTCTTGGATTTCTTCGATCAAGCACACTAATTGGCAAAAGAGAGGTGGGGCAGAAAAGGGACAGGATCTTACGAGCAGCTTTTCCAAAGCTGCTCAAAAGAGCAATCTCAGGTGCACGCTGTAGGCAAAGACACATATTTGAATGACAAGAATTATAAGAAGATGCACAGCAGACAACAGGACTCCAATGGTTAGCCCAGCGTTTTTTAGGAGATGATCAGTGTGTTTCCTCTGTGGAAGACCCCTTGTGTGGATACAATATTGCTGCTTGCAAGAATTTTCTTGCTTCTTTCTAAGCCCGTGGGATACTTTTCTCTCTCATGAAGATATTTGCAGAAATTCTGTAAACTATGAACACCTGCGACCTTGTAGAATTTATGGTACAGTAGAAAAATATTTTGACGATGTTTAGGATTTCTAGCCAATCAACCCAATCTTTGTCCAATTAGACTATGAAGAAAAAAGTCTATAAAAGAGTTTGTAAAAGAATTAAATAAATCAATCTTGCTGCACAATTCCTGCCTATTGGATCTTCTCTCCTCTCCTCCCTACGGCTGCGGGATACAGTAATATTTGGTACAGTAATATTTGGTGACCCCAACATGATCTGCACACTGTGACGTGTCCTGCATGCTGCAAACCAAGCTGAATTTCTCTAGAGGTACGCTGTTCCCTTCCCCCCCTGGACCAGGATGTCCGATGGGACTGAGAAAATGGCAAACAGCGGTTTAAAAACCAATGCTGTGCTAACAGTCTGGAAAGGTGTTTTCAGTCCAATGCACACCTCCATTCCTGAGAGCTCACTTTGTTAGACTGAGAGCTCACTTTGGGCTGCCTTGCACGGCATTTCCCTGGACAGAGACACTGTCCTGGATTTTGGGCTGTTGCAGGAGCTCAGCTGTGCAATCTGGCGCGAGCTTCCATCTGAGGATCCGGCAGTGGTAGAATTATTATGCACTTGGCATTCGTTGTTCATTCTGCTGATAGACCTTGACTGTAGCAGTAAAGCTGGCTCGCCTGCCTCAGCGGAATGTGAAGGAGACAGATCCAAAAAAACTTCCACGGTTCCACGGGTGGAGAATGCCCCAGAGCCTGCACCAGGTCACCCTGCGCTGCCTCAGGACTCAATGCCACCCAAGGACCCGTGCCAGCAGAGCAATTGGCGAGGGTGTCAGGGCAGCGGGAGAAGCAGGAGAGCCTTGCCATTCGGCTCAGCGGCAGTCACCGCTTTTCCAGGGCCGTGATATAGTGGCCCGGCATCTTGGATGCCCATGGCGGCTCCTAGCCGGGCTGCGCAAGTGCCTGCTGCACCGAGGATGCCCGGATGGACCTTTTTGGCCAGCATAGCTCCAGACAGTGCTGCACAAGTGCCTGCCGCACTGAGAATGCCTGGGTGCGGATCACCCCCCTCCGCAGCGCCGGACAGTACTGTGGAAAAGCAGAAGTGAGCAACTGACCTTCTAATACAGCATCTGCCTTTGCTGACAGAGCTGCCAAAAGTATCACGGCAGCTATCGGAACTGCTCAGCTTGCAAAGGCAGCTGCTGCAGCTGCCAGAGGCACCCTGCAGCACAGGGCCCACCGTGCCCGCGCTGCGCCTTCTGCGCTGTCCGCGTCACCCGCGCCCCCCACGAGAGATGCAGCGAACACAGAAGTGGCGCGACCAGTGGCTCCCAACCTGGAACCCACGGCGGCTGCGGCGTCGGTCCCAGCATTATCCACCGGCGCAACACCGGCGCTCCAGCTGCCAGCGAAGCGGAGACCAGCGACAGAAGTGGCGGACGCGGCAGCTGCGCCCCGGCTGGCAGCAGCTCTGAACGCTGTCGCGGCAGAGAAGACATTGCCTTTGCGTGTGGCTGCAGCACCAGAGACGGCAGCAGCAGCTTCAGCGCCAGATCGGTCGAGACCAGACAAGGTCATGTCCCGGAAAGAGGCAGCAGTTCAAACCACAGCGCAGGTTGATGATGACGGGTTAAGGCTCTTGTTGTTAAAGCAGTTAGTGAGAGATAATGCAAATGAAGAGTGCAGAAAAGTCATAGATGCCTTACAAGGAGAACCTGATGTTGTGGACATGGTCGAGGTCTGTTCTAAGGTGGGATCTGGAAACCAGAAAAGGTCTGCTTTGGCTGCGCTTCTGCAGCCTGTTCACGCATCTTCTGATCGTGAACCAAAGCAACCCAAACACGCGAGAAAACATAAATGTCCTAAGCCGAGCCAAAAAGAGAACACACCGATCCCCCAGTGAAAGAGGGCATTGCTCAGACTATTGGAGACCTCTGACTCATGCCGATGGTCGGCCTTTGTCAGGAAACTTCCACCAGGGTGAAAGGAGGGGAAATTGCTCTCTGATGCATTCGCTCCCCCAGAGGGTGGCACAGGTACAGGCACAGGCCTACCCAGCCATCCTAGAGACGGCACCCAGGGATCAGACAGCACCCAGGGATCAGACAGTTTTGATGTCCACACCGCAGCCGCAGTCGTCTTAGACTCTAGAGGTATTTATAAGGTTTCCTTGGACGCATATGGACCCTTAGCCCAGGGATCCAGAGCGATGCTTGTGGGAAAACCTGACGTTACCAATCAACGAATCTTAGTGCACTCAGGAGTTATTGATGCTGACTTTAAAGGTCAGATTTGTGCTATGGTCTTCATGCAAAACCCCCCGTCACTATTCCTTAAAAGACCTGCCTTGCTAAAATAGTGCCTTTTGTGTCCCCAGGATAGGACAACCAACTCACGGAGATTGCGGCAGTGGATCTACGGGACTTCCGCAGGCCTTCTGGACTGCAGACATCTCTGACCAAAGGCCACAGATGACACGTACCCTGATCCTGCCGAACGCCCGTCCGCTCCGGACTCAGCTTTGAGGTTTGATTGATACGGGTGCTGATGTAACTGTTACCTCCTTCTCTGCATGGCCTCCCTCATGGCCTTTACCCCCAGTGGGATCGGCCATCACAGGAGTAGGAGGAACCACACAGAGCTATTTAAGCGAATGGCCTGTGATGGTGAGGGACCCAGAGGGACACACAGCTACAATTAGGCCTTATGTTAGTACCACTTCCCTTAACCTTTGGGGACGGGACGTGTTGGTGGCTTGGGGGGTATGGATTGGGACAAATTTTTAATAGGGGTCACTGTGCGTAAAGGTGCACAGTATCCTACACTGCCTGTGCAGTGGCTGACTAACACACCAATCCGAGTCAGGCTCTGCTCAGTTGAATTAAGGGCTGTTACCATGGCTTTTCAATGATTCTCACAGGAGCCTTTGAATTTGGTTACTGACTCTGCCTACATAGCAGATATAACCCGACGTTCAGATTGTTCATTTGTGAAGGAGATGAGCAATGCAGCTCTGTTTTCACTATTGCAAACCTTGTGGTCTGCAATTCAGGCTCAAGTGCATCTGTATTACATTCTGCACATTCAAAGCCACACTGATTTACCAGGGTTTCTAACAGAAGGCAATACCAGGGCTGACATGCTGACCAACCCTGCGTGGGTAGGGCCTCAGCCTGACAAAATTGCACAAGCCAAGGCATCGCATGGTTTCTTCCATCAAAGTGCACATACCCTGCACAAGCAGTTTCATTTAACGTCAAACGAAGCGCATGACATTGTCAGCGCTTCTGTTGACTGTCATGGACTCGATGCGCCTTTGCCACAGGGTGTAAACCCCAGAGGGCTAAAAGCCTTGCAGATGTGGCAAATGGATGTAACACACATCCCTGAATTTGGTCAGCTTAAATATGCGCACGTGTCTATTGACACTTTCTCCTCAGCTATGTGGGTTTCTGCTCACACTGGAGAGAAGGGCCGTGATGTCATTGCCCATTGGAAATTGGCTTTCTCAGTCCTGGGCATGCCAGCTTCTGTGAAAACCGATAATGGTCCTGCCTACGCCTCGGAGAAGACACGGCAGTTCTTGCACCTATGGGGTGTAGACCATATCTTCGGTAACCCACATTCTCTTACTGGCTAAGCCATTGTCGAACACGCTCATGGTACTTTGAAGCGTATTTTGGAAAAACAAAAGGGGGGAATGCATGGAGAAACCCCACAGAGCCAACTAGAAAAAGCTTTGTATACAATTAATCACCTTACAGTACCACAAAATTCAAATAATCCTGTTATTCTGAATCATTTTCTCTCATTGCAGTCTTCAGGTGAGACACAACTGCCCCAGGCAAAAGTCTAGGTATGGAATTTACTCACTAACTAGTGGGAAGGCCCGCATGAGCTTATCGTTTGGGGTCGTGGGTATGCTTGCGTTTCCACAGATACTGGGGTACGGTGGCTACTTGCAAAATGTGTTCGCCCTGACCTACGGCACCAGAGGCAGAACAGGCAACCTCCAAATGATGACCAGAACGGCAGCCATCCAAATGGCGACCAGAATGTAGATCATCAGCCTAATGAGTCTTCTGATGATGACCAGGATGTCAACCATCAGGCGGATGGTCCTTCTACAAGCAGAGACTGAACTTTAAATTTCTTGTTATGGAGTCAGATAGTTAAAGCCTTAAGGACATATTTAGAATTAATAACTGACGTAAATTTCTATTTAGGATTAATAGTAGAATTGTTATATTAAAAACCAAAAAGGGGGAATTGTGGATACAATATTGCTGCTTGCAAGAATTTTCTTGCTTCTTTCTAAGCCCGTGGGATACTTTTCTCTCTCACAGAAGATAATAGCAGAAGTTCTGTAAACTATGAATACCTGTGACCTTGTAGAACTATGTTTATGGTACAGTAGAAAAATATTTTGACAATGGATGTTTAGGATTTCTAGCCAATCCACCGAGGGGGTGGCTGATCCTTTGTCCAATTAGACTATGAAGAAAAAAGTCTATAAAAGAGTTTGTAAAAGAATTAAATAAATCAATCTTGCTGCACAATTCCTGCCTGTTGGATCTTCTCGCCTCTCCTCCCTACAGCTGCGGGATACAGTAATACCCTCGTTATATATATTTCATGGGATGTATTCCTTCACTGCCAAAGAATTAAAGCAGGGAAAGCTATGGTCTTTAACAGCATATTTAACATTTTCTGCTGAATAGTCTGATTTTTAAGAAGGCTGCCTCTGGCTCATACTTCCCAGTGTTCCTCAGTGTCTTGGTTCTCACAGCCACTGCACTGAGCAGGCTGAAGTAGGTACCCAAGCTCCACCCAGCTGCTTGAATTTCTGGCATCTGGTCTGTCATGTCTATCTTTTCAATATGATAAAAAGCAAATAGCCACACATTTATAAACACAGAGAATGGAAGATTTGTACATAGTTGAAGATTTTCTGCTGTATGCACCAATAGATACTATAGGGAAAATAACAGGCCAGGTATCTGGAACCTCCAAACATTTCAAACTCCAGCAAAAGGGGAGAGGTCATTGAGTTCAGTGAATTATCAGCCACTATTTGCCCAGTAGCTAACAGGAAGCACAGTGATGTTTATTCACCTCTCCAGATTTACACAAACATCAGTCTTCCTTTCCTGTCTCAGATGGAAAGCTTAAGCATAGAAGCTCCACTATATACCATAAAACCAGAGAACAAAGCAAGCCAAAGACTTGGTTCTGTTACATGCCCACCCACCCAAACACAGTGTTCTTTAACCAGGGCTGAGCAGTGCCAGACAAGCTTGATCCATGATGCTTTTCAGATTGAAATATCTTTTTTTCTCCCTGGTTCCAACATTTTACAGAGAAGGGAATGGAGGTGCCAAGAACTCAAGGGTCTCCAGGCTGGCTAACCAATATTTTCTTTTTGTCAGTGTATTTGTGCACCCTCACAGTAACCTGACAGATCTGGAAGATAACTCCTGAAGTGAACAGCAGCCATGGCCTGCTTGTCTCCCAGGGACTTCATACCGATATATGGAGGGATAAACACTGGCACAGGCCCAAGAGCAGAGCAACATTTTCATACAGCCCTGCCCCCAGCATGCCCAGCTCTGCTGAGAGCAGCACAAGGAGCAGAACCACCCCTAACAAGGCACTGAAACTGCCAGATGCTCCCAAGTATACAAACTTCCTTGTCTAACACCAACCCAGAATTCTCTGTACTACTGTACCTTGCTCAGTATAGGCATGCCTACAATCCCAAGAAAAACGTGATTTTTGCCCCAAAAATAACCTTTGCAGGTCTGTGCCATCACCAGTGTTCTACCCTAGTTCCAAAATGTGGCGCTGAAACTAGACACAGAATTCAAATGCTGCTCCACAGCATGGAGAGACAGGATCACCACCATGCTCCTACTTACTGCTCTCCCTCACTAGGGCCATAAAGCCTCTGTTTTCCCTCTCTATATCACACTGAATGCTGCAGTTCATGCTTTTCCATTGCTTCTGTAAATCCTTTCCAGTGTTTGTGCCACAGAGTAATACAGATTATCCTCATCCCTCAGTCTGACACATTCAACCTAGTGTTTGCCCTTGGATGATGGCACAAGTCATTGAGGTGAGCTCTTGCTACACAGCAACCTGGAGGAATCCAGCTGCCATCTAGATTGCATACTGCTGGTCCCATTGTGCTGGTTTGAAAGTAAGCCAGTGGGAGAAATGAACCCCAAACAAATACCTTAAGAGAGATTTTTAGGTTTGAATTACAATTTAATAGAAAGATCAAAATAAATGCAATAATACAGAAAACACTGGCTTAAACCAACAAAGTCACAGTACAACCTGACACCCTGTTGGTCAGAGTGGTGGTCATAGTCCAATTAAGCAGTAGTTGCAGTCCCAATGGAGTGATGGTTGTACTCTGGTCAAAAGTGGTGGTCCTGTGGAAAGGTCTGGTTCTCCTGTGGAAGTCTGAGTCCTCCTCTGGACGTCCGGTGGTGGTGGTGGTGTCCCACGTCCCACAGTGCCCAGATTATATACAGGCAGGAATGTTCAATATCTCTCCCAGGCTGGGGAATTTTGCAATAGAATGATGTAATCCTATGAGTCTGTACTAGTTTGAAAACAAACCAGTAGGAGGCACCAAGTAAGAATAACAATTTAATAGGGAAATTAAAAAAAAAAAAAAAAAAAAGGCAGAAAACACTGGGTTAAACTGACAGTCAGGATACAACCTGACACCCTTTGTTATTCAGGGTGGCAGTAGCAGTCCGATAAAATGGTGGCTGCAGTCCTCCTGAAGTGGTGGACGTGGTTCTGTTGAACCAGTGATCCTGTAGAAAGGGTCTGCTCTTCCTCAGAAGATCCAGTGGTGGCTATGTAGCTCCTGTCCTCTGGAAATCCAGTGGAAAGGATGTCTGTGGTATTTGGAATCTCAGATTATATCCAGGATGGAATGCTTGGTTCCTCCCTCTGGGTGGAGCATCTCACAGTGGGATGAGGAGTCATGAGGCCAGGCGTTGATTAGGCTCATTAACAGAAGATAGTCCGGAGGGAGTTATCTCTGAGTCATGCTGCAGGGCACTGATGGGCCATTAACAGGAAGATAGTCCGGGGGGAGGAGGCAAGGAAACACTGCCCCACCTGGTTTCAACAGCTCATGAGGATGGTAATAGAATACACTGCAACCCAGGACAGAGTCATAGAAATTTTCGAAGTCCTTGATGATTGTTCCAGCTGCCTATTTGGCTGGTGCCTATTCAGTTCAGTATGTCCCATTAGCAGAGATGACCCTTTTAGGATGGGTGGGACTGTGCTGCTGCTTCCTCAGAGGGAGTTATCAGGGCTGAATCATAGGTGTGAAGAAAAAGAAACATTACCCTGCCTTTCAGGGTTGCCTCTTTTTCCTTATCTAAAGCATCCAGCTCATAGTCTGAGGGGTGGGGGGTGCACTGGATAGCTGCTGCAAACAACCCACCACCAACAGATCATCAGGAATAATGTAGATGGGTATGGAATACATAGGTTGCCTACACCCATACTGGCACTCTTTCTCCTGTAGCCATGACGCCTGTCTTTTTTGCTACGTTCAGGTTTCCCCAGGAGGGATTTTACATTTTTTTCTGGTCATTAGTGAAAAGGAGTAATGACATTGGGCTGACTGTACACAACTAAGTCTATTACATCACAGTACTTCTATTAAATAAGTTTGTAGTCAAATCAAGGACCGTGTAAGATTTGCTTGCTGAGTTGGGTTTCAGGTAAAGTTTGGTTTACTAGCTACAGAATTATAGTAACTATTTATAGAATCACAGAATGATTTGGGCTGGAGGGGACCTTAAAACTCATCCCATTACTCTCCTTGCCATGGGCAGAGATACCTTCCACTAGACCACATTGCTCCAAGCCCTGTCCTACCTGGCTTGGAACACTTTCAGGGGTGGGGCAGCCACAGCTTCTCCAGGCAACCTGTATCAGGCCTCACCACCCTCATAGGGAAGAATTTCTTGCTGATATCTAATCTAAACCAACTTTCTGTCAGTCTGAAGACCATTCCCCCTTGTCCTGTCACTCCAGGCCCCTGTAAAGGCGCTCTCCATCTTTCTTGTCAGCTCCTTCAAGTACTGGAAGGCCACAACTAGGTCACTCCAAATCTTGTGTTACCAGGCTGAACAATCCCAGTTTTCTCAGCCTTTCCTCCCAGCAGAGCTGCTCCATCCCTCTGGTCATCTTGGTGCCTTCTCTGTACTCCAACAGCTGCATGTCCTTCCTTTGCTGGGCCCCCGTGCTGGAGGCAGCTCTGCAGGTAGGATCTCACCTGAGCAGGGCAGAGGGGCAGAACACCCCCCTCCCCTGCTGTCCACACTGTGGGGGATGAGCCTATATCCACAGAATTATATTCTGTATAAACTGGCAATCTAATTTAATTATTTTTTCCCGCTATTAATTTTAACCAGCCTATAACCTTCCAAACAGGACATAGGTGTCAAGGTGTTGATAGTGAGGGCAGCCTCTGGGAGAAGGATCCAATGGCTGCTCCTTGCCAGACACAGTCAGTTCCAGGTGGCTCTGTAACAGACATAAACAAGGCCACCAGCCAAACTGGGGGGCACCTCTCAGAAAACATGTCAGAAAGGGCAGAAAACACTACAGGGCAAGAGAAAGGAACAAAGAGCAAGAAACAGAGCATAGAGGCCGGAAGAAGAGGCACCCTATGGCTAAGCTAGTATTCTCAGAGGGACTGCAGCCCAAAGGACCCATGCAGAGTAGACTGAGGAGGAAGGAGCAGAAGAGAAACCACTGAATACTCATTGCAACCCCCCCTCATATCCCTTGTGCCATTTCTCACTGAAGAGAGTGAGGTCCAGCAATAAGGGCAGGGGAAGAATCCAGAGTGAAACTGAGATCAGGAAGAGGGAAGGAAAGGGGTTTTAATTGTTTTGGCTGATTTTGGCTTAGGTTTTGTTCCCCAATATACAAATCAATTATCAAATACATATTAAGTTGGCAATAAATTTATTTCTCCAAGTAAGTCTGTTTTGCTGCAAGGGTTACTGATAAACAACATACTTGTCTATCTCAACCCATGAGCTTTCTTGATCTTGTTCTTTTGCTAAAGCAGCAGAGAAGTGAGTAGCTAGGTGGGAGTTTGGTTACAGACCAATCTTCCCCTTTAATTTTAATCTTTAGTACATTGTGCTTACTTTTAGTTAGAATCTTGTCTTTCAACTGAAACCAGAGACTCTTCTAAAACCATTGAGGTCGACAGAAAGTCACTTGAGGTTGACTTTAGGTGGATTTAGGAACTGGCACATTGCTCCAGGCCCACTTGTTCCTGTGGCTTCTCCATGCCACTGACCATAGGACAGACGAGAGTATACAACTCACAACTACACTGAACATAAGAACTAAATTTCTTCTACGGATAGAAAATGCACTGTTTATGTTCCTAGTGAAAAAACTGTGAAATCCTCCATTACCATAATTTTAGCTCCCCAAAAATATTAATGCACCAAATTAACCAAAGAAAAACATGTCCTTGATTAGATCCAGGATCCTAGATCCAGGTTTAACCAACACCAGCACAAGGCCATATCATAAGCTTTAAATACTACATCAGTAAACACAAAACCTCCCATCACAGAACTCCAATTAAGGGAATGAACAGATTTATAAAAGCTGTTGGTGTACAACAAAATGGAACCAGCAGCAAGAAGTGCTGAGCCAGCAGGGCACATCTGCAATGAGGAAAACATCCTCTAGTCCTGGAAAGGGGCAGCTGCAAGAACTTGTATAATTTAGCAAAGGTAGTAAAACTAAGAAACTATTTTGCAATTGAGAAGCTGCTGTGTATGGGATTGAGAGTGTGGGGTCCAATGCATGAATCCACCAGCCAGTCCAATGGGTGAAAGAGCCATGGCCAGGAGGCAGAGCTGCTGACCGGGTGTGGAGGCCAGTGGGCCTGCTGGACATGGAACAAAAGGAGTCCCATGGTGGGATAAGCCCTAGGTGCCTCTTTCCAGCTTATTGGTGACTGAAAAAGCCTCCCCCAGAATGCTCTGTTCTGTTATGTTAACATATCCCAGTTCTGCTCCCCCTGGTTGGCTCCGATGGCTGCTCCACCCCTTGTTACCTGATAGGCCCTCAGAGTTTCTCGATTGATTCCCTTACCCTGGACCCCCCCCACTGTTCTGCCTGGACTTCTCTGGAACCTGGCACGAGTGTGGATGCATTAAATCTCTTCTGTAGAACCCCATGTGAAGACTCTTCCTGTTCATTCATCATCGGACTGTTTTTGCCAGCTATCCGGTGTATGTGTGTGTACGTGTGTATGCAAGTGTGGTTACTGCATCAAGTGGCTACCTCCTTGGAGGCGCTTTTGGGAAGGTTGCAGCACCTTACCATCCAATATCAACACAACAACTGGGGCACAGACTCCTACCGTTGCTGAATTACTATTAAAACCAAAGAGAGTATCTTGTAACTGTGATTAAGTGCACAAGCTTCATTTATCCTATTTTGGAAACAAGGCTGTTTCAATTTCTCTCAGCTGAAGCTGTTATTTCTAGTTAATGTGTACTTATAATGAAGATGCCAACATGAACAAAACCTTTCCTTTTAGAAGAGAGCTTTGTTCTGTTGTTTCATTTAAGTGATTTTGACACTGTTGTGGAACATGAAGCTCATCTCTTAAAGGTACTCGGAGAAATATTTTCTTAGATAGTCAGCTTCTTTCCTGTCTTTAGGTCATACCACAGCATTCATTTTAAAATAGAAGTCAATAGTGAATTTTAAAAGAAATTAATGCTACAATATGGTTTGTGAATTCCTATCTTTTCCAGTGTTTTCTCAGATAGTCAGCATGGTAGTTAGAGTATATACACTCACCCTCTTTCCAGAACTTTCATGGTATTAACAAAAAACTACAAGATAAATTAAATGCAAAATCCTGCTCAGTTTCCTCCAGTTCTACAAGGGCTCATCTGCCCATACAGTTCACACCTTACATCTTTTCTGCTACAATATTTGTTCACTTACCTCCCTCCAACATGGGTCCTAAGCTCGGTCAGTCACTGGTACCCCTGAACCCCTCCCAACTTCAGCAATGTTTGTTAACATGGTGCCACATCTGAGGCCACCACCACTAATCCACTCAATGTCTGTGAGACTTGCAGGGCAAAATGCAGCTTCTGACTCAAAAGAAAAAAGTCAGTATTAGAATTTTATTATCAAAGTGAATCACATTTTCAATTGTCCCCTAAAAATAAAACCTTAAAGACAAAGAATGCTGGGGGTGGTTTTCATCGCCCATACAAAATTTTAGATGAGATACAACTTGAGCATTTTTGTGGTTAGAGCCTCAGTTGCTGGAATCAGGTGATTATGAAAGATTCAGAGCTTTCTTTTCCTATCTTAAATTCACATCTTCCTATACAATTGTTATTAGTAAGCTCCAGAAGCTTAAAACTTGAGACAAACAAAAAGGCAGGTTTTTTTTTTTTTTTAATACAGCACAACCTAAACTAATAATTTCACTTCAAGTGCTCCTAAAATTGTGTTTGTTTCTGGTTGAAGATTACTATGTACAAGTTTGGAAAAAATTGGTAGGAGTCCCATTTTATCTCAGTTTATTGAGCTGGATACAGCAAGAATAATTATTTGGTGCTTACCTGGCATTTTGAGATGCTGCATTCCTACAGCCCCAGGTAACTCTTTTGAAACAGCTCTGATAATTTCCATTGTCATAGGGCAACTTCCTTTTATTCTAAGTGTGCCCTTACACTAATCAGTTCATAGAGAGCTTACAACTCTAAGTTGTTTTCACTTGAAAGCCCCATGGCAAATGAACAGGAACAGAATCTGTCTCACCCTTGTCAAAAAGGTTTGGAAATAGAGGTGAGAAGTATCATATCTACAAACAGTTCAGGTTATACATTTACTTCCAAATCAAATTCAAATTAACACTTTCAGTGTTAAACCTCCTGCATGTTTTCTGACCTAGTTGCTGGGAAGCACAGCCTTAACTCCTGCCACCCTGACCAAACCTACTGGTACAAGAGGAGCTTGAGCTGGGACCTTCATAATTTGGGTGTGATGAGAAACCTCATCCCAGAGACATGGATTTAAGAATTTGTGCCATAACTACATTATTTAAATCAGTGTGATTACACACAGAGTTGTGTTCCCTGTGCATGGCATATTTTAAGCTGCTTAAACAGGTATAAGGGTCAACCAGTCTCATGTACAGTCATGCAGGTCACACACATGGTCCCAATCACAAGCTCATAGTGTGCATAGGCACTTAAGGTCCAGCTGGGTTTTCACAGCCTCCTCTGAGCCCATTCCCACAATTTTCATCACTTCTAGCTGGTTTAAAGTTGGCATATGCATGATGTAGCTGCCTCTTTGAGTTTTGCATAGCTCAACTCTGATCCCTTTAAATTACAAGGGCTAACAAAAAAAAATTAAAAAAAATTAGATATATCTTCAGAGTTTCTCTACATTCATGTCTGACTCCTGCAATGGTCTGTGTGTGGAGTGTGATGACCTTGACTCACTGAAGGGAGCTCTGAGGGAAGTACAGAAACTCCTCCTGACTGTAGCTCAGGTGTCCTGCACACCAGTGACAGCTACAGAGGGGTGAGCAAGTCCCCTCAGAGCAATCCCAAACAGCCAGTTTTGAATAACATCCTGAAGCGACAGAACTGTTATAGGTGGAGGACTTACGTACAAAAACACTTCACCATTTTTTTCTCTGACAAATAGCATGCTCCAGGGTGTGGAAAGGGGAGTCATAAAAGCTCACTGGACATTTAAGAGACACCTCCAGCTTTCTACTCTGAGCATCGATGTAACTGCCCTACCTCTCTTTCAATGGAGCCATTCCTACTCAAGCTGTTAAATCCTTCTCTGATCTGCCAGCAGGGAAGGGGCTCACAGCTCCTTTGTCTTCAGTCCTTTGACTTAATTCCACTGATGCCTTACAGTTTATCAACTACCACCTCTGATCTGATCACCTGGATGAGAGATCAGAGTGGAATCATCTACTTTATAGCAAGAGTGGGGACAAAGCAAAAGATAGATGCTGGATGAGTCCCTATTGCACAGAAGATATTTTACCAGCGCAAGGAAGAACTCCACAATCATTCAGATGTGGGTCACTCATGTTCAACATTGGAAACAAACTTTGCATTCATGCTTGTTTAAAAAAAAAAAACCAAACCAACCACTAACATTTTTACAAGAGTTGGCAGCAGTTGCTGATGCTCAAGTACATCAACTAGAAGTAGTAACCATGGCTATCAGTCAAGCTTCCAGATCTCAGCACTCAAGGGAAACCTGGAAGTTAAAGAAGAAACTCTCACAGTATCATAGGTTCAACTGCAAATAGTTCACAACTCACAGCCAAATTTAACCCAGTATGAATGAGTTTCTCACCTAATAACCTGGGAACCAGGGCCTAGCAAGAAGAGAAAAAAGATGTTCCAACTCTTTAGTAGCCTTCATGAAAATAATAGTTTTGCACTTTTTATCCCCTGGGGAATAAGTATTTTAATTAAATACTAATAAAAGCTAGCAAAAATTGCTTTGACGTGTCAGCATCCAGAAATTTTCAACCTGACTTAGATTTTTTTTTCTATTAGAAAAGTAAACACACATCATAGAACTGTAAAATGTGAAATTGGGAATTCCACTCCCCAAAATGTTAGAAAAGTCTTGCTACCATCTCATGGGGATGAAGCAAGAGTTGGAAAGGGCCCAGAAAGAAAGGTCTGGGATAATGTGAAAAGCTTCCCAAACAAACAGCTTCAAGAAAGTCAGAACAGCATTCACATATTGGGACACTTCTCTAAACTAAAGCTCAATTGCCAGTCAATACGGTTTCACATTTTTCCATTTCCAAAGTTTAGTGACTAAATACAGCAAAAGCTGAAAGTTGTTTTAGCTTCCACTGTGCTGGGCCAGCAGAGAACAATCCCATCCTCAGCCTTCAAACTTGCTATATACAAAAAAATCAGTAATAAAACAGTTAATCTACATCTGTTTATTGTTTTTTCAAATCTGTACCAGGAAGCCACCAAAACAGGAAGCTTGGGAAAATTCAAGTATAATGAAGAGAAAAATATGCAATGGGAACACTGTATTTTTCTTGCACTAGTAAGTCCTTCAGTCCTAGAAGTCCAATCTATAACACCAACTGGTCTGACAGCCTCAGCAGCCAGAGCTGCGGATTCAGAAGTATAAACAAAAGCTAAGAGCCACAAAAAGATCACCCAAGTTAGTTATTTGCCATCTGAGATTGGGATTGGTTGGAGATCCCACCCCAGGATGAGAAGTGGCACCTGGAAAGGGACAGCAGAGGTGGCAGGCTGGGCATCCCAAGAAAGGCTGGTGGGCACCCCTTCTTACCTACCTCTTACCACTTAGAGGTTTTCTAGTGCATGGAAAGCCATTTCTCCCTTCAGCCAGCACCTGCTTGAGCCATCTGTTCTACTTCAATAATCAAAAAATGAATTCTCTAGAACCATGGGCTTCCTAGCAGGGCCCATCTTCATGTGACTTCAAGTTCTAGTGTAGCCATTATTATTACTATTCTTATTGCAATAGTCCTTGCCCTCAACTTGGTTGAAATTGTTAAATTCTTTTGTTCCAGGAAGCCAGGAACACACCACACTGTAACAGCCATGAGCTACCCCCAACCACAGAAGCCCTGCCAGACCCAGACCATGTCCGTGCACACACATGGCAACACATCACACATCCCACATTCTGCTCCCCAGGTCCACCCATGATTCCCCAGGGAAATACAAGTTATGAGCATATTCAATAATCTTCCCATCAAATAATTGCTGCCCTACTTTACAGGTCAAACAAAGTGTTTAAAATTTTAACATCAAGGACAAGGCTCCCACTTGCTCCATTAGGGAACAGGAGTTCACTTTCCAGCTTTAACTTCCACAAGCCTGTTATAAACTTATATTGTAATATTGGCTTCTCACAAGTATTAAGGTATATATTATATAATGTTAGAAATGCTTTTGCTGTGTGGATGTAGTTTTCTTTCTTTTTAGCAAGAATATTAGCAAGTGTGAGCAAGTCAGATAACCTCCAAGCGAGCAGAGGATGAGGCCCGAGAAGCTGCTGATCAACACTTTGTCCAGGGAACAAAAAGGCCCAAAAGCTACTCTGCCCGGAGAAAGGTGGGGGGGGGGGGGGGGGGTGGCCAGAGAGGCCCAGAGCCGCTATCACCATTCTGCCCGGGAGGCCAAAGAGGCCCAAAGCTGCAATCAGCCCTGACTGTCTGGAGAATTGAGAGGTCCACTCTACTATCAACTCTCACCTAGCGAGCCCAAGCCCAAGAATCAAAAGAAATAAAACCGCAAGGCAGAAGAATACGCATGCTCTAAAAAAGCGGAACCAAGGAATGGCCATACAGAACAGCTCCGGGAAAAGTCTGAATATGCATAAAGAACAGACAGTAAAAATGGTATAAAAAGGACTAACCTCGAGCTCTTGGCAGAGCACCAAGGCACCCGGCCATTACCTCTTTGCTTTATTTTATGTGTCTCTTATTGTCTTTATATTAAACCCTTTAAATTCTCACAGGAGAGTGAACCTCGTTTTTCACAAGCCCTTTCATTTGCCAAGATAAGTGACTTTCACTCCAGCTGTAGTACCTCAGCAGTAGTTCCTAACATTCCTTCCCCTTCCCTCACCACCACTTCAATGCTATGCGTATTTGCTCTTGGATGTGTCAGGACTGTGTTTTGGAAGAGAAAAATGACAATTAAAGAGGTCGCTGCTGCTTCTTCCCCCCCTCACTCTCTGCCATAATTTTCTGATGTTCCAAGAGTCCCTTGCACTAATCACCATTGAGACCTGTTAGTTTATACAACCATATTTTAAGATTCATGCTTTTGGAGGTCATTTGACTCATTTATACATCCACAGGGATGGTGTTGGAGACTGAAATGTTATAATTTATGGCTTAAACATCTTCATGAAGGACTTTTGCCTATTATAGCAAAACCATATAAAAGCTGCAGGGAAGACTACCAGGCCCTGACTAAGGCCCTGGACTGCTCATTGATGGAGATAAGATAAAGTAACTCAAGTCTGGGCTTAGGGAGAAGAGTACATTCACAGAGGGATTCAAACTTAGCACCTTTGGGGTGGAGACCACAGCCCCAGGGCTATCAGCTGCCAGGCTTGCACAGACCCTCACATCAAAGGGTGGAGGGAGGAGAAGAGGTTTTGGGTGTGTAGCGAAAAAGCCACTGGTGAGAGGCAGTTAACACCCATCCTCCACTGTGCAGAAGAGCTCAGCTGTGGGGCCCCTCCACCCCAGGAAAAGCCGCATGCACATGAAGCACAGCAGAGGGAATGTCATGGCCCATCAAAGGCCCCCCCAAATGGGTCCCCAGACTCTGCACCAGGGCACTACATGTGATGCAACACATCCACAGTGTTGCAAGGGACAGTGTCAAACTCCCCAGGGGAGGCACGTGGGCCTTCCCACCTGGCCCAAACTACAGAATCCACTGGACTCTATACTTTCCAGCAGCAGGTGGTGGGGGACCCTCACCACCAAGAAGACCAGGTGGAGGGGAGTCATGAGATGTCGTTGGGACCCTTGGAAGGGTGATATGTTTCTACTTAACCCCTGTCACTCTCTCCCTGTCCCACCTCCCTTCCCCCCCTGTTGGAATTGAAAAAAGTCCGTGGACTCCGGCGGTGGGAGAAATTGCAGTCCAAAACCAATGTGGTTGATAAGAGCAAGCTCCGTTTATTAGCAATCCAAAGGCACTTATATAGTATACCAGCTTGTTAACTCTTAAGTGGCTTAAAACTTACCAAAGCGAATTTCTGCTTCTACATAATTGGACTTACATTGGCAAGCTTCTACAGTTATGTTATGATTAAAAGAATTCAGAGTTCACCCTCCTCCCTCCGGGTCTTATCTCCACAGCTGTACCTTCTCAAAACTCCCTTCTTGTTCCCAGCCCTGTTTTTCACACAGGGATTTTCTCATGGAGAGTTTTTCTCACACAGGCCTTTTGCTTGCAGGCTCTTGCTACAGTTCTTTTATTGATCCTATAATTCTATCAATGATCCATGTCCCTGATCCTTTAATAATTTCCCAACACCCCCCAAACATCTTTTTCTATTTCTTTCTTTCTCTTTGCCTCTTTTACTATTAAATAACACATATCAAATTTTTTGGCACCGACATCTAACCTCATTTGGTTTTAATCAAGTTTTGGGGTATATTTCAAATCTTTCTGGGTTTGATCTGTTTCATTCACAGACACTTAGTTTCCTTTGCTCTTCTGTGTTTAAGCTGGTTCATAACAGATGGTCTGATTTGCTCAGCCTCACAGCCTTCACTTACAGTAGGGCTATGTAATTGGCTTTAATGAACTCATGAAAAGAGGCAAAGCAAAAAACGTACAACACGATGGACAGATATATGCATAGAGAAAAGTTTCTGCTGGAATGAATCAGAAAGAGCTAACTGCTGTCTGCAGTTCCTGCTCTGGCTTTATTATGATTTAACACCCCAAAGATTTTTTTTAATATTTTATCTTGTCCCTACCTGCTGCCATCTTACAGTCACAGAAAGCTCTTTCAGTGGAAAAAATACATGTAAATGCTGCCCCTTAAGATTTAAACAGTACATTTTCCAAAGCACTCAAACCCTTCACTCAGAGAAACATCTTTATACCAAACATTTGGAAAACATTGAAAATGGGGGGTTTGAACAGCTTTAAAAAGACAATACAGACAGAAGCATGTGTGCTTGTGGGATCGTCACATCACCATTAGCAGTCAAAGGAATCTGGCTGAACCAGCAAGGCTGAGGAAGTTATCATAAAGAATTGATCTTTTCTATAATTTTTCAGTCAAATGAAGAAGAGACTCTGGGAAAAAGACATTTTTTCTCATTTTGAGCAACTTCACCACTACCTGTTACATTCTAAAGAAAAGTGAAGCCAGTGATGGGCAGAAACCATGCTCATTTTATGTCAGAATTAAGTCTATACCTGCAGCTACAGGTTAAGTGCCACTTTCTGAAAAACGAAAGTCTTGTGCTTCTCGGATGGCTCTGGAGCTCCCATTGGTATATCCCCTGCAATTTTTGTTTGTCCACTGCACACATCAGGTGTGATACAGTGTTCTTATCCCAGTTTCACAAACTGCACAAAGGCAAAATCCTGTTTGGTATTGCTACAGGTAAGCAGGTCAGCTAAATGAATGAGACATTGCTTTTTTCCAGTCAGTTGTTATCCTGGTTATTGGAAGACTCAGGAAGCTAACACTGAGAGTGTGGTAACAGTCCAGGTAAGCAGGTAAATCTTCATAATGGGCTCCCCTTTGCAAACCCAGTATAGCCATCACACCTGGTGGAAGGGCTTCTCATGAGGTTCGGCTTACTGCTGCACAGAGCAAATACTTTTGATTGGAGCTCATTCTGACTCCTTTCAGGAATTCCTGTGGCCTGGAGCAGTTCTATATACTGTGGAGGGAGGTGATGGAAAACCAGCATTAAGCCCTTTACATTCATCTTCTGCAGGATGGCCTGCAACCTAATTCAGGCAAGGCTGACTGGAACCAAGCCAGCAGAGGTTGGAAAGGGCTTTCCTGAGAATAGAATTCCTGCCTCAATGGACAGCACCACTCAGACTCACCAGAAGGTTTCATGGTGGTGTTTATTTTAAACTTGTTTTGTGCTCTATTTTAAACTTGTTTTGTGTTCGTTTTTGTACAGAGTTTTCATTTTCCCCTACTTTGCATGTCCTAATTCTATGTAGAGCCAGGAAAAGATGTGGGAACAGACTTATTGTGCCATTACTGAGAGCGAAGACAGAAAAGATCATGTTCTCAGACCTCTAGAGCAGCTTGTAGGCCGAAAATATGCGTGCAGTTGGAAGAATCATTAAGGGGTTTGGGTGTCTATTAATCCTGATGTTTCACACATACAATTAGAAGTCAACCAAAATAGGAACACTGCCAGGGAGCTATTAATTGCTGTACTGATACGTTCAGTTTCTTAGCATACAGCAGGTGAATGGACTGCATGGCTATATAGTGTTATGACTACCACTTGAACATGGATTTGTCAAGTCATCCATGTGTTTACAGCATCTATTAATCCTTAAAAAAAAAATCAGCTAATAGCTTCTTATGAAGAGTCCTACACTACAGACAATCCACAGTCATGCATTATCCTGGCAGCCTTTCCAGGAAGAGAACAGCACTATTTATGTCATGGCCACTGAAGGCCATCTCTTCTTCTGGCTAATGCCTTAAGCCTTGCAGTACCTCAGTGGATAAAGCAGTGGCCTTTGGCACAAGTGAAAAAAGAAGCTTCAAACAGACTTCTTCTCTCTGCCTTTATGCTCCATACAACCAGGATGGGAACTACATGGTTTGTGCTTCAGCACATACTTGAAAGTTTTCTGGATGGGAATTTCCTGGCAGTTAATTTTCTTTGCTAGACAATGCACAATAATCCCTACTTGGGCATTTACAGCAGTAGACTAAATTTGCAGAAGAACTTGTGACTTTTAAGATTGAGCTGTTTCACAAGTCCAGGGTTATGCATCCAAAGGAATTGAGAAAGCCCACAATAGACTTTGTTGAAATAAAACTCCTTTCTCTGACTGCCACAACAGTATAATATTAAAGCAGCATACTAAGGAGTCGACCCATCACAGAGTCCTAACCACTCAGAGCAGTTCTACAGAGTTTATTGTACACACAAACCTACTTTGGGATGTGATTTCTTTTAAAAACCATTATCACACCACCTGAAATAAATACAGTTAGAGGAGCATTAATGCAACTTACATTATCATACATCTTATTACTTTTTTTTCCTGTATGGAAATAAATAATAATTATAAACAACACTTCCCCAAGTGCACACATATCAACAACAAAAGGGCTGCAGATGACTTTGTGATAAAAATTACCTTACTGTTCAGTCACATGAGGGCCCCAAACAGATCTTCTCCAGCATCTAGCTAATGCAGTAGAAAATCTCATACAGCATACCTCCACCCAGATGCAAACTGACTAATCCATTTTTGCCCAGAGGAGGATTTATAAATGCTTCCTAATTTCAATTCTGGCAAAACTCACCTGGACCAGCCTAAGCAGGCTAACTTGCTGTGAGTCATCAGCCTGATTTTGGCTCAAGCATTCAGGCTGGATTCAATCAAGGTAGCTATCCTCACCTGACAGAGGTCCTACCAAAGGCACCTTGGCTGACACCTCAGGACACCTAGGCCAAGAGAGAGAGGCAGCAGTCTTGCCTCATGGCCATGGAGAGCCCCTCATAAACCAAGTGCTACAAAAATCTTGCCAGACAAGCCAGCTGTTGGACAAAACCTGCTATGCTGTGCACAGGATCACACATCCAGCACTTTTGTGTTTTGTCTGAGACAAGGTGACTAATGGTAGAGTGAATCTTGGAGACAAAGCCATCAAACTGCTCTCTTCCTGTCAACAGAATAGGGTAGTTAAGAAAAAAATTTCAAAAGAAGCCTTTATGTCTAGCACAGAAAGTACATACTTGTCAGCATATTTAAATCTTAAAGGGGATTTAACACAGATAATTTCTAATAATGGTTTATAATTTCAAAATGAAGAAGTCCTAAGAAGTCTCTGAAGGGAAAAAACCCCCAACATTAAATGACAAAAGATCTTCCATTTACCATCCTACATACTGGGGTGATGCAAACCTCATACAGTCTTTTCTCCTGCCTGAATCATTGAATGGACTGAGATTCCTCTTTACTACCCTAGCATTGACTGAAGAGACAGTCTGACACATTTTGTTGCATAAAGGTTCACTAACCTTTTGCCTATTTTGCTTTGTTCTTAGTGTTGTGGCCATGCATTGTCGCTGTTTTACTGAGAACTGGCGAGAAATGACACAATCCAAATCCAAAGAGAAAAGGAATTATTTTATTATTTACAAGCTAGGTTATATATCTTTGTATGTGAGAGAGCATGATATGATTGGTCGCTTGACCAGCCACCCCCTAGAGGGATTGGCTGAGGTTCTCTAACACCTATTCAAAATATTTTTTCCAGAGTACCAAAACAAGGCTGGAAAACAAGCCCAGGTGCAGAGATAGAGAATTAGTTTGCAAAACCGTCTTTCACTGTTTCTCAGCTAAAGCATGAGAAAGAAAAACTTCACAAAATGCATCAGCAGCTGGAAAATTCCTCTGCTCCTGCCTTTTAGCATCCACAATGCCTTTATGCTCCTCTGTTAGAAACTGCCATCCTGGCCTTTCTAATGTCATTGTACACCTGATTTTGAAGTCTGCTAAGAATATAACTGTTTCTGAATCTCTACTAAGAAAAAAGTGGAAAGACCTGTGGTGGTATTTCTGAAACACATATGGGCTCCAGTGGCTTTGGAGCATCTAAATCCTATCTGAAAACCCCAGGCTTAGGTTTCTATTATGAACTAGATGCAACTTTTCCAGTCTTCTGCCAGAGTTCCATCAGTGTTACAGCTCTGTCCATTCCCTCTCACTCCCTGTTGAGTAAACTGAAGTAAATTATCTATGCCAGGTAAATTGGAAAGATTGCCTAAAAAGCCCTGTTTCTTCCTCAGACAAGTGTTTGAGTTAAGGACCCTTGCAGAGGGAGAGAATGAAACTCTAATTTCAAGTGGAAAGAATTAATACCAATCTCTTAAAACAGAGAAATTTCTCCTCATCTTTTGGTAGGAAGCAGGGGGTTTCCAGATCAACCCTGACCTCAGCATAGTGTCTTCCTTGCCTTGAAGCGGCAGCACGTGAGTGGTCCTGGACCCCATGAAAATCACCACATGTGCAAAAGCACATATATGTACACACAATGTAGATGCATATACTATATTATATATAGTGTATATCTATATATCTATATATGTACTATAGATGAATATATATGTGCATACCACACACTGTCCTATCTAACACGGTACAGGAACATTACTCTGGAAACCTGTGGGCTACAAGTTAGGCACTATAACTCAGAGTCACAGAAAGCCTGTGCTCAAACAGAAAGGGATTGCCAGACCCCTCGACGGCTGGGCAAACAGCCTAATGAGTCGGTCACCCTTTCCTCCCGAGCTGGAATTTCTAGAACAGGAAACACCCAAACTAACGGAGGAGAAACCTCACAAGAAGCAGTTATAGAGCAGCAGTGACCCAACCTGAGTTGGCTTTGGTGCCCAGTACCTCCCCCTACCGCACCTCTGTTGTCCCGAGGGACCACCAGAGCAGATGGAGCCCAAAGTCACAGACCAGATGAATTCAACAGCCATTTTGTGGACACTTTATGGACATTTTGCAGGGGTGGTCCATAGACTAAGGGAATGATATCTGTGTGTTATATCAAAGAATGGGAAGGGGGGTGGTGATTAATGAGGTTGTACTGAATAGTGTGGATCTGAGCATGACGTAAATGGTGTGGAATAAGGGGTGCAATGTGCTGATTTGGGCTGGGGTAGAGTTAATTTTCTTCCCAGCGGCTGGAATGGGCCTGTGGTTTGAATTTGTGCTCAATACAGGGTGGGTAATATAGACATGTTATTGCTGAGCAGGGATTGCACAGAGCCAAGGCCTCTCCTGCCCTTTGTATGGTCATGCTGGGGAGGCGCTGGGGGTGCCTGGGAGGTTGGGAGGAGACACAACTTGGACAGGTGACCCTGACTGACCAAAGGGATATTCCAGACCATGTGACATCATGCTCAGTGTCTAAAATGAGGAGAAAGAAGGAGGAAGGGGGGTGTGTTTGCAGTGATGGTGTTTGTCTTCCCCAGTCACCATTCTGTAGGATGGGGCCCTGCTCTCCTGGAGGTGCTGAACACCTGCCTACCCATGGGAAGTGGAGAATGAATTCCTTGTGTGAAGCTTTTGCTTTCCCTATTAAATTGTCTTTATCTCAATCCAAAAGTTCACTTTTGCCCTTCTGATTCTCTCCCCAGTCCCACTGGTGTGGGAGTGAGCGAGCAGCTGTGAAGGGCTGGGTGCTGGCTGGGGTTAAACCACAACAGACCTGTATTATTGCAGGCCTGGGCCCTAGGGTATATCACCATGTCCCGCAGCCATAGGGAGGAGGAGGAGAGAAGATCCAGCAGGCAGGAATTGTGCAGCAAGATTGATCAATTATTTTACAAACTCTTTTTGAGACTTTTTTCTTCATAGTCTAATTGGACAAAGGATCAGTCACCCCTTGGGGTGATTGGCTAAAATCCTAAAACATCCATTGTCAAAATATTTTTCTACTATACCATAAACAAGACTTTTCAAGGTTGCAGGTGGCTTGGTTTTTTACATACTCTGTTACCTCTTCTGTGAGAGAGAAAAGTCTCTCACGGACTTAGAAAATAGCAAGAAAATCCTTGCTAGCAGCATTTTTGTATCTACAGACCTGCAAAGAGCTGCCTTCAATGGCTGTGATAGATGGACAGGGTTTCTCAGTTCTGAATAAGCACAACGCAAACTGAGTGTGAGTAGGGAGCATTTCATTGAGCAGAGTACATATAAGGATCTGTGACTTGGCAATGGGGGCTCACTGCATGATGTGCATCCACAGGGCATGTCCACAGGACAAAGAGGTTTCCTTCACACTTTACAGCTGGTGTGCATATTTTTTAAACTGTCCACATAGTGAAACTCTGAGCCTGCTACTTATTAAAAACTCCTTTTCACTTATTTTGCCACCAGTGCTAAAAACTATAATTACCTGATTTTGCCATCCCCTGTCTGCAGTGCAAGGCAGTGTGGATCAGCTGTGGCTGTCTGTAAGGGAACAAGAAGTACACAGCTATGCAAATTGCCCTGCATAGTAGCCAGGTATCACCAGAATTTTGGAATACATGGGAGAAATGCACGATCTGAATATTCAGTGTAATTATGTGCTCTTAATCACATGTTGCTTTCTCTCAGCTGTTTGCCATGCAGCACCTGTTGTTCCAGCAATGCTGGAATAAAGGGTCATTCAGCCGTTATGATGCCATTGCTTCACCCTAATTACCGTTATTAGCAAGGACCAGGATGTGACCCAGGCCAGATGGCACATTTGTGCAGAGAAACACCTTTGGACTAATGGTGTCTGCAATACTCCTAATATTTTTCCAGGTTACATCCTTTTTCATTTGCATCATAAAGACTATAAAGTACTTATACATGACAACTCTAAATATCTTATAATGAGTCACGTCAGACAGCCCATTTAGTTGAGACTCTGTGGTATAAACAGCATAATACACTGAAGTTGCTATGCCAAATTGTGTCAAAAGATCTGCTTTTTTAAGTCCTCCCTAATTGTATGGATGGAAATAGCACATTGGAGCACTTCAGAAGTTGTTCCAGTGTGGCATGTCAAATACTGCAACACTATTTTGACATCAAGTCATCACACAAGACAATGAGATGAGACAAATATTGATGTGCCAAAATGTTTTCCTTTCTCTTTTTATTTTATTATTTTCTTTCTACTTTCTTTTCTTTTTCACTTCCTTTTTCTCTTTCTTTTTCATTTCCCTTTTTCTTTCAATTTTCTTTCTTTTTTCCTTTCCCCTTTTTCTCTTCCTCCTCCTTTTCCTTTTCTCTTTTTGCCTCTCTCAAATCCCCACCGTGGAGAGAGGAAATGAGGTGACTGGGAACGAGGTGCAAAGTAGTTTGGAAGCAGCTGACCTGCCATTAACAAACTTTTTTTCAATTATGTAAGTGAAAACAATTACAGACACATTAAAGCTGTGACTTGCAGCAAAGAAGAAGAATCGAACTGAGATGCCCTGGAGGGATTAGCAGCCACTGGGAGCTGGCAGGAGGGGGTTTTACCCCTCGCATGCCCACACGAAGAAGCCTGGAGGTCAACACTGAAACCCCTCTGGAAGGCAGTACCTCTCTGGTTTCTGGGCCCCGGACGAGCACAGGCACCTTCTCCTTTAGTCTTGCTCTCGGCTCATTGGAGAAGTGCCTCAGGACAGGCAGATCGGGCTCTTCAAAGGTGCAGTTCAGAAAGTTCAGGGTGAAGAGAGCTTGGCTCAGATGAACAACAGGTGAATAAGGTTCGAAGCCCCCTTTCTGCTCGAGGAGTCCCTTCAATGAGTGAGTCCTTTCAACGATCACGTGTCCTGTTGGCAAGTGTGGAATGCTGGTGGTGTGCTCGATTCCCCAGGACTGTAGAAACCTCTGTAGCTGTGCTGACATATATGCAGGCCCATTGTCGGTTTTTGTCTTTTGCGGAACACCAAGTGTGGCAAAAGCCTGAACCAGGTGCTGTTCCACATCAGCCGCTTTCTCACTGGCATGGGCTGATGCAAATGCGGCCCTGGAAGATGTGTCTACAGACATATGGAGGTACTTGAGCTGGCCAAAGGCTGGGAAATGGGTGACACTGGTTTGCCACACCTCACAACTATTGCGTCCCCTTGGATTTACCCCACTGCCAAGAGATGGAAGTTGGTGTCTTTGGCAGCCGGGGCAAGTCGCCACAATGGCTTTTGCCTGGCCATGGGTGAGGTGGAACATCCAGACCAAGGTGGGCACATTCTGGTGGAACTTTTCATGGCTCAGCTTAGCCTGATGGAAAGTGTCTGGCAGGTTGACATGCCAGACAGGCATGGCCAAAGCATCTGCTCTGCGGTTGCCCTCTGCTATAGAAGGGCTGGTGTGCAACCTCACATGCATCACATAAAATGGCTGCTCTCGGTGGGAGATGAGACAGATTAACTTCGTGAGCAGGCCAAAGATCTTTTTGTTTGAGATCTCTTTAAGCAAGGCATTTTCAGCTCTCACAGTTACTCCTGCAACATACGCCGAATCCGTAACCAAATTGAAAGGTTCTTTGAATTTCTCGAATGCTCTGACAACAGTGGCCAATTCTGCAACTTGTGGCGACCCAGATACCACTTTGACATTGGACTTCCACTTCTCTGTCTTGGGATTTCACCAAGTCATGACTGATTTATGCGATCTCCCAGAGCCATCTGTAAAAATGGTAAAAGCATCAAGTGGTTTCCTGCTTTGAATTTCACGTGGGATCAGGCTAAAGGTTGAATTGAAAATTTTATGTTTTGGGTAATGAATTGAAACCTGTCCCGGGTAACTATCAAGTGCGAACTGTAAATTTGCATTGCTTTGGAGTAGGTACTCCACGGTCTCAGATGTGATTGGTAAATAGATGTATGAAAGATCACACCCTGCGAGGGTACGTAGGCATGCTCTGGCCTTCATGATAAGTTGAGCCATGAGCTCCTGTGGTGTGGTGAGACTCTTAGTGGGCTGGTGAGGGAGGAACACCCACTCAATGATAAGGACTCCGAGTCCCACTGAAAAAGAATGCCATGAAGGCATGGAACCTTTCCCAAGACTGCAAGTTGGAATGGCAGTCTCAGCTCTTACCTGTGGGCCTTCCGTTCCTCCAGCGCCCACTGCACCCTTAGAAGCGATGTCTTGCCTTCTTTTGTGAGGGTCCTCGGTGACTTCAGGTCT
Source organism: Corvus moneduloides (assembly GCF_009650955.1). Classification (NCBI taxonomy): domain Eukaryota; kingdom Metazoa; phylum Chordata; class Aves; order Passeriformes; family Corvidae; genus Corvus; species Corvus moneduloides. Next base: position 7,692,979 of record NC_045479.1, read on the forward strand.
CGGTCTCTACGTAGCAGGTTTAACAAGGGAGCAAGGTCCTCAGTGGAGATCCCAAGCCGGGTCCTCATCCAGTTGATGGACCCACATAGCTGGTGCAGCTCCTGCAACGTCTTTGGATTGTCAATTAGTTGGATGGGCTGGGGAACAATGGTGGTCTCACGGATTCTGAGGCCAAGGTACTTCCAGGGGGAGAGGCGCTGGATTTTCTCCTCCTGGAGTTCGAACCCATGTACCATTAGGGCCTCAGTCACCTTTTTGAAGACCCACTCTAGGCTATTGTCGTCAGGGGCACAGATGAGGACATCGTCCATGTAGTGAAGGAGGATGGCCCCTGGGCCAGCATGGCGTACAAGTGACAGGATGTGGTCGACATACCATTGGCAGATCATGGGCAAGTTCTTCATGCCCTGAGGAAGGACCTTCCAATGGTAGCGCTGCATGGGAGCTTCTCGGTTAATCTATGGAACCGAGAAAGCAAACTGAGATGCGTCATCAGGGTGCAAGGGGATCTGAAAAAAGCAATCTTTGATGTCTATGGTAAACAGCTTCCAATTCCTTCGAAGCATTGCAGGAGAGGGCATTCTGGGTTGTAGGGGTCCCATGTTGACAATGATGTCACTAATTTTTCTCAGTTCGTGGAGGAGCCACCATTTGTCTCTACCCGGTTTACGAATAACAAATACCGGCGAGTTCCAAGGGGAGTTGGTAGGTGCTATGTTCCCCTTGGCCAGCTGCTCATCCACGAGCTGATTGAGTGCCTTTAATTTCTCTTCAGATAAGGACCACTGATCAACCCAAACAGGCAAGTCAGTTTTCCAATGGAGCGCTTGGGTTGGGTGCTCCACAGTGGCCCCAATTAAAAATCCTGCTGCTTGGCAGGTATCTCAACTCTTGCACCCCATTGCAACATGAGGTCCCTACCCCACAATGTAAAACTGGAATCGATAACATATGGGCATAGAGTTGCCAATTGTCCATCTGGTCCCTCTACTTGCACGACATCTTTGCTGACTTTTGCTGCTGTAGATCCACCTATGCTCTTGACAACTCCACCTGCGGGCTGCAACTCCCAACGTGACGGCCACCGGGTCTCAGAAATGACCGTGACGTATGCACCTGTATTGACCATGACTCTCAAATTGACACTACTGTCTTCGAGATGCATTTTGCACTCCATCATGGGTCTGTCCCCCCTTACCAGCTCAACCCATCCCACTGATGGAGAGCGTCCCCGGGGGGACTGTGGTAGGGTGGTGGCTCAGGTAAGGACACAACCTGATGGCATAAAGAACGGAGGTGCAATGCATCTCACCGGGATTTGCAGTGCCCCTATGGTGTCCACTCTGCTGACAATGGGCATGATCTCTAATCCACGTAGTGTGTCATTGGTGGTCCCATGTATAAACAGTTGCATGTCTGGTGTGTAACGCTCGCAACTTACAGCTACACATGTCCAATCCGGTAAAAGGAGGTACAGGCCTTGGCTGGCAGTCAAAGGAATGTCAAGTCTGGTGATAGTTCGTGGTTGGGCCCACCCGTTGTGGTCTTTGATGGCTCTGCTTATGTCGTCACGCGAAGCCATCGTGTGCTGACCCTTCAGTTTCCCTGCGGCTGCATGGAGTGACGGTCTGCGGAAACAGGCTTGGTGGCTTGGTTAATAGGGGCTGGTGCCTTACATTGCCTTGCTATATGGCCTCTTTTTCCACACCTGTGGCAGATTACTTCTGCACTTTGCCTTGGTGCACCACGTGGTTGCGCTGACCTCGCTTGGGTTGGCATCACTTCCATGGTTCTCACTGCTCCTCCTATTCCCCCTTTTTTCCTATGGTCATCAAATGTTGCCAGCTTCATGCAGGCTTCTGTCATGAGGTCTAGGGTGAGAGCAGGATGGAATGGAAAACCCAAGATGATTTCCTTACAAACCTCATTTGCATTGGTCTTTGCCAATTGGCAAAGCAACTCATCTTGGGCCTTTGGCTCTCTAATTTGTTTCTCCACCACTAGCCTCAGCCTCTCCATGAAACTCATAAATGATTCAGTGGGGGCCTGTTTAATTGACACAAAGCTGGGACTGGGGGTTTCAAAAGGCATTAAAAGCCACGCCTTCTCTGCAGCTTCTTTCATGGCGGTGAGCACTGGTGCCGGGATCTGCCTGGCCTGATCTTGAGGCTTGGCCATCTCACCTTCGCCGCACAGGTGGTCGAAGGTCACCTTAGCATAATTTTCATTAAGAGCTGGGAGGATGCCTTCAAGCCGCCTTAGGTACAACAGGGTGTCTCCCCTTTGAGAAGTCCCTGCTCTGCTCGGGCGCCACTTGAGGGGTTAGCAGCCACTGGGAGCTGGCAGAAGGGAGTTTTACCCCTCGCATGCCAACACAAAGAAGCCCGGAGGTCAACGCTGAAACCCCTCTGGAAGGCAGCACTCAGTGCCCAACACACAATGAGAACGGGGTAGAGCTCCTCACCCAAAAGGGGCTGTATCCTCCTGTCGCTGTTAAGCAGGCACACAGGCAAAGGCAAAGAAGTAAAGAGAGGGGACTCTCCATTTGTGTTCCATGCAGGTTAATTCTGGTGAAATGACAGGGACAAAGAGACAAATTGGTGGGAGGGTCCAGGGATCTTATACTGGGTACAAGATAGGTGGGGAAAGGGATCTCAGCCAATGGGATAGAGACAAGCAGGTGGGATTGACAGGAAAGGAACCAATGGGAACAACACATAGGAGGGACTTAGGGAAGGATCCAATGGGGCATTGAGGAACAAAGAACTTTCTAGAACTGATACATATTAAAGAAGGGAAATGAAAATACATAACTTCATACTTTATGTATGAAGGGAAGGAAAAACATTAACCAATCAGGGGAAAACATGCAAAAGACAGAACAAGGGCATCATGGGTTCTCACCATGTCTGAAGTTACATGCTAAACTGGGTTGCCGACCACCACAACTGGTTGTCTGAGTTCTTCTCAGGAGACAGAGTGGCTGGAGCCATCTGCACTGCCACAACGCCCTCTACTCTTCTGGCAAAGCCTTGCGTTTACACAGCTTCTGCTCCAGTGCTAGGGAGTGAGTTGGAAGTAACAGAGCAGTTTTAATGCAGGATTTCCTCACCACTGCCAAGCCAAGAGAGACCTCTGACATTGCTCTGGGCTATTCTCTGTACATTGGGACAGATGTCAGATGAAGACACTGAACCAGGAGGCAGGAGGTCTGGACTTACCTCCCAGTTCTCTCACTGGAACTGGTGTGCCCCAAGCTAGTCTCTGGAGTGGAAGCTTGCTTTCACCCGCTGCTCAAATGAGCAGAAACACAGCATTTCAAGCAAGAGACTAAAGGGACAATGAAGGGAACATAGACAGCAACCTCATCACCTGTAGTAAAGATTCAGGATAAAATCTTTGTTCCTTTCACAGGAAATTCACATTTTCTTTTATGTAGATTAAGAGAGACCATGTTGGTTACAAAACTGGAAAACAAATTCTCGTATTAAGACCCAGTTCACATGTAGGCACAAAAACTGAGTTGGTTTAGTAAACTCACTCATTCAAGAAGTTCAAACAGATTCTGATGGTTTATTTGCAACTCCAAGCAGCACAGAGAGTAAACTAATGCTTGCACCTTATCTAATTTAAATGAGAATGGGACTGCTCCGGTTTACATGATATACCTGTCTGAAGACAGTCTTGTTTCAGGCTAAACCCAAGCTAGTTATAGATCTGCCTAAAGTGGGAAAGCACAAAACCAGGAGTGTCTGCAATATCCATATTACTCCACATCCAGTTTCTCTTCTGCTTCTCTGCCCTCTTTTTCTTCAGCAGAAGGTGATAGTTGCCTGTTTGTAACTAGCACTGTCAAATACATGCCAAGTGAAAGCAACCTAATTATATGTATTTGGCATGCTCATATAGCCTACCATAGCTTAAGAAGGTTTTAAAAGTATAGTTGTGCTAGTAATTATTATATGTTATAAAGTGAGGTAAAAGCCATATGACAGAGAACCTTGTGCTCATTACATGTCATATGCAGTAGCGGAACACAAATCTGAATCCTGATGTCCACAGCCAGGTTTCTAAATGCTTTCTGAAGGCAAGTGAGCAGCTACTGAGTCCACATTCACCACAAGGAGGGAAGATTAAGTGAAGCTGAAATGCAAGACCAGTGGGTTGAGCACATGCACGCAATCAGTGACTGTGAGTCAGCTGACATGCAGCTACTTACTGTGCTGCAGTAACTTGTGTTTGAAGCCCTTGCCCTTCCAAATCAGCTCAGAATTGGGATCAAAGCCTCTTTAATATAATTATCTACCAGAACGCGATTGCAAGACATGTCTCTAGTGGCTGCCAAAGAACTGGGTAGTGGGGCACCACTGGTGTTGCAGGAATGGCAGTAGGATTCCCCCATGACTGGAGGTGTGGAGGAACCAGTATTCCTAAGGGCAAAATGGAAGACCTGAAGGCAAGGAGTTATTTTCATCACACAGGACTTCCCCTCTCATTCCAGGACTGGGCCACCCCAAGCAGTTACCTCTCTACAGTATTAATGTGTGATTTTGAACTTGAGAGAAGTGTATTTGTCCTCACCAGTTGTTCAAATAAAATACATCTTACAGTATTGGCTCAAAATAACTTATGATGCTGCCCAGACCAACAACAGCTGGTAACCTTGTTCATCACACACTGGCACTGACATCACCTGTAGACATGGCGTTAACATCTCAACCACAGTGATATAAGAAGAACTTGTCAAGTCATCTGAAATTAGTATGGGCAGCAGGTGGGGGGGGGGATTCTCCTCTCTGGCCCCACTCAGGTGACACCCCACCTACAGAGCTGCCTCCAGCACTGGGATCCAGCACAGGAAGGACATGGAATTGCTAGAGTGAGTTCAGAGGAGGGATGGAGCACCTCTGCTGTGAGGAAAGGCTGGGAAAATTGGGATTGTTCAGCCTGGAGAACAGAAGCTTTGGGGTGATCTAACTGTGGCCTTCCAGTACCTGAAGGGAACTGACAAGGAAGATAGAGAAAGACTATTTACAAGGGCCTGGAGTGACAGGACAAGGGGAAATGGCTTCAAACTGACAGAGTAGGTTTAGATTAGATGTTAGGAATAAATTCTTGGCTGTGAGGGTGGTGAGGCCCTGGCACAGGTTGCCCAGAGAAGCTGTAGCTGCCCCATCCCTGAAACTGTCGAAGGCCAGGTTAGAGCAGCGTGGTGTAGTGGAAGGTATCCCCACCCATGGGAGGGATTAAAACTGGATGGGCTTTAAGGTCCCTTCCAACACAAAGCATTCTAGGATTCTAGAGGTTCTATGAGGGACTGTATAACCAGAGTAAAGTTAAAGCATTACCCACAGCAAACTAAACCACACAGTGACAGCATTAAAAGAAGAAATGCCAGACAGACCATTGCTGTGATGCCTGAAATTTCCTTGGTCCTGACCAAAGCAGGCAGCTGAGTCCATGCAAGTCAAAGGCACAACCGTCTGCTTGCAGAGGCATGCTACCTCACACAGACATTGTTTAAGTGCCTTTTTTTTGCAGGCACAATTAATACAAACACAGCTGTATTTTGATTTTTTTATGGTATGACTCACTTGAGTTTTGGCAAGGCTGCAGGGGAGCATCAGGGGACGTATAGTTCAGGTGTTCCCACAGTGCTGGTTTTTTGTGTGGGACAGACTCCATGCCCCACCATGGAATGTGGCCAGAGAATCCCATTCTGCCCATCAGTAAGTAGGTCAATAAGAAAAACATCCTTTTTCACTCTGCTGTAAAGTTTCTTCTACCAAGTACATTGTAGCATGTTAAACTGAACTCTAAACTCAATCTCCTGCAGAAAATTAGTGGATGGTCAGTTTAATTTCAAATTTTTAGCCAATCCAGAGCGTGAAGAGAATTTTGCCCCTAATGACCCCATTTTCTGGGGCAAGCTCACCAAAAACCAGCAATGGTTAAACATTGTATGTATTGTATGTAGTGTATTATCAAGTGCTCAGATGCAGTAAAATATGTGTTGTTTCCATGGCCTGACAGGGGCCTGGATAAAAGAAAAGAAAAGAAGCGAAGTTCTCATATTACTCTATCCCTGGCTCTCACAACAATAACCAGTTCTCTAGAGCCTGTCCCAAACTTTGCAGCCAGTTTTGAATTTTAACCTTGAGTCTTTAATGAATTTACCATGCGCTAAGGAAACTCAGTCCTTCCCAGTCAAAGGCTGGGTGAATCAGTTACTGACCCTTTTTGGATGCAGTTACATTTTGATTTTTGCCTAATAAACTCACTCTTGTCTCCAGGGTAGCATACCAACTTTCAGATATTCTGGTTTCTCTTAGATCATCAGTCCATAAAGCCAGATGAACCTACACATCAATAAACTTTTTTTATCCTAAATCTTGGCATGTAACTGTGCTAGCAGTATCCTTTTGTGTCAGGTCCCCACTCCCACTTCAACAAGAGTTTTGTCCTTGTAAAGCCTTAGGCATAAATGAGCTTTTTATATTTGTACATTCTGTAAAACTGTGAGATTACTTTCAAGGAGATAAAGATTTGAAGACAGATACACCACTTAATGCTAGGTTTGGATATTTTGGGCACACAGACAAATAGATGCAATCAAACTTAACACTCACTAAATATATCTCTTGCCTTGAGTACTTGTTATTAGAGTCCAAAATTAAATGAAAACATGCAGATTTAAAATTAAATTAAATTCTCCAGATTTCAAATAAAAGTGGAGTCTGGAAGCTGTAGTTTTTCTTATCATACAGTACTGAAGTGGTTAAGGATTTTTTCTGAAGAATTTTAGAGGCACAATGGAGAAGCACAGAAGCATAAATCTGAAGGTTAAATTTGTATTGGCTTTGTTCCCCCTTCCCATAATAGCACAGATGGTAAAAACCTTAAAGCTACCCCACTATTATTATGGAATAAATGAATTATCAGGATTCTCCCTCACGATGCTGACTATGGAAGGCAGCTTCCTACTCACATAATGGTTAAGATCATTTAAATGAAGAACTGATTTTTATTTGATCCAAAAAAAAGAAAAAAGGAGAAAAAAAGAAAGAAAGAAAAAAAAAAAAAGACATCTTTAAAAGTCCTGGATCACCCTTTGGACTTGGAACATTCACTCCTCAGCTTCTGCATCAAAGAGTTGCTGCTTATTTGTTGTGGTGGCTGCAAGAGATCATGATACTGCAGAAGTGGCATTCCTGAAGAAAAGGCAAAGAAAAAAGAAATCAGCCTTGTGTGTAGTTTTCTGGGAAGATAGTAAATCAACGTGAGGCATAATGAAAACTCAAAGCAAAAAGGCAACTCAAAGCACTAAAAACATACTGGAGAGAAATGTTCTCTCTGATGCCGTGATTAAAATAATCTCTTGGAAAAGATGAACCCCATTCTGTTCATACTTCTGCAAGCTTCAGTGAGGAGTTAAGACAACCTTAACTAACATTAAGACCCTGGTAGGCTTCAGGAAAGCATCTCTCTTCACACATAAGCAATTAAAGTGGATGAAACAGGGATTTCAGCTGCTGTTCCAGTGTTAAAACGTGGATGAAACACAACCAAATTTAAATCTGTATGCCAATACTTTTGTTCAAATTCAGTGATAAAAAAGGAGCAGACTGTGAGAACTCAGTGAGATAGGTCTTAATTAAATAACATTACCAATTGAACTCCAAAGGTCAACGCAAGCACTAACTCTTGTGTGCACTGCCTACAGTTACTTAGTGATTTTTATCATCTCTTCTCAATCCTCTATATAGTGAAATAAAAAAAAAAAAAAAAAGCTGTAGTTTTGCTGTAGTTTGGTTGTTTGGTTTTGGTTGGTTTGTTGTTTTTTTCCTCTGGATGTCTAGGGTTTTCATTTTTTAGCTGTTCAACCAGATGAAATTCTCAGTAATCACCTTGTTCCAAGAGCTGCAGCTTCATGATCAACTTGAGGAGTCCCAGCTCAGCAGCAGGAGGTGGCAGCCAGGTATACCTGCATATACGTTTGCTTCTGTATGTTCTGTGAAGACAACAGTGTGAAGTTAATGGGGTTGTGTTATACAGCTAATTTGTAGCTTGAGGTGTCAATGTGATAGGTCTGAACAAGAGGAAATGCAATTTTATTTTAAAAGGTAGGGATAATTTAAAAGAATATTTGCTTTTCTTCAGTCAAGTTGTATAGAGGTGCCTTTTCCCTTTATTTGTCATGGTATATAATTTGGAAAATATTAGTCATTCCTTTTTCAAAAATACAAGTAGTGAAATAACATAGGCACTGAAGCATTCAGATGCAAGTGATATCATTAAAAATAGGAGAAATACAGTAAGGAGAAAATTAATAGTTGTTCTCCTCAAAAAAGTTCAGCAAAATGCTTCCTCTGGCTTATGAATTTAGTCATTTGGGCTTCATCATTTGGACAGATGAAAGCAAGTTACTGCTCAATTGAATAACACATTTAGATTTTTATTGCTGAGCTCTGCTAGGCCACTTTAGAGCTGCTGTCTGCAGCACAGCAACTGGCCCCACCACACAGTGGGACCAGTTCCATGGAATATGATCAGAAACCAGCAGGGAGGAAGGAGTTCACCTGCTCGGGACCAGTACAGGTGGAACAATGAGTGGAAACTCAGTATCTTAGCACAGCAGAGGCTATTTTTTGCATCAAACCTCACTCAGTAGGTATGGATTTTCCTTGGGGTGCTTGGTCTATCTTCTGGCCAAGGCTTTTGTGGCCAACTGCTCATGCGGACCCACTGCTTTACTCAACACTGAGGTTTCCCTGGCTTGTAGAAACTATCCTTTCAAAGTCCCAGAAGCCCAAAAAGGAACTTCTAGTGGAGAAGCAAGCAAACTTTTCCCAGCTTTTCTGTTGGAAAAGACAAGTGCTTTTAATATCTTTGAGCCCCATGGATGCCATGAAGAAGGAGGATAGCTACAGGAATAATCTTGGATGTGGCTGTACTCTTTCACAGCCCTTTCCTGGACAGCTGAATTTGCAGAAAGCTCACAGCCATCCTCCCTGTACATCCTGCTGCCCCTAAAGCTTGAAGAGCAGCTGTCTCCTCATGCTTAGCTCCTCAGAAGCATGGTTGCTCCTAGAGCTCTCTGAGAAACACAATATAGGGTGGAACCGAGCACCACATCAATCACTAGTGTTTATCGCACAGAGAGACAGGGAAAAAACTTGCAAAAAATAGCAAGAGAGACAGTAGAGAGAGCTCAGGGACCACTATTTATCCTTGTAGGAGGCAAACTCTCAATGGATAAAGAATAATATTGCATCTCTACCAACGGTGGTATCTCAGCAATGGAGCCAAAAAGGCGTCGTGTGGGGATGGAGGAGGGGGAACAGATGAAGGCAACAAGAGGTAAGGAATACATCTTGCCACAGATAGGCAAGACAGTTCCCTGGTTTGCCACCTCCATGTTCCGCTCTGAATCCTGCTGTAAAGGCACAGACAGGCAGAGGTCATTCACAAATGGCTGGCTTGTGATTTTTATGGACAGTAGGTGAGCACTGAGTACCTCCTTTACTGTGAAATGACGCATGGAAGAAGAAAGCATCCTTGTCCTAGAAAACAAAGACAGAGGTGAGTTTAATTGGGCAGAAATGGTTTTCAAGCTGCAGTAGGGGCAGAGGGCTCTCTGAATGGGAAATGGTGAGGTGTAAGGTAGAGATACAGCAGCAGCAGCAGCAGCAACAGCAGTGATCAGCTCCAGAGTGGAGCTCTAATGCAAATTATGCACTCAGTGGACATTTCATAGGATCAGAATATCCTGAGCTGGAAGAGAGCCACGAGGACTGTAGAGCCCAACTCCTGATTCCACACAGGGCAACCTATAAGTCAAATCATATATTCTAAGATCGTTGTTCAAAAACTTGGACACAAAGAGGCTTGTGTTAACAAACACTCCTCTGGGAGCTGTACTTCCCTGCTTCAGTGCTGTACCACTCTCTCAGTGAAGAACCTTTTCCCTATATCCAAGCTGAACTTTCTCTGATGCACCCAGTCCCTTGTGTCCTATCACCAGACAGCAGAGAGAGGAGAACAGCACCTCCTTCTCTTCTCTCTGCCCCTCATGAGGAAGATGTAGACAACAGTGGGATCACTCCTCAGCGTCCCCTTCTCTAAACTGAGCAAACCTGGTATCCTCAGCTAATCCTCCTAAGTCTTGCCCCCTAAATCTTGCACTGTCTTTTTCTAGAATTTTTATACTCCTATGCTCTGGAACACAAACTGGCATGCAGCACTGGAGTTGAAGCTGCACGAATGCTGGGGCTATGAATTCTTTTACCCGATTAGTTGCTAAACTGTGCTTAGTGTGTCCTAGCTTGACCTGCTGCATGCTATCTTTCATTTCCATGGTCCTCAGCTCCTTGCATGGGAGAGGAGCTTTGAGCCAATACAATCAGACAGTAAAAAGTGGGAATAAGCAGAGGTTCCACCTGAGGACCACCATACTTTATAAAGAAAGACTCCATTATGTTGAGCTGAGGGAAAAAAAGACAGAGATAATCATCTTGAGCCAGACACAGCATGTGGAGGGTGATGAAGGTTTCATTAATTTCTCTTGAATATTAAAAATAAAAATTTAATAACCATAATAATGACTTGTGGACAAAATTCCAGCTAAATGCTTTCAGAATAGCTGCCCTCTGAAACAATCTGACCAGAAGATGCTATAACAAAATAAACTGAAGGTTTGCTTTAGGGTTGGTCAAATAACAGGAAAAAAAGGATTCAAAGCATATCAAATTTCATGGAACAGGTGAAATTAGTTTTCTCCAAATATAGCTCCCTGAAAGATGGAGGGAGCTCAGTGCCCATTCACTCAACCTTGTATTTGTCAAATGCTATTTGTCTGGTCCTTTGTTTAATGATGTTGCCTTGTCCTGTCTGATTTCATGCTTTCTGTCTAATTAGTTTTCTGTGGTAAAAGCCCAAAAGGTATTTGTTGAATGTTTCATGCAGACGTTCCTCACCTGCCTGTCCTACCAAATTTGCAGGTCTCTGACTGGCAATGTTTACTTTTCAGCATCCACTCGGGTGTGCTCTGGCATCCACATGCTCAATGACAGCTGTGAGAAACTGTTTTAATTAAATGTTTGTCGAGAAGAGGGAAAGATGTGATCTAATCACATGAACACTGGACTGGGGATGCTATTAATACCAAATTCTTCCCTAGTTTTGAGGCAGTGTCATGGTTTTGGCTGGGATAGGGTTAATTCTCTCCCTAGTAGCTGGTACAGTGGTGTGGTTTGGATTCAGGGTGAGAAGAATGTTGATAACACAATGATGGTTTAGTTGGTGCTGAACAGTGCTCACTGCAATCAAGGACTTCTCAGTGTCTCATGCTCCACCAGTGAGCAGGACACAAGGAGCTGGGATGGAGCATGGCCAGGACTCTGTCGATTTAAACCAGTGTTTCTGTGTTATTGCCTTTATCTTAATTTTCCTATTAAATTGCAATTCTGACTTGGGATCTCCCACTGGTTTGCTTTGAAACTAGCACACCCGAACTAGCCAAAGGGATATTCCACACCACAGAACATCATCTCCAGTACAGAAACTGGGGGCAGTTGGCCAGGAGCAGCTGATTGCTGCTTGGAGGTGGGTGGGCATTGGTCAGTGGGTGGGAGCAACTGTATTGTGCATCACTGGTTTTTCTTGATGTTTTTTCCTCTCTCTTTCTCTCTTATTATAATTACTATTATTGTTGTTATTAACATCATTAGTATCATTATACTTTACTTTGTTTCAGTTATTAAACTGTTCTTATCTCAACCCACAAACCTTACCTTATTTTTCTGATACTCCTCCCTATCCCACCAGAATGGGGAGAGTGAGCAAGTTGCTTAGTGTTTCTTATTGCTGGAGTTAAATCACAACAGCTAGTTATTTCAGTGCTTTACTTCAAGTTTTCCATTTTTAAAAGAGAAATTTTATTTCCTTGCCTCATGAACCACATTCCCACTTCACTGTGCTCACTTATCCCTCCAGATTGATAGCTACAGTTTTAAAACGTAATGCTCTTATTTAAGGAGGAAAGGGACTTCAGATTACTGGAAGCAATGGCTCTTGGAGTTTGAAAGCAAGTTTTTGTTTTAGCTCCTGGCAGGGCTGGTTTACCCTAGAAGCCTGTAGAATTCACTTACAACAAAAAAGAGGATGCAAAAACCATGACAAATTAATTCCCGGACAGATCTTGGTGCAAATCATGAGCCTGGTTGGTGAATTTCACACCTACCTGAGTATCCTGAGCACAAAAAAGGGAAAGAGTTGGAGATTGTCCATATTCCTTTATTCTTTCTGACTGGTGATTCCCAGTGAGTGTTTGAACACCCAGGGAAAGGTTTGAATAATACACCAGAGGGCTTGGCGGGTATGCACATTAAGCCACGGCACTGGCAGGACATCTTGAGCGGTGAAGTCTGTGCTTGAATTCTTTAACATGTGTGTGCCTTCACAAAGGAGGGCCTCTGTATTTTTCAGGCTACAATACTAAATGTCTCAGTCCTCCAGTTCTTTAATTCCCTGACCACAGTCAACCTGAAGTGATGTGAGGTCCAAATGAGAGGACTCTGTTCTCATGTACACTTAGCAATTCATTGCATTGAGAAGCATTGAGCTTCCAGCTTCTACTCCTGCCAGGTGAAGTTATTTCTCCTCCATGTTAATCATAGCCTACTGCAATAGATCATTAGTAGGTATTTGTAATTAGGGACTCATTACTGGGGTTCCTCTTTGATATACACATTGAAAAATCACTTTGCCCCCTCTGCCTCCAATCAATTTGCTATGCAGTTTGGGTTCAGCAGGCCTGGTACATTAGAAGTAAGGTCGTAATTATTGAGCCACTAGTTAAGCATGGTAACTTTCTGATTTTTCCTCCCCCTAAGTTGAATCCCAGAGAAGGTACAACACTTAAAAGTGCTTAGTAACCATCATCCATATATAGTGTGTTGGCACTGGCTGAATTCCAGGCACCCACCAAAGCTGCTCACTCACTCCCCTCCACAGCTGGACAGGAGAGAGAAAAGACAAGGAAGGATTCATGAGTTGAGATAAGGACCAGGAGAGATCACTCATCAAATACTGCCATGGGCAAAACAGGCTCAAATTAGAGATATTAATTGAATTTACTGCTAACAAAATCAGAGCAGGCTAATGAGAAGTAAAATAAAACCTTAAAAACACCTTCCCCCCATCCTTCTCTCACCCCCAGCTCTACCTCCTACCCCAGTGGTAAAGGGAGACAAGGAATGGGGGTTATGGTCAGTTCATCACCCACTGTCTCTCCCACTGCTCAGGGAAAGGAATCATTCCCTGCTGCACTGTGGGGTCCCTCCAACAGGAGGGAGTTCTCCATGAACTTCTCCAATGTGAGTCCGTCCCATGGGCAACGGTCCCTCTCAAACTGCTGTAGTGTGGGTCACTCTTCCACAAGGTGCAGTCTTTCAGGGACAGGCTGATCCAGTGTGGGCTTCTCTCTCCAAGGGTCTCCCACGGGGTCACAGCCTCCTCAGGCATCCCCCTGCTCTGGCATGGGTCTCCTCTACGGGCTGCAGGTGGATCTCTGCATCTCTCATGGATCTCCATGGGCTGCAGGGGCACAGCTGCCTCACCATGGGCTGCACCATGGGCTGCAGAGGAATCCCAGTTTTGGTGCCTGGAACACCTCCTCCTCCTCCTTCACTGACCTTGGTGCCTGCAGAGTTGTTTCTCTCACATTCTCACCCCACTCTTCTCTGGCCACAATTACAACTGCACAATGACCTTTAGTTTTCCTTTCTTGTTAAATATGCTATCACAGAGTCGTTACCACCATTTCTAATTGGCCCAGCCTTGACCAGTGGCACGTCCATCTTTGGAGCTGCCAGGGATTGGCTCTGCCGGACATGGAGGAAGCTTCCAGCAGCTTCTCACAGAAGCCATCCCTGTAACCCCCCCGCTACCAAAGCCTGGCCATGCAAACCCAATACATGTATATTGGACTTTATCTGTCTGGTATCAAATGCATTGGTCTCCTCTTTATCTCAGTCAACAGATCCTGATTTCAGTCTCCAAAGAAATTTGTGTACACTAATTATGATCACCTTCCTGTCTTGGGGTGATTTCATGATGATATTGTATTCCGTAATCGTCTGCTTTATGCCCAGAAATGGCTGCTGTAGCTTTAAGATGAAGTAGGGGAGGGGCAGGGAGCCTTGGAGCTCCTGGCGGGCTCTATTCAAAGTCTCCCTCCCCTGCGTGCTTTCAGCTGCTGTGCGGATTGTTACATCATTGCCTTCGCTGGATTAGTTTTTGCTAGCTTAGGCAAGAAGTTTCCTTTTTTTCCCTCCCCTGTCCTGGAGGCTTTCACTGGCAAATCCTTTCGGCGCCTTTTTGTTGTTTCTTTTTTTTTTTTTTTTCCCCCTTGAACTGTTTTGGCTTGTTTTTTTCCAGTCTGGAGAGCTGGCGGGAACCGCCCTGAGCACGGAACTCAGAGAAACCGAACCAACATGAGAAATGACACCAAAATCCACAAGCTTCACCTGCTGTGAGGAGGAGACTAACCCCAGAAGTTCAACAGGTTCCCATCTGTTCTGCCCAAGCTGCTTCGTGAACTTTTTTTTTCCCTTCCCGGAGACAAAGGGGCCAGCTGTCATTTTGCCCCCTCCCTCCCCCCATCCCGCGGCCAGCCCATCTATTTCTTCTCTGGGCATTTTTGAAGTTTTTTGTGGGTGGGTATGTGTGGAGGGTTAAGTTTTGAAAGTTTAATACCTAACATTTATTCAATCTTTTTTTTTCCTGTGCCTTGCAGGTATCTTGCTTTGTTAATAACCAGGGCTTTTTTCACTTTCACCCACTGGTATTCATTTATCTCATTGGAAGAAAAAGGGAATTGCCAAAGCCCTTCTCTTTAGAGAAAACACTCTTTCCAGAGCATTTTTCTCCTAAAATCTGTCCCTAAACCGGGACACTTCCTCACAATGGAGACCTTGTTCTGGCATATGAAATGCTGACTTAAAAAGAGAAGAGTAAAACTGTGCACAGATATACAAAGTGTTCCCCTCTGAAAACACACAGCTTGGATTTTCTGCAGATGAAGGGCTGGAGACACTTGCCTGGAAAAAATCAGCCCTGTTTATTCTGTCAGCAGGGAGACCCACTTTCATAGGCTTCCCTGCTCCTGGGCCTCAAACACTGGCCTGAAGGAACCCAGAGCTACTGTAGCTACTCACAGGGTACTTGCAGAAAGCAGCCAAGGTAGGAAGAAGTGAAGCCTTGCTAAAATCCTCCCAGTCTCTGCAACTCAGGTGTTACAGGGGTAGTCCCACAGAGTCCGAGCTGTTGGCAAAGGAGGATGAGATGGCACCCAGAGGCAGAGGGGCTCCACTGGAAAATGGGCTATCCCAGAGAATGCTGCTGATGCCATTGGGCTTGGGGTAAATCTGCTTAGAAACATGACCCCAGCCCAGATGCACTCAACTAGATTCAGGACAGGCAAAGCTTCTTGGCACCTGCTTAAAAGCCATGTGCACATGCTCTGACATGCCCCACAGGTGTCCACATCTTTGCCATGTTCATGCAGCACAATTCTGGGCTCTGAAGACAGCTGGGGTAGCTCTGGAAACCCTGCCTGCTACTTGCAAGGGCTTGGTTAAGACCTACACCACCATGGCTGTACTACCTCTGGCACCTGCACAAGCTCATTTAAATCTCATTTGAGTGTGTGTGATCTGGCACTGTGCTTTACAAAGAAATGCTTTAGGTTGTTTCCAAAGAATGGAGGAGAAATTTAGTTCCTCATGGCAGCAGTCAGATGTTCCAGTCCATAAAAACTTCATTTCCTTTCCTGAATCTCCCACCCAAATAACAACTTATTTCAGTAGGACATAGGACATGGAGGTCCTATGACAAAGGTTTTCTACATTATAAAGCCCTGAGTATACACTGCAAACATCCACTGTTGAAAGAGCCCTATGGAAAAACATACCACTCAAACTGATTACTAAAGTTTCTGTCATACTGTATATACAGGAAGAACAACCTTAACACTCACATTTCACAACCTTTTTATGATTTACTTTGTAACCTTCATGTCATTCTTTTAAATACAGTTGTTTGTGATGTCACAAAAATTGGCAAATATCTTACTTGACACCAGAAGTACCCTCTTAACTTAGAAACACCCATTTTCTTTCCTGGAATTACTATTTCTAGGAACTGACAATGACAGATGAGTAGTAAACAGAGCTCTTTCAGATTCCCATGATGAGTGCCAAAGCAGTGAAGCCAGGTGTTCTGCTGCTCTCACCTCCCTTCCAAGATGTGACCCTGTTTGGGTGGTATGTCCACAGTCGCTCCCCAGTGAACAGTGAGCCCACAGTTGCTGCTTCGTATAAGAGACGTACCAGGAGAACTTATGCCCCCAATTTGCCTTAACTATACTGAATTCAACCACTTCTTTGAAGAAAGGAAATGTTGTTCCCTGCCCACCTGCGTATTGAGTCGCCTTTCAGATCCAATCCCACACTGCAAGTCACTTGCAGATATTTCTCAGCATTTATTACAAAATTACACTTTCAGCATAGAAGCACATAAATTCAATTTAGACAAATAAAGGAAAAAGCAAAAAGCCCTCTCTGTTCAACCCTGAGTTTTTTATGTTTGACTGAGGACTGGCATTTTTTCCCAAACTGTTGATTGTCTTTATCTCTACGAGCACGCAGCTTTTCCCAAGGTGTAGACTTAGCAGTTAATAGAGTGACTCCAACACAACTGGCTGCTCTCCAGCACTTCCAGGCTCTAGGAAAAAAAGCTTTTATGAAAGAAAGACACATTCCTTCCTGCCTGAAGTTTGCTGGGTAGCAGAGGTTCCCTGGCAAAGGGTGTTTGGACATATGTGGGGACTGAGAATAAAACTATTGCTTAGAGATCTCTGGCCACTGAAATAAGTGTTACTCATTTCTACCTACTGACTCCCAACAATAACATCCCCTTGGTGGGCTACCTTACTATACTCATATGCTGAAAAAAATTTAGAGCGAGAGGTGTCTTTGAACTATGCAATAATTAAACTAAGACTGAGCAAAGGAACAAGAAACACCCAATCAAATCAACTTTGACCTTGGAATAACTCATGTCATTGCTAGGTTCAATTTGGCTCAGTATTTTTAGGAAAAAAAAGCAAAAAAGGAAAACAATAATCTATCAGATTAAGTGTTGAAGAGATGACGTTGTCCTACAAGGTGAAGTTGTGGTTGGGATCTCTTTTTCATCTTATGAGCCTGTGCTGGCTGTAACTCCTCTTAAAGCAGTATCAGACAAAAACATTGGAAAATTCGGTTTCTTGCAGCCCTGCATTCCTGAGTTCCTAGAATAAATGAAAGACAAAAAGGAGGAGGGAGGTGGGAGTGAAGCCTTAAGAACCAGGGGAAAAGGAAAATGGAAACAGATGAACAACTTGAAAAACAAAGGCCCCAAAGCTAGTTTTTCGCACCAGCTGTGACACAATCCTCAGCCTGGGAATGCTGTGGATATACCACCCATCTGTGTGACCAGTGTGCCCTGGCAGTGCACAGCGTGGTCCCAGCCTGCAAATACTGACACGCTCATAATGGCCATTTACATTTTATGGCCTGGAAACAATAGTAATGATGCTAAGAGAAATTCCTATAATATAGCAAATTAATATTGGTAGCAAACTGCTCAATAATACCTTTTCCAACAATGTTACAGAGATAGGAGAAAGCCCTAACAAATTATGTGCAAAGTATAAAAAATAATAAATTAAATTACAAGTGAGCAGCAACTCAATATTTTGCATGAAAAATCAATTTTCTCTCTCAGCTCTTGTAATACAACCAGAAAAAGAAAGAAGAACCCAGAATATTATCTCCTCAGAATCCCAAACTGCCCAAATAGGGACCTTATTGCTATTTTTCTAAGCCACTAAAGCATTTTCCTTTTGTACTGGGTTTTGTTTTGCATTTCTCCTTTTACCCTCTGCTGTCTTGGTGACCTGGTAACTCTAGAGGTGGAGCTGATAGTGCTGCCTAATTTCTAATCAATATTTGACATTTTGAGACCTGTTTTCTCTAATTATGACTTTGCCAAACTCCAAGTGTTTCAGGTGAGTTTTACCATTCCAGTTATCAGGCTTATGCAGAAAGTAGGTGTTTTTGTTTGATTTCATTTCATTCCAAGGGAATCCACTCTTCCTGTAAAAAAAAACCAATGGGAAAAGATGTGGACTTACCCTGGGAAAAGTAAACACACAAACTTAGTGCTCCTTTTGTTGAGTAGTGCCCAAATCCTTCCTTGTGATTCGTACCCTGAAATTCAGGAGAGAGAGCTTGCTTGATGGAACAAAAGCCTTTTGTGGGCAACATGAAGTTTTGGCAAAATTTGGCCCAGTTGCAAAACCTTTAAAAAATCAGTTTGTACATGTATGAATGTACTAGTTTGAAAGCAAACCACTGAGAGACTCCAAGTCAGAACTACAATTTAATAGGAAAATTAAAATAAATGAAATAGTGCAGTAACACTGACAGAGTCGGGATACAACCTGACATGGTGTTGGTCAGGGTGGTGGTAGCATTAAATGGCAGCTGCAGTCCTCTTGAGGTGATAGATGTGGTTCTGTTGAAGCAGTGGTCCTGTAGAACGATCTGGTCTTCTTCTGAAGGGCCATGGTGGTTATATAGCCCTTGTCCTCTGGAAATCCGGTAGGTAAAGGCTGACTGTGGTGTTCCAAACCTCAGATTATATCCTGGTAGGAATGCTCGGTTCCTTTCCCTGGGCAGAGCATCTCACAATGGGATGATGTAATTTTATGTCATACATGAACTCCCTAATTAGCTTGGTCTTTGCATGTTAAGTGTTTTGATTAGTTAATTTTGGGTTACACAACTTTAATTGAGTGTTAATGTTCACCCATCAGTCCAGGTACAAATATCAAGTTCTGCTATTAGTGTTTTCACTTGTTCAAAGCAGTTTATCTGCACCAGTTCCAGTTAAAATCCCCTAGTTAAAAGTGTCCCAGTTAAAATTCCCTTTCCAACTTTAAAAAAAGTTGTTTTTCTCATGTTCTCTGTATACTTTTGCAAATGTTTTAAGATGTGTTGGATGTATTTTAGTATTTATTTTAAGGGTTTCTACTTTGCTCAGAACCAGCTCCAAACCCCAGTTTCTAACAGCCAACAGGCAGTTTTAGACCTTTAGCCCTTGGTCTGTAAGTAAGCTCCATGGCAACCTGAATCTTAATAAGGACATGTTACCACTCTTACTCCAGCTGCTACTATCCCCCTGACAACGACGAGCTATTGGTAGACAGAGATAATCTGTCAAAAGGGAAGCACCAATCACTTAGGACCAAAGGGGTGTGCCATGGGCGGTCCGTGGGCGGACTGGGGTGGAGCAAGGGTACTATAAAATAGTGAGTCAGCCTCAGAGCAGGTGTAGACCTCTGCAGATTCAGCTGTAGTGGGCGCCAGTGCTGGGCACTTAAGCCTTACTCCTATTTAGGAGCCTTCAGTAATTTTTGTCTGACTTTTGGGTTAGCTAAAAGTCAGCGCAGCACTGCAAGTTTTCCACCGGAGGTCCAGTGCTGTCTAAGCCCAAAGATCTCTAATCCCTGCGTTTCCGGAAATACCTCTTGAGCCACTAGGATCCCAAATTTTGATATTTTCCTGATTTCTATAATTTTTCAATTTTTCTGTTTTAATAAATTATTTTAATTTTTCTAAGAGTTGTCTCGTTCCTCACATTTTATGAGTCATGCAGTGAGGCTAGATGGTCCATTAACAGAAGATATGTCCACAGAGGGAGGTATCAGGGATGTGTCATGGAAGAGACAAAGAACACTGCCCCACCTGGTTTTAACAGGTGGTGATAGAATATATACTTTTGGTTACATCTTACATTGTAACCTAAGATAATGGACAATTCTTTCTAGGCTTCACAGCTCATTTCTTTAACTATTTTATCCTCACTGAGACGGTGATGGATGCAGGAGAGACTAAACAGAATACTCCCTGAGACTGCAAGTTTAAGCGAAGATCTCAGGAAAAGTGTTTGGAAATGGCACCCTGGAGCACACTTACCCAGCATGACTGGAAACCCAGATGGGAGAGGACACTGGCTGATGGGGCTCAGAAGAAACCTGTGACTGGACCGAGGGTGCAGAAAATAAGACTAGTTGACACTGAGAAAAAATTAGGTGGAGATGGCTAGGACACAAAGACTGGTGACCCAAAGCCAGGAATCATAGAATATCCTGAGATGGAAAGGACCCCCAAGGATCATTGAGTCCAACTCCTGGCCCTGCCCAGGACACCCCAACAATCCTGCCCTGTGCCTGAGAGCATTGTCCAAATGCTCTTGGAGCTCTGACAGCCTTGGAGCTGTGACCATTCCCTGGAGTGACTGTTCAGAGCCTGAGCACGCTCTGGGGGAGAACCTTTTCCTGGTATCTAGCCTAAACCTCCCCTGACACAGCTCCAGCCATTCCCTCGGGTTCTGCCCCTGGTCTCAAGAGAGCATAGATTGGAGCTGCCCCTTCATTGCTCCTTAGGAGGATGTTGAAGAGCAAGGAGGTCTCCCCTCAGTCTCTTCTTCTTCAGCTGAACAAACCAAGTGCTTTCTCTAGGAGAATGTTCGTAACATGGCTGGAAGCATAAAAAATGAAAAAGCACATGATGCTGTCAATTGCTAACTCGAGCTCTGCTTCTGTGCTGGAGCGTGAGGTGTTGCAATCTCTAAAAAGCATCTCCCAAGCGAAGCCACTCAGCAGGATCAGCTGCATACACTCACACGCGCGCACGCACAAACACACGGATAGCTTCAGTAATATGGGTCGACGGCAAAGAGGCAGGAAGAGTCTTTGCGTGGAGTTCCACAGGAGCAGTTTCTTGCTTCCGCACTGCGAAAGCTTCTAAAGGCAAAGACCCGGAACAATGGAGGGTCTAGGTTTAAGTATGGGGGCGGTACAAAGGCGGGGCTAGGGAATGGGAACCAATGGTGACGCTCTGCGGGAGTGGCGAGGGGCAAAGGCCAATGGGGAGAACCTGGAGTGGAAAACTTTCTATTGGCATGGAACATATAAGGCAGCAAGGGGGTGGAGGGGCCATGGGCGAACCAGGGAAGCAGAACTGGGGTAGATTATCATAACAGAACAACGTATCCTGGGAGAAGCCTTTCTGGTCACCCTAACCTGAGGAAGTCCTTTTGGTACTAGGGATTTGTCTTACTGAGAACTCTCTCTGTCCTTTGTACCACAGGCTAATTGGCCACCACAGCTGTCTTCTAGGATGAGATGGAAGAAGGCTCACATCCCAGGAAAACCAGAGAAGTTTCCTCCCTGTTAGAGATCAAAGTGACCATCAGTACAATGCTGAGCAACAAATTTTTTTTATTAATTTGCTACTAAAAAACCTTAGGTGATTTCTTAAATGCATTAAAAGGACATTATTAAGATCAAAAAAACTACTGTGAAGAAGTCAGAAAAATGCCCTTGAGTATACAACAGTGACATGGAATTACACTACCTTTGTTTTGCCTTTTATTATGTCTTTATTTGACATTATAACCCTGGTGATGCTTTTTAGTGCAGCCTGTGCATCTGTTTATGTGTGTGATACTCACCACTGCAGACTTTAGATGGGCAGACTCAGAAATACCCTCTGCCTGACACTGGAGATGGCAACCAGGCTGTGTTCAAAATTCCACTATTGGACTCAGCAGGTCAGAGACAGAAAAAAAAACCCAAACCCGCACAGCAGGTAAAACATCTCCCACAAAAGTGGCCCCTTTTGACCTCCATCCAAATCCAATTAAAACTTTGCAAAAGCATCATTCTGTAGCCCTTTCTCTGGGATTCATTTCAATTGGCTTTGGATCAGGACATCAGTAACATTTTTACCCTGCCAGGTGGTATTTTTTCACCAGTGCAGATTTCCCATAGAGAATATCAGAAAGCCATTGACTAGCCACTGAGCAGGGGAAAAGAGGCCACTTAGAGACTTTGTCTCTTTGGATCTTACACATTCCTGCTGAAGCTTTCATCTTGTCACTGAGTGTGCAGTGGTCCCCATTTTTCTCTTGAAAGTCAGCAGTAAGTTTCCTGGTGCAGTCTTGACAGGGTTTGTTTTCGGGGGAGCTAATAAATGATGGCTTCAGCTGAAGGCCATGTACAGCTGTAGGCACACGTTGCTGCTACTAGTGTTAGAAGGTTGCCTTCTAGGGGTCATGTAAACGTAAGTTTAGCTGAAAGAAATGTTTTTATCACACTGAGGTTGATGGGATGTAAGCCCAGCTGATGCTGTTTCCTGGTCCTAGAATTATAAGCCAGATATGGTTAAGGGATATAAAGGGTTTTTTACCCTTGGTATTTAATAATAAGGATTCTTATGGTACCAACTGTAGTGATTTTGGTTCAAAATATTCATTACTTACTTATTTTCCTTCTGTGAGATAAGAATTAGGAGAAACCAAAGCAGGCACAAACCTTAAACAGTTTGCAGTACAATGAAAGAGTTTTATTACTAATAGAATAAAAGTAAAGAGAAATAACAAGAAATTAAAGCAAACCCCCCCCCCTCCACTTTCCAGCACTTCTCTCCTTTTACCCAACTCGCACAAAGGATAACAGAACATGGGATGTTAGTCAGTGTTGCAGCTCTTGAAAAGTCTCTCTCTTATACTTAAGGAAAAAGGGCTTCCTTCAGTTGCACGTGGTTCCCAAACTGCCACCAACAGCAGACCCGCCCGGAAACAATCAATCTGCTGTGGTGTAAAACATCTCTCCCATGAAAAATCTCACAGTTCCTTCACACTACAAAACATGGGCCATCACATGGGGTTATTCATCTTTTTAAGGATGAGTTATTTTGGCCTTCACACAAAGGCTTTCTTGGTCACAAGTTTCTAAAAGCCTCTCACTGCTTCTATATAGCCTGGCATAGGCACTCTTCACAATCTTCACAGGCCACACATGAATTCTTCATCCCCCCATGTTCTTCAAATGGATTAAAGGAGACAAACAGTTTGTGATATTACAGCTTTTATTACCACGGCATGCAAGGTTTTTTAAGCTACACGCGAGAATCGCTGGCACCGCCCTCTTTTCTCCCGTCGCCATGCTCAGCTCCGTCCCACATGACTCACTTCTCTTTCTCTCTGACTCTGAAGCCACCATGTTGAAGAGTGTTCTTGTTCAGGCTTTACGGTGGGGAAAGCCTTGCTCCCTTTGTGCTGCTGGCTGTGTAGTGTCCTCTTCAGTTCAGCACGAAGTGTGCTGGGCTTTGCAGACAGGAGGCTTGCCGGCTCCCGTTGACTCCGCCGGGTCTGCATGGAGAGGAGAGGGACCCGCCTGTCCCCAGAAGCCGCGCTGGATGGGTTTAGCTGTGAGCAGTCCATGGCTGGTTTTAGCTGCCTGTGGCTCTGGAACAGTCCCCCCGCAGCAACCCATGGGTCCGTGGCCACAGCGTTGGGAAAGGGGGGAAAGGGGCAGTGGCCCCAGCCCGGCCCGGCGGGACCTGGAGGCTCGGAGCCCCCCCCACCTTCCAGCAGGCAAGCTTGGACAAAAGGCAATTCCTGCCTTTCCGTGCGGTTTAAATATGTAAATTGTGAGAAGCCTCATTAGTCTAAAGGACTGTCCATCGACTCAGGTTCAACCCACTACAACAATTCGTCAAGGTGGAATATGCCGCAATGCATGCCTGGTATACTGCGTATACAAATTTTATAGACCTTGCAAATTAGCATATCTGACAAGGATTCCCCAGTAAGAAGCTTTAATGAATGGCATGACATCTCCCTATTCTAAAGTATTCCCCCCCAGATGGGGCTTGAACCTAGATTACAAAATATGTTCCAGAGAGAGAAGGTTAAAGCCTTGGTTTCTCAAGATAGCATAAGGCTTTCCGGCCTCCAAGTGTGAGGCCTTTAGGATGTTTGATCTTCGTGCCTAGCAGAATACTGGGACTAAGCTAAGATACCAGGCTAAAAAATTACAACTATGTATGCTAAAAATACTGAGAATACATAAAAATAAAAATATATTTAAAAGTATATAAAAAAAAGGCAAAAAATTATCATGGCATCACAGTTTCTAGCAGCAGGCTACACCGTATATCCAGTACAATATCTGGGAAAATAGGTATTCCCTACTTCTTTACCTTGGTAAAAACTTGTAAGCTACAAAATCTTCTGCTGATGCCCTGGAGGAGGAGCAGCAATGAAACCACCAATTTATGCCAGAAAACGCCCTGCTGTGTGAGATGAAACAGAGAGGTGTGGCAGAAAAGGCAGGATAGCCCCAAGGTCCACAGGGTGAGGGGACCATAAGCAGTGCCCCACCAGTCCCTGGAGGAAGGTCTATTGTCTGCCTCGGACTCACTTGTGCCTCTGGAAGCAGATGCAGTGCTGAGTTACTTTTCTGGGCACTTGGGCTACTGGAGTTTACTTGACACCTCTTGATTTCATAGGTGCCTGTCCCAAATCCACCACCACTGGATGAATTTTGCTGGAGGGCTGGCTCCAAGTCCAGAGGATAATGGAGAAGGCATACACATATGCCCACTTCCCCCTTCTCCTCCAGATGGATTTTGTGGAAGCAGTGAGATACACATTCCAACACAGCAGCTGCAAAATCTGGAGGAAAATTACGTCTTTATGTTTTGGGGGTGGCAGAAGGGAGCTGCCCCCAGCAGCAAGGTAACATTGGTGGCTGCATTGCCATCCAGCCCATGGGCATGCTCCAGATTAAGCTGGGATGGTATTCATGATCCAGACCTGCAGTTTTCATCCTGCACTGGAAACATTCCCACAGAGTAAGAACAGCCTCCAAGGGGGTTGTGGCAGGTCATGCAGTGAAGAAAGCCTCGTCCATACACCTAAATCCACTCAATAACAGGCTGAACTGCCACTGGAAAATATTAAGGGGTCTGCAATTGGACAATGTTGAAAACTCACTGATTTAGACTGGTCAAGCAATTGCTCAGCTTCAACAGCAAAACAAAAGCCACAAAAGTGTTGTGGAAGTGGAGTGACGCACTTGCAAGCAAAAGTATCGGTCAGGACAAAGTCAAGTGAGCCACTTCTAGAGCCTCTGTAGGGTCAGAAAATAAGGGCCTATTTTTAATTAGTGTCTTAAAGCCCCAGACTGTGTTGGTGTCCTTTCCTGTTTAGTCATAGCAGCTCCTCACTTTCAGGACACTTATAATGAGAGCCATGAGGGCAATGTGATCCCTTAGGAAACTTGCACTCAACAGGTACAATGTTCTGGCCTCAGCAGTGTTGGCAATTGAGTCACGGACCCAGACTGGCAGGGAATCTGAATGGTTATTCAAAGGAATGAGCTGGTTTTATACACTTTTCCAAGGCCACAGTATTTCCTTTATATGGCAATCCTCACTACATGACCTATATCCCATGTTGCCACATCAGCAACACACTTTCTAAATGTCCTTCTATGGGATGATCACTCGCTGTTCACCCATCCGTCAGCTCCCGGCAGGCTCCTTTCCATAGGGGTCTGCCGTGTGACACCTCCTCCCCCCAGGGTCTGGTGGAGACAAGCTTCTCTGTGCCGCCATGTGCTCCTTTGTGCTGCCATGTGCCTCTGCAGGCAGATTTTACAGCTCACAACCCAATTCTATCTTACTTCTCCCCATACAGCATTATCATCACACTCTTTGCAGAGGCAGGTCTGTCATTCCAGGGCTGCTGTAAGAGGCATTCACCCTCCAGGCTCCAGAAGAAATCTAAGTTGTTAACCCCTTTCAGAAGGCACCAGGGTGAGAATGAATGCAGGGTGGTAAAAGCATAATTATCTATTTGCAAAGGTAACAGCTGCAGTTTCTGCAATCAGATTTCATGCAGGAACATCTATGCAAGGGCTGTGCCATCCAATACCTGTCAGGTCCATTGCTGCACAAGGATGCATGCATGAGTTGAGTAGGGATGTCAGAGGAAGAACTGCACTCCCAGCTGAGATGCTGTGCTGCCCTGCTAAGGAAACAGGGAGAAGTTGAACTTAATGGAGATGTTTTTCACTGCCCAGTTGGCATCACATCCATACTGCCATGACAGGCACAAGGACGAGTGCAATCCTGCTATTGACACAGGGCCCCAGAGCAAAGCCATCCCAGGAGACAGCACTTGACTCCTTCAGCAAAGCCATCCCTCAACACCCCACATTCAGCAGCAGAGACAGAAAACATCCTGTCTGTTCCTGAACACCTGCAGGATTGGGACAGCCCAGCCAGTGATTCATCCAGCCCGTCTACTTATAAAAAACCATAAACAACTAATCACGCTTTTCCAAAATTGGCATTTTTAAAAATATCCAAGACAGATGCTTCGTCTGTTCTGCAGCAGTGTCACCCAGCTTATGTAAGTGGGCAGAAATGGCAGAACCAGAAACAAAGAACAAGAAACAAAGGCCCTTTGGGGCCAATGTCACTCAGACATTTCCCTCTTCCCTCACAGGTTATATGGATTTGGGGTTTGTTACATTTTCTGGTTTAATTTGGCTGAATTGCAAAGAAGAGGCGTGAACTATCTTACAGTTACATGCTCAAGTTCTTTGTTTTGAAAGGGCCAAAGTGACCATCTGTGAAATCTTGAGGGACCAGGAGGAGCAGATTCATCTCACAATTAAGTGTCCCTTTCTGTATGAGAAATAATAATGCCTCTCAAAGCAGCCAGCTAAGGCTTAATGAACACTCACAAGCCAGAATAAACTTAAATAAACCTGAACTGATAAAGACAAAGATAATCACAAAAGAGAAAGTTCTGCTCCTGTGGTGAGATGAGCTTGGGTGTGGTCACCACAGCACCAGCAGCAGGGAAACCTTTCCCCAAAGCATCCCATGGGCCGGAGGAGAGTCCTCACTGCTCTGGGAAGCTACAAGCTCCCTCAAAAGTGCCCTAAAACAGATTGTACTTAACCAGCTCACAGCCCACCCGGGTGAAAACCAGAGCTCACTTGAGTTCACAGTTCAGGTTATAAAACTACATGCTTCTAACAAAAGTATTCCCCAGAATAATGCCTGGGGCCTTGCCACTTGACAGTCCTCAAGTGCACACTCCAGTGAAAATAATTTGAGGATATAAGGGAAGAAGAAAAAGAGGCAATCTCTTCATAATATAATATTTTTAAAGTATTTCCTTATTTTAAATTGATCTGGTTCCCACACAGGTAAGGTTTAAAATTAAAGAATTGTTGCAGTGGGGATACTGCAACATGCATATATCAAACCAGGAGTCCCGTGGAAAGGAAATATTTAGGACAGACAGATTCTTGATAGCTGTTTCAGAGATGTTTATTTCTCCAGCCGCATGGCCGGGGCTCTGCCGAGGAACTGTTCCAGTCACGGGACCAAGGGTCCTTCTGCCCGCGCAGGGAACACAAACCAACCAATGAGAACGAGGCTGAGCAGGGGCAGGGAAACCCCATGTCTGTGCCCTCAGGGCCCCTCTCCCAGGGCTACATGGCAGGGGAGGGACCCCAACAAAGAATAAATCAATAGTCCATCAAAACAATAGTGTGATTAGACCCCTTGCTTTTGCTTTTCTGTTTGTCTTGCTGGGAGCCCTCTTCAGCTCCATTATTTTGTCTTGATATCCTCTGGCCAGGTATGGGAAGAAATAACCATGTCTTGGAGAGAGAGCTTCCTCCTCACTAATGCAGGCGAGGCTCTGGTGAAAGTTTTCAAATTATGGGCATGGGAGAGGGAATTTCAAAGCAGTAAACAGTATTTTGTTATATCAATTTTCTTGGCATTGAATTTTCTCTGAATGCTGGCCACATATTGGAATACATTCCCAAGAGTTGCTAACAGAAAGATGGTTTCTCATAACAAGGAGTGCTGACATGCAGAGTAACTGCAGCAATTCAAACATCATTTTGTCTTGTCTTATATAAACTCTTCCACTGAAAATAAATTTTTTTATGTTTGCATGCTCAATTCCTTCACCTCAAACTTCTCACAGACAAAACCAAATACATTCCAAATTCTCCTTAGGGATCAAAACTTATTCTCTCTTTTGAGTCACACCAAAAATATAGCTGACCCAATTACCATTGAGATGCTCAGTCAGAAATCAGCTGGGGAAAGCAGGATGAATGACATTCTGGATCAAATACATAATTAAAGGGTACTAAATACAGCTGGCCATAATTTTTCAAAGGAAGAGGATTTTGTATAGCTTTTTGTAAATCAACATCTTTCAGTATTTTTTATGTTGTCAAAATTTTCCAATTTTTTACTGTCTCCCATATTTTGAATTTAGCTATTTCTACCAAAGCAGCTAGGAACTCTTAAGAAAAAAAAAATAATCAAAGCAAGTTTTCAATAAGAAGTTTGTTTTCAAGTACAATTTTTTTTTTGTGGACTGTAACCTCTCTCCCCTGGAATTACAGCTTTATCAAAAAGGGAAGCATTGAATTTTTCTCTGAAAACTTTTACCTAAACTTACTCGGTTTTTCTTCTCAATTTTTTAAAATCCCAAAAATGTCTTTTAAGTAACAATTATTTTTCTGGTTAGATCAATAATATCTGCTTAACTGACATCTGCTTGCAAGGAGGTTATTTATAATTTTGAGGTGATTATCAGTACTTTCATTTTGCCAACGAGCTACATTAAACTCTACTCTTCTAGTTGGAACACTTAGAAGTTTTCCTTATCTTCCTTTATATGTGGTTGATATTTGGTCATGTTTTGCCATTTGACTGAAACATGAACAGAGTACATTATTTTTATTAGTTCTTCATTCAAGAAACAGAAGTTCACATTGACTGAAATGCTGATTACAGTTAAGTTGTTTTAGTCAGAAGAAATTCCTAAAAGAACTTCCTTTAATCTGTTCAGACTGGTCTTAGAGTTTTGTTGGAAACAAATTTAACCATGAAGACATGAAGTCACACAGAAATGTTTTATATTGTTTCAACTGAAGTATCTCCTTGTAGTGCCATCTTGACATTAACATTGTTTGATTTCTTTGTCTCCAAACTATTCTTTTTTAGCTCGTTTGCACTTCGAGAAGGAAACAAGTTATTGGCAGAGATCTAGACTTTGTAGCAAGTGTGTACATCTGCATGTCTGTGTGTTAATCCATGAATTTTCACCTACTCTGGGAAATTGATCTTGGACCAAATCACAGCAATGCACATGGCTGGGTACATGGCAATTATGTTCTTGCTAAGCTTCAAATTCATTAGATGGGAAAGATTTTTCCATCATTATATATACTGTGTCATAGGAAGAGTTGACTTGTCCCACCCCAGACAGGATGGCATTTAGATCTAAACCTCATGAATAAATTTAATCCCGTAGGATGGAAGATATTAAATATTGAATTATCTTTTATGTGTTTTATGGTCTTCCACCACAGCTTTATTTCACTATGAGTTTAGAAAAATTCTTTAAACTTTACAACTTACTTTCTTATCATTTGATATGATAAGCTACAGATTTTACTGTAGAGAATTCGGGTTCTTATACTATCAGTCTTAGTGCAGCCCATGTTGAGAATTAGTAACATCAGAAAAAGCGAAAGGGGGACTTACAGTCTCAGATAAATTAGGACAAAACTCCATGATTTATATTCAAACTAAACTTTTTCAGAAGACATGGAAAATTCTTCTCATTTCTGTTTTCCCCTCTCCTGGGTGCAGAATAAACAAACTTCAGCAACTGATACAAGAGAGAATCTGTTCAGATGTTCCTTTGGTGAGCAGAGAGCAGCAGAGTCCTATGGAAATTAAAGCATTTCTCTAGTGCTGCAAGATGTACTGAGAAGGAATTTGGGAAACAAAGCACTTGGAAGCAGAACAAGGGGACAGGCAGGCTAAAGAAATGAAGTTATCAAAACATGACAGTACAGTAACAAGAGGAATATACACTAAGCTGATGAAAAGCAACACAGAAATAGGAACGAAAGCTGCTTGTCAAATTTAAGTACTCAGTAGGCAAGCGTTTGGGTGGAGATTCTCCAAACAGCAGGCATCTGCTGAGAGAGCATTTGAACTTCATCGCATGGCTGGAATCCCCCAGCGTTAGCTGAGCTGCACAGGGAGTGCAGGATTGCCAACATGAGCTCTGAATTTTCTGGCTTTTGTGAGTTCCGTTATTTTATCACTGTAAGTTTTGTGTCAGTTTTTTTTTCCACGTATAGAGATTGTGATTCTGCTTACAGAGTTGCAACATGTGAAGAGAAAACTGGCTGCCCTGGCAATATTCCCTGATACACTTTGTGCAGCTCCTGATTGCATTCCCATCTCTCCCACAGCAGTCCCCTGTGCACAACGAGCGAAAAATACAGGCAGCAGAAAAACCACTGCCAGAGCACCAAGCTTTGACTAGCCCCTTGATTGCCTGTGACACACGCGAAGTGAGGAGAGGTGGTGGGTGGTCTAACGGTGACTGTTGTTGGCCAGTGAATACAAATTTCATGTTTGGGTGTCCTTGGTGTTGTGGAATTTTAATTTTTTACTGGTGAAGCTGACTTTTGAAGGTGATTTTTCTTGAGCGGCCCATGCAGAGCCATTGGCTGCAAGGAGGCAATTAGCAGGAATTAGTGCAGGTGCTTCTCTTGGCTCCCATCCATGGGAGCAGCTCGGAGCTCCTCACCCTCCATGCCAACCTGGGAAGACTCCTCTGGCAGGGTTGCACTGTGGTACTCAGCTCCTCCGCACAACATAATTGAGACTTATGCAAAGTCAGATTTTTGCCTGGGCAGTGGTTAATTTAAAGCTGACTTTTCATGCTAGTTACTGTCTCTGCATAATGAACAAGAGCACTTTAGTTCTCCTCCTTTTTGCTGCTGATCAATTGATCTGAAATGTTGATGTGGTCATTATGCATTTAGCATCTCTGGGAACCAGAGCTGGAAAAGTAAAAATTTGTACATGTTTCAGTTCCAGTTATTGTAAATTAGTCATGGGATATAGAGATTTACCATGCCAGTAATTCCAAGATGAACTGGTAAGATGAACAAAATTATTTTAGAGTTTAGTAGCATCACTGTGTGTTCAGCATCAACAGCTCATGCTTAGACTATCATTACCTGATTTTGAAGGGGCTTAAGAGACAAGTGCATATAAGATGGAGCAGCTGAGGCAAAGTGAGGTTCAGGGATTTCCAAAGGGATTTCAATGGATGCCTTGAGGAAGCTAGGAAAGAAAACCAATTCTCCAAGACGTAACCCTTCAGTAACACCCCTTCCCTTTATGGCCCCTTCATTTTCATTTCCTGAGAACCCACAGTTCTCAGCTGAAGAGTTGAATGTTATGAGATGGTCAAGGAGAAGGACTAAGTCAATCCTATGTATAAATGTGGTGCCTCACAACTATGACTGACATCCCTAGGGCTGACACTTACAAATGCTAGACATGCCACAGTGAATATGTTGATTAGAATATCTGATTCTTCACGATGTTACTGCAAGTAAACAGAGTCCCATACATAAACATAGTTATTCCTTGGAATACTGACTTTAACTTACAGATGAAGTACAACTTGTAGCTTGTTTCCTACACTTTGTTCCTAAAGTTCCAATTTGTACTCTTAAGAAAGAATATCTTCACAGAAGGATGAGGGCTTCCTTAAGAATTACAGGAAAGATGCTCTTAAATGGCAGGGGATACAGAGCAGTGCAGGAGTTGACCATACGGAGCCCTTGCTTGTTGATAAGTCCAAAAAGGTAAATTAGGGTAAAAATAGGCTCTTGAGACACTGAATTTATACTGATGGGCTAGAAGGGAGTGTTAGGTGAAATGATAGCAGGAAGTCTCAGATATCCTGGTAAACTGGTGGGTAATACAGCTGCTGGAGCATGGGTACTCTCCGTCACTACTGCACACACCAGTACAGTTCATCCCTTGCCTGCCCCCACATTGCCAGGCCCTACCCCAGAACACACATTCGCTATCTAAATCACAGACACAGATAACAGGCAAGGAGGGACTAGAATTTGTGCAAGAACAACTTTAACTGTAACCACGAGTTTCCAGCATACAGAATTTCATGCAGTGCACAGATCTGGATGACACAGCTGGCACTTCTCTACTGTCTCTTTATTCTCCAGCTGTACATAAGCTACAGCATAGAGTTTCATTAAAGTAATGGATATATCAGAACCTACTTGGCACAGTAGAACTACATTCCCACACAGCTTAACTGAGGCTGCAAAAAAAATGGAAGGTTGTCCTTCATAAATATATTAAACTGCAGAAAAGTCTGACTTATATCTCATCTTTGTGAACTTAAAGATGACTATTTCTATCTCTACACCTACATATGTTCCCATACAAAGTACTGCACTAGTTTACAGTAAAAGAATACAAAGGGTTGTATCCTGACTGAGACTCTACCTAAAACACAATAGAAATTATGATAATCAGAGATGCAGAAAGTACAGAGTGGAAAGATACATTGGGGGAAAAGGTAAATTAATAAAACTGTCTAAAAATCAGGTTTGTGAAGGGAGTTTCATTTTTGTTGCTGCAACTATAAAGGGGAATGGACAAAGGAGAGCCACGCTCCATGATATGGCCAAACCTTGATTAACATAAATCAGAATTAAGACTGACATGCAAGTATAACTTTCATTACAGACTTATATCTGATTGTCTTGATTTAAAATATTATATGAAATGTAGAAAAAGTTAGTGATAAAGATTATACAGGAGTTTTCCACTATTTCACGGTGGGGTTTTTTTTTTGTGTACAGTACAGCACCAATTTCTGATTATTTTTGGGTTACTATTTGCGTTCTTCACTTTTTGGAGAGCAAATTCCAGATTCATTACAATGTTTAGGTAAAAAATGGGCTTTTAAAAAGAACCTTCTCTAGGCCATCTGCATTTTTGCATTCTGTGCTGCATATGTAAAGCCAGTAAAGGAGATTGTAGGAATTTTTCCACTTACATTAGTTACAGTGCTCCATCCAACCAAAGCCAAACACCAAAACCCCAGGGACATGGCAGCTGGGTCTCCCCATTTCACTGTCTTTTTTGGGATTCATGGGATTTTTACCTTCATTTTTCACAGGTCTGCCACAGATAGGCAGGAAGGCTTTGAGGAAGCCCCATCACTGGGAAATACTTCTAGTCTCCTAATATACTGAATGCAAATAATGATACTTCCTTCATGTGCTGGAGTCCAGTAGGGAAAACTACAACAATAAAAGCCCAACCAGTTGTTACAATTAGAATAAATTTTCTATGCGCAGCTATTGGCTAAAAGAAACATCAGAAAATCTTACCATCTCACTGGTCCCCGTTAAGACTCTCCAATATCCATGCACTTAGAGTTATGCTGGTTCTGAAAAACAAAACAGCAGCAAGGCAGTATAAAAGATATAAAACCACCACTGCCATATAACTCAAAATGCTGCCCTAGTATAAGTCCACTCTCTGATTTTTACATATGTTCAGGAAGCACAGGCAACAGTGTGCAGTCTGGGCAGGTTTTTATTCCTACAGCAAGTATTCTCTGTCCTCCTGCAGCTGGGACAAAGCTGAAATGGGTGCTCTGGCTAATTTGATGGAAACAAAGTGGTATTTGTTTAGGAGCCCGCACACACTCTGGACCACAGTGGTGCTGCAGGTGACCAAGTCAGGCACAGACCCAGTTTTAGCTCCTGTAGCACCAAGGCCAAACACCCTGTATAGTGTAACCTGTGCAAGCCCACACTTGATTTGATATCTGCATGTTACAGGGGCCCATGATAATGTCCACTGCCCACAGCACTCAGGATAAACCTCCAGTCTTAGCACTCACAATGTCACTGAATGAAACCAGGATCAAATGGATCATCATGCTGGATTTGCTGCAGTCTCCAATAAGGCAGTGTCTTGCTTTGAAAGACAGGCGTCTGCTAAGGAAGGCAGGAGCCCCCCTTAGAATGGCAGATGCAACCCCCCTTCCCTCTGAGTTATTATAATTTTGAAATCAAGGGGCTTTTAGGCAAAGATGTGGAAAACAGGAATAACAGTTCTTTACTATTATATATCTATATGTGTATAACAAGGCAAACAACAGTAACTATGGCAGTAACAGCAAACAATCACAAACCCAGTCCCAGCCTTCTCGGCTGTCGGGCCCTTTCCCCTCGGGTGCAGTTCCGCTCGCAGCCGGCAGGGGCGCTGGCGGCTCCCGGTGAGCAGGGCAGGTGCGATGGTTCCCCCGCGGCTGCAGGGGGCGCTCCGGAGCGAGCTCGGGGAGCACGCGGCACCGGTGCCCTGGGATCCCGGGAAGAGATGGAACAAAGAAGCTTCACAAACCCCTGGGCAGCCGAGCCCGGTGTCCAGCCAGACCCTCGGGAACAGCAGGCTGGAACGGCAGGCTGGAACGGCGGGGCACAAATCCCGGGTGGCAGATGAGATGTATCCAAACGGGGAACCCCCCCAGAGGTCTGGGCAGGCAGGGTGAGCAGGGCTACAACGTAGCGAAGGCTCAAAGCAACGGCAGGGCAGGGCAGCCACAGCCCGGCTCCTAGCGGGGCAGGGAAGGTGGGCTGGGGATCCTGGTGTTTTTCTCTGCAGAAAGAAAAACAGTCGACAAAAAACAGCCTCCTTCTCCGGCGTTTGGGGACCAACTAACCGCACACCCAGGTGAAACAAAAGAGTAGCCAGATGCACCCCACCCCCAGTGGGTAGTTCTTTGTTTTTCTGAAGTACCCAACAATTTGCTAGCAACACGTATGGGGATATTTCCTTTAACAGAAAAAAACTAGGAGAACTCCTAAAACCCCAACAGGCAGTTCTCAACCCCACTGAACACAACTTTTTGGCTTGAGAGGCTCCAGCTGTATCACATACTCAGAGAGTGAACTTGAAAAGAAAAAATCCCAGACAGGTTTTCCCTGGATACCAAGAGCTGCATGTTTCTGCTCCCTGCAAAATTGCTTTCCCTGTAGCCATCTAGTGGAATGCAACCAGAATGTTCCCAATCAGGAAAAAATGAAGAGAGGGTTATTGCAGTCATTCAGAAGATCTCAGTACAAATAGAAATCAAACAGGCAGCAACCTTGCTGAAAATCTTCCTAAAGCATCATTTTCAGCTACACAGTAGCAATTCTATTAGGCAAACTCCTCTCTTTAAGAACACCCAACACCCCAAATGTATTAGGCTGGTTTCTCTTAGCAACTTGGCTCTACTTTGACATAACTCTGTTCTGCATTAGATGAGCTTGTTTCTGGTTACATAAAGGTAAATGAGGTGGGAACTGGGCATATTAAGTGTATATTGAGCTGCTTTCCTAAGCAATCTATTTTTTTGAGACCCAGAGACTGTCTATTTGAGATAGGTGTAAACAACTACTAGAAAAATGAACTCAGTGCTTGGTGAATCCTGGGTTTGTTCATACCATTAGCACAGCCACAGGTGGCCCCAAAGAACTGAAGTTTCCCTGCCGCTGTGAGCAGGTGTGTACTGATCCATTCAAGAAAATCCCTACTCTTAGAATGGGAAAGGAAATGCACAAAGTACTATACCAAATTAATAAGGAAACAAGGAACAAATAGGATATTTCTTTAGCTAACTGCCATAACTAAGTGAGGGGACAAAACAGAGTCAGGTCACACTGCATACCAGGCAAATACCTCATTTTTCCCCACATACTAATGAAACAAGAATGCAGAGCTGCACTACCTATCCTTTCTCCTGGTTCCTTCTTCACTCCAGTACTTCCATTTTAATTGTCAGCTGGGTTCACAAGAAACAAGTTACTCTGAAGGACTGCAACATGCTTTATTGAAGGGCAGCAGTGGTAACTGAACGTTAATTCTGCTCCTGACTTCCACTCACTTTTCAGACTAGAGCAATTTACAGCCATGTTCCTCCCGCAGTTTCTCCACCTCTAAAACAAGAAACGGCAGGATAAAAAACCACTAGCAGTTGGAATTCTTTTACTGTGAGGTTGGTTTCATCTTGTAAATTTTAATATTAACAGCCATGTCTTGCTGAAATAGTCCTCCATAAGATAAACAAGTAATCACCTCTTCGTGCCTTTGTCTAATTTACAAGTGCTGTGAACTCTGATGGTTTCACTCCTAGGTCTGGGTTATGCCAAAGCATTAAATGACAAGAGAATATGGCTGAACATTTGAAAAGCATTTTGAGGATAAAAAGCACCCATAAACTGCAAAATGGGTGTTATTGAATCTATACAGAGATGAACTGGAAAGGTGAAAATACCAGTCATACTAGTACTTTCAGATCATAACATTGAATTAAAATTCATCATTTCAACATGATTCCTCATGTTGAAAACTATATTTCTGAATGATGCCAACAGAGCAAGAGGATAACCCTATATAAGAAATGTATATGAAGGTTTCAGACTGGGAAGCAGGAGGTTCATACTGCTTTATTTGAGTTCCTTTTTACTCCACAAAAAAGCTGGGACAACTGAACAAGTTTAGATTGTCTAAAGAGCAAGTTACTGTCTAGGCTAAGCTAGGACTGTAGAATTTGTCTTTAACTGGGTGGCTTTTATTTGTATTTGGAGCTCTTTTTCCCATCCAGGATTGTCCCATAATACAACCAATTACAGATTCTGAGTTATTCGAGGCTTTTGGTTGCTAGAAACACAAAGGTCTGAGGTTTTATATTTCTGAATTCCCAGGGTTTACTTGCACAACTCCCGTTAATATTGATGTGAGTAAAATATCTTAAAAATCCCAATGCACACAAAAAAAGAATAGACTCCTAAGTGAATGTCTATTATTAAATGACAAAGAGCTGTAGTCTTTGCAAAAGCTAGCGAAGAGTATTCTATTTAATGCCTAATAAGTGTCACATTATCCATTTAGTTCAATTACATTGAATGAGTCTGTTTTTTCCAAAGCCTTTCACTTTGTCACAGGGAGTATGGGAGGCTGACAAGAAAGATGAGCCACTGTGAGCTCTCAGGTTGTTACACTGATCTCTCCTGAACCTCAGTGAGAGCTGGATCCACTCATTAGCAGAAAGGAAATAGGCATGACAATGGCCCCCAGTAGAGCCCTCGAGGTACTGATCTGACAATGATTCCATTGTAAACCTCTTGCCATCAAAATGTTTTTATTCTCATCCATTACTCAGTCTTCAGGGACTCAGACAACAAGAAGGAAATGGGTCCCTTCTGAACTTCTCTGAGGAATATAATACAGTGCTGAAAATTTAAGCCATGAGCTGCATCTTTTTTATGTACTGCTTAATTCTCAGAAGTTTGTCTTGCTGTTTTTCCACAACAGTGCCTTTTTCTTTTACGAGACATCGCTTGTCTTTTTAGGACAAGCCCTCCACGGTGCCACAGAATGGGACACAAATACACAGTGCTTTCCAGCAGAGAACACAAATACTCAGTACTTTCCATCCAGAGGTTTCTCAAGCATCAGTGACATCCATCACGAGTGTCTTAATCTTGTCCTACCAAGAGGGTCAGTATTTGAAAACAGGGAATGCAAAACAATTACTAACAGGGAATGCAAAACAATTACTGATTTCAAAAATATTTCATATTATTTCAGCATATGCTAAAAGGTGGAGTGTAGGGGCAGAGTTCTGTTTCATCACACCTCATTTTTCATATTTCATGTGCTAGCAATTCATCCAGCATGCAGAAGACCAGAATAATAGAACCATGGGACATCCTGCACTGGAAGGGACTCACAAGGATCATCAAGTCCAACTCTAACCAGTAGCAGAAATCTTACATATTTTTTCCATTAAGTAAATCATCCAGTTTCTTTAACTACTGAAGCTCACATGTATGCAGTGGAGTGTCATTGGTCCCCAGAAGCCCCCTTAATATATTGGGTAATAACACATGTTAAAAATTTCCTGCCTTTTCTTTTTCTTTTAATGATGTATACCATAACAGTAGCTTCTGAGGCATTACAACATGCCTGGTTGTCATGGGTTAGCTAGCATAGTCCCAGAAGTGATGTTCTCTCAAAGGAGTGCTTACAGCTTCCCCCATGACCTGACAGAACCTATCAGCTGGCCAGTTTGAATATGGACAATTCTTTAAGCCACTTAAAATTGTGACTGCCTCTGTGATCCTCACTTAAGAATAGACAAACCCCCCACAGCTCTCTCTCATTTCCGGTGCTGGGACAGGTGGCTGCAGGCCCCGTGTGGGGGCCAGTGGGCCTGGCCAGGCCCTGCTCGGG
The DNA here is from genome assembly GCF_009650955.1 of Corvus moneduloides. Taxonomy (NCBI): domain Eukaryota; kingdom Metazoa; phylum Chordata; class Aves; order Passeriformes; family Corvidae; genus Corvus; species Corvus moneduloides. The sequence goes on from NC_045479.1 coordinate 7,731,129, forward strand.
CCAGGCTGGGCTGGGCCACGGCCATCCTGGAGCCGATGGGCCCTGTTCTACCCACGGAACGCCCCCACAGCCTTGCTGTGGGCAGCTGAAAAAGCTCGGCTTCCCCCCCGCCCCCCCCCCCCCCCCCCCCCCCCCCCCCCCCCCCCCCCCCCCCCCCCCCCCCCCCCCCCCCCCCCCCCCCCACTGCGACAAGCCACATTCCAGCTGCAAGGCCGAGGTGAGATTAACCCTTTTAGTGCTGTGAAGAGCTGAAAACCTGAGGGAAGAGAAACAGGAGATGGTTAAAGCTGAAAGTCTGTTGTGAAGCTATGATATATCAGAGTATCTCATTGTAATTTCATGAAGATATGGGGGGGTGGAGTGTTCAACTCGTAAGCAAAAGCACCTGTGCTGAGATAGGCAGATGCTGACGCAGCTGTAATTTCATGAGAAGTTTGGACAGGGAGAGATGGACCAGATGAGGACTTTTGCTCCAAATGGGAAAGGAGAAAACCTCAGTTCCTAGAGATGCTCCCAGAGATAGTCCTAAAGATGAAGATGAGGAAGACCCTTTGCTCCCAGGGAAGGAGAAGGGCCTCTGTTCTTAGAGATGAAATGCTCCCAGAGATGGGTGAAGAGAACTTTTTTTCTGAACGGCTCAACCTTAAAATTGTACCCCAAAAAACTTCAAGAGTGGACCCTCGAAAGCAGTTGTGGGAAAAGCTGTAAGTCGTGGGAAGGGACTCACATGCGAGCAGAGAGACTCCTCTTCCTAAGTGGACTGAACAAAGTTATTTGGAAGTGGGCGGCTCTCTCGTTGTGATAATTTGTTCATAGCATGAGCAAGAGAGACTCCTCTTCCTAAATGGACTGAACAAGGTTATTATGGAAGTGATAAACAGACTGAACCTCTTAAGGGTTGTCTTTTTACATTGTCAGTGGGAGAAGGGAGGAAGGTGGGGGGAGGAGAAGAGTTCTGAAGGTGTGATATGATTTTTTTTTTTTCTTCTTTTAGGTCTGTTAATAAACTTCTTTATATTCTTTCAAGGTTGGTGCCTGCTTTGCGTTTCTCCTAATTCTTATCTCACAGAAGGTAAACAGTAATGAGTGTTTTGGACCAAACCACTACACTGGTAAACCACAAGAAACTAAAAAATTACATTGGTAAACATACACATACATAAAGATATGGCCTACATATATGTATATAAATGCTTACATACCCGTTATGGGTATTTGAATTTATTGCAGGGATTGGATTAAAAGGTGTTGTCCCTACCTTACATACAGTTACTCTGACACCATCATGTCTTGTCCCAGGTACTACTGTCCTACCCCAAGGAATAAGCCTTATTTGAGAAGTCACATTTTATTTTAATATAAATAAATATTCAATAAATCAACTGCAAAACAACTTCTGTGGAGATACTCCAAGTGTGCAGGTTTATTTTGCTCATTAGAGCAAAGTGTTGTCCGTGTATTCTCACGTCTTCCTGCTCCCAGCACAAAACCCAGCCTGCAGCCTGCACGTAGGGTCCTTCTTAATTTCCCTCATGAGAAGTGTTCAGCATTCTTCTCTGCCCTCTCCATTGCCTTTAAAACCCTTTTCAGTATTCAGTGATTCAGATCAACTCTTGTCTTTATGCATATGATAATCTAAGAGCTAGAGACTCCAAAAAATTTGAACTTCTGAAATAAATGAGTTTATCAATGAGGACTAAAACAATACGCAGAAGTATAACAAGATCAGAACAAACAAACAAAACACCCTCCCCAAAAGCAAAACCCAGAAAATCATCTGCAGAATTTCAAACACAATTCCAAGTCTGGATAGCTATAACACCTCAAAGACAGCAGGTAATTTGGACACAAACAATGTGTCAGGCCACTTTTATGAGTTAAAAATGTGCTGCTGTTTAGGAGACTGAACTCACTGAATAATTTAATAAATGCAAAGATTACCACTGTCATCAATGGGAATTGTATTGATCTGAAAATTAATTGCTGTCTCACTGCTGTGTATTTAAAAGTTTATCCTTCCCAATGTGTATTGGCCATGTCAAAATCCTGATTTTCAGAATCAATATTCTTGCTCAGATTCATATTCCTTTTATTTTTTAATCAGTGCCTACTAAAAGGAAATTACACTTTTCTGTAACACATTCTTCACAATACTTTTAGCTGATTAAAGGAAAGAAATAAGGCTTAAATAAGTATATCAATAAAATCAGAAGACTGAAGACCCATAGTCATATCAGCCTGGACAAAGATTAGCAAGCTAGAACTGACATTGGTTAGACTGAATTTATATTTGTATGTGCTTGGATTAAAACTTTGGATTTCCTTTTCTATCTTTCATCTGCCAGAAGTGATTGTACTAGTATGGTTTATTATCAGCAAGTTGTGCACAAATATCAAAAGTATTTCAGGAATATATACTGAAATCAGGATGCATTTTGTTCCTTTGAAATCCCATTTTCTTCCACTCTTCCATGAAAATTTCAATAGTCCACTAGGAGAGCAAAACTAATGCAACACAGACTTCGGCTTCTTAATACACACCAAAGAAGGCAATCAAGGATGCCAACTTTCCAGTGACCCTTGATTTGCCATGAATTTGATAAAATTTTGGGTAACAAACAGGCAGAAGTACCAGAACATGTTTTTGAACAAAATTCTAACATACTGAAGGTAAATGACCTGCCAGAAGTATTTTTCAGAGCTCTAGTTCATCTGGGGTTAGATGCAGAGAAAATTGCTTTGGTCAAACTGCAGCACATTTCCCAGCATGGCTTCAGTACATTATTTGCTGAAGGAAACAGAGATCCAGAAACTAAATTCCAGATCTCAGATTAAATTGATCTGAAATTAAAAACAAGCAAACGAACAGGAATTGAGGAAAGCTTACAGAAATAGGTGTAAACTGTTTAGAAATAGATGTAATGATTTAACACCCCTGGTACTCCACGCCAGTTTTCCAGGAGGCTTTAGAGGACAAGCAGAAATAAAGGCTTACTCATACACAGTCTTTAAACAAATGAAATGCCTGATCCAATTTGCTGTTCCCTAAAAGACGGTGTAAATAGCCACAAAAGGCAAATTCAACTGTGTTTATAGCCCATTGTTTTCTTTTCTGAAGGCTACACACTGAGTAATTATTAGAACATTCCTTATTGTCAGCATCTGAAAGGAATAAATGACTAGGTAGGAGTGTTTACCTGAGCACCATTTATTGATCAGTTGGCTTCCCAGTCATCTTTGGCAGAAGGGCCATTTCCAATTTTCAGTATGCAGCTGAACACTAGTTATTTTAGCAAATAACTACTTACAAGCCTCTCCTGGCTATGCCTGAAGAACCTGTAGGTTTCACAGCACTTTGAATTTTTTTGAATAGGGTTTGGAAGCTTGTATTTTTATGGTCAGAATTGTATCAAAGGTTGACAGAATTTAGAACTTTAACACTCCAACTGACAGTAGCTATGAGCCACACAAAGCCTGCAGTCCCAGTCTTGTGAAAGTTGTATGTGTGCCATGAGTGCACAGATTGAGATACTATATAAATTTTATGAAAATTTCTAGCTGAAGACAATAATGAGAATTTCACCCGTAAGAGAGTTTATGGCTGAATAGAATTACAAGAATTTTCAGCCATATGAGAATTTCTGGCTAAATAGCAGAACTTGGAGGTCCTCTGGAAGGTGCATCACAGCTGTCCAGCAGACTCCAGCTTGCAATCCACTCTTGGTGCTTCCCCTTATCCTAGAACTGCAAATGCTAAAAGAAATAGGCTTGTTACTTGCCTTTTCACCATCCCACTGCAAGGATGAAAATGGTCTCTTTCATGCATTGCTGTCTGGCTTCTTGAAGGACAAGGTTTATATTGCAGAAATCAGCCCACCTACTTCATGCTGTGGTACAGGAGTTGCCATGGGAGGTGCTTGTTATAGCAAATCCTTCCACCCAAGTGCCAACAGCATAAAATTGACTTGCTCTTAATATCTCACCAACTTTTTGAAAGTAATAAACGGAACATCTCTCAAAGTAACATGAATATCACAGTATTACAGAAAAGTAGTAAGCAATAGAAAAAAAACTGAATTAGAGTCATGGGATATTTGAATCATTTTTTACATTTGTTCCCAGAGCAGTTTTGCGAAAAGCTACAGAAAATGACTGTTCTTCAACCAGTGGATTTGTTTTTCTTTGGTTAATTAATGAAATTAAAAGACAGAGAGACTGGGCTTTCTAAAATAAATGTACTTGGTTTTCAGACAAGGGAAAATAACTTTGCTCTGCTAGGAGGCAACATAATGTAATCCATAAATCTCTTCACTTTATGGACAAAGAACTCAGCTGTGAACTAGGCTGCAGATACTTTCTATCAACGGAGTACCCAGAAAATTGGCAATCATACGCTGAAAATCTTGTCTTTAAACCTTTCAGGATAGGAAAAATAGAAAGAAAACAGCATTTCATATATTTCATGTCATGACTATATCATCACTTAGTCTCTATATAGGTACAGAGAGGGACATCTCATCATTTATTTCCTAGCAGAAAAAAATTACCATCCCAATTTCAGATGATGAAATGGCCAGGACCCAGTTCAATACCTTGTGTACTGAAACATGCTCCTTAAACTAGTCAAAAGCCAGCAGAAATGGCCACTGCGTGATGAAGACATGGCCTTCAAGTGATGAAGACATGAGCCTGTCCACTTACAGTTTTGGCCTCTAAGATGAAGGCTGAAAAGTTGAGATCAGTGTTTTTTGTTCTCTGCTTCAGATCCAAGACCTGGGTCCATTTTCTTTAATACACTAGGTACGTTACTCAATAAGGAAAAAAAGTTCTTCCAGTCATGTAGCTCAGTGGTTCAACTCATAAAACCCTAACAACTATGGAAATTCTTCTTTGCAATTCGACTAGTGAGATTTGCATTAGTAGGAAACATACTCCATACACAAAACTCCCTGTTGCTTTCAAACCTCTTTGTGGACTGATGAGGCAACACTGCCAATGACACTGAAAATTTCACAATTGCCACAAAAACCTAACATTTTCCAGCAGTTTATTGTGGGAAAAAAAATGTCATAAACAGCATTCTGTAAAAACCCCCTTGCCTTGTGTCTTGGTTTTGAAAGACAGGTGTCTGCTAAGGAAGGCAGAAGCCTCCCTTGGAATGGCAGATGCAACCCCCTTCCCTCCGAGTTATTATAATTTTGAAATCAAGGGCTTTTAGGCAAACATGTGGGAAATAGGAATAACAGTTCTTTACTATTATGTATATAACCAGTCAAACAAACAACAATAACTATGGCAGTAACAGCAAACAATCACAAACCCAGTCCCAGCCTTCTCGGCTGTCAGGCTCTTTTCTCCTCGGGTGCAGTTCTGCTCGCAGCCGGCAGGGGCGCTGGTGGCTCCCGGTGAGCAAGGCAGGTGTGATGGTTTCCTCGCGGCTGCAGGGGGCGCTCCGGAGTGAGCTCGGGGAGCACACGGCACCAGTGGCCTGGGGTCGGTCCCGGGGAAGGATGGAACAAGGGCTTCACAAACCCCCAGACAGCTGGCCCCGGTGTTCAGCTGGAGCTTTGGGAACAGCAGGCTGGAACGGCAGGCTGGAACGGCAGGCTGGAGCAGCAGGCTGGAGTGGCAGGGATGAGCACAAATCCCAGGTGGCAGACGCGATATATCCAAACGGAGAACGTCCCGGAGGTCTAGGCAGGCAGGGTGAGCACGGCTACAACGCAGCGAAGGCTCGAAGCAGCGGCAGGGCAGGGCGGCCACAGCCCAGCCTCCAGCGGGGCAGGGAAGGTGAGCCAGGGATCCTGGGCTCTTTCTCCCCAGAAAGAAAAGCAGCCAAAAGAACCAGCAGCTTCTCTCTCCAAACACCGAGAGCGAACTGACCCCACACCCAGGTGAAACAAAAGAGTAGCCAGGTGCACCCCACCCCCAGTGGGTAGCTCTTTGTTTCTTAAGTACCCAGCAATTAGCAACAGTATGGGGAAAATTCCTTTAACAAAAAAAAAAACAAACTAGAACTCTTAAAACTCCAACATTATCCACCCCGAATTTTTTCCCATACTAACATGTTACATGAAACTTAACCCTTTTAACCATATAAATACATGTATCACCTGAATTATATACATATATACATGCAGATACTGATACAAGTACAGAGCCATGGGTAGTTCACCCTAAAACAAGGTCCCCTTGAGGTATGCATCGGGTCTCTCCATCCCTTTGCATCACCCACCAGGTGCAACCTGATCCCTGAGCAAAAACAACCCCACGGATGGGTTTGTCTTTGCTCAAGGCAGACTTAACCCAGTTTTTCCAAGCATACCTTTCATGTGCACCACTGGAACCTTATCCCCATCTGTTGTTTGTAGGGGTTCAGATTGGGCAGGGCCTGCTTGGTTGGTGGAGCCTCAGGTGTTAACTAACCAGGTGGCTCTTGCTAAATGCACCTCCCAGTTTTGGAAAGTCCCCTCACCCAGTGCCTTCAAGGTGGTTTTAAGCAGTCCATTACACCGCTCAACCTTCCCAGCTGCTGGTACATGGTAAGGGATGTGGTACACCCACTCAATGCCATGTTCTCTAGCCCAGGTGTTTATAAGGCTGTTCTTGAAATGAGTCCCATTGTCAGACTCGATTCTCTCAGGGGTACCATGCCTCCAAAGGACTTGCTTTTCCAGGCCCAGGATGGTGTTCCGGGCAGTAGCATGAGGCACAGGGTAGGTCTCCAGCCACCCCGTGGTGGCTTCTACCATTGTGAGCACGTAGCGTTTGCCTTGGCGGGTTTGAGGCAGCGTGATGTAATCAATCTGCCAGGCCTCCCCATACTTGTATTTGGACCATCGCCCACCATACCACAGGGGCTTCACCCGCTTGGCCTGCTTGATCGCAGCGCATGTCTCACAATCATGGATAACCTGGGAGATACTGTCCATGGTTAGACCCAGCCCTCGATCTCGTGCCCACCTATAGGTGGCATGTCTGCCCTGATGGCCTGAGGCATCATGGGCCCATCGAGCTAGGAACAACTCTCCTTTATGTTGCCAATCCAAGTCTATCTGGGACACCTCTATTTTTGCAGCCTGATCTACCTGTTTGTTGTTATGAGTTCTTCATTAGCCCGGCTCTTGGGGACCTGAGCATCTACGTGACGGACCTTCACGGATAGCTTCTCTACCCGAGTGGCAATGTCTTTCCATTCCTCAGCAGCCCAGATTCCAGGAGAATTTGAATTGTTCTGTCTCCTTTCTCAAACACTTCTGTTGCGGTGTTCCCCCACACAATGATGTCATCAATGTACTGCAGATGTTCTGGGGCCTCACCCTTTTCCAGTGCAGCCTGGATCAGTCCATGGCAGATGGTGGGACTGTGCTTCCACCCCTGGGGCAGTCGGTTCCAGGTGTATTGCACACCCCTCCAGGTGAAAGCAAACTGAGGCCTGCACTCTGCTGCCAGAGGAATGGAGAAAAATGCCACGATAGTCCACAGTAAATCTCCATTCCCCGTCAGACTTGCGCACAGGCCAGATGGGGCTGTTGAAGGGTGAGTGGGTCTTGCTGACCACCCCTTGGCTCTCCAGCTCACGGATCATCTTGTGGATGGGGATCACAGCATCTCGATTTGTCCGATACTGCCGGTGGTGCACTGTCGAGGTGGCAATTGGCACTTGTTGCTCTTCCACTTTCAGGAGCCCAACGGCAGAAGGACTCTCTGATAGTCCAGGCAGGGTGTTCAATTGCCTAATGCCCTCTGCCTCCACAACAGCAATCCCAAATGCCCACCTGAGTCCTTTCGGGTCTTTGTAATAGCCGTTCCGGAGGAAGTCTATGCTCAGAATACATGGGGCCTCTGGGCCGGTCACAATCGGATGTTTTTGCCATTCCTTCCCAGTCAGGCTCACCTCAGCTTCCAAAAGGGTCAACTGCTGTCATCCCCCAGTCACCCCAGCAATGGATACAGAGTCTGCCCCCGCATGTCCTGATGGCATTAAAGTACACTGTGCCCCAGTATCAACCAATGCATCATATTTTTGTGGCTCTGATGTGCCAGGCCATCGAATTCACACCGTCCAGAAAATGCGGTTCTCCCGTGCCTCTTCCTGGCTAGAGGCAGGGCCCCTCTAGTCCTGGTTATCATTCTTTCCCTGGGCGTACATGCTCGAGGTACCTTCTAGGGGATCTGACATATCATCCTCCCTTTTGTAATACCTGGCAGCTCGGTCACGGGAGGCTGAGGCTACCTTCACCTTAGCGGAACCCCCTCGGTTAGTGCCTCCCTCCTTGAGTTCACGCACCCGCGCTGCCAGGACAGAGGTGGGTTTCCCATTCCACCTTCTCATATCTTCCCCATGCTCACACAGGAAAAACCACAGCTCAGCTCGTGGGGTGTACCCTCTCTCTCTAGCTGGGGGACGACGGGCTCTGACTTGGGGGCCTGTGACTCGCACTGGTGCCACACTGACCTTCCTCATCTCCTCCCTTATTTCCTTCCTCATCTCCTTCATCTTCTCTTTGAGGTCCTGGACCACAGCAGAGACATGAGCTTTCAGCGGGCCATTGACCATACTGTCATAATTCCTGAGCCTGTTGGTGAAAGAGCCCACTGTTTCTTGGTTATTGTCAGTATCAATCGTTGCAATGAAGGTGGTGTATTGCGGTGGCCCTAGCTTTGCCAGGTTCCACATCATCTGTCCTATGCACCTGACCTTATTGGGGTCATTATCATATTATCATATCCCTCCCAAAGAGTACCTCTAATACTGCCACCTCTCTTAGCTGCTGGATCCCTTCCTCAAGTGCATTCTGTGATGGTACTCCTGCATTCTCTCTTCGTGAACGAACCTTTCTCTCACACTCATTAAGAGCCGCTCCCAGAGAGAAAGGGGCCCTGGCTCCCTCACAAATATCTGGTCCACACCTGGGTCCTGGGTCAATGATCCCAGATACCTTGCCTCACCACTATCCAGTTGCACACCTGTGCCCATAAGGTCCCAAGCCTGAAGCAGCCAGGTTGTATAAGGCTCACGCCCCCTTCGCACAATGTCTTTTCGCATATTACGGAGACTGTCGTACGACAGGGACTCAGTGATGATTTCTGGCTCTGGCTCTCCTGCTGGTTGTGAGGGCCCTGGTTCCCCATCATCATTAACTGGGAATACTGATTTGGTCTTATACTTCCTCCTTTGCGCAGGGGCGACTGCTGCTGGCTGTGGTTGTCCTTGTGGTTCGGCTGAAACCTGGACGGTTGTAACATCCGTGGGTTCCACTGCTGCACCATTGGACTCACCCTCTTTGGGGCAGGGAGAGGGTTTTTCACTAGCTGAGGAGGTGTATTCCCTTAGCAATTGGCATCTCTCCTGGCTCATCTCTTGCATCCCCTTCACCAGTACCCCCACCCAGTTCAGGTAGTCCATTTCTGAGGTGGACTGTTGGGTGGTATCAGGCTCTGGGGCTGAATCAGGCTCTGGGGTAGGATCTCTGTTGGGGTCCCTCCCCTGCCATGTAGCCCTGGGAGAGGGGCCCTGAGGGCACAGACACGGGGTTTCCCTGCCCCTGCTCAGCCTCGTTCCCGTTGGTTGGTTTGTGTTCCCCTGCGCGGGCAGAAGGACCCTTGGTCCCGTGACTGGAACAGTTCCTGGGCAGAGCTCCGGCCATGTGGCTGGAGAAATAAACATCTCTGAAACAGCTATCAAGAATCTGTCTGTCCATATATATTTCCTTTCCACGAGACTCCTGGTTTGATATATGTATGTTGCAGGATCCCCACTGCAACAGATCTCTAGTGTCTGGGGCCGTGTCAGGTTCTGGGGCAGGATCAGGCTCTGGGGTAGGATCTCTAGTCTCTGGGGTCGGTGTCTGGGTAGTTATCCAAACCAATCTCAACTTATCCCTGAGAGCAGGCCTACCAGCACCAGTTGGTTAGTACTCAGAGGGAATCTAAACCCTTCGAAAATTGGTGGGGTGGGCCCAAAGAACTGGTTGAGGGGTTGGGAGAAAACTTCCCTGGTGTCATTTCCTCACAGAAGGTACCATTTTTAACATAACCCCAAAAATATGCACTTAGTGTGTGATAGCCCTTTATCCATGTACCCATATTCCGGAGGAAGTTAAAAACCCATGAATTCCTCACCTTCTCGACCCATAGTGCAAACTGGATAACACCAACGGTAGCCTTAGTCAGAGGACCCATGTTTAGGTAAGGAGCTGCAAAGGGGAAGAATATAGCCACAAACACCTGCCACCCGAACCAGGGTATTTAGACCACATAGTGCTGCCTAGCAAGGTTCCTATATCCAGCACACAAAACTAAGTTATCCAGGAACTGTTTTTCCTCTTTCACCCCTCTCTCTTAATGCCCTCAGGCCCCACAGTTGGGCGCCAAGACGTTGAGACAGGGTATTTATCAAAACACAATGGAATCTCTGAGTAGTGCTTTCTCACTGGCACTTGGCTACATGTAAGAGAGTAAAGACCAGGTTAGTCAATAACTTTGCACTTTACATAGGCTGAAAAGGACATAAAGTTAATTTTTAATTATTGGTTATTGTGATACTGTATTTTATAGGTGTCCTGGTATAGGAATGGCACTTCCCAGTTTAGTACTCCCCCTCCCCGAGACTCTCCCAAACCAAACACCACTTGCTCTGTGCTCCCCCATCCTTCCCCTCCCTCTTCCCACTCTGGGGATGGCTTTGAGAACTGGAGGCACAAAAAGGTAAAAATTATGTGTTGAGAGAAAAAACAATTTACTGGAAGCAGAAATTAGATAAGAAAATGAACTGCAACAGCAACAATATTAATAACGAAAGGTATAAGGCAAAAAACCGAGTTGCACAAGAAACTGCGACAGAGTACCAACTGGCTCTTCCCCCCCCACACCACTCTGAATGGTCACTGAAAGATCTTTGCACTTCCCTTGGATGACGCTTCTTTCAAGGTGTGACTAAATACATTTATTTCCTGGAAACAGATTTGATGAGTAAGAGATTAGTATTCACTCCTGTTCTAACTCTTCTGTACTCCTCCCAACATTGTCTTCATCAGTTTGGGAGGTTATTGCCACTTCAACAGTTCTGAGACTGAAGTCTTGGTCAGGTCTGGAGAAGGATCTAGCTGAAAATAACTCTAAAGGAGAAAGCAGTAACTGAAATAAGATCAAGCCCTAACAGTCAAATAACATATAATAATCTCTAGCCTATGACAGACTAAAAGCAATGTTAACACAGCTGATTTTGCCAATCTGGGAGCAAAGTGATCCAAAAGAATGGCAACAGTTACAGTCTGAAATCAGACTAAAATAATCTTCCTAAAGAAATCCCACAGAGAGTAAAGCACATTGATTCTACTGCGGGATCTGAAGAAGCAAAATTTCTGTTACTCTGCACCACAGGGCAGAGGTCATAGGGTAAGAAAGACAGGCATGTAGCTCTTTTAATGCATTAAAACATCTTTCTCTTGTGTTCTGCTCTCTTCTGGCTACAAAGATTAAATATGTCGGTTTAAGGAAGCTACTGGGGACTCCAGCACAAACTCTGACAGGTTTCTGATCCTAAGGCTGCTGAACTTGGAGAGTACAGGAATCAGCAGGCTCTACATTTTAACACACAATGCTCTCTTCACTCCAAGGATGTGTGGAAACAGCAATGTTAAACAAAATGAAAGGTTTTGCATTAAAAATATTCAGTGTATATTTCAGCTATGGTTAATACAGACAACTGCCCCAGCACTAATGATCCCTTCAGTTAGTATTAAACTCCTTATATCTTCACAAATACACCCAAAACCCAAAGCATTTGCAATCCCAGGTGCACCATGCACAGTATTTTTAACAAGATTATATAAGTTGCCATGCACTTTGCACAGGGATGACTGACCCAAGTGCATCAGCTGTCAGAGGCTGATTGGAGAAAAGGCAGCTTTCCATGGACAGGCACAACTGGCACATCAGTCAGGACCAGCTACTAACACACAGATCACCACTCTCTCGAGGAAAAAGCACCATCAAGAGTCCTTCAAAATAAGAATATTACAGGACTGATGTAGTCATGTTAATAATGGACAATACAGCTAAGAAGAGGCTTTTTATTAAAGCCTATTATTTGGCTTAGTGAAAATAATAGCATAACTGCTGCTAAGTCTGCTTCCTCCCTGTAAAGCATATTATTTCAAGTATTTCTAGAGGTGAAATGAGGGCTTTATTATCTAGGATTTTGAAAAATAAAGTAAAAGATGAGAGCAAATAATAATGTTTCCTGATATTTTTTTTATACTTGAATCACAAGGACTTCGAAAATATCTTGTACAATAGCTCTGAATACCATTTTCTTGAAATATTTGATTGTGACAAAAGCAAATAGCAGTTTCAAATAATTCAGACATCAAATGTAGCACCCTTAAATGTTGATCTCCTTAGAGTCCTCATTTTAACATTTATTTCAAAGTTATCTTCTAAAAATGCTTGTTCTCCTTTTCTAAGGACTTCTGAAGCTTATAATTTGTTTCATTTCTGACACTTATTAGTTATAAGCACTGTTGAATTTCCAGCCAGCTTGGCTGCCAGAAGAGCCCCTCTCTTCCTGGGAAGAGGCAATGGAATCAGATCCTATCTACAGAGCGGTAAAAGTGACTTCACCTGTGTGGATGACGGATGGAGAAACAGGTGACAGACTTTGCAGCAGATCTTATCTTAATTATCCCTACTTCAAATAAAGTCTATTCATAGTGTAGCTCATAATTATTAAGATGAGAACACAAATGCAATGGCTGCAAACTGAGCAAAGCAAAGACAGCACTGATGTCTATATAATTTAAGTCAAAGTAACGAAGTGCTTATATAGCTTGGTTTATAAGATATCTATGTAACCTAATATCAATATAACCTAAATCATGACTTTTTATCCATATAACCTGAAGAATATCAATATAACTTGAAGCATAGCTTTCTATACTTAGATAGCCTGAATCATAGCTTTTACTTATGTAGCCTGAATCATAACTTCTATATCTATTTAACCTGATGCTTATATAACCTGAATCATAACTTCTGATACCCATATAATCTGATATGAATAACTTTTTATATAATGTAATGGCTAGTATATGTTAACTAGTTGCTTATATACAAAATAGAGAAAAAGAGAAAAACAAACAAAAAACAAACAAACAAAAAAAGCCCAACTTGCCAGGTCTATAGTTTTAGAGATAGGTAAGTGTAGTACTAATGAGAAATTGGCAAGCCAAAACCACTTAGCCACAAAACAAAGAATTTAAGCTGGTTAAGACCAGATGGACCAAGGAGCACCGTAACTGTGCATGCCCCAAAGACAAAGTTGAAAAGTTCAAGTGTGAAGAAGACTTTAGAAGCCTTCATCAAAGACTCCCAAAGACCCCCGAATTGGGGAAGTGCATGCGCAGTGCAAAGAATTATCTAATAACCATGAGATCGTGCTATGTAAATTAGTTCCAGCGCATATGTGATGATGCTGTAATGACATTAAGCAAAATTTACTGTATAAATATACCACAGCACTTGACAAAGGCAGGTGAGTTAGGAGGAAAAATCCCCCTCACCACCAGCGCTGCAATAAACAAATACCTGCGCTATAGACATTGGTCTGTGGGGATTTATTTCCAGCCTATCTTTTGGGCATCAGTACCAGACTTCCTTCCTAGCTGGTGTTAGATGAACAGTGGAAAGATCCAGTTAGTTTTGTTTTTACGAAAGATCATAGAGCACATTTCATGAATATACGTTATATAAACTCCCTCAAAATTTGCATCTGGTTTAAAAATCTCTGATGGTAAGGAAAAAGTTACTCTTTGGAGTAGGGTGATTGCCAGGAACAAGGCATGAGTTGATACTCTTTTCCCTAAAGACAGCATGTGAAACTTTCTCTTGTCTCTATAAGGGAGATTTGCAGTGGCACCTCCTTGCTAAGAGAGACAAACAAGCAGAGAAGTCAGCAAAGCAGTACTCCACAACTTTTACTAGCCAAAATAACAATCAAGATATATCTCTTACTAAATTTAGCATCAATGTTTTCCCCTTCCATAAATATTTTAGAGATATCAACTCCCATTCTTTGGGAGACCAAATAGGAGGACTTTTGTTGGGGGTTAGGATTTTTCCTTTTGTTCCTTTCTCTCATGGAATTTTGTCCCACCTGTTGCTAAGAAATGATAACTACCAATACTTAAGAGAACAAAAGATGAGGCTGGGAGGAGTAAGAGGAAGGGTGCAGCTGGCTATTCTCTTAACTGAAGGCTTTTCTCTTGGGAAGGGCAGAGTTACCTTGAGACTTTAGGCTGGGGGGAAGGAGGCAGGGCGTAGCTCCTCTTGGTCTCTCGCTGTGAACATTGGGGGAGAACAGTTGAGCTGTTGCTCACTGTGGGGAGAATTCACTGCCACCGCCAGAACCCAGCCCTGTACTGCTTCTTCCTTACTGTGGGTGAGCCTTCGCTCATAACAGCAGCCATTGGACCTTATTAACACCCTACCTCACTAGAAAGGACTCTCACCATCTACTGGGCTGCCTCAGGGGAAAACCCGGGGCCCCGACCCCCTCCGAGGGAGCCTTTCCCGGCCGTGCTCGGGAGCCAGGCTGCTGCTGCCCAGCCCCACCGCTCCTCTGCCACTGCTCCAGGTTTTTTGCTACACGGTAACCCCACACCCCCTGCCTGCCGGGACACCCCGCGGCTCCTGCTACAGCTGTGGAGTTTCTGATACATTTCATTTGCTCGTCCCTGCCATCCCAGCCACCGCTCCAAGGTTCCTGCTGCAGCCCATTGTCACCACCCAGCCCGCCCGCCATTACCACGTGAGGGAGACACAACTGAACTCGCTCCGGAGCGCCCCTGCAGCCGCGGGGGAACCACCGCACCGGCCCTGCCCGGCCGGGAGCCACCAGCGCCCCTGCCGGCTGTGAGCGGAACTGCACCCGAGGGGAAAGGGCCTGCGGCTGAGAGAGGGCTGTCACTGGGTTTGTGGTTCTGTTTGTTTGCCTTGTTATACATATATACACTAGTAAAGAACTGTTATTCTTTGTCCCATATCTTCACCTGAAAGCCCCGTAATTTCAAAGTTATAATAATTCAGAGAGAAGGGGGTCATATATTTTCCATTCCAAGGGAAGTTCCCGCCTTCCTTGGCAAGCACCTGTCTTTCAAACAAAGACAACTTTTGAATGAGAGAGAGAGCAACAGACTGACTTTCAAGGTCAGCATAATGAAACCAAAGAAAACACTTCAAACAAGATACAAAATATGCACCTCAGCCATCACCCAGCCATGCTAGTAAATAATTCACTGACCACAAAGATGTGTCTGACAAAAGCAATAAACCAAATTACTAACTTTTTCATTATTATTTATTGACTCCTTGGCATATAACATAATATGCCACATTAAGAAACTACTTTATGTTAATGAATTTAGAAAAAAGCAAAACTCAGTAAATGTGAAAGAAAGGGTCCCATTGACAACAAGGTGTACGCAGCAACTACAGGGCACAACAGAGGTGATGTGTGGTGGGTTAACCCTGGCTGGATGTCAGGTGACCAACAAGTCACTCCATTATTCTCCCTCTCAGCTGGACACAGCAAGTAAAAGATCTTGACCAGCTCATGGTCAAGATAAGGGCAGGGAGACATCCCTCACTGGTTACCAGCACAGGCAAAGCAGACTCAACACAGGGAAATCAGATGAATTTTTACCAATCAAATCAGAGTAGGATAGTAAGAAAAAAACCTGAATCTTAAAGCACCTTCCCCCACCCCTTTCTTCTTCTTGGGCTCAAATTCACTCCCAATTTCTCCCTGTCCTCCCCCTGAGCAGCACAGTGGGACTGTGGGGAATGAAGGCTGTGGTCAGTTAATCACTCACCTCTGCCACTCCTTCCCTGTCACACTCTTCCCCTTGCTCCAGCATGGGGTTCCTCCCATGGGAGACTGTTCTCCATTAACTTCTCCAATGTGGGTCTTTCCCATGGGCTGCAGTTCTTTATGAACTGCTCCAGTGCAGGTCCCTTCCCCAGGGCTGGTCCTTCAGGAACAGGCTGTTCCAGTGTGAGTGACCCACAGGGTCACAAGTCCTGCCGGCAAACTTGCTCCAGCCTGAGCTAATCTCTCCACAGATACAAGTCATTCCAGGAACCTACTCCACTGCAGTCTCTCCATATGCCCACAGCTTTTCTCTGCCATCCCGCTGCTCTGGTGTGGGCTCCTCCATGGGCTGCAGGTGGATCTCTGCATCCCCATGCCCTCCATGGGCTGCAGGACAAAGATGCCTCACCCTGGTCTCCACCACAGGCTGCAAAGGAATCTCAGATCTGTTGCTAGGAGCAGCTCCTGTCCCTCCTTCTCCACCAAACTTGGTGTCTGCAGAGCTGTTCCTCTCACATAGTCTCACTCCTCTTTTCTCTGGCCATAATTGCTGTTGTGCAGCAGTTTTTCCCTCCTTCTTAAATACTTTATTCCTGAGGTGCTGCTACTGTCACTGACAGGCTCAGCCTTGGCAGGTGTCAGAGACTGAAATGTTATAATTTATGGCTTAAACATCTTCATGAAGGACTTTTGCCTATTATAGCAAAACCATATAAAAGCTGCAGAGAAGACTACCAGGCCCTGACTAAGGCCCTGGACTGCTCATTGATGGAGATAAGATAAAGTAACTCAAGTCTGGGCTTAGGGAGAAGAGTACATTCACAGAGGGATCAAACTTAGCACCTTTGGGGTGGAGACCACAGCCCCAGGGCTATCAGATGCCAGGCTTGCACAGACCCTCACATCAAAGGGTGGAGGGAGGAGAAGAGGTTTTGGGTGTGTAGTAAAAAAGCCACTGGTGAGAGGCAGTTAACACCCATCCTCCACTGTGCAGAAGAGCTCAGCTGTGGGGCCCCTTCACCCCAGGAAAAGCCGCATGCACATGAAGCACAGCAGAGGGAATGTCATGGCCCATCAAAGGCCCCCCCAAATGGGTCCCCAGACTCTGCACCAGGGCACTACATGTGATGCAACACATCCACAGTGTTGCAACGGACAGTGTCAAACTTGCCCTCGCCAGGGGAGGCACGTGGGCCTTCCCACCTGGCCCAAACTACAGAATCCACTGGACTCTATACTTTCCAGCAGCAGGTGGTGGGGGACCCTCACCACCAAGAAGACCAGGTGGAGGGGAGTCATGAGATGTCGTTGGGACCCTTGGAAGGGTGATATGTTTCTACTTAACCCCTGTCACTCTCTCCCTGTTCCCCCACCCACGCACACATTTTTTTCTCTTCTCTTCTCTTCTCTTCTCTTCTCTTCTCTTCTCTTCTCTTCTCTTCTCTTCTCTTCTCTTCTCTTCTCTTCTCTTCTCTTCTCTTCTCTTCTCTTCTCTTCTCTTCTCTTCTCTTCTCTTCTCTTCTCTTCTCTTCTCTTCTCTTCTCTTTTTTTTTCAGGGGACAACCTGGGGCCCCGACCCCCTCCGAGGGAGCCTTTCCCGGCCGTGCTCGGGAGCCAGGCTGCTGCTGCCCGGCCCCACCGCTCCTCTGCCACTGCTCCAGGTTTTTTGCTACACGGTAACCCCACACCCCCTGCCTGCCGGGACACCCCGCGGCTCCTGCTACAGCTGTGGAGTTTCTGATACATTTCATTTGCTCGTCCCTGCCATCCCAGCCACCGCTCCAAGGTTCCTGCTGCAGCCCATTGTCACCACCCAGCCCGCCCGCCATTACCACGTGAGGGAGACACAACTGAACTCGCTCCGGAGCGCCCCTGCAGCCGCGGGGGAACCACCGCACCGGCCCTGCCCGGCCGGGAGCCACCAGCGCCCCTGCCGGCTGTGAGCGGAACTGCACCCGAGGGGAAAGGGCCTGCGGCTGAGAGAGGGCTGTCACTGGGTTTGTGGTTCTGTTTTCTTTTTTCTTTTCTCTTCTCTTTCTCTTTGCCTCTTTTACTATTAAATAAAATATATCAATTTTTTTGGCACCAACATCTAACCTCATTTGGTTTTGATCATGTTTTTTGGATATATTTCAAACCTTTCTGGGTTTGATCTGTTTTATTCACAGGGGCTTAGTTTCTTTTGGTCTTCCGTGTTAATTCGGAGCGTAACAGCAGGTCTGTCCTGGAGCCACCTGGCCTTGGCTTTGTCAGAGGGGGGGGAAGCTTCTAGCAGCTGCTCACAGAAGCTGTCCCTGTAGCTCACCTACTACCAAGACCTGGCTATGCAAACTCAATACAAATACAAAATATAAGAGCTTCCAGGCAGATGCCTTCAAGGTAGATGCCTACTTACGGCAGTGGTGACTTGCTGCCCGTGTGGAAAGAAGAGTAGGGAAGAGGAAAGGGAGGGCAGTCTGCCTTCAGCTGCTCCTCCCATTTCTGGCATAGGAGAGGGAGGCAGTAGATGTCATGTGCTAATTCATCTTTGTCCTCCCTCCCTAGTTTGACCAGATTAGGGCTTTTAGCACAAACAAAATGGAAGTGGGGGCAGACAGAGCAGAACCAAATGTCCATGCACATTCAAATTCCTCATCATGATGTGAAGAAATAAAAGTATTACCAAAAACTCGGTAAAATAAAAAACTCTTTAACACCAATGTAGCATTAAGAAGCAGGCATTCTTTATTTGGCCGGATGCACGGGGGCATAGCTGCTCCTAAAGCCATGCATCCTGAGTACAGGAAAGTTTGTCTTTGTATACGGTATTTTGCATACATATTCATTGATTGTCCCGGACTAAACATACATACAATAATCATTTCCCTGAAACCATTAACATATTTCTCCTTCCCTTCACACATGCATTCTTCTGTCCTGGGGGTCTCTCTGGTGGTCTCTGGTGGTTGTGGACCCCAAAGTTCCAGTTGTCATGATCCAGTTATTAAAGTTCTTAGAAAGGTCTCTGCCCAAATTAAGGTGCAAATGAGACCACATGACAATTTCAATACTATGGGTTTTATTTGATAGTAAATATGAGAGAGACAGAAAAGAGAGAGGAAAGAAGAAAAAGAAATAGAAAATAGATGGGGGGGACAAAAAGAGAGTGACAGAGACGGAATACGGAAAATATCACCAGTCCATGGATCCCAATGATGTTCCGTTGATTCTCTCCAGCTGGTGGTGAAGGTCCCCCCAAAAAGCACAGAATCCAATGGGTTAATATACGCTCAGGCTAGGTAGGAAAACCCAGGCACCTCCCTGGAGCGGGAGAGTTTGCCATTGTCTCTTTCAACAGACTCTGGGTTTGTTGCATCACAAGCAAGGCTTCAGGAATGACTCTGGGGGGCACTTTGGGGGGTCTTTGAGGGATTATGACACCCCCTCAGCTGCCTCTCATGTGAATGTCCTGTGGATGTGGCCTGTGGGGCTGGGGGTTCCACAGCTGGGCCAGTTTGTGTTAGGGAGGATGGGTGTTCACTGCCTTTGACCAGAGGTTACACCTGAAACCTCCTTCCCTCCTTGTTTCAGGGGGAGTAAACCTGGTTTCTGTGGGCTGTGGTCTCCCCCACCCCAAATTCAGCCAGGGAAGAATCTCTGCTGCGCTTGGCTTTCTTGTGGATGCATTCCTCTCCCTCAGCCTTGTTTCTTTTTCCCTAGGTGTTGCAGCGGGGATTTCTGCAACATGTATTGACAGCGAGGCCCATGGAAAGAAGCAGGGATCAATTCTTGATAGATGTTTTAGAGATCTTTATTCTCCAGCCGCATGGCCGGCGTCCTGCCGAAGAGCTGCTAATCACGGGACCAGCTGGGTCCTTCCCCATGCAGGGGAACACAAAACAACCAGTGGGGAACGGGATGCACCAGGGAGTAGAGAAACCCCGTGCCTCTACCCCAGAGTCCCCTCCCCTGGACCCCACGGCAGGGGGTAGGAACCCCAACAATTCACCTTTTTGTTTTAACTAAAAGAGGTTTAAAATTGAACATTGAAAACAACTGGACAAACATAAGATAACAAGAACAGTTTCAAAAGAAAACAAGCCACCCTCCTGAGTCTCTAAATGTCCAAACAGATTTTTTCTCTGGAGCATCTTAGGGTTGGCAGAAGGGAGACAGGACTCTCTGAGCATGCTTTGTGGGGAAACTGAGGCAGGAGAAGGTTTCTTCTATTTGTACCTGTTGGAACTCTAAACAACAGTAGTTAATTTCTTCCCTCCCCTTTTTCATCCCCCCCTCGGTATCGGAGAGGAGTTGTGGGGAAAGGGAATTGTATAGGGAAGCCATGGGGAGAAAAACAGATTAGGAATAAATTGGGGAGGGGGTAAACTTAGGAAAGGGTTCATATTGGGTATAGGGTAAAAGGGGAAAGTAGGCTGCAGGGAGGGAAGTGGCTGGGATGGATATTGTTTATAATTTTGTGCATAACGGCTGCCTTTGACTGGAATACCCCCAGGCCCTGTTACGTGGGCCACCTGTGGGCCTTTTCTTCCTTGCACTATGTCAAATTGTACAACTTCTCAATCTCCTGCACTGTGGAGGTATTTTTCAGGGTTATTCCTTTTAATGGCAGTTCTATGGATGAATAAATCTTCCCCTGTATCATCTCGTGTTATAAATCCATAGTTGTTTTTGACATTGTACCATTTCACAATTCCTGTGATTTTCATTGCTAGAACTTCTCCTATTACGTGCTTGCTTCTGTGTCGTGGCTGCTGGTCCTGCGCAGCCACTGCCTCGCTGACTCCAATGTCTCGGTCTGGCCCCTGCATTGCTGCTGCTCCGCGCCCTCTGAGCGGCGCTGCTTCAGCTCGGCGCTGTGCTGCACGGCTTCTCATGTCGCTGTGGAAACTGCCGCTTCTTGCTCTACAAGGCTCTCCGAGCCGTGTGCTTGGAGCGGGTTTCCACACTGACCCCCGGTTCTTGGCTGCTTGTGGGGGTTGCCTCTCTGCTGCACGTGGCCCACGGCACCCATGGCGCCTGCAGCGTCACTCCCTCGCGGTTGTGTGGCTGGGGACCCTGAGACAGGGATGGGGTCCACGATAAGGCGCGCGCTCCCAAGGGGGCCGGGCGCATCCAGCGCAGGCACCTCCACTGGCACCGGCAGGGGAGATCCCGCAGCTGCAGTCACGCGCCCCTGGGATGGCTGCCGCGTGCTTTCAGACGTGATGACAGTCATCTTCCGCCACAGAGGTAATGGGACCATGCAAATGCTCCTGAAGAGCTTCACTGATTACAAAAGATGCAAGGATAAGTTCTATCACTAGTCCATGTTCTGATTGAGCCTTTATCTCACCCAAGATCTCAAACCAAAAATTCCAGTTACCAATTCCAGGAGGATCAATATCAAAAAGTAAGTCTCGAGAAATATAAAAGAAATTTTTGAAAAGCCAGTCAAAAAATTGTTCTAGATCTCCCAGAGCAAGTTTCCTGTTTTGCTGTGCTAGGATTTCTTTAACTTCCAGATACATTTCCTTCTGTGGCATAGAAAGCCACATTTCCCATGATTCCTCCATAGTCCAGAGAGAACAGCCAAACTAAGGCGAGAAGAGAGAGATACAGAGTGGTTTTTACTCATGAATTTTCGGGGATCTTCAGAATTTTGGTTATTTCACAGGCGCTGTCTCCAAGGGATCGTCATGCCCACGTTCTCCGCCATTGTTGCAGCAGGGATATCTGCAACATGTATAGACAGCGAGGCCCATGGAAAGAAATAGGGACTGATTCTTGATAGATGTTTTAGAGATCTTTATTCTCCAGCTGCATGGCTGGCGTTCTGCCCAAGAACTGCTAATCTTGGGACCAGCCCGTCCCGTGCAGGGGAACACAAAACAACCAATGGGGAACGGGATTCACCAGGGAGTAGGGAAACCCCGTGCCTCTACCCCAGGGTCCCCTCCCCCTGGACCCCACAGCAGGGGATAGGAACCCCAACACCTAGGCTGGAATAACTGAAAAATAGCATTATCTAGGCGGCATAACTTACAGTCCAAAGTTCTAGTCAGGCATCTTCAGGAAGGTTTCTTTTGTTGTAGCTTCTTATACAGTTTTTGTTATAATGGGCAAAACTCCTTTATATCAATGTTTGAGGCATGAACTCTTTCAGTTTCTGACACCAGTTGACCTGAATGAGTTGGCAGAACACTCGCTGGTGAACTTCCAGTTCTCCTTCTTACACAATGGGCATTGTGCGATTTCCATAGGCCAGTAGTTTTGGAGAACAAACATTGTGTTAGTTCACCAGACAATTTATCATCTGGTAACATCCCCTCCTTTGAGGCTTGTGAAGCTTTTGTTCTTTTCAAGCCTTCATAAGCCTCACCTGGTTTTTTTTTAGTAATATCATATACATTTTTAAGGCAGGTAGCATAATCACAATTATTACTATGATTACGATTATACTTTGCAAAAGTGAGGCCAACCAACCAGTCAGAGAAAATCCAAATTCTTTAAATATTTAATTTAACTAGTTACTTTCTAATCCTGTCCTATTTGATCATTCAGCTTAGCAGTCACATTTGGAATATGCACACAACAAACGTTGTTTAAATACAAGTAGCCACATACTCCACAGTCATGTAACAGTAATCGGTCTAAAGCTAATCTGTTTTTTAAGGCCCCACATGTGTTCCAAATTTTTGTCAAATTGTTGACTAAAGTTCCCCATGGAACTAGATTTTCTGCAGAAGTTGGTGCTGGCAAACAAACTCATTATAGAAGTTATATTCTTTAATCTTTCAAAATCTTGCACTAACTTCAAGACTACAATACCTTTCCTAGAAATTAAGAATACAGGTTCTATTATTACTATAAATATGCAATTAATTATAATTTTCATCTAGATCCAATAAATAATATTCCTCTAGAAAATTATATCCTTTACTTAAAACGATAGGATTTATATATATACTTAAAAACTCCATGGTGTTAGTCAGCCTTGTTTCTGCTTTTATGTGTTGCTGGTTTTACCCACTTGTGATGAACTCAGGTTCCTCAATTCCTTCCACCTTGAGTACAATGTACATTACATGGGGACTTGATACCATCATCCCTTTCCCTTCTCCTGGATTGGTCCAAAATTCTAGGTTTTGGTGCCCATGGTATCTTTTGGTTGTAAAGGATGTACATGTAAGTCTAATGCCAATGATTTGTTGATAACAATGTACTTTTTAAAACTTAATTAATTTTAGTACTATTATATAAATTTCAGCAAAAGTTTGAGGCTTCCTTTGCCTTGTGGGTGTGACATTGGAAGGTTTCTGGCTATTCAGAAAAGTACCAGAATACCAAAATGTACTAGCCTGCCATTCTGCCTGGGCAGTTCTGTAAAATCAATTTGCTAATAATTACCTGGTGAATTCTTCTGTTTTACTAGTCCTGGAGGTGGCCTTCTTCCTCCCTTGAGATTATTTTGAAAAACAAATTATTTATTTTTCAATAACTGATCTATTAATTTCTGTTATTTTTATGCTTACCATATTCCTTTGTAAACTAGTTACCATATTCTCTATTTCTTAATGTGTTTCCTTATGTTTTAATTTTATTATCTTATATATTAATTTGGAGGTACAATTATCTGCCCACATGAGCTTACCAATCACCTGCTGGGATTTTCTGTAGTTTCCAACGATGGGGCTAACTGCCTGTCGTGATTCGGCTTCTGTTCTAGGACATTCAACTTTTTATTAGGTGTTAGTGCAAGGATACTTTTTTCAGCAACCTCTTCGTTTTGTCAGCTGACTGATTCCTTGTATTAACTGGGGAGTCTCCAAACTGATGGGCTTTACAAGGGCATCATAGCCACCTTTTTCAGTTTTTGCACACTTTGTAGCAGATGACTAATTTCTTCTTTGTACTTCATAGGAGACCTCTGTGCCGGTAACAATCCTCTTTCCTTCCACATCGTTTCATTGGTGTGTACTTTCTTTCCTTCAATGATTTCTAGCACTCGGTGTGAGGTCATTCATGCTGCTTTTTGTGCCGATGTCTGTACTAGTTTGAAAACAAACCAGTGGGAGATCACAAGTCAGAATTATGATTTAATAGGAAAATTAAAATAAATGCAATAGTACAAGAACACTGACAGAGTCGGGATACAGCCTGACACCCTGTTAGTCAGGGTGGTGGTAGCAGTCCAGATAAAGTGGTCCTATTGAAGCAGTGATCCTGTAGAAAAGGGTGTGGTCATCACCTGAAGGTCCAGTGATAGCTCTTGTCCTTTGGGAGTGCCATAGGTAAGGGCTGCTCATGCTGTTCCAAACCCCAGACTATATCCAGGTGGGAATGCTTGGCTCCTCCCCCTGAGTGGAGCATCTCACAATGGGTTGATGTAATTCTATGAGTCATGTGGTGGGTCCTTGATTGCCCATTAAACAGAGATAGCTCCCAGAGGGAGTTATCAGGGATGAGTCATGGTAGGAGATAACAAACACTGCCTCACCTGCTTTAACAGCTTGTGAAGATGATAATAGAATGCATGCTTTTGGTTACATCTTACATTGTAACCTAGGACAATGTATTAAAAGGTAAAGCCTGGGCTTATAGCCTGCGTCGAGGCTCCCCCTGCATACCCAGCTGCCCATAACATGCTGCTCCCATTAGTATGCAGGTCCATTTCCGGGTCCTGAATAGGATTGCTCTTGAGATCCAGTCTGCCAGAACACACTTGTTCCATGGTTACCAGGCAGTCATGGCACAAAGGTCTCCGGGCTTCTGAAGCATGGAGAAACACAGCTGGGGTTTAAATTAGTCCTTACCTTAAGTTCAACATTGTCCTGCTCCAATTGAGCAACCTGCTATTTCAGCATCCTGCTGGCAATATCCAATGTTTTTTCTGTTCCAAACCATTCATTACCATACGGGGTACATACCAGCTTTTGTGTTTCTCTGCAGCTACCACTGCTCTCAGGTATTCAGGTCATTCTTCACTTGTATTGTCCGATAGTTTGGATAGGATACTTCCATGACCCCAAACACTGTCCAGTACTTCTAGGGCCAGGTGCATCCTTTCATGCACAAATAACTCAAATGGTTTGATTTGAGTGTGAGAGATCCAGTGCAGGGGTTGTCATTAAGGTTCTTTTAGGGCTTCAAAGGTCCTCTGACTCTCAGGAGTCCATACCAAGAATTTTCGGTGGAGGGCCATGCAAGGGTTTTCGCCAGTATCCCATAACTGGTGATCCATAACTGACACCATCTGGCCAAATCTATGGCATGTTGTAGTCCTTGGCTCCGGAGTCTGGAAATGGCTTCTTCTCAGCTGCTTCACAAGCTTCTTTCCTGAGAGATCTCAAAACTAGACTATATTACTGCTTCTTTGCCTATTTGTGCCATTTTCTTTGACCTCCTGTATTTAGATTGTTCTAAGAAATGTAACAGACTTACAGTAGCACTGAGGCAATTATTTTCAGTCTTGATTGCTGTCAGAATACTTTCCATTTTTTTTTTTAATTTTTGTTTTGCTTTCACAATTCATGTTAGCTTGTTAGCTGCACCTTTCACCCAGTGTTTAAGTTTCCCCACTGAAAAGCAAACAGTTTCTTAAAAATTATCTGAGTCAAGAGGTATTACAGAAAAAGGCATCCTTAAGATCGAGCACCATGAACCATTTGTATTCCCTTTTATGTGCTGTCAAGAGTATGTACAGATTAGCTACTACTGGATGAATATCAGGTACTTTTTATTAATGGCCCTTAAATCTTGTACTAATCTGTAACTGGTAATACTGGTATGTCATACTCTGATTCACATTCTTTCAATAACCCATATGTTAAAAAATTTATTTATAAGTTTTTACTAGTTTTTCTAACTTTTTCTTTGCCTCACAGTTAATAGAATATTGGTTTTGCTTTACTGGTCTGGCTTCAGGTTTGAGAGTAATCCTCACTGGTCTGGCCACCTTTGATCATCCAGGCATTTCAGTCACCCATACCAACAGGGTTACAGCATTCTTTGCTCCCTCTGGGATTTCTTCCAACTCTTCTGATTCCTGTAATATAAAGTCTTTGCCTCGATGGCTTTTGATTCTGGTGTTTGAATTTGTATTTCCCCATCTTAAAAAGTTATTTGAATCAATTTTCCCAATAAATCTCTCCCCAACAAGGGGATTGAGCATTTGGGCATATACAAATTGGTGTTTCCCCCACAGTTTTATTAATTTAAATAGTAATAGTTGTAAAAAAAGGCCCATTCTCTTTCTTCTTTGTCACACCCACAATGCTTACAGGTTCTGAGCTTAATTTTCCTCTGCACGTATTCAGTACTGAATAAGTTGTTCTTGTAGCAATTAAAAAATTTACCTTTTCATTCCCAGCAATAATGTAACCAAGGCTCAGATAAAGATGATTCCTCTGTTTCCTTCAGGGGTGTTTTTCATTTTCACTTAAGGTCTTGAGTTTGATGGCTTGAATAGCCTGGTTTAGGTTCTTTGTCTGACTTCCCCTGGCTTGGGGACACTCCCTTTTCCAATGTCCTCTTCCTTTACAAATTGCCAAATACACTTCAGCTACCGCCTATCACAACGCAAACTGCCAAATACATTTTAGCCACTAAATATCACAAAGAAATTGCCAGATATACTTCAGCAGCTAATTAATACAAATTACTAAAGTATACTTTAGTCACCAATTATTATAATAATTAACCAATTGTTTCTGAGTCCTGAGTCCTAATTACGGTTTCAAATACTTTAGCAACTCTGTCCGGATTTTCCCTATAAACTCCTGTCACCTTTCTCCATGACATTAAATCCACTATTAAAACCAGGATTACCAGACCATAATTCCCGACTACCTGCCAGAGGCACACCATCAGAACTTCCCCAACTTCTCCCCCAACATCTCTTTGCTGCCTTCTAGTGCGTCCCACAATCAGACCAAAATCCTCCGATCCCCTAAAGTGTTTCTCTGTT
The DNA here is from genome assembly GCF_009650955.1 of Corvus moneduloides. Lineage (NCBI taxonomy): Eukaryota > Metazoa > Chordata > Aves > Passeriformes > Corvidae > Corvus > Corvus moneduloides. The sequence continues at coordinate 7,757,948 of NC_045479.1, forward strand.
CCAGTCCACTTTCCTATGACTTACTCATGTGTCTAACCGTATTCTCAGGTACATCATTCACCCCCCCCAATTCTTTGCCACAGAGCAACCATCAGTCCTAAATCCCCCTCCTCTTGCCCGCACTTTAAGCATCTCTGTCCTATGCTGCACAGAAAACAACACCTCTTTCAACCGTTTGCCTTTCTTTTCCTTTTCAAGTGCATAAGAAACTTCATCCCACTTATTTTCCCTTCTACAAAACAACATTAATTGCAGTATGGTGTTATACTGTAAGGTTCCATCCTTAGGCCACTTCTCTTGATCTTCCAGCATGTAAAGCAGCCAGAATTGATTACAAAATTGTGTAAGTTTTTCACGTGTGAGAGGATAACCCCCAATTTGTTTCCAGTGTTTCAAGATACATCCCAGACATGACACCTGTGATACCCCTTTTGAGGTTTCGTTTCCCATTATAACAAATTACCGTAGAGGAGCTCCTGGGAAGGGACTCTAACCCTTCCCTTTTTGAAGGGACTCTAACCCTTCCCTTTTCCCACCTTAGGTACCTTTAAACCAAACCCTGTGTACCTTTTGCTGCACTTTACAGGTAGGTTAACAGTTAACACCTTTAAAGTAAAGAATGCCTTTATCTTACCAGGGCTCTTGCTCCAATTTCCTTGTACCAAGGATCGAAGTTCTCCCCAAGAATCCCTTGGCACTGGCTGGAGGTCCTGCGATCCCTCAGATCCATTGAAATTCAGGAGTCTATCCCATCTGGGTTGCCAAAACTCTTACCATAAATTTGGTAAAATAAAACCTCCTTAACACCAATGTAGCTTCTCCCAAAACCGTGCATCTGGCCGAGTAAAGAATGCCTGCTTCCTAATGCTACATTGGTGTTAAGGAGTGTTTTATTTTACCAAATTTTTGGTAACAAAAAGGTCTCTAAATCCTGGAGACAGTTGAGGAAAATGGACTGGTAGAGAAGCAGCTGTATCTGCAAACTGCTTTCCAGAGTATGGCCATCTACATGATACCAAAATCAGCTGGATAGAAACTTTCTAACACAATTTTGAGTATTAGAAAGCAGGCCTTCTTTATTGCAGCGCACTGGTCACTTGGAGGATTGTTCCTCCAATTGAGTGCCCAAGTGTTGGGTGAACAGTTTTTATCCTCCTTTTTCTTAAGACTAAGTTCCTTATGGGAACCAGTCTCTTGACATCTTTATTTCATTTTATTGTGTAAGGCATTACAACAGCTATAACACTGAATCATGATGCAAGCTAAAGTACATACAGCAATTATGATGGTAATGATTGTAAACAGATGTTTTAACCAAGTCCGTGTGGGTAACCATGAACTAAGTTTGCTCCAGATTTCTTCAAATCCCTAGAAGGTGTAGTCTTGAGCTGTGTGTTGTAAAAATTGGATTCAGATTTCCTGGGCATCTGTAGACACTCTACCACTTTGATCAACGTATACACAGCAACTGGTGTTACTGACCATGCATACTCCTTCTTGTGATGCTAAAAGAAGGTCTAGTGCCATTCAGTTTTGTAAAATAACTTGCGACAAGCTCTTGACTTCTTCCTCCAACACAGTAATTGTGGAGATACAGCTAGAAAGAAGAAGTGAGAGCACTGCTAAACTCATGTCAGAAGTAGACGCGCTAATGCTGCTAGGCCGCAAACTGTGGCAGGCAGTACAGCCTATAACGAAATAGTCAGCATAGAAGAAAGGCATGCTTGGTATGTACCTGTGATAGTTAGTGCTAGCTTTTAGTTTTGCAATGTTATTAAGAAACATAGATATGGTTGTTATAGTGATTGCTGCTTATATAAGAATTTATTTTTAGTAACTGCTGAAAAGGTATAAATACTCAGCTCTGTATCAATAAAATTGGCGTATTGCATCCAAGCAATCTGCCCCGTCTCTTTCATCGCCAACTGTCTCACAACAGTAATGGCATCTATTGTACGATTTTCTATATATTCTATGTGTTGGGGTTTTAGTTTAGTCCTAGTTTTTTTTTCTGTTAAAGGAATTTTTCCCCCCCTATACATGTTGCTAAGGGAACAAATCGCTGATCGTTGGATACTTAAGAAAACAAAGAGCTACCCACTGAGGGTGGGGTGTGCCTGGCTAGTCTTTTGTTTCACCTGGGTGTGGGGTCAGTTCACTCTCTGCGTCCGAGTTGCTTCGGCTACTTTTCTTTCTGCTGGAAACAACACCAGGATCCCAAAGCCACCCTCCCTGCCCCGCTGGAGGCTGGGCTGTGGCTGCCCTGCCCCGCTGTTGCTTCGAGCCTTCACTGTGTTGTAGCCGTGCTCACCCTGCCTGCCTAGACCTCCGGGACGTTCTCCGTTTGGATACATCTCGTTGTCCTCCTGGGATTTGTGCTCATCCCTGCCGCTCCAGCCTGCTGCTCCAGCCTGCCGTTCCAGCCTGCCATTCCAGCCTGCTGTTCCCGAAGCTCCAGCCGGACACGAGGGCCAGCTGTCTGGGGGTTTGTGAAGCCCTTGTTCCATCCTTCCCCGGGACCCCAGGCCACCGGTGCCGCGTGCTCCCCGAGGTCGCTCCGGAGCGCCCCCTGCAGTCGCGGGGAAACCATCGCACCTGCCCTGCTCACCGGGAGCCGCCAGCGCCCCTGCCGGCTGCGAGCGGAACTGCACCCGAGGGGAAAGGGCCCGACAGCCGAGAAGGCTGGGACTGGGTTTGTGGTTCTGTTTGCTGTTACTGCCATAGTTATTGTTGTTTGTTTGACTGGTTATATACATACATATAATAGTAAAGAACTGTTATTCCTATTTCCCACATCTTTGCTTAAAAGCCCTTGATTTCAAAATTATAATAACTCGGAGGGAAAGGAGTTACATCTGCCACTTCAAGGGAGGCTTCTGCCTTCCTTAGCAGACACCTGTCTTTCAAAACCAAGACACTATGGTAGCAGAAATGTTTGCTATTGTCTTTTCTAATTTACTTACTCCTAGCCAGGGTAAAAACCATCTTATAAAATCATGAAATTTAGCTGGTCACAGCTATAGCCTTCAAAGTTCATTTTGTATGCCCCAAATAGTTTCTCATCCGAAGTCCTCAGGTCTTTATCTGTGGTGATCTGTTTACCCACTGCTTTTCTGATCCCATATTTCCCCCCCGCTTTCCCTTGCTCCTAGCCCTGGCCACTCCCTCAGGCTCTCCCTATTGGTTCCTGTACTCCAACTCTGCCCATGTACCGTCCCTGAGCCCCTGAGAAAAAGCCCCTGCACCTGGATCATGAGGTCTCTCTGCCTCTGGGGATTGCTGGGACAAGATGTAAGATTAAAGATCCTCTTAAACCCTTATGGAGAGACCCTTCTCGCCTCCTTTGCCATCACTGTGTTGTAAAGCTGATAGCTAGCTGGAGCAAAACTGTGGAGCTGTTCGAAATGGACTACAGGAGGGGGAAAATGGTCGCACTGCCCTAGCAGCTCCGCTGAGTTCTCAGGGGAAGCTGCAGCTTGCTAAACTAAACTTAGCATTACAACATTTACCAATTATTGTTATGTTAGGGACTAAGGCTCCTAAAGTATAAATGCCTTTCCAGCCTAGGGACAACCCTTTATGGGCTTTATTATCCAATATCACCCTGTTCCATTTGGTACTGACCAAGGATGATTTACTTTTCCAATATTAAGTGTTTGCATATATTGTGTGTCATTTCATTCATTAGTTCAATCTAGTTCTCTTGTTCCTTTAGGACAGTTACATCTTTGCACACATATGTGACCATAAGAGAAGTTGGTAGGTACTTGCACACTAACTGGTATGTCTTCTTCTTGGCAAAAGGAGTGTTCACCCAGTAAATAGTATTAATTTCTCACGAAAATGGAATTGCATTAATGGTTAATGGCTTCATCATGTTTTCAGCTAAATGGGTGCACACCCAACAATCATTTCTGTGCAACACTTGGATCACATTTTGTAATAAAAGTAGATGAAAGTTTTGCTCCCAAGTCAAGGCTGAACTGACTATTGTCAGGACAGCAAAACAAGACTTAAGCATCTTGTTCTCAGACAACTGTTCAATTACCCAAGGGGCTTTGATCCTTTTTAATTTTGGAATAATGTATCCATTATTTTACTCCAACCAGTTTCAAAGTTATCAATGGGACTTAGGAAGGTCCCTTCTGGCTGGAGCAGAGTGGTTCCCCAGTCTTTCAAGTAGACTTAGTCTCCTCGTTGGAAATTCTGTACTGGTGTGTCCAATCCCATCAGTCTGGAAATCACCACTGCTAGCTACAAATCCTGTAAGATTTTACTAAGAAACACGAGGTAATTATTCAAATTGATCCCTCCTTTTACATGTGTGTTTCCTGGAATGTGTGGTACTTGGTAGGGTCGACCATATAGCAGCTCATAGAGGCTTATTTTGCTGGTGCCCCACCGGTGAATTCTAATTTGGAGTAACAGGTAAAACTTGGAGCCATGTCAAGAAGGTGTCCTGACATATTTTACCCAATTGCAATTTGATTGTATGATTCATTTGCTCTACTTTGCCTCTAGCTTCGGGCCTCTAAAGCGTAGGAACATCCCAAGCTATTCTCAAGGCTTTCCTAACCTGTTGTACCACTTCTGCAACAAAGTGAGAACATCTGTCTTACGACATTCCCAAAGGTATACCTTGAATCTAGGTATTATTTGATCCAACAGTATTTTAGTCACTTCCCTAGCCTGATTGGTGTGACAAGGGAAGGCTTCTGGCCACCCAGAAAAGGTATCCACCAGAACTAGGAGGTATTTATACTGCCCTTCCAGTAAAATCAATCTGCCAATATTCACCTGGAACATTTCCAGATTTTATGGCCCTAGCCCTAGCCCTATTTTATTAGCTTTGTTTGGGTTGTTCCTTTAACAAACTATACATTGTTGGATTCTTGATTGTACAATCTGAGCCATTTAAGACCCAACAATAGATTTTTGCAAATGTTTCAAAAGTTTTTCAGTACTCCAATATACACTTGGCTTTGTGTTCATGTTCCACTACTTCACACAAGATTGGTTCTAGGACTACTATTTGCCCTGTTAGGGAAACTGCCCAGCCTCATGGATAAGATCTTGCTTCTAAGGTTTCAATTAATTGACAGTTCCTAGCACTACACTCTATTTTTTTCTACTGGGAGAGGTATCTCTAGCAGGGTTATCAAAGATAAAATTGTTTTTTAACATGCCTTTTTCTGCAGCCTCTTTGCTAAATGATTCCCCAATTAGTCTTATTGGCTAAATGATTCCCCAATTCCAGTTTGGTCTTACCCACTTGGTGTGCTCAGCAATGCACGATGGCAACTTCTGCTGGTTTCTGGATACTTTCAAGTAAAGTCAAGATTTGTTTTCCATTTTTGATCCATTTTGATGTGCCTTGAGATATCGAAAGGCCTCTTTCTTTCCAGATGGCCCCATATGCATGTACCACTCAAAAAAAAAAAATTTGAATCAGTCCAAAGTTAACTCATTTTGCTTTACTCAATTCCAAAGCTGGAGTGAGTGGAATTAGTTCTGCTTTCTGAGCTGAAACATCAGAGGGGAATGCCCCCAATTCGATTACCTCATGGTGTGTAGTCACTGCATATCCAGAGAGCCATTTTTCATTTCAGACAAAGCTGCTCCCAGCAGTAAACAATTCCCAATCAGGTCTTTCCAAGGCGCTGTCTCCTAAGTTAGGTCTGTTGGAATACACTTCTTCTATAGTCTGTAAGCAATCATGATCTGGGCTTCCTTCTACTTGTTGGGCAGATAAGAACATAGCAAGGTTAACAATAGAAATTGTTTTGAGCGTTGTTGGGGTCCCTTCCCCCTGCCATGGAGCCCTGGGAGAGGGGCCCTGGGGGGGAGACACGGGGTTTCCCTGCCCCTGGTCACCTTTGTTTCCCATTGGTTGGTTTGGGTTCCCTGATAACGCCAAGGACCCTCGGGTCCCGTGACTGCGGAGTTCCTGAGCTGAGCCCCGGCCATGCGGCTGGAGAAATAAACATCTCTGAAACATCTACCACAAAACTGTCCATATATACTTCGTTTCCACAGGACTCCTGGTTTGAAATATGCTTGTTGCAGTAATCCCCGCTGCGACAAACTGGTGGAGGAATGCGAGCAAGATACCGATCCCTGAGGAAATTTGTGAGTAAAAAACCACTCTAGACCTCTCTCTTCTCATCTTGGTTTGGATATTCTCTCTGGACTATGGAAGAATAGTGGGAAATGGGGCTCTCTGAGCCACAGAAAGAAATGTACCTAGAAGTTAAAGGAATTCTTGAACAACAAAACAAAAAAGTAATGGAACCGGGAGATCTAGAACTTTTTTTCAACTGGCTTTTCAAAAATTTCTCCTATATTTCTCGAGACTTACTTTTTGATATTGAACCTCCTGGATCTTGTCAGGGGTGTTTTTGGGACGAGATCTTGCGGGAGATGAAAGATCAAACAGAACATGTATTAGTGATTGAACCCTTGCGTGGATCCATGGTAGTCAGTGAAGCTATTCAGGAGCATTTATATGGTCTCATTAAAGCAAAGGAGGGCCATAGTCCCGTGGCCGAGGCCGCGCGGCCACCATCCCTGTGGCACACGCCGGCGGAGGTGCCTGCGCTGGATGCGCCCGGCCCCCTCGGGAGCGCGCGCCCTATTGCAGACCCCATCCCTGTCTCGGGGTCCCTGGCCATGCGACCGCGAGTGAGGGAGCGATGCCGCAGGCGCCGCGGGTGCCGTGGGCCACGAGCAGCCAGGAACCGGAGATCGGCGTGGCAGCCCGCTCTGAGCACACGGCTCGGAGAGCCCTGCAGAGGGAGAAGCGGCGGTTTCCACAGCGACACGAGAAGCCGCGCAGCGCAGTGCCGAGCCGAAACGGGGCCACACTCAAAGCAGCGTGGAGTTTGCGGAGCGGAACCACTCACAGGGCACGGAGCCAGTGGCGATGGCAACGCAGGGCCGCGCAGAGCCCAGACACGCACCGGAGCTGCGCCGCTCGGAGGGTGCGGAGCAGCCGCAACGCGGGGACCCGGCCGAGACGTCGGAGTCGGCGAGGCGGCGGCCACGCGGGACCAGCAGCCACGACAAACACGCAAGCATGTGATAGGAGCAGTTGTAGCCACGAAAGTTACAGGAACTGTGAAATGGTACAATGTCAAAAACAACTATGGGTTTATAACACGAGATGATACAGGGGAAGATCTATTCATCCATAGAACTGCCATTAAAAGGAATAACCCTAAAAATTACCTGCAAAGTGTAGGAGATGGAGAAGTTGCACAGTTTGATATAGTGCAAGGAAAGAAGGGTTTACAAGCAGCAAATGTTACTGGGCCTGGGGGTATTCCAGTCAAAGGCAGCCGTTATGCACAAAATTATAAACAATATCCATCCCAGCAATTTCCCTACCCACAGCCTATTTTCCCCTTTTATACTATAACCAATATGAACCCTTTCCTAAGTTTACCCTATCCCCAGTTTATTCCTAATCCGTTTTTCACCCCATGGCTTCCCTATACAATTCCATTTCCCTACAATTCCTCTCCGATGCCGAGGGGGGGATGAAAAGCGGGAGGGAAGAAATTAAACCCTCTCCTGCCTCAGTTTCCCCACAAAACATGCCCGGAGAGTTCTGTCTCCCTTGCGTCAGCCCTAAGATGTTCCACAGAATCTGTTTAGACATTTAAAAACTCAGGAGGGTGGCTTGTTTTGTCTTGAAACTGTTCTTGTTATGTTTATCCAGTTGTTTTCATTCTCCTTTTATTAAAATAAAACGGGTGAGATGTTGGGGTCCCTTCCCCCCTGCCATGGAGCCCTGGGAGAGGGGCCCTGAGGGGGGAGACACGGGGTTTCCCTGCCCCTGCTCAGATTCATTCCCCATTGGTTGGTTTGGGTTCCCTGATAACGCCAAGGACCCTCGGGTCCCGTGACTGCGGAGTTCCTGAGCTGAGCCCCGGCCATGCGGCTGGAGAAATAAACATCTCTGAAACATCTACCACTAATCTGTCCATATATACTTCGTTTCCACGGGACTCCTGGTTTGAAATATGCTTGTTGCAGTAATCCCCGCTGCAACAGAGCATCACATTATTTTGCTCCAGAAAGACTACCTGGTATTTTAGCATCCAGCTGGGAGATAGCCAGTGGCCCCCTTTTTGCTTAAATATCAACTGGACCACATGTGGTACATAAATGACAATGCTTTGTCCCAAAGTCAATTTTCAAGATTCTTGGATCAAGAGAATTGTAGCTGCTACTGCCCTCAGACAACCTGGCCAGCCTTGGTTGACATTATCTAGTTGCTTTGAAAAGTAGGCCACAGCTTTCCTCTACTCCCCAAGGAACCATGACAGCACTCCCAGTGCTATGTTTCGCCTTTCATAGGTAAATAGTTCAAACGGACACACGGGGTCTCTTGGGTTTGCATGGCCTGGTTTTGGTAGTGGGGGGGTTACAGGGATGGCTTCTGCGGGAAGCTGCTGGAAGCTTCCTCCATGTCCGGCAGAGCCAATCCCTGGCAGCTCCAAAGATGGACGTGCCACTGGTCAAGGCTGGGCCAATTAGAAATGGTGGTAACGACTCTGTGATAGCATATTTAACAAGAAAGGAAAACTAAAGGTCATTGTGCAGTTGTAATTGTGGCCAGAGAAGAGTGGGGTGAGAATGTGAGAGGAACAACTCTGCAGGCACCAAGGTTAGTGAAGGAGGAGGAGGAGGTGTTCCAGGCACCAAAACTGGGATTCCTCTGCAGCCCATGGTGCAGCCCATGGTGAGGCAGCTGTGCCCCTGCAGCCCATGGAGATCCATGAGAGATGCAGAGATCCACCTGCAGCCCATAGAGGAGACCCATGCCAGAGCAGGGGGATGCCTGAGGAGGCTGTGACCCTATGGGAGGCCTGGGGAGAGAGGGGCCCATGGTGGAGCAGCCTGTCCCTGAAAGACTGTACCCCACAGTAGGGTGAGCCACGCTGCAGCAGTTTGAAGGGGACTTTCATCCACAGGATGAACTCACATTGCAGCAGCTTGCAGAGATCTGTTGCTTGTGAGATGGACTCACATTGGAGAAGTTCATGGAGAACTCTCTCCTGTGGGAGGGATCCCACGGTGCAGCAGGGGATGACTCCTTTCCCTGAGTAGCAGGAGAAACAGTGGGTGATGAACTGACCTTAACTCCCATTCCCTGTCTCCTTGTGCTGCTGGGGTAGGAGGTAAAGCTGGGAAGGATGGAGGAGTGGGAGGAAGGTGTTTTTAAGGTTTTATTTTACTTCTCATTAGCCTGCTCTGATTTTGTTAGTAATAAATTTAAGTTGTATCTCTAATTTTGAGCCTGTTTTGCCCATGATGGTATTTGATGAGTGTTGTCTCCCAATTCTTGTCTCAACTCACGAACCCTTTGTTACATTTTCTCTCTCCTGTCCAGCTGTGGAGGGAAGTGAGAGAGTGGCTTTGGTGGGTGCCTGGCATCTGGCCAGGGTCAACCCACATCAGGTCTGCATAAGGGCTTGCTTAAGTTGGAAAAAGGCAGCCCATGAATCATCAGTCCAGACTATAAAGTCCTTCTGAGTTGTTTTCAAGAGATCATACAGTGACTTTATCAGCAACTGTCCCGGTTCAAGACAGATTTGGAGGAATGTCCAAATTTGAACATCCTCTGATAGAAGGCAGGCTACAGCCCCCCCTCCCCCGCCAGGTTCAGGAAAAAAATATTTTCCTCGGAGGAAAGTGAAAGGGGAAAAAAGCTATTTATTTAACAGACACAATGCACAATGGGAAAAGAATAATGCTAAATAATAAAACCTCTTGCTGTGAAGAGAAACCTGGGAAGATTTGAGAGTCCTTTGTGGGTGTGGCTTTCTCCTCTTCAGAGCTGGGTTGGCTTGGGCCCCCGGGCCTTGGTGCAGGGTCTCCCAGTTCGTTCTGGTATTGTTGAAAGTCCAGAAGAGAAGAAGAAGAGGATGCCAAAGTCCCGGGGGAAAAAAACTTTCTTGCCTTAGCTTGCAGACTAGCTGAAAAGCAAAGGAGTTTAACTCTCTGTCTCTCTCCTGAGAAAAGGAGCCAAGAGCCGGGAAAAGCAGGAAGGTGCTTGCCTCTGCTCTTGCTGCCACAGAAGCACACAGAAAAGATAGAGTGACCTTGGAACACAAACTGCTTTGAAAAGTTTGTCTGGCTTTTTTTTTTTTCTTTCTCTCACACCTAGTTTTAAAGACACAGAAAGGCACAGGAATCATGTCTGGGCATAGAGCAGCGATAGGGGATACAACGTCATAAAGTCACCCCAAGATAGCAACCCATAACTGCTGATTCACAGACAACACCATCCCCCCATCCTGAGAAACGCATGCAACTCTCTTACTATTCATGGCTGTGGGAGTTGGCAAATTGCTTCTTTTTGTTCCTGTCCCAGCCTCCTTTGTCCTTGAAGGATTTTTATTTCCACACTGGTTACTCTGGTCTGGACTGTTTGTGCTTTGTCTTTGGATACTCTATATCCACTTAGTCCCAAAAAACTCAACAATGCCACAGCCTGATCCCAACAATGCTGTTTAGTTTCAGTGGATACCAGAATGTTATGTACATACTGTAACAAGACTACAATAGGGTTCTGATTTTTCCATTTCTCCAATTCTTTTGCCAGTTGGTTTGCAAATATGGTGGGGCTATTTTTAAACCCCTGCGGCAGAACCATCCAAGTGTTCTTCTCCCTGTGTTTGGATTTTCCCATTCCGAAGCAAAAAGCTCTTGACTTCCAGTACTCAAAGGGATACAGAAAAAGGCATCTTTCAAATCTAATACTGTGAGCCATTTTAATTTTTCACTCTAGGTTGTTAGCAAGGTATAAGGGTTTGCTACTACTGGGTGTATATCTTCTATCTTATTTATGGCTCTAAGGTCCTCTACTAGCCAGTAATCCTTTCCAGTTGCCTTCTTAACTGGCAAAATAGGGATATTAAATTTGGATTCACATTCTTTCAATAGGCCATATTTTATCAATTTTTCCACAAGGGGTAACAACCCCTTACAACTTTCTATTTTCAAAGGGTATTGCTTTTGCCTTACTGGTCCCACTCCAAATTTCAATTTAATTCTTATAGGCTCTGCTCTTTTGGAACGCCTGAGCACCTCTCCAGCCCAAACTATTGGAATCACTGCATCCTCAAGTGATACTGGCAGACAGATCATGTCAAATTTCGGAGATTGTAGTGCAAAAATAGAGGATTCCATGTAATTAGATTCTGGAATAATCACCTGTATTTTGCCATGTCTAAATTTAATTTCAGCATTTAGTTTTTCCAATAAATCTCTCCCAAGTAGAGGCTTTGGTGAATTGGGTGAGTCACCCATTGTTTTCCTAGTTTAAAATCAATGGACTTCAAAAAAGCCGAGTTTTGTGATTCCCTTTTGCACCAATGATTGTTATAAAACCATTCACACTTCCTTTTACTGTATTTAGCAGAGAGTAAATACCTCCTGTATCTACTAAAAATTCTACCTCCTCATTTACCTCCTCACTCTCCAGTTTAGCTGTAATCAGAGGTTCTGCCAGGCAAGAATCCTCAGGTCTCCCTCAGTCATCATCAGTGATGGCCATGAGAGTTGTATGTTGCAACTGTGACAGTCGCTTTTCCAACACCTGTCTTTCTTACAATATGCATATTGATTAATACCTAGTCTCCCAGGGGAGCTTGAGATAGGTTGTCCATGCCCTCATCCCCTTTCTTCCCCCGGGAGCACTATTCCTTTGGAGATTCCTTCCATAACTGCAACTATTTTTTGTTTAGTTGTTTCTTGGTGTTTTTCTCTATTCTGATAAACTCTCCAAGCAACATCTAACTGCTTCCCTAAATCATAGTGATTTTGTCCCTCAGCCTTTTGTAGTTTTCTTTTAATATTATCTGAGGATTGAGCCACAAATATACGGGCTAATTGAGTTTTTCCTTCCTGTTTCAGGATTGATATTAATATATTTTTGAGCCGTTTCTTTTAAGAGATTTGAAAATTCAATAGGTGATTCCTTATGATCCTGCTTAATTTGGAATAATTTGGACATATTGATAGCCTTTGGTATGGCATGTCTAATTCCATATAGTATCCAAAATCCCTCTCTAAACATGGGCACATTAGGGTCACACTCAGAATCCACAGTGGGAAAACTAATATCTAATGTACCTGTAAATTTACCAGTCAAAATTAGCTCTTCCACAAACCTCCTACTGGTTTTAACACCCATCTCTCTTTCTGTACTACCAAACAACATTTGTAACATAGTAGCTATATCCTTCCAGTCCAGATCCTGAGTTTTAATCATCATTTAAAATGCTTTTGCCATTTTGTCTGGGTCAACTTGGTAGGTGCCAGCCACTGACTTCCAATTATTAAGGTCTGTTATTGAAAACAGAAATTTTACTGTGATTGGACCATCCATACCTACCCCCTGATGGAGGGGAGCTACTATCACATCTCCGTATTTAGCTCTAGGTTGCCCTGTAATTGGACTAAACCCTCTGGTCCTTGATACATCCTCTTTATCCTGTCTTCTCTTCTACATGTGCTAAACCTGCCTCTTTATGTGCCAGTTCCTTCAAAATACCAGTCTCAACAGCCTGATTATCTGTATCCCCATCCAACCTGCAGTTAGGACTGACCTTAAGATTTAAATCACCCTCCTTATAAGGGAGATGTTTATAACAAATTTATCCTCTGCTGAATATAGAACAACATTTTAACTGTTTTCCTTGATTCTCTTTTTCAAGATCCAGCACAAAAGGGTCTGAGGGCATTGGATCCAACCCACAATCTTCCTGCCATTCTGGATGATTCTGCAAAGTGAAAAACATACCAGCATACGTCACCTTATGCCATTTCTGTTGCCGTCTTAAAATAGCGTTAACTCTAACAATGTATCGTAATTCAAGGTTCCATTTTGTGGCCACTTTTCTCCAGAGTCTAGTTTGTACAGTGGCCACCATTGATTACAATATTTAATCTCCCTGGTCACTGTTCCCCCAGGGACCACACCAATCTTTCTCCAATGTCACAAAATGCAACCAAGTGGGGATTTTTTCAGAATGTCCCCCTTAGATTGTCCACTACCCATTTCTGAATAGTAGACCCAAAATGTTAAAATACAGATACAAATACAAATACGAAACAATTATCAATTGATAAAACCAAGTCAAATACCAAATTCTGGGATACCTAAAAACTCACCCACTGTGCTAGAAGATCCACATGCCTTATTTGGGCAGGATTAAAAAAAAATTCCTTTATATCGAATGGGGTCTTACCAGTGTCCCAGACTGGTACGAGGGTCTGTGGTCTTCTCCAGGAAAGTCTCAGTGCTTCCATGAAGATCCAGAGACCTCCTTGGATCCATGGGAGACCAGGCAGAGTGTTCCATCCAAAGTTGCCAAAAATTATATCAAAATTGGTTAGATAAAAACTTTCTAACACAGTTTGAATATTAGAAAGCAGGCATTCTTTATTGCAGCATGCTGCTCACTTGAAGGATCCTTCCTCCAGCTGAGTGCCCTGAGTGTTGAGTGAACAAAATTTTTATCACACACACTGATTACATATTCATGAGCTATTTCCATTTCCTTGACTTTATTTGACAGTCGCACCCCTTATTGGAAGTCCTTATATGGTTCTTTGGGGTCTGTCTTCATTCAGTGTCCTTTTTATGTGGCTGTTCCTTGACCCCCACTTTTGAGTAAGCACAATATCATTGTTTTGCATAATTTCTGCTTTATCAGCCTTGCAGAGCTGAGCTGGCATCCTGCTTGCGTTTTGCATGACTTCTGTTTATCGAAGTTACATCCTTTATTTATTTTTCCAAGGCTATGCTGTTCTGTTCAACTGTCCTTGATAAGAGTAAAATGTTCTGTTCTGCTATCTTTATCAAGTGAGTAAAATCCTGTTCATTTCTACTGTCATTATACAATCAAAAGGAATGGACCAGAGAAGTATAAAGATGGCCACCATAAATCCCTCTAGGAACTGGCTGTAGCCCTCACACTATAACGGAAGAAACTTCTCTTCTACAGACTTTCACATCTCTGCTAGGACCATACACTCTTATCCACAGCCCAAGCAATCTGCTTCAGGCCTTCCTATTATTCCCACCAAGCTGTGGCTACAGAAATGACCTTTGCTGCTGCCAGCAATGGGATCACACAGGCAACTTTGCCCCTTACCCTAAGGGTGGTACAACTTCATTTTACCTACACTGCTGAGAAACACTGAACTTGCTGCTTACATGTATAGCAATATTTTTCCTCAAATGCCCGTTATTGAGAAGAAAGACACTTCAAATAGGTGCTGTAAGAGTGACAGTCTTGAAGAAATCTCAGTGATGGGAGAAGTATCACTGTTTACATATATGCATGAATACATATATGAACATTGTATTGTATATGTATTATAGATATATTAATATTGTATTTACATATATAAAAGGTAATGCTGAAAATCAAAACCAGCCAGCAGCTCAGTATACTTAATAACCAGCAAATTATCATTTGAAGAAAACAGAAGAACACTCAGAATGGAGAGATAATTCACAAATCCCACACAGCCAATACATTTGTACTCAAGAGTACAGATGTACTCCTTCGAAGAGGTTGTGCAAGATCCCTGTTTGTCTACCAAATCAATAAACACATCACTTACTCCAGAAAATACCATCAAGTGCTAACAGTAAGGAAAAGTGGGGTAGTGGAAGTTGTGTTGCTCCAGGACTATATTGTTGGTGACAAAAGTAAGTATTGTATAGGGCTGGTGCAGATATAGTCAGTATATGAAAAAGGGAAACACTTAGATGCATTCAAAACTAAAATACATTCAGGACTGCACCAGGACTGACTACTGTTATCACTCATGCTTTCTACTTCCAATACAATGTCTGCATATTTCTTGTAGACAAGTCCTGGGGGAAGAGAGAATTGAAATGAGATACACCACACTTTGGCTGTCTTGAGTCAGTCTGATTAGACTTTCATATATTCTGGAAGATTTACAAATGTATTGTGTGCCTTTATTTTGGAAACATCCTTGTCTACATGACAACCAGCCAATCCAAAGCTGCTGCCCTCTCAAGAACACCTGTCCGGAGCATAGGAAGGTGTAAAATATATTGACAATGCAGTTCAAAATCTTTCAGCTTCTGTAAAGCAGGAAACGTGAGACAGCCTGTGTAGAGGGATTCCTCCTCCCTCCAGGAGGGCTTGGGCATCCCAGGGCTGTTGCAGAAGTACCCCTGATGGGGCCTCAGGCCGAAAACAGGCTTGCAAGGCACCTGCTAGCTGGCAGCCTTGAACAGCCTTGGGAAAAGGTATACACTGGTCAGCTCCCCCGCTGCTTAGAGGCTTTCTCATGGGAAAGGGGCGTGAACTTTGGAAAAAGTATAACTTGGTGTAACCGAATAATAAAACTGGAGCATGATGCTCAAATCGTATCGGTGTTCGTATCGTGACTCTGGCTGGATTCCCCTGCTGCCGGGACCCTCCCCTGCTAAAAGCCTGGAGGCTTTCAAGAACCTCAGCTAAATATTAAACATCTATTCTGTTGGCTTTGAAAATGGATTCAGTTATGAAAACTTAACTAGAACCAAACATTCACCATTGCAATTTTTTCTGCATCTCCCTCACAACGCTATCTGTATTCTTACAGTATTATTCAAAGTCTTTCTGTAGTGTTCATGTGTCACATAACTTTACATCCCCTTCATACCAGCAGCCACTGACAAGCTTTGGGGCCTTGACATGCATCCCCAAGTGCCACAAGGAAGGCAGTGCAGACCTTCAACAACCAAGTTCCCTGTTGCCCTCTCATGTGTCAGGAGCCCGGCATCAGTGAGTGCCACAAGCTGCTCTCTAGTTCCTTTTCTTGTCAAGGCCACGGTCACAGCCGTGGTCACTGCTGCAGCCACAAAGGTTTGCCTTGCACTGAGCTTTCCTGCTGAACCATTTATTCCTTGTTTCATTATAATCTTTCCAAATACTGACAGGAAATGCTGCCTTGCTCCTACTTTTCTTAATGATTTCATGGTTTTTGCCCTTTGTTCACCCATCTCAGCTCTGGAGACACATCCTGGGTGCTAAGAGGTGCTGAATGAGACACGCTGCACCTGCCAGTAGATCCCTGGGGTCTGAGAGTTCCCTGGGGGGAGCAGGGCAGGCTGGGGCTTGCCAGGGACAGCCCCTGCCTGGACACGGGGACAAGACAGGTAGCATAAGCTAGCCCTGCTTGCAATTACGTCATACTGAAATCTATACTATCTCCTGACTTTGCTTGGCCTCTTTCATCAAAGTAATTTTTGTATACTGTGTGAATTATTCTACATGATCCACTCCTCTAGCTTCTTCTGCAGCACAAAGAAGCTGGAATAAAAGGATTTTAGTAAGGCTGAGGGAATTCTAAAAGTCTCCATTCCTTAATTCATCAATTCATTAATTTCTTTAATCCATTTCTCTCCACAAATTAGAACTAAAGACATCTTCTGAAATAATGCACACAAATATTGCACATATTGTGGACAGCATTCAGCTCCGTAATTAATTTACGTATACCCTCTGTAACTTGTCCAGCTGAAATGTGTGGATTCATAATTCATATTCTTATATTACTAACCAGGGTGGCCTAAAGAAAAATAGCTTCCATTTAGAGCTCTATCCTGGACTTTGTGATGCCATCCCCCTGAACCGGCAGTGTTGTTTCTGCAGCCAGGTGGTGGAACCTGATCAGGAAACTCACCTAAGTGGAAACCATCCTGGCAAAGAAATAAAGACGTTAGTATTAATCCAAACCAGCTCTCCAACGTCAGCTGCAAAAAACATGTGCCAACACAGAGGAAACAACAGCTCGAGCTGGGAATGGGCAGTAGAACTACCTTTTCTCTTCTGGCAACAGTACCAGTTGAAGTGCCTATAAAACTCAGCTTTTCTCATTGTAAGCCTTATACAAGGCTTTCAATGCCAGCTGCACACAGACAAGTGGTTGAATGCCTTCTTGAAGAAGCCCCCAGAAGAGAACCCTTCAGAGGAAAATCAGATTAATGATCTTTTCTCATTAATTTATGATCAACATTTTGTACTTTGTTGTGTTGGTTGTTTGGGGATTTTTTAAATTGAAGTTTTCAGTCTGCTTCCCAATGATCTATGTGATGCGACACGGGGCTAAACCATGACTTGGTTGAAGAGACTGAAGAGAAAACTGGTGTTACAGAGGGTACAACTGACAGTAGTAATTTCTGCTAGAAACTTCCTTTCTGAAGTCCTTACCTCCTCAGCCTGAAAGAAGCATGGAAAGAAAATTACCCTAGTTGTGGGGAGATAAATAGTGAAACCCCACTCTTGAGTCATTGAACAATCCTCACAAAGAAATAGCTACACTTGTTTCAAGTTTAAAATGTTGTTTTTAAGTTTCCCACCAATTTAGAAACACTTCCTTAATGCTCCTTTAAACTTTGCCCCATCCCATTTTAACTAAATCTCCTTAAAATCAGACCTACATTTGAAGACAATACATAACACTTAAAACTGTTAAGGATATTTTGCAGACCTTCTGGAGACTCAATTCAACTCAGAGTGATATCAGGAAGATTAATCAGTTTTATCAGTAATTTCTTCTAGAGGAGAATTGTGTAAGGCTGCAAGATCCTCAAGTGTAAATTAGGAGCACTTAGAGTAATGAATACTGCAGGGGTGTGGAACAGTCTCTCATCAATATAAGGTAAGATTTAACCCTAACTGTGCGTAAAGCTGCTCTCCAGGAAGTGCAACAATTTAAAAACAAAACTATTGATTTACTTTATGACTAAAAAGACACATTTTCTCTGGCTCTCTTAGGGAAAAAAACTAAAGTATTTTTCAAAAACTGGGACTTCCAGTTCCACAGGCGATAGTTTTTTCCATTATTTATCATGTAGAGGGAAATACTAAAGAGATTATATGAGTATTACAAACAAACACAGGGATTTATCAAACACCCAACATGTATCATGACACCTGCAGAGTGTTTTAAAAGTTTAACATCTTCCTAAGGTTAAAGTACATTAGAAGCCCTCTTCCTTTATTAATCTGTTGCTCTGCTCTTCTGTCTATTAATTGATATCATAGTATATCATACTATAAAATAGGACTGTATCTCGATAATGATGCCTAGAGGAGCAAGCTTCCGAAGCATTTTCAAAACATTTTCTGTACTTTTGAAAATTATTAGAAAGTATTTCCATTACAACCTTATAAATAAAATTAATTTACTTTAAAATAACCCAACAATTAACATATAAAATTTCCCCCATTTGGTAAATGAGACTTCTTCCTTTCAGTTTCCTTCCTAAAAAACGACAAAGCCAAAAAGGCATTATCCATTGAAACCAAATCCAGGGAAGTTGTATACAGTGTGATGCATTTACATGTACTGAAATTCCTGCCTTTATGTGGGTACATCATAAAACAAGTTAATAGCACAAACATACCTTTTTCAAATGCATGGAACTATTTCCAGTCAGGTGAAATGCAGATAAAAAAACTATACTGAAGGGCAAAGCACTGGTCTAAATCCCTTTCCGTATACTTGGGTGAACAACAAAATTATCCATCACCTGATTAAAAAGCCAAGTACTTAAACCCAAGAAAACGAGTATTTAAAGACCCTATAAATCTTAGGCTGCCTACATCGTAGATGGACCATTATTTCTAGGTATAAAAAAATGTCTACTTCATCATAACAAAACAGCCCTCACTACAAAAATCAGAATAAACATTATTCTATATGTAAATATAGCATAAAAAGCCCTGCAAAAAAATAAGCATGAAAGCATGCAACACTGGCTGAAAAAATAAAGAGAAATAGAAACAATTTCTCTATAAAACAAGGTTGAAAACTGCTCCTCTTGGATGGCAGGTACAGTATTATTGCCAAAAACCAAGATATATAAATATTTTATAACATATTACTTAACAGAGTTTTTCTGAGCTGAAAGGACATGTCCATACCAGTGTGTCTATATCACAGCAGAGACTAGCCACAAAAGCCTGTGGTGTCTTTTAAAGCACCTCCAAGTTTCTCCCTCATGGAAAGTGTCTGCCACAGGACGGGTGCTGCATCCCAAGGACACCATACACTGCTGTAAAAAATGCTTTGTAGTTTCCCTTATATTTGGCAGAATTTTTAGATGGATTTCCAACAAAAACTCATGCCATTCAGCACACAAGGATGCTTGCTCAATGAGAGACTCCAGTCTTTCTTATTGCACACTATTCAAATCCTGCTCCAAAAATGCGCATTTTCTCCTTGCCCTTTATATTTTTCACTGTCCTAATATTTCTCATCAAACATGTGTCTCTCTTGAGTAGCCAGTCTATTCTTACCTAGCAGAGTAAAAGAGTTGTGCTGATGGCAGCTGAAGACCTGAGATCACATGAATCCACCGATTTTAAGTGTTAATTTGAGCAGAGAGGGTGCACCAGGTTTTCTCTAGGTAGTGCAAAACTGCACTGCCTGCCTTCTGCAGCTTTCTGTTACTTTGGGATTTCTAGGGAACAACTGCAATTTCTGTCCATGTGAAGTATCACTAAAGTACTTAGCAGGGAAGTTTATGTATGAAGACTGTTGTGGCTTTAAATCTGCTTGAACACTGGAAAAATCTTACTCAAAGTACAGAATTTTTACAAGTGTTCACAAATAGTGATCATGGACTACACTTTGCAGATAACTCAAACACTCAAGGCTGTAAATGAAATCAATTACTGCTGTCCTTAAATATGAGGTAACTGAATAACACTAATTGTTGAAAAAAACCCAAACAAAAAACAGTAACAGGAAAAACATGCTAAGAGATGTCTCTTTCATCAAACCACTTCTCTTTCTCTACCTTCAAGCTCCATGTTTCTTAACTGATCAATAAAACTGGTCATTAGACAGCACAGCCTGGCCCAGGGAAGAACAAAACACAGGTTACCTGACAACTATGTACAGTAGGTGACAGGCACAAAAGCTGCAACAAAAAAATAAAAATATATTGCTTTTAGATGCAATATGGCTCATAAGCATGAGTGTTGCACATCTCCAGCACAAATTATCCAGAAATTTGGATAATCCCAATGGATTATCCATCCATAAATCCACCAACACAAAGCCCACAGATGATACCCATGGTTACTAAGAACCTTCAAATACTCCAAGAAGAATTAGTTCTAGACTCCTCAAATGCTCAAATCTTTCAATAACACTTTTAGTGATAATTTTTTTCCAGAAAAATGTTTCATTTTCTCCCTCTACCCCAGTAATTAGTGAGGGTTAAAGGTATTTGGTTTGATTACTCTGGGGCTGATTCTGTGGATGAGTAAGCAGGTTACTGTGGGGAAAATACATTATTCTCAGACAACAGAGAAAATATTGACTACCATGCAGAACCTGAGTTTTAAGGCTTAGAGATATCCAAACCGCCTTAGTAAATATATATCACAATTTCTGCAGAGCAAAGTTAAATGAGGACAAAAATAAAAATTCATTTGTAAAAAGCTTAACAGTTTGATTATTTTAAAAGTTTGTTACCTTTTTAAAATCTATTTGTTCTTGCTGTCACATCTTTGGAAGAGGTTTTCCTTAATACTGACTGAAAATCCCCAATTCACTCCTTAGACATCCCTTAAAAGCCCAGTAATTCACTTTCCCTATATATTACTTTGTTCAACTGCTTCCTTTATAATCTATTAAAAGCAAAAATACAATTCCTTAGGGAAAAATACCATTATGTCAACCCTTGATTTCTGGGAAAAATAAAAAAGTCAAACTTAAGAGATACATCAGAATCAATTATTTCTATAACTGACTTGTGTTTTAACTTGTCTTTACCCAGCCCCCCTGGACTAGACAGTATTTTGAATCAATACAATGAGAAAATAAAATAACTTGGGAGTGTGCAGAAAGCCGTGTGGCTTTTTGCATTTGTGGCCTATAGCATACTAACACACAGAACCTGAATGCAGACTGTATCTGTTTCTTAAAAGTACCCAGAAACAGGCAAGGCTACACATTTTCTAGAAGACCTCAAACTGTAACTAGTACTGCAGGTGGCAGGAACCTCTTTCTGGCTTATATATCCCTAAACCGGGGACTGTTGGGCTCAAAGGTCTTCAGAGGTTGGACTCGATTTTGGAGCTCTTTTCCAACCTCAAAGATTCTAAGATTCTGTTCCATTACCTTGTGAGAGGGAAACATGAAAGTCAAGCAAGACAAACCCCCAGATATGTGGATGCTGAGTGTTTTTGAAGGCATATGTTCTCTGCAGAGGAACAAAGGGAGACAAGGAAGGTGCTTTTCAAATGGACCAGGCAAGCCCATCTCTTAAGGAAGAGATTCTTTAGCAAGCAGCAGCAGGGCTGTAAATCACTTTCTGCAAACATGAGGTGAAGACTAATGGTCTCCATTAAGTCAAATTTCAGATGATTATATTGAAACCAGCTTTGGAAGGTAATAGGGAGACTCATGGCAGATCTCAGTCCTGAGATGAAGACATAAATCTAGATGTCTACCTGTAGATGACTATGCAACCAAAGGAGATATAGTCAGTATCAGCTGGTGGTTCCTGGAAAGCTCCCAAGCTGGCCTGACATTTAGCATGTCTCGTCTAGCAACTGAACTGAACTGAATTACACACTCTGTGAGAACTCATCGTCAACAAGAGCTCATGCACAAAGAGCACGGGCAGAGACCCAGATCCTTAACTCTTGAGAGCATTCATGTTATTTACAGCATTACGAGTTCAGCCATGGGGGAAATGGCTTCCTCTGGTTCAGGCAACCCCAGCAAGTGACATTTTCACAGACCTGTTTACCACCACATGAATTAGGATTAGAACCAGTAGAGCCCCTGTAGCATAAGATGGAACAAACGGACCCTCACCTTGCTGGGAAAGGAGAAGACAGATTAACTCTGTACTACCAGAAAGGCTCCATTTATCCCACAGGAACCAGGTATGAAGAGCAAAGAAATGTAACGTGCTATGCCTGGACCTCTCCCATTGGTTAATATTTGCACATGCCCCACAATCCAAAGTGCTTTTGACGAAATCTACTCAGGCAAAGTACGTTTGTTGAGGAAGTTCAATATCTTCTGTCTTCCTTTGATCTTCATTAACACTGGCCTAAGCCAGGAATGCAGAAGTAATACAGCTGGCTCTCTGTGAGCGTGGATTCACCAGGAATCTTGCTGGGGAAAGCCAAGTTGGTGGCAGAAGATGAGAGAGCGGAAAAAGAAAAGAGGCTGTTAGACTGCTAACTATGTTAACGGTTTAGAGTTCTTGGAAATACAGGAGAGGATACAAGATCTGCCAAACACATTTACTTGGGGCGTCAGACTAGCAGTGGTCAGACTTATAGCCTGCTGTAGCCAAAGGAAGTTAGGAAAGGAGTGGCTAAGGAAAAGCTGGGTTAGAAACAGGACTAGCTATGATACATAAAATGACAATGCCATTGCGATAGATACTCCTAGGGAAATGGACTGACAAAAGGAATCCCTGCCCTTCTTCCTCCTCAGCATTTTATGAGTGTATCCAGACATGCAGCCAGCATCATTAAAGCAAGGCCATGTTTCATGAAATACATCAACAGTTCAACAACTTTTATTCAACTAACTGCGAAGTATCTGAGGCTTCTGGAAGTTTGGCCCATGACAGCTAAGATATTTTTGTGTATTGAGAAGTCTACCCTTGATTTAGCATGTCTTCAACTTAATGAACATATAAAGTCTGTTTAATAGCAAGCTTGCTGTCATTTAAAAAAAAGCTTTATAAGTTCTGTGGTCAGGATAGGACACAATAAAAATCACAGAAGCAAATGAAGATTCATAATGAAATGTGCATCTGCCTTGGCCACCAGGTTAAATCACCAGCAATCCAGAGTACTTCATGCACAGTGGTTTGAGGTTTTTCGGCTCAGAATTGGCATCAAATGCTGCCTAGAAAAAGGTGGTTTCTGTTGATTTCCCCTCAGCTTCCTTCAGTCAATAGCAGATGGAATTTCAGTTTTCTCACAAAGACTGTAGGTTTAGAATAACAATTCTTACATTTCCAAAAGAGATGATGGAAAGCAACAGCAACAATAAAAAAACCCCCACAAACATTTAGTGGCCATCTGGCCACTGAAAGGCAGATCTGATGCTCCACTTCACAGAGGCTCTTGTAAAGTGCCCACAGTGGCACCATGGGGAGAATCACGTGGCTGTATTTCTACCAACTATCCAGCTGTAGATTACAATGTAACCTGATGATTCATGAAGAAATAGCTTTCTAGAAAATGTTAATAAACCTGATAGCTTCCTAAACTTTTATAGAGATAGAGCCAAAATGATGTTACCTGTTTCTGCAATAAGGAAAAGCTTACATGTGAAAAATAGCTCAAGGAATTAGTATTTTTTAAATTAAGACAGTTACTGCTGGAAAGAGCTGAAAACTTGGTACAAACTAATCTTTTGCTTGAAGTCTGGGAGAGAAGAATTTACATTACAGTCAGAGAATGAGAAAAACTGACAGTCCTGACCTATTGGCAACTGAGTGGAATGGTGCTTTAAGCACTTTTGGACTGCTGAGATATGTTATTATGACAAAATATTACACTCTTTCAGAACAAGATTCACCTTAAATATGAATTTGTATGTGTATTTGGTGTATTTATAAATATGAATTAGGACTAATGACCCCACTTTGTAGTGAGTAACTACTATTACAATGATGATAAAGCAGAGTTCTAATAATATACACAAGAATATTGAAAATGGCATCAAAGAAATCTCTTTCACAGACATTTTTCCAACTGAGCTAGCAGAAACCAAACCGAATAGATATACCCCTGGCTTGGAATTTTAACTTGGAACTGTGTCTTCTTTGGACAAATCTGTGATCTCTATTTAGGGATTATATATTAGTTGATGAATGTTTAACTGAAATTTTACCCCCTCCTCAATATAGGGAAGAATGCAGAAAATTGATACATTTTCCTTTCCTTTTCCAATTTTCTAAAAGAAGAATTAAAACACCCCCACACAAAATGAATGAAAACCTTTAGTTTCATTTTGGACAAAGTTTGTCAACTTGTCCTCAATTTGTAATTTTTGCCTTTCTTTGCCAAAAAAACTTTTTGAGTTAATATGAAATTCTCATTTTTAAAAGTATTTTAAGGGAAGAAACCATTAATAATTGCATAGATCATCTACTGTACTGACCCTCTGTAAGATGATGTGGAGATCTGTCTCCTTAGGGAAATGGATGTTATGTCTTCCAGAGCTCTTTGATGCCTGGAGATGAACCTTCTTATGCATCATACCTGCAAAACCTCTATAAATGTTCTAATTACCTTAGACAGTCACCTTTGGTCCTTGCTGTGCTGGAGATGAGCACAACACGTCAGAAATAGTTTATGGCAAGGACAATCCTATTAAGAGACAAAAAGAACAAAGTTGTGTTTGTTCCTTCCATGAGTATTAAAAAATTGGGAGTTCTGATACGTTTTCCAACATCCTCCTCACTGGGGAGAACAGCTCTGTTTGAGGCACCTTGATTTTAGCAGAATTTGGAAAAATAAATTGAAAATACAGGAAAGAGGTTTCAGGCCTAACTTTACATAAATTAATAGATTAACAACTGAAGTCAACACATCTTATAGACCACTAGGAGAAACTTTTCTTTTTTACCCATATTAATCCAAAAGGTTATTTTTAATGCAAACATTAATCCCTTTCTAAGAATTGCATTTACTATTATTTCCATCAACTTTCAAATTTCTAAGTCAGTTGATATTTTGAAGTGCAGCTTTTGTAAAAGATCTCCCACATGACCTCTCACTTTGCTATTGTGATTTTTGTTGTTTAGAACATATTTAGTTTTGTTATTTAAGAAAAAACTCTATTTCATTTCAACTCATATTCTTTCCCACTAAGGACCAAGAGACAACATGGTATTTTGAGGGGCTCATGAAGAGATTGGTGGTGACATTTTAGCAAATCCAATTCACTGCTGGGAGACATTAATTCTCTCTTTTATAATATTTGGTCTACACCCAAAAAGCCCAGGAAACAAAGCCTTTTAAAGATAGTTATTTGAGGTACTTGGGTTTTTAACAGTTGATCAGGTAAATACTGCAAGCCAGAGACAATGACAAAAGGAAAACCTCTAACAAAACTCTAACCCTGGATCCACACCGAGTTTGTCACCTGGTACCTGGTACCTGCCAACAGAAATAGGTGCCGACACCTGTATTACCACACCGGGCTGAATATTTCTAATCATCAAGTTCTTTTGCTTAGCGTAGATCAGGAGTCCTTATACAACAGAACAGCCACGTTTCCAGTTCAAATACTTGCTAGGAATTCCTCGGAAATCTTCCAAGCACCGGCACAAACATAAAAAATATCAATGAGGAAATGCCTGAATACTATTAAGTGACCCTTTCTTATTGAAAGAATATTTTACAAATGGACTTTCCCTTCAGCACCATGAGTGCCTTACTTACAACAAATAAGAGTTGACAGATAAAGCAATTTAAAAAGCTACACTTCTGGAATAACAAAATGCACAAACAATGAAGAAAATGTTTACTTTAACAAAAATGTATTTTAAAAAAGATTTTTTTCCCCCTGCTTCTTGGTATTTGACTTTCTTGGTTCTTTCCAGTAAACCACTTCAAACGCCTCACCCTTGGTAAAAGCAGTCTGCCACAGCCTCATACCCTCAGCGGCCGTCGTGATGCAATGATGTGGGCAGTGACCTTTTCAGCTCAAATCGAATGTGTCTAACCAGGGCAACGCTGGATTCGTCTTTCTGCTGCTCTTTGCTGTTCTCTGTCCCCCACTGAGACAAAATTACCGTCTTTATTTTCAGCATTCAGGCCGGAGAAAGTTGGATGGAACCCCCTGCCTCGGGGTGACTTTCACCCTGTCACGAAGGTATTTCCTATGATCATCGGAACAAGCCACCATTTAGCAAGTTTCTGGACTATGTTTTCCTACAGGTCTAGTGCACACACTACCACACTGCTTATAATTAATATCCTGATCATGATTAATTTAAAAAATTAATTAAAAATCAACGAGAAAAGTGAATCAGCGGCAGCGAAGCAGGGAAGAGGAAGCAGGGCCGAGCAGCAGGATAGCCCGTGACAGCCCAGGGCACGGCCGCCCCTCAGCCGCCCTGAGGCGCCT
Organism: Corvus moneduloides; assembly: GCF_009650955.1. NCBI lineage: Eukaryota > Metazoa > Chordata > Aves > Passeriformes > Corvidae > Corvus > Corvus moneduloides. Next base: position 7,784,123 of record NC_045479.1, read on the forward strand.
CCCATGTTGGAAATGATTAATTATGTAATTTAGAAGCAGTGAACATTATTTTGATAAAAATGTATGAATAGGTGAGAAAGTTTTTATCAGCGTCTGTGTGGAGGCCAGAGTTTTGTCAGGCACCCACAAAAGGCTCCTGGCCAAGGATTTAGTGTCAGCCCGACTCGCTGACACTAAAAGACGACGTTGGGGGGTTTATTTTTCCCGACCATTTCGGAGAGTTTGGTAAGACCGCGGCTTGCGCCGGAAGCCACGTGACGCACGGCTCGAACGGCGCCCCCCTTCCCTCGCAGCGGCCTTTGGGGCGCCCCCCCGCAGCCGCCGGCGGTACTGCACCTCCCGGCCCCGCCCCGCTGCCCCCGCCGGGCGCACGCGTGGTGCGGGCAGGCGCGGGACGGCGGCGGCGGACGCGGCGTTCCTGGTTTGGCTCCCACCGAGCCCCGTCCCCCGTGGACACAGCGGGGGCGGCCGGGCCGGGCGGCATCGGGGATTGTGGGGGCACAGCGGGGGATGCTGAGTGCGCCCCGGGGCCGCGCAGCCTACGAGTAGACCCCGCCTCCCGCCCGCCGCAGCGTCGGCCCCGCAGCGCGGCGGGAGAGAACCGCCCGCCCGAGCGGGTGAGTCCCGCTGGGGGGTGGGAGGGGTGACCGGGCATGAGCGGGACCCGCACACGGGGGTGCGGGGTGGGGATGGAGGGAGCGGGGCGGCGGCGGGGGTTTGGGGGCCTCGCACCGGTGCAGGTTCGTAGGGTTCGGAACGCGCGGAGGGGTCTGTGAGGTGTGCGGGGAACGTGCGGCGTCCCCGGAACGGAGGGAGCGGAGCCGGGAGTCAAAGCAGAACAGCAGCTCCACGGGGGCGCGGGGTGGCCACGGCAGCATCCGGCTTCCGCTTCCTCCCGCCGGAACCGCGGCGACACCGCCGGGGCCCGGCACCCGGCTCCGCTCCCTCCAGCACCGCGGGGGCTCCGGCCCCTCGGTATTCCGGTGATGCTGCCCCATGCAAATCTCCAACTAAGCCTCGCTCGCAAACGGCTGCGTTAAATAGGGCAGTGAAGCTCCTGGGCGGATCTCTGTAGGTCAGCAAAGCATCTATGTTGTGTTATTTTTAAACAAGAAGAGCTTGTTAATCGAACAAGAGTTAGGCCGGATATCAGGAAAAGGTTCTTCCCTCAGAGGGTGCTGAGGCACTGAACAGGCTCCCCGGGGAATGGGCACGGCCCCAAGGCTGCCAGAGCTCCAGGAGCGTTTGGACACCGCTCTCAAGGATGCACAGGGTGGGATTGTTGGGGTGTCTGTGCAGGGCCAGGAGCTGGACTCAGTGATCCTGGTGGGTCCCTTCCAACTCAGGATATTCTGTGGTTCTTTGATATGTTTCTCAGAATACTTCCATCTCAGCCTGTTCAGAGCTTGTGTTCCTAAAACTTCGAGAAGTTTGTGAACACCAACCAGATGTGGGTTTGTGTTGGTTCTTGTTTCACGGGATAGAATATACATCAGGTTCTCTGGTTAGATTCATGTTAGATTAATGCGTGCTAGATCCTCTACAGTGCTTTTGTAGAGAAACTGTGTAAACACAGATGGGTGCAGTGAACATGGAGCCCAGGTTGAAAAGGTTTTCCCTCTTTTGGTGGGGGACAGGCTTTGTAGTTAATGTGCTCTTTAAATAACTCAAATATTTAATTTAATAATAAAACGAATAAATTTAAATAATATAATACTACATTATATGTTTAATATATGCAGAATATATATACAGAATACTGTTATTTATTATAAGTTTAAAATTAAAATGTATTACATAATATAATATATTCTGTATAAAAATAAAGTAATGAAACAATTATTTAAATAAATGTGACTTTAAAATAACTTCTTTTTTAGCTTTTCAATGGGTTAGATTGAAATAGTCTCCCAGGGATCAAGCAAGGACGTCTACTTTCAGGACAGTGTGGATTAGGGTATTTAAATATGTATACACAAGCCAATCTTTGTCTCTCTACTTAGAAGCTCTAGTAACCTGACCTTATTTGTGATGTGTGTCAGACAAAATTCAGGACCTGGATGTGTGATTTCCAAGACTGCTGTGCTGCTGGATTTACTGTTCTAAAACATTTCAACAGCTAAACAAGATAGTCTGTAACAATGTATTGCTACAATTTCAGGCTCTGAAATTCAGCTATTTTGGATTTTTTTTCCTTTTTTTCTGGGCAGGTCTTAATCACAAACCCAAGGGGGTTTTGGGAAGAGTTTTAATTTTTGTGCTTGCTTGAGATTTAAATTGCAACGAAACTACATATTTCCTTTGGAAAGTTTTCATATTTAGTGTCAGAAGATATGACCATAGTTAGTAAAAAACCTCTTTTTTCACATAAAATTCCAGTAGTGTGATTGCTTACCAGGTTTTTAGATTGAACCCAGCTACCATGTTTTTTTTCTTTGGTTTATACACAGCTGATAAGTTGTACTTTAGTAAAATGGGACTCAGAACTGTTACAGAAAGTTACTTCCCCAAGCTGATTTTGCTTTACATCACAGAGAAAAACAGCAAAATGATGATTTGTCTGCTTACAGTAATTGCTCTAAAATCCATAGTATGACCTATGTGTCCTTTGTAGGAAAACCAATCTGATTTATTTGTAATTTTTCTCAAATTTCAAATTAGTAATGGCCTACCAATCCCATTTTTTAAAGGAGAGCATTGTCTTCAGTCTTAATCAAGCTCTCTGCCCAATTGATTCACTGGGTCCTCATCAGTATTTATTTTAGACATTATAAAGCAATTTACTTTTTTCTTGCTGCTTACATGGGTATCCTGAGGTGGCAATGTGGACTGGAATACGGAATGTTTCAGCCACAGCTTTGGGGTTTTTGTAGCCCTTCAGAATGAGAGTGTATGAGTTATGGTTCTGAAAGGAATTTTTCCAGCTGCTGAAGGAAGCTTGTCACATAACTGAACTGCACATTTCTGTTGTTGCTTTAATTTAAGATTGAATATGGCTGATCACCACAACTTTAATCTCAAGTGCTGCTGATTGTTTTTGCCACAACACTTGGTTTTCAGTTGTCATTCCAATCTTGACCTGCTTCTACAAGAACTGCAATTCCTGTTTTTTTGTTCTAAGAATACAAATTGAAGATCACTGCTGCTTAGAATTTAATTTCTGTGTAATTCTTTCTAGGATTTTTTTTTTTTCTTCCACTTAGGTGGGGGAAAATGGCAAAGAGAATTGCAGAGAAGGAACTGACTGACCGAAACTGGGACCAGGAGGATGAAGCTGAAGAGGTAAACTACGCATTAGTTCCCCCCTACACACCCCTGGAGGTAGTAGAGTTGCTGTTTACATGTGCTGCGTATCTTGTTCGTAAAACCTACACTAAAACTGGTCAAAAGTGTAGCAATTAGAGATAATTTTATAGAAGTGAATTTTTAAAAAAATTTTTTTATAAAACTTGCAGTTTTGCAGACCATATGGCAAAGCAGCTTTTAAGAGTAAAAATTACATCCGTGGTTCTGGAAAAAGGAACTTCATGTTTCTAGAGGGAACCTCAGGTTTGTTAAAATGCTTTTGGACTCTTCAAATGTGTGATAGGAATTTATTTAATTGACAGGAAAACCAGGTTTGATTTTTGGAGATAAATGCTCTTCATGCCTCCAGTATTTTTTTGGAGGGTCAGTAATAGTTAATTTCAGAACTATGTTAATTTTAGCTGAATGCCCCCACACAGCCAGAGGAATTAGGCAAATAGCTCAAGTGGTATGTTTAACCTGATTGTAAGAAGAGATTTTCACCTTTAATGTCTCACACTTCCTTATGGCTCATGTTTAAACAAACTGGTTTAGTTTTTGTCCGAATGAAAGTGTTAAATGCTTAGGCCTGTAAATGTAGGAGACAAAACTGACTCTTTCAGGAATTTGAGTATAAGAAAACTTAATTTTCTTATTTGTTTCAGGGAGCCATTAGCTCCTACTGAGCCATAAGCTGCCTTTGCTAAGTTTGAACTACAGCAGGCTGCAGGAGGTTTCCTTAGAGCCTACCTCTCCATATATCTGCTGCAAACTGTGGATTACTGGCAGATTCCCTTTGGCAGAGAGAGCTTAGAGCTGTGTTTAAGAAAAGCAAAGCAAAACTTACATTATTTGTTGTAATAAAATGGAGATAGCACAAAGAGAAATATATTGCAGAACAAGAAAGAGTTTTCCAAGTATCAACTCACATTCAGGTCACTGGCAAGCTAATAGATGGTGCTGTATTTTTGGGGTGGGTTGGTTTTTAACTTCTTCCCTTGTTTGTTTGGGAGCAGTGTTAGAGTTGTGTTCAAAACCTGATCTTGGCTGTCCCTTCATGTTGTGCATTTTGAGAATTCTAGTAATGATTCCATAACTTCCTCTTAAAGGTGGGAACATTCTCTGTGGCAAGTGAAGAGGTCCTGAAGAACAGAGCTATTAAAAAAGCAAAGCGCCGAAACATTGGGTCAGAGGTAATGTAGTCACTGAACATGAGTGCTGGAGATTTACTCAGTTACAAAATACAACATCATGCTCAGGATTTTACTTACTTAGGTTTGTGGTGATGCTGAATATCATTTCAACTCACCAGCTCAGATGTGCACATGAACTTTGGCTGTACTGTACCATGCCAAGAATAAGGCTAAGGCAAAAAAAGGATAAAAGTTTGACTGGGTGAGGAGGGTGTTCTTGCATATTTTTGAAGTAAAAATAAAGAGCAGTTCGGACACAGTTTTGTTTACAAATGGGTAAAACAGCATTTTTACTACTTCCATTTTTTTACAGAGATGGAAGTATGGAAATGCAAAGTTACTGGTTATCCATACTGGAGGGCTGGAGGATGTCTCAGAAGCTGTATTTGTATAGACATCCTTTGAACAGGACGTGCATCATGTTAGAAATAGCCCTGGAGTTTTACCTGTTACATAGATTGCTTTAGGTTTGGATGGGACTAGGCACAGTTAAGAGCTAGACAGTCTTCTATGCTTTTGATTTTCCTTCTGCAGTCCAAGCACTGTAAATGAGGAAGCTGCCTTAGCCCACTAATGCTTTGAGTAGTTTTAGCCACAAATGTGGTAGAGGATACAGTTAAATAAAGGATTGTACTGGAAAGAAGTGATGCAAGACATAAACTACAACTTGAGAAGGAGACATTCAGGGGCAAATGGAATAGGAAAAACAGAACAGTATGAGAAAGAGGACCAGATGTGTTGTAGAAATGGTTGTAGAAATAGTCAGGAGACTGGGAGGAGGCTGTTAGAGCTGGTAGAAGGGCCTGGTGTACTTCAACCCCAGCTGACAACTAAGGACCATGCAGCCCCTCACTCACTCTTCCTCCTAGCGGGATGAGGAGGCAAATCGGAAAAAAGGATAAAAACCCTGGGTTGAGGTAAGAGCAGTTTAATGATTGAAATATAATGATGATGATGATAAGGGAACCAACAAAAAGAGAAAGAAATATACCCCAAGAAGAATCAGTGATGCACAGGACAGTTGCCCACTACCCGCTGACCTCAGCCCATCCCCAAGCAGTGATCAGCTGCTCCCAGCCAACCCACGCTCCTCCCCTCCCAGTTTCTGTGCTGGCCATGACATTCTGTGTTATGGAATATCCCTTTGGCTAGTTCAGATCAGTGTCCTGGTCATGCTCCTTCTCAGCTCCTTGTGTCCTGCTCACTGGCAGAGCATGAGACACTGAGAAGTCCTTGATTGCAGTGAGCCCTGCTCAGCACCAAGTAAAACATCCTTGTGTTATCAACATTCTTCTCACCCTGAATCCAAACCACACCACTGTACCAGCTACTAGGGAGAAAATTAAACCCTATCCCAGCTAAAACCAGGACAACAGGCTGGACAAAGTCTAAAATGCAGAAGAGATGACAGGACAGCTGAGGTTGCGTAAGAAACCTGTGAAATAGTTACAAAAACGTGAACTTGAAACTAACTGATGTTCCCACATGGAGCAGGCAGAATGCTGCAGTGAAAAAGACTGCAGTTTAACTGGAATGTCCAGAGAGAGAGGTGGGACTGACCAGAGAGAGACAGAATAAAAATGCCTACCTAGTAATGAGGAGCAGAGGACTGCACTGGAAAAGATAGCACAAAAGGAAGCAAAAAGACCCATACCCACAAGGTCACATACTGGAATACAGCTAAAATTGACAAGCTTTGCTATTTCTTCAATGGCAAAAGCAGATGAAACTTGGAAGCAGTTCTCCTCTGATGGTTTTCCAGAGAAACTGAAAGTTCACTTCCAGTAGTAAAAGTTCATTACCTCCAAAGACCTAGAAGTGGCAGTGTGTTGCTATTTGGGAGAGACGAGGGTAGACAACCTGGTGTGTCACGACCTTCCTAGAAAGAGTGTCCTGCAAGGAACAACTCTTCCAGGAGTGGTCTCTGGCTTCCCTGGGCAGCAAGTGATTTCACCAAGTGTAGTGATTTCTCAGCTACAAGTGATTTCAGCTCTTGTGATTCAGCTCGTTGTGAAATTACCCAAGGCGAACTTGGGAACAGAGAGACAGGAGCCTCGTATAGCAGTTCCACAGAGGTGGCTTTTATTGTCCAGCAGCCCCTGTGAAGGGGAGGCCAGGGACAAGAACTCCCTGTTGAGGGGCAGAAACAGGGCGCTTTTATGGGAAAGGCAGGGGTTGGGGTAGAAACCAGCTAGCCAACTGGGTACAGGCTATTACCATAGAGAAACAAGGCCTGCTGGGGGTGGTTCACTTTCTCGCCATGACCGGGAGGAAGGTTGCTTATCTCTGGGGAAGGTTGTCTTGCCCTCAAGCCTCTCTGCTCCAAGGGAGTGCAGAGGGCTCTCATGCCAAGGGCTCCCAGCCCTCCACAGCAGTGCTTTATTTGCATGTTAATCAGACTTTGTCTTTTAGAAACATGTAAGAAACTATACCATGAAATAATATTGTTGCAAAGACAGTGGTCAGAACTGGGTAATGAAAAGGCTGCAGAGATAGATATTTTGTGATCAAGTACAGTCTGTCTTTGCATCTTCCATCAGTCACATTGGAATATTTTGGGTAAATCACAGAGGTTTCATAGGTGACTCCAGAGTAATGAGTGGATTGAAGTATTGGGCTCTTGATTGCCATTGTAAATGCTAAAAGTTGTTGAAAATAAACCTGAAATTCCTGTGTAATTATTTAAAGAAAACAAGACGCTGTGAATGTCTAATAAGTAGTCAAACACGTCCACAGCTCTGAACAACTTCCATGTATCCACATCCTAGACCCAGTTTATTTTCATACCAAACATCTGAGTCTTTTAAGAACAGTAGCAGTGTGTGTCATAAGGAAGCCGTTAATTTTGTTTGCATAGCTGACACACTAATGCATGGAATGACATGCTGAACTGGGGAAAAATAAACTGAGGATATCAGGAATAGTAAGTGGGGATAGGATTAGTGTGGAGAAGATGTATGTAACTGGTTGTCTCTCTTCTTTTCTCTGCCCAGTCTGAAAGTGGAGGAGCTTTTAAAGGGTTTAAAGGCTTTATATTGCCTTCTGGAAAAGGCGGAGGTGGCTTCAGTGGATTCGGGAATGGTGCAGGAATAAAGCCTTTAGAAGGGCTATCTAATGGAAGCAGTAGTGTCTCTGGTACTCCTCCTTTCAGCAGTTTGAAGGGTGCCTCCGAAACACAATCAGCATTTGGTAAGTTTTAAATAAGCATACATATTTATCAACCTTCATGACCTTTAGTCATAAAATCTGTAGGGTTATTTTAGTAGGGAAAAAAACACATTTAGACCATCCTGTAGTTGTGTTTTAAGGTTTTGAGACTTTAGACCTCTTTGTAAGATTTCTTAAGAAGATTTTACAGTGCTGGAGGGACAAGTTTTCAAATGCATGCAGTTTAAAGAGGTGGCAGCTAAATTCATATTGCTAATACTGGAGGTAAAAGTTTTGTAGGCACAGATGGAAACGGAAGGCGCTGGCATAAGGCAATCTGCAAAAGGTGTAAAGCATCTGGTAACATGTTCCAGTTAAATAGTTGTCCCAGTTCTTTGAATTTCAGTAAAAAATACATGCTGCATAGCTAAAGTCTTCATCTTTTTTCCTTGTACATCTGATGTTGCAGACAGTCTTACTAGAATCTTATCTGTTACAGTTATACCTACATTTTATGCATTTGAAATACTTTGGCAAGTTGAGCTCTCATGCTTTGGAATTCCCTGAGAAATATTAGTTCTGTCCCTTTGTGTTGGAGATGCAGAGATGTTAACCCTGCCACCACAGAATTTTGGAGTCACCATGCTGTAGAATAGAAATGGTGGAGTTTGAAGTTTAGAGTAACTGAGATTTCAGTGAGCTTGAATAAATTAAGGGAAACTTAATTTATGTTAAGAAATATATTCAATGAGACTTTTTCCAGTTTGCTTCTTAGGTTTTTTTATATGGAAGTGCTCAAAAGCATGTAAAATCATGGGCTAGTGCACTCAGGGTGGTTTAAAGCCCAAATGGAAAGAGATAAGTTGAGTATTTTGATTTAATAAGTGTTATAACTTGCTAAAGTTGTAAGATTTTTGTAAGATTTTGAAGGTTTTGGCAATATATAAAACATGTATTTTTTTGATGTTCTGTACAAGATGTCTTTGGATTTTTTTTTTTATACACCAGTGTCCTCCATCTACTTTGTCTATCCCTAACTTACTCGTCTAAGCTTAAAACTTGGGTCTGCTCACTGGCATGGCAGTACCTGGGGCACAGTGTGGTGACCCAAAAGAAGAAGCTCAGCTGAGTAAGGATAAGTGATTTGATTAAGAAATATTGAGCATGTAAGTTAGACTTTTAAGAGAGCTGTGCTTTCTGGGGAAAAAAGAAGGTTCTAAGCCACATTTCTTACTAGGTCAGCAAAGCATCTGTATTGTTTTGTTGTGTTATTTTTTAAAATCAGAGCTTATTAACCAAACGTATTAAGTTGGATATCAGGAGAAAGTTCTTTCCCCAAAGGGTGCTCAGGCTCTGAACAGCCTCCCCTGGGAATGGTCACAGCCCCAAGGCTGCCAGAGCTCTGGGATCGTTTGGACAACACTCTCAGGCAGAGGGTGGGATTGTTGGGGTGTGTGTGCAGGGCCAGGAGCTGCACTCGATGATCCGTGTGGGTCCCTTCCAGCTCAGGATATTCTGTAATTCTGTGATTTTTCTTGTAACAGGATCCCCAATGTCAAATGGTCCCACTGCTGCTGTGTTTGCTGAGAAAAAGGCCGTGAGCCCAAGAGCCAATGGTGGCAGCCAGCCCTGCTCATCTGGCAGCGCCTTGAGTGCGGCACATGGCTCCGGCACCTACCACAAACAGCTGGCTGCTCTCAACTGCTCCGTGTGTGACTGGATAGTGAAGCATGTTAACACCAACCCCCTGTGCGACCTGACCCCCATCTTCAGGGACTACGAGCAGTATTTGGCAAGCATTGAGCAGCAGCATGGAGGCAGCAGTGACAGTGGCTCTGAGAATGAAAGCAGCAAGACCCCTGGCCCACGGGCTGTTCCTGCGTTTGGGAGTTCAAAGCTCCAGCAAGGCTCCACATTTTTGTTAAACAACAAAACTGAGGATACCTCAGACAAAAAACCTGAATCTGCATCAGAAAAAAGAGACCCATCGTTAGGAGCTACGTCAACTGTCTCGTTTAATTTTGGCAAGAGTGTTGACAGTTCTGTTTTGGGTTCCCTTGGTTCAGGAACACTTAGTAGTTTCTCATTGTCTCCTGGGAATTCAGGTTTGTTTGGAAAAGACGCAAACCAGGCTAAGTCTGTCACTGCAGCATCCACCAGTTTATTGGAAGCTCAGACAGACAGTGGCAATAGTGATGACAAAGGTAAATTCTATGTATTTCTATTGTAGTTATTTTAATGGTCAGCTGTGAGTGTATGTGACTTAAGAATACTATAAAAATGCAATATTGCATTGATCACGATCATGGCCTGGTGTAGTGTCAGAGGAAGTTTGGGTTGGTTATCAGGGAAAGGTTCTTCCCCTAGAGTGTGCTGGGGCACTGAACAGGATCCCCTGGGAATGGCCCCAAGGCTGCCAGAGCTCCAGGAACGTTTGGACAACGCTCTCAGACACAGGGTGGGATTGTTGGGGTGTCTGTGTAGGATCAGGAGCTGGACTCAATGATCCTGGTGGGTCCCTTCCAGCTCAGGAAATTCTATATTCTGTGATCATCATTATTCTTGAATTTGAAAGTGCAGAATTATACTCCTAACTGGAGATCCCAGCCTTATGTAAGCAACACCAAAAGTATGTGCTTTTCAAGACTTACATATTTCTGTCAGATTTATACATTCTGTAATGTAATATATAATATAATCCTTTTTCTGAGGACAGGATTTGAACTGATGAAATTTAAAGCAGCTGGTGTGTTCATCTTTGAGCCGGCTGGACTTCTCAATCCTACTGCTTTTCCTAGTAGGTTTATCAAGAGATCCCTGCAGTAAAAAGCATGAGAAACAGAAGAATTTAGTCCATTTGACTGAATAGATTGTAAAGCACACAAAGTTACATAGTACCTGGCAGCTTTACTCTGCTCTTTACCTGTGCTGGTTACAGTAGGCTGATAGAAATCCCAGTAGCTGAGGGGCTGGAAAGGCATAATCTGCCACTCTCTCTTGTCTGTCATTCTGCAACTTAATTCCCTTCCCCTAAAGTAAACTTGGCTCTTGGAAGTATTTATTGTGCTTTACTTGAACCCATTTGTGGAGCATATTTGAAATGTGAAAACTGTTTCTGTTCAAACAGGAGGTTTTGACTTACTAAGCTTTATATTTTTGGGGCTTGATTGTTTGGTATGGATTGGGTATTTTCATCGCATATAAACTGAAGGTGAGGATGAAGTTGCTTTAAGAGCTGAATGAAAAGCAAGTAACACTTTTTTTCTGTAGCTGAAGCTGCTGCAGAGTTCATGTGGACTGAAAGGTGTTCTGGCTGTCACTGACTGGCCACATGTGTCCGTGTCAACCATGGTGGGCATAAGGGACTTCTAATACAGTACCAAAATCTGTGCTCACAACATTAACATATTAAAACTTTTTCTGTAAAGGAGGGGAAGAGGAGGAAGAAGAGCCACCAAAAGTCATTGTTAATGAAATAAAAGAAGATGATGCTTTCTACTCAAAGAAGTAGGTGACTTTAACTTGGAAAATAAAATTAATACCTGCATATTGCTATTCTTCACCACTGCAGTGCATAATTAATGATACGTTTGTGACTTCCTAATTAATAAACTTGTTAGGAGTCCACACAGAATATGAACTCCTAAAAAACCTTAATTATAGGCAGGGATGTGTAAGATCTTACTAAAATTCTTCTGTATCTTGTACACAACTCTAATAGTTTGTGTTGTACATGTGATCAGCTTTTTTACAACTGAAGATGTTTCTGCCTGCATCAGGTTTTGTACAGTTAAATTGCAGGGCCTGTACCACAAAAATCATGTACTGTACTGCTGGAAAATCCATCAGATAGATATGCATAGCCTAAAATAAGACTCTTCCGTTGGAAAATGCTGATTATTATTATTATTATATAAAGCAGTGAACAAGTTGCGCTTTTAAGCTCAAAATGAAACTAGCTCTACTAGAAGCAGTTTTTCTAATCATGTTCAGTAGTCCAAGTAATTGCATGTCTGCTTGACACTCAGCACAGAACTTGTCCTGCTACAAAAAGCCATTAGCTTTATCTGAAAGAAAGTGTGTGCTACTTTATTAAAATGGCATTAGGTTAGAGCTTCAGTTAGAGCTTCACTTAAAAAATGTTTATAAATTGTACATTAAAGTCCTATTACAACTTCAGAATGATACAGCAAATTCTTCTGGCTTTCTAATTAGTGTTTTTTAAAAGTAGCCTACATTTATTGCTCCTCACAGACCCTGAGTACAGGTTGCTGTGCCTTTTACTTTTCCCTGAAAGTAATGCATTTATCATTTCAATACTGAAAGAAATAATTCACTTTCTCTTTGAACTGCCAGTGCTGTCCATTAGCACATGAAACAAGGTCAAGAATAATAAAGATTTATGTTACTCACAGCATGTTAACTCCTGATTATTGTTACTGTGAGTCAGATGGATACCTGTATTTGGAAGATATCTTTGTATTTCATCTCTACATGGCTGCACAAACAAGGATTTTGGATTTGTTTTATTTTTTCTCCACAGGTGCAAACTGTTCTACAAAAAGGATAATGAATTTAAAGAAAAAGGCGTAGGAACATTACACTTAAAACCAGCAGGAAATGGAAAAACTCAACTCTTAGTACGAGCCGACACCAATTTAGGTAAGTACATTTCTCCCAGTAACAAGTCTTGATGTCAAAATTCCTTGCTAAGCATTAGGATTTTTCTGTCTTTTTTACACAGCATTAACAGACACAATTAGTGAAAACCTTTCTAGGTTTTTTTTCCTGAATAGTTTAGAATACTGACAAACACTTGGATGCCTCTAGTGAGCATTACAAAAGAGAGCGCATGAAGCAGTGCAAGAAGTAAAGGTTGTGGTGTATGTTTGGGGATACAAAGTACCTGTTTTACCCTGGTTCGTCCAGGTTAACATGTCTGTCTGTATCAGAACATTTTGCTTTGCATATGAACTGCGTCTGGTGGTCAGAATGAGTAACTTGGCATAAACTAAGCACTGTGACTGGATTCCTCATTTGCTGCTTCTCCCTTGTCCCCTTCCCTTTCTCCTGTGTGTCCCTACTATCATTTGATATTCAGTTTCCTCCATTTAAAAAAGAAGGATGCAGTATTTGCAGAGATTTTCTCATTTCTAGTGAGGAAAGAAATCTGAGAACAATGGCCATGAACGGATGCTATGGGAAGAAGACCAACATACACGATGTTTCTGAATTGCCTTCCTTCCAAACACCACCCTAAATCTCTAGTTAGTACCTATACTAACACTGTATTGCAGTAAAAGCTAGAAAATGACTAATTGTAATTTTTTCCCCTCCTCATATGCAGGAAATATACTGTTGAATGTTCTAATTCCACCTAAGATGCCATGTACAAGAACTGGAAAAAACAATGTTCTTATAGTTTGTGTTCCTAATCCACCGATTGATGAGAAGAATCCAGCTGTTCCTGTCACTATGCTAATAAGGGTGAAAACAAGTGAGGATGCAGATGAATTGCACAAAATCTTACTGGAGAAAAAGGAGGCTTAAATAAGTTGCAGTCCATAATTTGAGGAATTATTGCCAAACTGCTGCTGCTCTTTTTTTTCCCCCTAACTTCACTTGAACATTTAATTCTTTACTCTGATATTAAAAACTGTTATAGGAATTCTGGAAAAATGATGTGAGGAAAAGCTAAACTAGCTAATAAAAGCTTTAATAGAACTCAAGTGTTGGACTGTGCTCCCTCATTTTCAGTATCTAAATGCAAGACCTCTTCTGGATAAAGCACATGGATGTAAATCCAAGCATATGCTTTTAGCACCAGTCGACCAAATGGACAGAAATCCAAGTACAAAACCATGGTACCAGAGCTTCCTCACAGACAATGCAATACAATGCAACCACCTCCTCTTTTGAGAAGGGAGGATGTTCAAGTTTACCTGTTGAAACTGTTTCTAGACTGCAGATTTTTAATTGGTCTGTTGTATTCTGGTGAGACTGACTTTTCAGACTCGGTGACAATACTGCACCCCACCAGTAATGATCTACATTGTGCTGTGTCTGTACCCTTGCAGACCCACGTGCTTTCAGGACTCAGAAACTGCAGATATTTAAAAGAGAATTTGCTTGGGTAGTCTTGTTGACAGTAGTGGTTCCGAGAGAGGAACTGTCAGTTCTGTTCTTACTGTAGCAACAAATGAATGATGTGCAATATAGTACAAGCAGACAACTGGAAGACAGTTTTATCTTGGACACTCTGGCATCCCCTGGCTTCTGACAGGTCAGAGGCAAAGGGTTGTAACATGGTCCTTCCGAGGTGTTTGTCCCTAGTCCTGAAACCTGGCTGGGGCAGAGCTGGACTTGCTGCTTTGGTCCTGCTGCTGGTACTTTGCTGAAGAGAGCTCTTCCCACCAACAAACTTCAGGACTTTTATAGACCTTTCTGTTGCCTGTGGCCCTTGCCAGGAGACACATACACAAGGGTGTCTGTCAGTATGTATTCTTCCATGTGGTAAAGCTTCAACGCTGTGCTGCACTGCATTAAATAAAACAGCAGAGTGCAGCTTTGGCACAAGCTTTCTGTTGCATGTAGGGGGCACGGGGTAATTTGTAAACATAGTTTTCAGCTGTGTTAAAATTAATCAGATGGCAATAATTTGGGGATCAGAACATTCATTCTGGTCTTGGTTTCCCACAACTTTGTCAGACTGTGTTTGGTGGTTTAATCCTTTTCTTTTTTTCAAATGTTTGCTGGAAACTCCTTCCCTAGTAACTTTTTCTACTTTGCTTCCAACTCTGGTGGGACTTCTCCAGGAGCTTGATGTTAGTATGAAACTTGAACTGCTCTCAGATGTATTGCACTGACTAGCTCTGGCAAGATGGAACAAACGTACTGTTTTGTCTCTGGAAAAACAGAGGAAAAACCTCTGACACAGAGGAAAAACCCTTTTCCTTAAAAAAAGTCGGTGTGACACAATTCATATAGGGGACCTGGAAATCCAGCACAGTGGCATCCTGTGGGCTGGGAGCAAGGAATAACACCATTTGAGGAGGTGCAGCACATCTCACCTGCCCCCCTTGCTCTGGGGGGTCACAAATGGCTGCCTCTAGGCCTAATTCACTGCACAGTTCAGGTTATGGCCTTTTTTCCCCTCTTCATTAAAAGGAGGAAAATCTTGATTTTATCTATAGCCCTGTTGACCAAAGTTCCAAAACAAAGGCCTTTGCTCACATTTCAGCCATGCTTAGTCTACAGGAATTGCATTTTTAACACTGGAGTGTGAAGGGAGCTTAGATGCCATTTGAGATATTTGAAAAATAAACTGGTGCCTTTTGGGGTTTCTTTTTGCATCTGGCTAAGTTCTTAAACCATTAAAAGTCAGTGACATTGCTTTCCTCAAAATAAGATGCTTTTTTAAAAAAAAACCGTCTTGCTGCTACCTTAATTGGAGGTCCAAAGCTGACACGGTGTATCTAAATGTGTATGAATGAAAAGCAGAACGTTGCCTAACAGTTTAGTCCAGGCTCTGTTTAGTCCAAGGGCTCAGTTAATTTTGCATTTGTCTTTTGACTAATGTCTTAACCCTGTCTCTGTGCAGAAAGGTTTACAGAGCTTTCGTTATGCATCCCATAAAGAACAGCTCTGTCTATAAATGCTTGGGCTTGTCTTTGCTTACTTCCAAAAGCTCATGGATTTGGAACTGTTCCTTCATCCATAGAAACGTGGACCAACAAACTGAACTTAACACTTCTTTCCTTATGCTTTGCCTCTGAAGAGGGGCAGTTGTGGGGTTTTGCACGCATGGATGTGGCCCAATTCAGACAGTACATCTCAGGCCTCTTTCAAAGGGGAGGGCACAAAGAAAAAAGAAGTAGAAGAATAATAAATTGTGTTGGAAAGAATTAAACCTTCCCCTAGCCATGAGTCCTGAAGTTCAGCAAGTAACACCTGAATTCTTCAGTGCATGTATCTAATCAGTAGAACCAGGGGAAGGTAAAAAACTGGGATGTCACCTTCATTAGAATATCAAATATATGTATAAACATACAATTTTGAACATTTTACATCGGGAAAATTGCCTCTAAAAGAACAGGGAAGAATTTCCCTGCAAGTCAGATTTTAATCAACATCTATTCATGGGGACTGTATCATTATGTGGACTATGAAGCAGGAAAAGTCAGTCACACACTGACATACTTGGTGCTCAGGTATAAAGCACAGCCCTTTCCCAGCACTGTTAGAAATTTTTGATGATGCTTCAGTTTCTGTTTAAGAAATATTAAAATGCTGTAAAAGGCCAGAGATTGTTACATAGAAATAAAGGCCTTAAATGAAAAAGCAAAGTTCATGGAGTGCACAGACATCAGTGTACTGCTGCCTTCATAACAGACTGGCACATGCTATCCAAGGAAAGAATTTTGATCAGAATTCCAACTCAAGGAGGCATTCCTATGTTTTGGTTGGTAATGTATTTAACAGCTGGATATCAGACACCTGATATTAAAGATGCGAGTTTCTGCCCGCATTTGTGTTAATGCCTTTGCTGTTCCAGCTGCATGTAGATGTTGGAGTGTCTTATCCATTCCTCCTCCTCCTCTAATTTTGAAGTTTCAGCTGGAAAATATACATCTCTGCTTCTTTTAATTCTCAGAATAATTTCTAAGGGAGATTATTACAATTGGCTTGAATTTTATTTTAAAATATTAAATTGCAATATTCAAGTTTTAGTTTTTTGGGGTTTTTTTTGTTGTTGTTGTTTGGTTTGGTTTTTTGTTGGTTTGTTGGGTATTTTTTTTGCAATGTACTCAAAATTACCTATTTTGGAGGACAACAGTGTGTTCCTTGAACCCCTTTTGGGTGATGGATGTGAAAGTTTAAATTAAATTTACAGTTCAAATGAACATACTGTAGAACATAAACCAATCAGGAGGTTTGCTTTGCTATTAAAACTGAAGTTCAGCTCCCTTTGCAGCACTGTAACATTTAAAATGTCATTAAAGACTTTCTTTCTGATGCCTTAACTTACTTGCATTTAGTAAAATTTTGTAGCTGATGCCTGTGTGCAGAAATTAAATGACATTAAACAATGTAAAGTGGCATGAGCTAGTCTAAATCCAATGAAGATGCTGAATGTGATGATCTGTTAGTTGTTAGTAGATTTCAAAATGCTCTGAATTTTTCAGTGGATCCGTAAGTTTTACATAACATGTATATTAATGTTTTCATTAGTTCTGATACACTGAGGACATGTACAAAAATCCATGGAAAATGTGAATAAATGAATGGAAGAATAATTTGCCTTGTGTGAATCACTTTCATTTTGAGTGTATAACATTGCATTAATAAAATGAATTGTATAACAAGTTGCTTGCAGGTGAACTCCTGCCTAGAAAATCCTGCTGTTAAAGGATCTGAAGACAGCTGCACCCCTGAGCACTGACCTCGCCACTGCGCAGTTTGTTTGGCCTGTGCCATGGCCAGTGTTCCATGCAGGCCTCATCAGCTGGTAGCTGCCTTCCGCATTGAGAACACTTTGAGTGCCTAGTGAGTCTTGCTTGCCTTAGAATATACAACTTTATTGTCACCTGCCTATGGCTTTTATCAGCCCTTAACACTCATGGTAGTTTCCTCCAACAGTCTTGAAACAACATTTGTACAGTTTTGCCACCCCATAACTTCCACTGTTGCACCCAGCTTTCTATAGGCCTCACACCTACTTTAGTTTGGTTTTAAACTGAAGGATTCTTAACACTGAATTCCCCAGCAGCTTTTGCAGCCTTTCCAAGCCTGCCAAGAGATAACCCATTATTTTAGCAGGATGCTTGCCACAGTGTCTATCTTACTGTGTTCCTGCTTCCTTCTTTGTTCCTACTGGGATAGTCTGTGAGCTTATGACTGAACTTGACAACCACTGCATTTGAGGTTCCTAGTCTCAAATAATCCAGTTTGTATGACTTTGTCCAAGCCAAACTTCTTGCTATTACAGAAAAGGGTAAGCAACAGAAAAGGGTAAGCACTCTCACTGGGACAGTGCCTACTTCAAAGAAGGAATAGTGTGTGTGGAGCAGCATGACTCCTCTCCTAGGAGGAAATGAGAAGGGGTTTGCAGGTTTGGGCTGGGGTAGAGTTAAATTTCTTCCCACTAGCTGGTAGTGGCTGTGTTTTAGATTTGTGCTGGAACAGTCCTCATAACACAGAGATGTTTTAGTTAGTGCTGAGCAGGGCACGCACAGAGCCAAGGCCTTTCCTGCTCCTCTCCCACTCTACCAGCAAGGGACTGGGGGACACAAGGACATGGGAGGGAACATGGCTGGGACAGCTTTTCCCAGCTGGTCACAGGCACATCCTAGACTATATGGTGTCGTGTTTAGCATATAGAGCTGGAGGGAGATGGAGGGAGACATTTGGAGTGATTGTGTTTGCCTTCCCAAGTCATAGTTGTGTATCATGGAGTCTGGCTTCCCTGGGATGGCTGAGCACCTGCCTGCCCATGGGAAGTGGAGGATGAATCCCCTGTTTGGCTTTGCTTGTGTGCATGGCTTTTGCTTTTCCTGTCAAACTGTCTTTATCTCAACCCACCAGATTTCCCACTCTCATCCTTTTAACCACCCCCATCTCACCAGGGGGAGGAGTGAAGGGCTGAGCTGCTGCCTGGGGCTAAACCATGAGAAGGCTGTGCATGTGTGTCACTGGCTAGAAAATACTGATGGCAAGAAGTACATTTTAATCATGATACAAACAATGCCTCAACAGACAAGTTACCTGCTGTAATAAACCTCATGCTAAAGACAAAACTGAAAGTGAATGCAGAGCAAGAGCCAGCCAAGGAACTCTGGGTACCATCTTTGCACAAGGCAGGACATGTGAAGGTGTGAACAAGTTCAAAGTTTGGACAACAGCTTTGGTAAAATACTTGCTTCATTGGAAGTTTGTAAGAGACTAGACAACTAAAGTTGAGGTGGAAAAAAGCAACAAACTGCTCTGAATATTCAGGAGGTGATGGCTGGAGGGCAAACCTCTGCACAAGCTACAGTATATTACTGTGAGCACATGAAGATGAGTTGCATGAAATACAGCAGTAGCACAAAGGAACCAAAGGCTGTACAAGATGAATAAAGAAATAGCAGCAGAATTACACTGTCTGAAGTAGTCAATGTACTTATCCCAGTTTCTGTTAGGTTTGTGTATTTTTTTAGGCATCACACTTGTTTAGAAATTCTTATTTGCTTAAGAGCATCCTGTATATGGATATTTATTTTGATTACAATCAAAATTGATTATAATACAAATAAATACCCATAATAATCAGTTTATTGGGTACTACTGTTAGGGACATCATAACCTTTACTGAGAGGTAACTCAGAAATTCATCATCTCTGGAAGTCTGCAGAGGCTTCAAAGATATGAACAGAATTTTCTTGTTCAGGCAGTACCACTGAGGAAAAAGTGTGACTTTAGTTTACTACCTTACAGCATGGATGACATAATACACTATAAATTTTTTTGTCTGAACTATGGTTGATGCTGTATCTGGAGCCCTACCTGGACTGGTGGGCACTTGGGGCATTCTACTCACCTGCAAATAGCAATTCTGTTGATGGCAATTACAAGGAAAGCTTGCAGATGGTTTCTTCATTGTAAAAAAAACAAAACAAAACCACTGAAAAGAAAATGGTGGTTTACATACCAAACTTACTTACTTTGGCAGTTTACGAAATCTGTTTTTCCTTACCTTTACAGTGAAGTCAGGAATGACACCTCTGCTGATCTCCTGTGGTGGGCAGGGTAACCACAGACACCCATAGCAGGAAGCATGGCATTCCCAACTCTTGCTGAGAAGGAAGCTTGAATAGTAATTACTCTTCTTGCTCCTTGATGATACATCTATCACTATTTTTCAAAAGAGAACCTAGTCTGACACTTGCAGTGATTAAAGAGTAGGTTCTGGCGACCCTCTCATCCTTCAGGAGCAAAGGAAAGCCTCTAGACTTGGTGCAGGCTTAAAGCATTCACTATTTCCAGTAGGGTTTAGATGAACAGAATGATTGCATCGGAATTAAAGGCTGAGTGTGGGAATTCAAAAGGCCTGTAGACTTGTAAACTGCTTTTGCTGAATCTCCACAGCAATATTGCTCCAGCAGGAAAAGCAGAACTGTAATCATAACCACATTTTAACGTCTGGGGGAGATGTGAGGTGGAAGAGCACAGGGTGAGTCAGCACGCATTGTGAAATTCTGATTCATGAATCACCAGAATCACCCACATGTTGGCATAAACAGGTAACAGGGAAAACCTTAGTGCAGCTGTAACTAACGAGACAAGCTTTTTTGTAGTGTAGGTACTCTCCATTGAGCTGTGCAGGAAGACTTGGTATTTCAGAAAATTATCAGCCAGCTCCATTCATTTCAACAAAGGTTTAAAACTGTTTATTCCCATTTTCCTTGAAAGAGTTTATTTGAAGTGAATTCAGGAACATGCAGTTTAACGACCTGCACACTTACTATTCATACATTTATGTCATTACCTCAAGTTCACCCATGTAACAGCAGCAGCTCCAGCAGAATGCTCACACTGCCCAGGAAGCTTCTGCAGTGGCCTCATCTGCTTTGCTGAACAGGCACATCCTTGTCCTCTCCGACCCCTCCCACTCGTATCATGTTCCAACCAGGAGATTTTGCCTAAAAATCCTTCTTTCTGTGCAGGTGCCATGAGGTACACATGTGTGAAGGTCCAAAGACAGCTGTGTGGCAGGTCAACTTTATCTTCTGCAGTGGAAGAGCATGTGCCTCACGTAAGTAAATCCTGTTTGTGCACACAAACCCTTGTGTCTTGTCTAAACAAAAGAGTGGATCATCTTACCTTAGTTTTCATACCACCACCTCAGTCAACATTAACCCTACTAGGAAAAGTCAACTAGTTTGTCTTGGTGAAGAGTTTCCTGGCACAATCAAGCATAAATTACTTATTTCTGACATTTGAAATGACTTATTTCTGAGTACTTATTTCTGACAAGAAAGTCACTAGATCCCACACTTACCTCTGTGAGGAACCAGGCTGGGGACAGAGTTTGAATTAACTCATATTTTCCTTGATGTATTTTAATGTCTTCTTTACTGAGGAGCATCAGCCCCTCCCAGATTCTCATCTACACTGTTAATGGAAAATCAGACCC
This sequence comes from Corvus moneduloides, assembly GCF_009650955.1. Taxonomy (NCBI): domain Eukaryota; kingdom Metazoa; phylum Chordata; class Aves; order Passeriformes; family Corvidae; genus Corvus; species Corvus moneduloides. Next base: position 7,804,922 of record NC_045479.1, read on the forward strand.
ATATTCTTCCTGCATTTTACTCCTTTGCTTTCTGCAAAGTTTCAATTACAAGTTTCAGGAACAACACACTTCTGAGAAGAGTACACAAGTAACTGTTTGCTAACAAAGATGGCTAGTTTTCCTTTAATCTCCAAAGTGTGATTTTACTTTGTAAAAGCAGACCTCAATGATAAACTTCTGTGCCAAGCAATATTAGGGTATTTCTTGGGAGGATCCCTCCAGGTGTGGCCAGGCAGGACACAACACTCCAGGACAAAAGAACATGAGTTAACTTGGCTGCCCAAAGCAGGGACATTATAGAGCAAGATGTATTTCCACACTGTTAATCCTGTATTTGTATTTTAGTATATTGAAGAAATTAATTCAGTAAAGCTGGGAAAGCTCTTCAAATATGTACATGGCAGTCTTCTGTTCCCTCAGCATTTGGATTAAAAACCAAACCCCAAACCAGCAAACGTTTTTCTGTCCGAACTCCTGAATGACTAATAAAGCAGGGGAGGTTTATTACCACCACTCGTGAGGTTCTGCTGTTCTTTACCTTTTGTACTGGTTTAAATAATGCTTCTCCATTATGGCTGCTTCCAAAACCTTTCAACTTAAAGCATTCAAGGAAAAAAATCAGTTTGTTTCAAAGCCATATTTTAGTATTTCCCAACCAGCTAAGATTCCTGCCCAGTTGCATGTGCAGTCACAAAACAACACTGCCAACAATCTGCTCAAATATCCATGTAAAGAACTGAGACATCCTGCTCTTCTTAAGCTCTGTGTTATAATTCTCCCTAATATCTCACACATTTCTGAGCTATCACACATGGCTTAGCATAAATGTTGTTACCTACCACATGGATTCATAAAACATCCTGGTCTGGGATTCTTTGAAATGGAATCCTCAGCACACCAACTCATGGAGATTGTTGGTAACATTTGTTCAAGGAGAGTTTAATTAATTTAGACAGAAAAATCCCCTGAAGGTTTATTTGACTGTGAAATGTTAGTCATAAAAATCAAGTGGAGAGGGAGGAGCCAGAGCCCTGCATGTCTGTAAGTCAAGGCAGATCCCTGCCAGTACACACAATTTAAGGCAGTGTAAACAGTGCAGATCTAAATGCAACCTCCTTTTCGTGACAAGCACAAACCCGCACTGAAGTTCTTCCTGAATTCATCAGGAAGAAACCATTACAGCCATCAGTCCTCACTATTATACACTGCACAAACATAAATGTTGATGACATAATCAAGTTTAGAACAAACCACAGATCAGTTTAGAAGGGTTGTTCTAAAGGCAGAAATGAAAAACTTTTGTAAACAAATTCAGGACTACACTGACTTTTACCTTCTTTCCCCTTATCCAATGTCAAGTTGTCAGGGGCTGACCACTGAGAGGTTCCATAGCAGAATCAGAAGTTGGGCTTTCCTCCAAATGCAGTAAGAATGAAGAGCAATGAGGCCACTCTGCCTCATTAGTCTGGTATCTGGCAATGCCTACATGAGTGCCAGGGAGCACTATTCCACCACTGGTGCCGGCCACCAGAAAGGAATACATCCAAACTCCAACATCACCAGGTACAGTAGAGAGAAAACACCACTAATAGAGCTCATGGTCATTAAAGAGGTCTGTTTATTTGCTGCAGGGTCCAACACTTTCTTCACTGCTGCCATAACCAAAGTCAGCTTTATTTTTGGTGCACAACATTCTCCTTGCTCTTTGTTCAAATGGCTCAGTACAGTGCCAGCACGATTTTCAACCCATCACCTTTTAAGCAACACCAATGATCGATGAGGCAAATAAAACCCAAACCATGCAACGTGTTAGGCTGATAAAATTAGGCTGAGAATATTTATATATTTACACAGAGAACGTTCAACATTACAACCTGCTTGCAGACTTGTATTATCTTGACGAAGTATCCGAACAGCTACATTCTGGTGTAAAATACTCTTTTTGTTTAAGGTTTGGTGTAAAAGCTACTTACTTCACAATGCCTTTGACTGGATTCTACTGCACCTATTTTTGACACAGAATTTCTACACACCAGCACCACACACTTTCAGTCACACCTCACAGAATGTGTAAGGCATTTTCAGACATCTGATCACTGTGAGCACAGGAAATCCACTTTCTAGAGCTTTCAGCCATGACCTTTGGAAACCATGAGAGTCTTTCAAACATAAAGGGTGAGTCCATAAGAGAGACACTGTTCTTCCAAGAACTATAAACTTGTCATTTCTTGACACTGCTACACACAACACAGATAGAATTTAAGACTAATAAATTATTTTCCTAAATAAAAATTTGTTCTTAAACCCCACTGGGTAACAACAGGGCTTAGGCACTTCTGAAGATTTTATCTGTCTTTAATATGGAAGCTTCAGACTACAAACACAAGGGCAAGCAATCATTTCGAAAAGGAAAAAAATAATGACTGGCAAGAAGCAGGTCAATAGTCTAAGAGTGTAGTCTATTTCCCTGAACTCCACATCCATACAGAACTTCAGTGACCAGACAGGATTCTGCACATGAGGGTCTGCTGGAAGAAATCTGCCTGCCGGGCCAAGGACTTCACTGTCTAAATTATGAACATACTTTGGGAAAAACACGTTACTGTGAAAAGCCACCTGTGCAAATAATTCTCTTTTCTGGAGAGCACAACATGCCCAGAAATAGAAAACTGAGTAACAGCAATCCAGAGCCCAACATGCCCAAGCCTTGTAAACAATGAAGACCAGGAAAATAAAAAGAGAAGGAACAGGGACCAACACAAACTGGATTAGCCAAGACAGATGAAAGGCTCATAGAGATTCTAAAAGCATCTTCTTTTAAAAGGAGATTTGGAATCCACCTTGTCCTGGCTGGCAGTAAGAGAACATAATTTCATGTACATGGTGGTCTCTAAGGCAGAGCAATAATCAGCTAACAAAAAATCATTGATTTAAGAGCTTTCTTTAAAAAAAAAACAAGCTTTTTATATTGGTTAAATTGATAGCAGTGAAAAACTTGTTATGGGTGAAAAGATTCAAATCCTTGTATTTGATAATTTGATATCTATCAATATACAACATCTATGAAGAGCTCAAGTGGTAAGCCTTGATCTCCAGAGGGAGTGAATGGGCAGAAGGATGGAAGGAGTTAACTGAGCAATGACATATGATGGAATTCCAAAAAGAAATAAAGCTGTTCTGCAAAGTTTCCCGAATTTGTTAACCGAGCTGCATCTTCAAACATCAGCATAACTGATGAAAGTCACTGTGCCCCAACCATTAAGACACTGACAGCCAAACAGCCTTCAAGGCATTGCAGGACACGCCAGCTCCCTCTGCAGCAATTACTTAATGGCCAACAGGGGCTGAATCCAATTTACTGCTTAGGAGCTACAGAATTAAAATCCCTTCAAATTAATATGGTGAGAGGTTCTTACTAACATTCACTTTTCTTTTTTCATGTAGTGCAATAGAATGCTAAGGGTCCAGCTGTGCCATCCTGACCCAAGCAAAACTGATCAAATTCTCTGTCAATCTGTCCACACAAGGACAACCAATTATAATTTTCAGGGTTTGTTTAAAAGCAGAAAAAAATGTGGAATTTGATAACAGAAAGTGGGAACCACTGGCTACACATAAGAAGTCCAAGATAGTTGTTTAAAGAAGGAATAACCGAGAATCTCGCACATCTTTGCTTCCAAAAAGCACACAAAAAGCACATTCAGTAGACTTTTTGACCTCTATTTTCCATGGATGTCCATGAGGGCATACTTGTAGTCCTTTTCTACTAGAAAAGGAGAGTCTTCAACGTATCTATAGCATATCGCACTAGGAAGATACAAGAAATAAATTTACTTTTTTTAGGACATTACAGCCCTTCAAACACTAGACATCAAAATCCAACCATATACATGTAACAAAGCAGATGATACCTCCTGAACAACAGATGTAGGATCTAAAGTGTACCTTCCATAGCACTGCTTTTAAACTAATGCACTAGCTTAGAATCATTCCTCGTTTGCTCTGAAATCTTACACAGCAAGATTTTCTCAGTCTTTCAAATCACACAAAATTAAACCACCTAAACATAATACACAACACCAAGGGAGCATTACAAATCCCTGTCCACTGAGAAGTGTTCAGGCACCTACCACTGAGGGTCCTATCTGGATACACTTCATTTTTACATTGTTCCTCCAGCTGCCTGACTGAAAGGTATCTATTGTCACGATCAGTACAAATGTGAACCCTCTCTCCCTTCCCTCTGCAACGAGCATTTAAAGGAAAACCAAGCACTGATTTGCCCAGTCCAGCAGTATGAAAGCACAGAGTAAGGAGCACACTGAGAAGCTTGTTTTCTAGCTGAGGAGTGGTTTAATTCTCAGCATGGGCAAAGAGAGAATATTCGTACCAGCTGATGTCAGGCACACTACCTGGGGATCTCAGGTACCCACCCAGGCTGCCTGGCAAGTTCCTTGAGAGAGCACTTCAGCTGCTGAGTGAAGACTCCACCTCTCCCCGGGCTCAAGGAGAAAGCCTGGGGCAACCAGGTTAGATGGTAGAAACACCCTCACATACACACAAACCACTGGCAACATTCCAAGGTTGCAGCATGAAAAGTGGGTGTGATGGTAATGACAAAGGGAACGTTTTTCTAACGCCTTGCAACATATTTGAAGCCAACTGAAAACTAGTCAGCTGTCTCTGTCATACACTCATGCTGCCGGTGTAAGAAAGGCCACCACGCTGTGCTAAGGTGACAGCTTCCAGGCCTGGCCTCAAATACTGACAGACCTCCTTACCATGCCAGTCATCAGGCTGGGCTGAAAGGCAAATTTGGTCTGCCTTTATGCTGAAGTAGAGCTATTTCCATGGAATCTAGCCTGAGGAAAAAAAAGCAGAAAGTTCTATTTGAGAGGTTAAGTCAAGATGCTACTGTGAGAGTAACAACAAAGCACTTGGGAAAGACCAGGTATGAGGGAGACAAAGGTCCAGGCTCAGAGCACATGCCACAGCATCAGGTTTAGGTGCTCAGAGTCTGAAAAGTGACAAAAACGGCATCTTTGCTCTCACTCTGTGCGGGTGCTGGAGTCTGACGTGCCCCAAGAGACACACCACCCCTCCCACTGTTGTGTGGTCCTAAATAAACCTAAGTATGTACTGGCTCTCACATCAAAACAGACAGTCAGAGCACAGTAACCTCAGCATTCAATCATTTTGTTTTCAAATGTCAAGGACAGCAGTTTTGCTGTTTAGAGAGAGCTGCACTTCATGTGTAAACATAAGGCTGTTTTCCTGAGAGCTCCTGACACACAATTTTCAGACCTCCCACTATGCAATTTTTAGTCACTTTTCAGAACAGAATTATGTTTCCATCTTTTGGATTTCAAGAAAGGTCTCTGTGCTTCAGCATATAACAACCAAAGATAGAAAATCCGGGCAAGCTGCCTGACCATAAAGCAGCTCCCATGCCCTCCTTGGCTACAAAGGGTACCGCAAGGACGAGTCTACAAACTCTCAAGTCCAGTGCATGCAGGAGGATGGGTTACTGGTAAGGTTTTAGGCCTTTGGAGACCGATTACAGTCTCCCATTTTTTCACTTTAGACTCAAACTGGTATTGACTCAGCTGAGAGAAAGGTAAGCAGCATTAGTCCTGGAGATGAACCTCAGCTTTACTATAGCAGCACATTTTAGCCTTCTTTTCACTGGCTTGTTTTCTTAGCCAGTTCTTGAGGATGAAAATGTTGCTGTTCTTTGGTAGATACAGAAATCTGTCAGCAGAGTTCACCTCTCCTAACACTGACAGATGAAAAATGGGAACATTTTCAGCCTCTTTTAAGCTCTGACCTGACCTGCTGCACAAACCAAAACAGTGATGTATCTTTTTCCTTTTCCTCCCTTAGCAGGAAGTTGTTCTCTCCCCCACTCCGCTCCACACACACACGTGCACGCGCTCGCACACGGCTGATGAGATGAGGGTATGGCCAGAGTCTATGGAGCGATGTCCAATAGCAAATCATTATGGAATTCTCAGAATGTTTCTCCCAAAGAATATAAAGTTTAACACATTCTGTACATATTGTTGGCTTCTTAGTTATAAAGTAAACACAGTAGCAAACTGTCCATAAAGTGTTGACTCAGTTTAAACACAGCCCCTTCTCATTTTATCTTGCTGAAAGTCCTCTTCCAGTCAGAAACACTCCAGTGATGTGGGCATTCGGTGTGTGACAGCAGAGGAAGGAAGAAAGAGGCACTTTTGATCGGCTGGTATTCCTGGACTTCCCTTTTTCCTGCGGAGGTCTATGTTCCTGACACTAGATGGTAGTGTTAGCACGGAAAACCGCTGTGGATAGGCACTTGGCAACAAGGCTCCAAGGCAGTGCCCGCTCTCTGCTATGTCATCAGGATTGGTTTCTGCCGCACTTCCAGGATATCTGGGCATGGGAGAGAAATAAAGAGACATAGTAAACTTAAGAGGCTTCTGAAAGCAGCCACAGTACCAGGAAGTACAGAGAACTGGAGATGTAAGCATGGACTGCGGCACAGCCCACCAGGAATCTAAAACATGACAAGTACGCAGCTTTGCCTGTTAAAATCTGAGTTAACCAGGATGCAACTGGGAAGATCTGAGAGATGAGAAACTGCAAATATATCCCATCATGTGGAGAGGACAGGTGATCTACAATCATTTATACTGGGATGAAGCAACATATGTTATACAGGGAGTGATTTTCCAGGGAAACAAGCGCAAGTGCCATTAACAAGAGCTGCTAAGGGGTTTTCCATTCTTTAAGGGAGAAATGCAGCATCCCCAAGCCCCTTAAGGAGACTTCTGTGGGTACAAGTATTTCACCTCTTTTATTCATTCTATAGTCCAAAGCCTACATTCCTGCACTCAAAAAGCTGCCAAAAAACCCCACTCCTCTTTTTGGCTTCTCAACTCCATATTGCCCAAGTGGGACAGAATATGACCCTGTAAAACTTCTGTTGTAATCATGGGCATCTTTCTAAATATGGGTAGTAAAACCAACGTGGCAAGGCACTACGCAGAAATATCTGGAAACTGGGCTGCTATGTTCTTTTCTAGGCTACACAAAGAACAAGGAACATGGAAAAAGGGAGCACACAATTAAAAGGCTGATCAAACACAACTGCACAAAGAGGATGACATGAGCAAAAATTGATCCCCAGCTCCAGAGGGCTCCAACCACACCTGTAAAGAATTGAACACAATGGAGCGAGTCCAGTGAAGGGCCACAGAGATGACTAAGGGACTGGATCATCTGACATTATAAGGAGATGGTGACAGAAGTGTGATTATCCAACATGGACAGAAGGGTCAGAGTGAAGTCTTATCAAAAAACTCAAGACATTTTTAGAAAGTATTTTGATCACTATCACTGGGATTTTAATATCTTAGTACAGGTTTTCTGAACTACCCAAGAGAAATGAGCACCTTTCCCACTTCACCCTGCCCCACATGTAATGCTCCTGCTTCCTGGAAAGCTGCTACTGGCACAAATATATTGATTACAAAAAGGCCTTGGAAACAGGACCTACACAACATGTCAAGCTAAAACAAATGTGGGTAGTGAAAAACTGCAGATGAAAATTCTGCCTTACAGCCCAGAAATTTCATGCTCTATTTCTGTGTATCTCGATACATACCCCAACTCCTGCAACTGTATGTTCAACAAATTAAGTCTTAGAAAGATGTTCAAGCTCAAAGCCAGTATTTGAGCATGGAGGCATTTGTGCCACTCTCTTGAGCATGTATTAAATGCCAGCTGAAACAATACATCTTCTGTGAACTCCAAAATGCCTGTGCTGAGAGAGTGAGTGACCTTGGTAATGCCAGCTAACTTGCTGTAAGACTATCAACACAATGATCATAAGGAATAATTACATATTTTGCTGAAATGTTCAAAATCCATCCTTAAGTACAAATGACCAACTTTTTACTGGAATCTGTAATTTCTTCTGAATTGAAATAAACTCCTATTTACAGTGGCATTACAGAGGAATACTCCTTCCTCTGTCTTAACAGCAGAATCCCCCAACATTGTAGGCTGTGCACAATGCATGTCAAAATTCACCTGTTAAAATTCGATGCAATGGCAAAGTGATGTATGTTAAGTGTGCATAGAGTAGAAAATTTTCATCTGTTCTGTTCAGCTTCAGCCACGAGCCCACCAGTGAGCGTCCTGTTCCAGACAGGGACCGCGACCGGAGATTTGTCGCGTTGTGAAGATCTGCAAAGGCAGGAAGAGACAGCAAGTCTCAAGGGATTGTACTTTACTGGAACACTTCTGAAACTCAAAAAAGAGGAAAGCCTCCTATTCATTGTTTAGAGACAAATCACATGCAGGACACTATCATAACTGCTTTTTAAAAACCAGACAGACCTTGCCTAGCAGAGAGTTCACCATTTACACTGAAGCTAATGGTAGCAGTAGCAGCTGAAAAAAAGTCAGGAGAGGGCTTGTGCTACCACACTGCACCAGCAGAACCCTAACTCAGCCTTCTCTCATGCACAAAGTCATAGAATAGCCCTAAGATTAAGTACTTACTCATGCAGAAATTCACCAGAGTAACAAAACAGAAATTGTTTCTTTTGAAGAAAATTGACATCTAGCAGACATGCGGAGATGCAGCATTAATACCACAGTTTCCTGCACACCTCCATGCACACCCTGAGGCACACCTACGACCCTTCAGCTCAGCCACTGTTCTCCGAATTAGTTTAGATGTCCCCAGGTAACTTTTAAAACAAAAAGATACTGAGTCCCCTGTAGGCCAGAGGAGTTTTTTATAGGTGCAGGTCTCTACCACAGCCATGTGCTACATTTTTGAAATGTTTTTAAATCTTTGCTCTATTGCCCTGTAAAATTCAGCCCTGTCCCACAATGCTAAAAGCAGATGTTGAAGTTAACATATCGATTCTGAACCAGGGTGATCCAAGCTCTGGGACTGAAAGCAGATCCTGATCCAAACAAAGAGGAAAATTCATGGTGGCAGCTACTATAGAAAGATGCATAACAATGTGGGAGGAAAAAAATTCTGAAAATCTTTCCCTCCTTCCCTATACAAGTGTATGTATAGTCAAGCTGTATATTCCCTCTTCCCATGCATGACCACTATGCCAGGAGCACTGTGGTGATTAGGGTAGAAGGAGCTGACTCTGGTAGCTGCAATAAACACAACTCTCCTGGTGTATCATGCTTGCACACAGCAAAGCCACTGACTTGGGCCTAGATTGGCTGTTCCTGTTCACCACAGGTCTGTCTGCACTGGGGCAACTCTGCAGCAGCACTGGCTGTACCAAGGACACTGCTGATCTTTACACAATCCACATCTTTTCCTCCACCCACAAAGCCAAGATGCACCCAAATCTCTGCTCCTATCTCTGCATCTTCTGCATCTGCATCTGGCTTTTTCATGACAAAATAAGAAGGTTTCACCACTGCAGCTCCTGAGCAAACACTGGTAGGACACTCAGGTTTCTGAAGTTTGTAAAAAAATCTCAATTTAGGTACTACTCCTTGTAGAAAACTCATCTTTGAATAAATTAAACTTCCTAGCATAAGCTGTTAAAATAGTCCTCTTTTTATTTTTCACATGAGGAACAATAAGGTCAAAACACTTAGAAACCATTTCTTGGTATTTTATATGAATGCTATAAAATATCTGAAAAACCTACAATTTGTTTACTTCCATAAATATATTAGAAGGAAAAGGATATGAAAATAAAAAACATTTCCATCATTATGATTAAATAGTCTAGGATCAGACCCTGCAAGACAACCCTGAGGACACACTGCATCATGCATGAAGGCTGCCAGAGAAACACCTTGAACCCTGTTCTCTCCTGGGCAACCTCCAAAATAAAGACACCAAAAACAGGACTGCATGTGGGGAAAGCTGCCCTTCTCCCCACACTACACTGTGCCTAGTAAAACATACTCAAACACATCACATTTCAAGTAACATAGATGCTGATTAGACAAATTAAGGAAAAAGAGATGAGCGAAGGTTTTTATTGATAGAACCCTGAATTAACTACCATCAGGTTTTTTTTTTAAACTGCCACAGAATTTGCATTAAACATTATCACTTCAGTTTGTTTTTTAATGTGCAATTCTTTACTAGCTAAGGTGGTCCAGTACTTCTGATAGGCAGTATCTTTGCTACTTCAAACAGAACTTGTAATCTGGAAATTACCTTTGTGTTTATCTGTTAGAATGCCAACAGACAGATTTGTTGACTGAATTGTTTTTAAACATATGAAAAGCAGTTCGGACATTGACATTTTTGAGTTTCCTGCCTCACAAGACTGTGATGTGATTGGGATTTATATACTATATTCTGAGTCAGGCTTCATCTTGTCAGGTGTTTCCTGCTGAGTAACTAGAATTTAAAGGAAGAGTTCCACAAGTCATTAAACTATTATACAAACTCATTAGGTTTTCTCTTTATAGAGTTCAGAACTGATTTAAAGCCAGTTGAAGTAAAACACCTTTTCACCAGCTTTAACCAACTCTGGATCAAATCAGAATTCAAAGAACTTGTTGCTGAGAACATGCCCTACCCAACTATACCTGGAGAAGTGCCCCCAAAGTGTGTGACATCTGGGAAAGGGGGAGGATCTCAGCTGCTCCAGTTTCTCTCAAATGGGTCCACATAAAAGAAATAAGTTTTAACATATTCAGAGATACTCAAGCTTGTGAAAAATCTTATTTTCAGAGAGGCACTGGCTGTTTGTGGAGCTCTCGTTTTTCCACCCTGCAAACCTGCTTGAAAACCCTTCACTGGGATACCTTTCCACAGCTCTGTGCCCTCTCCAGACAAGTCTGTTTAGCTGTCAATACTTCTCTCACCTCCACCATCATCATCTCTGAAGAACTCCTCACTGTCGTTTGCTGAATGGGACTTTTTCATCTCAGCAATTCGATTTCGGGGCACTTTTCTCTTGAGGGATGGGGAGAAGAAGGATGGGCGGTTGTTACGTTCTGGGGTTGGCGGTGTGCTGAAAGAGGTAACCTGAAAGGGAAATAGAAGAAATGCTGGAGAAAGTCTTGGCTTTCCCTCCATGTGCCACAAGGCGGTCACATGTGTAAAAATCAGAATGATGACGGGTATCTAGATATGTTTTATCAAAGCAGCTAGAGAATTTCAACTGAGTAAACATTTCAGCTTCAAAATGCTCATCAAGGGGAAAATATTTTGGTATATCACAACCCTCAACTGTTACATGAATAAAGAAAAACCTCTCTCCTCAGATGATCACTTTTAACAAGGATTTACAGTCATAACGGCACAAAATTAGTAATTTAGGCACCAAGAATGTCAATCTTATTTTTGCATATTGAAATTCAGGAGACTTAACATGCTAAGAATGTATTGTATTGAACACACTCAAATCGTGCACCTTCATTTCTTTGGCACGCACAAGGCAGCAGTTTCCCTATTGGGAAGGCTGTCCCACGGGATCCCTGTGGAAGGTCAGTGTCCCTGGGGAGCAGGGTCACAAATTCCTGAGCACAACACACTGAGGCAGACATGAAGTCAATGTTCTCTTTTATGTGTGTCATGTTTCAATACTGGAAGGAGAAAATGAAGCTGTGGTGCCTCAGATGATTTGGTTAGTCCAAGTGATGACAAATACATGGATGGAACCATCTGTGGTGAAACACAAATTAGGGACAAAACTGTGGAGACACCCTTCTTTCAGAGCAGTAGTTGCCATTGAGTAAACTACAATTAAAGCCAGCACACCTGTTTTGGAGAGAACTGAAATGTAGTGCTGATGTACTGGCTGTGATTGCACTATTTTAATAGTTTCATTTCAAAAGGAAAAAAAATAGGGATAACTACTTTGCAAATGGATGTGAGTAACTTTTATCTTGTCTTTTCTTCTTCACACAGTCAATTTAACAACCCCCTAACTCTTCCTCAGCTGGCACCTGACACTGCTCATATCTGTCCAAAGGAATGCAGAGGGAGGTGACATGGAGTGACAATGGCAGCCAAGCCAGGCTGATGTTACACTGCAGAAACACTCCATGTTGTCCCTCTATCACTAACGTTAAAAAAATAAAAGAAAGGGATTGTAACACCCAACTGATCCTCTCCCCAGCACACTTAATTTCTAATTTGTGCTTGCCTCTGTTTTTAATTTTGGAGTCATTTCATATCACACTGTGGGTGGAATGAGAAACAGACATATCACCGTTAAAACCACTAGCAAAAAGCAGTGGTAACACATTATCAAATCTAATTTGACATTTTCCAGCTGACACTGGAAGCCTTGGAGACAAAAGATCATGTTGTCCCTCCAGGCCTGATTTCTTCAGGCTGTATTTCTGTGGTAGAGAGCAAGAACATCCAGTTAATGAGTTCTGTGCTGGTAGCTCATGTTGCTTTCTACCAAGTCAGAAACAAAAACCACACTGCCTGCATGGAGATCTCTAGAAGCAGTTCTTCAGATCTTTAAATGATACAGGTTAGCCACACTACACAGAAAACCATGCTAGACTCTAGCAGGTACTGACCCAGCCCAGGTCTGTGCAAATATTTTGAAGACATGTTGCCTAATCCCCATCAACCAGGTAAAATGTTGTAATGGAAAATAAAGCTCAGGATTGAATAAAGGCCAAATTGGCATCTATGGTCTGATTCTATTGGCATTTTACTGTACTTGCATTAAAATTAAGCATATGTATGATGCATCTGGGTCCGTGATCTTTGTTTAGCATTATACAGGCTTTGTGTTGGCAGTATTCCTCAGTGGCAAAACCTAACAATACCATTTCCTGTGAGGTTTAGCAAGCAACCTATATAATACACAAATTCCACATTTCTAGGTAAATCCCATTTTGCACAGAAGTGGAATCTACGTATTTAATAGAAAACAGGCAGAATCCTCGGTTTCCTTGGCATCAAGACTGCTGTTGTTTCAACAAAACACTCCTCCAGAAGTATGAATCATCCAGTCATCTCTGTATTCAGCATTTGCTCAGGAGAAACTGCATTAAAAAAATCCATCTCATATACTGAGTTCAACCAAATTACACAGAGGCAAACTTAAGTGCAGCACCTCGATGTGACTTAACCCCAGCTTCAATCTGCCTCCTGCCTTTGGAACAAAGCATGTTCATGCTTCACCTTCAGAAAGTATTTCTGTCTGCTACTTACTCTCTCATGCACTGGGGAGTCTGGATTTGAATCTTCTTCTGTCCCATACGGTGAAGTGTCACCAGTGGAAACTCTACTCACTGCCATCTCCGCATGCCCTTTTCCCTGCGGTCCTTTCATTCGGACAAACTCCATGTTGTTGTATTTATAAAAGCCAAAAGACATTCTTTGAGCCATCTTAGCTGCAACGCTCACCTACAATGCATCAAGACAGGAGAGAAAAACATGTAATAACAGCTCTACAACTTGAAAATAACATCCTCTGAAAGCAGTTATCTAAGAAAATGTCAGAACCATAGTGGATAATGATTCCTAAGAAACATTTTAAGCCACAATCTGAAGTGATCTCCAAAAGGAAAGTAATTTTACAGAGACAAAAACAGGTTCTGAGAAGAACCAATTCCTTCAGCCATCCAAAAGGCAGAGTTACCAATGGCACACTGAGAGAAAACCAAAAGTTTTTATCCAGGCCCACACACTGTGGCACAGGAGAGCACAGGCAGGTACATGCACAACACAATGCATCCTGTGCCGAGGCACTCGTTTGAGTCCAAAAGGCAATAGACACACACACACAAGATGCTTCAAACCAGCAAAGCACACCCCACAACTGGGCCACTACTTTGTGCCAAGTAATTTCTGACATTTTTATGTCCATACTGTCAAGGCCAAAATATGAGGAACCAGCCCCAAGCACAACTAACTTGCACTGCATGGCTCACCAAGACACCCTGACAATTTTAAATCCCATAAACAGACACAGGGGCTCAATTTCCAGTCAGCAGAACTGAACTGAGAATTGAACTGAGAACTGAAAAAAGGAACAGACCAATATGAAAACAGTCGAGCTTTTGCTAAGTGATGTAAGTAGGATTTATCCATAAGTTTAAGTGATTTATTGCAATTTTCGTCAGTTTATGAAAAGGACAAGATGCTCATCAGCTTGTATAGTACTGAGAATTACAGAATCCTAGAATAATTTAGGTTAGAAACTACCTTTAAGATCATTAAGTCCAACCAAGTCCACCACTAAATCATGTCCTTAAGTGTCATATCTACACATGTGTGAAATATCTCAAGGGTTGAGGACTCCACCACTTCCCTGGGCAGCCTGTTCCAGTGCTTGAAAACCCTTCCAGTAAAGGAATTTTTCCTAGTATTCAATATAAATCTTCCCTGAAACAACTGAAATGAAGTAACCTTCAAAAGCATAGAGATTACTCCTGTTCTGTAAAAATAATGGTAAAATTTCAAGGTTTGCCTCTGGCCATAATGGAATATTTGAAAAATTAACAATTTTACTTCATCTAACAAAATAATGTCAAGTAGCTGTGTGGTCAATCAGAACATTCCTAGACTATGTGGCGACTTTACCACATCAGATCTTATCTTTCCACTGCAGGACTTTCTTTTTATGTTGTCCTCAGTGATTCTGCATTCCCATTTATTTTAATAACCCAGCTGCTGATTGTGTAAGGCCATAAGATGACAGTGGGAGAGAAACAACTTCTGTTTCATATTCTCTCAGAAACCTGCTGGAAGAGTGTAATGGCTCACATTTAAAACAAGAAGAAGGGAAATTATTCAGCATCTCTCCTGACAAGGGCAGAAACAAAGAGAACTTTACAAACACAGTAGATATTGTGGGAATTTCTTCTGTTTGTTTCTAAAAATCTCTCAGGATTGTCTTCATAATAAGCCATTTAAGAAGTTTACTGACTTGAAGGTGAAAGTGCTGGTATTTCATGTTTCTGTAGAAAGCAGAGAAAGCTTTTCTCAGTGGCAGTGAGACTACAAGGGTCTTTTGAAAACAGCCATGAGTGCAAAATACAATGAAGAAAAATACATGTTATCGCAAGGTAGTTACCAGAGTTTAAGATCTCCCATGAAATCATACCTTCTCTGAATACAGAAATATCTATGACCTTTCAAGAAAATGAAGGGGCTCAAAGAACTGTTGTTCAAGTCCATTCCAGTGTCACACTCTTGACTACTTATCCCTACCTCCCCTCCTTTTGGCAAACAGCAGAGGAATATATCCCAATCTCAATACCCTCAGCTATCTGAGCCAAATCCAGTAGCTTTCACCTAACTTTCAAAGCCAAAAAAGACAGACAATGATGCAGCTGATCTAATAGGACAAAAAAAGATGACAGCATCAGCCAAAGAGAACCTAGAAATTTTCTTTACAAAGAAAATTTAGTCAGAGCACCATTGCTGCAAAGGACATGGTCTTTCAGAAGCTCCTTACCCTGTTGTCATAGACCTTCTTGAGTGCTTCATAGCGGATGGACCCCTGGAAAATCACCCCTTGGAAGGTGTTGCTTTTATCACTGGCCACCAGCTCCACACAGACCATTTCTCCTTCTCCCACAGTCATGTCACTGAAAACCTGCCAAAGATGCAAGATGAAACACTTGGATGCAAACTGCAGTTGTTCAAATTGAAAGACGTTCCGATTCCTATGGCTGTCCTTACACCCAAGGAACTTTCAATATAAATTGAAAGGGAGCAGAATGTTTCACCCCAGCCTTTCAAGAAAACAGACTCCAGGCAGTGCACACTGCAAATCACACATTGAGATGAGCAGCCCTCACATCAGCCTTTCATGCTTTAGCCCATCATAGGTACTGATGCCTAAATACAGCTTTAAGATCAGATTTCAAATATTAAAGACAGAGGAAGGTAACATAAAATAAAATAAAATAAAATAAAATAAAATAAAATAAAATAAAATAAAATAAAAAATGTGGAGGGTGGGGGGCCTGCTGGACAAGGAACAAAAGGAGTCCTATGGTGGAACAAGTCCTAGGTTCTTTTTTAGGTTAGGGTGACTGAAAAAGCTTCTCCCAAGATGCTCTGTTCTGTTATGTTAATGTACCCCAGTTCTGCTTCCCTGGTTGGCTACGTTGGCCGCTCCACCCCTTGCCCCATCACCACACTCTCAGAATTTCCCTATTGGTTCCCTTACCCTGGCCCCACCTGTGTGCCGCCCCCTGCCCTCAGATCATTGGTTCCTGATGCTCAATCTGCTCCCATATAAAACCCTGGACCTTGCATTGTTCTCAGGCTACTTCTCTGGAACCCTGCACGAGTGTGGCTGCAATAAACCTCTCCTGTAAAACCCATGCGAAGACCCTTCCTGCTCCTTTATCGTTGGACTGTTTTTGACAGCTATCTGGTGTATCTGTGCGTACGTGTGTGTGTGTGTGTGTGGTGGCTGCATCGAACAGCTTCCTCCCTTGGAGACGCTTTTGGGAAGGTCGCGGCATTTTACCATCCAACACCACTGCGACAAAGTAAAATAAAATATAATAAAATAAGATCTCGCAGAAGATAAACCACAACTACCCAAGAACATTTGTTCAAAAGGTACAAGAAAACAGCTAATCAGGACCTACGACTAGAATAGGACAAAACTTTGCTGCTGCGACAAGGAACTCACCTCTTCAAAACTGTCAATCATGAAGAATATATTGGGGTAGCTGATCTTTGACTCCTCTCCTTTACTGTCCATTGGGTGTTTGCTTGGAGATGCAAACACTTGCTGAGAAAGATGCAGAAAAAGATACCTCTTCTCAGTTAAATGTGCTTGGGAATAGACACACAAACACAAGGCAAGTAATTACAAAACATCTCAGGCTGGCACTGCTAACTTACGCTAGAGATGCTGGACATCCTTCAAGCACAGCTGAGCTGGTTTCTGACTAAAGCCAGATTTGCAGTAATGGCACTTGAGAAATCCTTGGTTTCCACATGCAAGTAATCAAAAACCCATTTCTCCACAGTAAATCTACCTGTGTACCTAACCTCTCACCATACTACAGTATACCATCCTACTTTTTCATCATCACTTTCAGATGCCTTTATGTTGCTGCAATGTGCTGCAAAGTAAAATACCACAGTGCAAGAAAGTTACCATGAAGCAGCTGATCCAACACCTTTAATTTGTTATTGTTTACTTAGTACCACACTAAGATCAACCTCCCTCAGTAAGGGCAGCGTGGCTGTCCTGGGGTGATTCATAATGCTATTTTATTCCATATCTACCTGCACACAAAAACCGTTACTGTATCTTTATAACCCTACAGCCTCAGACCTTGTGTGTGTGAGGTGCTATCACAGGCATTTTTGAAATCGGTGCAGAGGCAGTTTCTGGGCTCTTGGCTGTGTAGTATTCACTTTGCAGGCTACTTGGTCTTTGTTCAGGCTTTCCTTCCATTTTTTTGTTCTCTCTTAATTTTGCGGGTTTTTTTTTCCTTGTATAGGGGAGACTGCAGTTAGTGATTTTGGGCTGCCTTGGGGCGAATTCCACAGGCGCCCACCTGTAGCAGCCCTCGCTCCAACCCAAGCCCTTCCAGGAGAGAAGGCTATGGAGAGTCTCTCTTTTGTGGCGGCTTTGGGTTTGCAGCTGTAGCTACTTGTAGAAATTGCATTTTGCAATTAGAAACTGTTTCAAAGTGAACTTGCAAACTCTGCCAACAGCCAGAAAAAAAGCGAGCGAGTTCCTGGGGCCAGGCCGCCCTGTGCCAGTGCCCACAGACTGGCCCTTTCCCCCTCAACTCCACACCCAGGCTGCAGAGCCCGGCAGCAGCAGCAGAGCCCGCGAAAGGCAGGAGGAAGCGGCTGCAGCAGCGCAGACCCCACACAGGCTGGTGAGTTTCCATCTGCCTCTGGAACTGCTCTGTGGGCTCCTGCCTTCCTGGTAGGGGTTGCCACCATCTTGTCTCTTTGTTCCTGGGGACATGTGGTCACCTGGGAGGTGCCATCTTGGAAGGGAACAGTGTGACACCATCTTCCCTTTGTCCCTTGGTTACATGGCTGCCTCCTGCAGGCGCCATTTTGGGAACAGGTATTTCTGGCATTTTGGGTTTCTTTTTGTTCCCATGGGGTTTTGAGTTTTAACAGTTTGGTATCTAGCAGTTATTTACTTTTTCGCCCTGCCTGTTGGTGTCTGTTTGTTAATAAAATGTTATTTTTTCACTTAAATCTACTTGTATTTCATTCGTTATTGGGGGAAAGGGATTGGTTGGAATCAAGGGGGAGGTTGCTCATTTCAGAGTGCCCACTTCTTTAGACTGTCTAAAACTGTTCGAAATGATACCAAGTTTAATTTTTTTTAATGTAAATTTAGTCAGGGGTTTTGTTCATCTTTGCCCTGGGGGGAAGGCAATCAAAGTTTCTTTTCAGGGGACTGTTTCATCACTCGAGGCCTGATGAGCTTAACATCTCGACAGACTGGGAGTAGCACAGAAGATACACAAAAAATAATGACCATCAACAACCATTAACGAATATCAACTCCAAACATCACCCCTGGCATGGTCAGAAACACCTGGTCTAGGAAAAGAGAGATAAGGGAATGAAGAATGAGAACCTATTAACATTGAAGGCGAAGAGATTGATAACCAATAGGAAAGCAAATACTAAGAACTGTGTAACTTGGGGCCAATGAACATTGAACCAATTAATTTCTATGGGTTTTGACTGTATAAGTATGTGAAAAATCTAGTAAAAATTATGTGAGAATGTTGTGGTTTAGTATAGCTTGGTTTTCAGCTAAGGAGAAATCCATCATGATGGAATGAATTTCTCTGCACAACCCGGGCAATGTGCGGATGAAATGATTTCTGTTGCACATCCTGGCAGAACAACATCCTGGCCAGAATAAAGTAATGCCTTGATTCTCTAACACTAAAAATGTTGTTGGAGAGTTTTTGTTTTCCCCGCAGTTCTGGTGACAAAACCAAGACAATGGCTCACAGCACTTGGTTTCTCATCCGCATCTTCTGGTTCTTTCCCTATCACTGTGCTTCCTCTTACACATTTCTCCCTCCTAAGCAGTTCCTGAACTCCTTTAGTGACTTTGTTTAAATAGCTAAAGGCTTTAGATTTTATCATTCCAAAAAGTTTAGCGACCAGGTAAGGAGGGAGAAGGAATTCATACCAAGCAGATTTCTTTCCTTCCGCATTTGTTTACAAACAAAGGTTTGAATTACAGAAACCTGTCAAATCTTAGCCCACTGTGAACATGCTGAAAGCTCTGGATCTGACCAGGCTGTCAAGTTCGAGACATTCTTGCTACAAACCATTCAACACAAAACATAATTAAGGATAGGATATTAGATATTCATGAGAGGGTTGCTTTTCCTTATTTGTATCTATGTGGCCTTTAAGCACATTGAAATACAGTTAAAAAGAAAGGTTGTTTCAACACCAGAAACATCATTAGAAAGTACCCAGACTCCTCAAAAATGCTACTTGCACCAATGCCTGAAACAAAGATGTCTTCCAGGCATCCTCATTTTTATGCCAGCCAATGAACAGCAAAACATCCTCCCAAATTCATCTCCAGTCGGGCACACCTGAGGAAAATACAGTTTGTGGAGATTTTATTGTCAAGCCAGCAGTTTTCAAAATAAAGTCAGCCTTTTTCCTTCTGGCTTCATGCCGTATGCATTCAGTTGTATGAGCAGAGTAGATTTGTCATAGGTCTGGAGTAGGACAACAGGTCTTAGGCCATCAACATCTGGCTACATATGGGCAGGAGAAGACGCATTTTTTAAAGCAAGAACCATCAGAGCAGTAATGCAGATCCAAACCAGCTGGATTTCCTTCATTTAACACCAACAGCTCAATGGTGGACGTGACAACGAAATGCCCAACTGCAAACATGCTTTCACAGCATATGGAATTGCCTTTGCCCTCTCTATAGATCAACGCAACGATGCTGAAATGTTACTGGTATGTTCTGGTAAGTTTAAATGTGGAAAAAGGGAAGACACAATTTATAAGCAGTCCCACAGTAGGAGCCTCTAGAAAGGAGGAACAAAAAACTTCCTCTTCCTTCTAAATACTGCTCACATGCAGTAAGGGCATATCCCTCATCTTCTCCTTCCTAGTTTTCAAATCTGCAAATAATATTCACAGATTTTTCTCAAAAACATTTGCAGAAGTTAACTTGGGGTGAAATTTGGACTAGCCAACAGTGAAAAAAGCAATGAGAAATAACAGGCTTAAATCAGTAGCGCAATGTGGCATCTCAACAACACCTAGAGAAAAAATTATGTGCTTAATCAATGTAAATCACAGAGACAACAATCAGCATTCCTAGTTTTGTTTGTAGGCAAAGAAAAAGTTCTTTTAAAGTGGCAAAACATAATTAAAAACTAAAGAGCACTGGTTAATTTCGGTAAAGCCATGCAAACACCTGCATGAACTAAGGGAATGGAAATGCCTGGGATAAACAGGCTTTTGAAGGCAACAGGAGCCTTTTAAAGAAGAATTTCTGCTAACTAGAAGAAGTTGTTGCAAGATCTACTGGAAATTGAGTGGGGAAGCCTCAGGTTTCTTGCTCCTATCCCCTTTATGCTTGTTATTCAGTCTCTTCCACTATGCTAAACCCTGGATTAACTGCACAGAAAAGATAAAAGCCTAGGGTATGGAGAATAAAGGAATGAGCAGGTTAAGAGACAAACTAAGAATCTTGTAAAATAATAAAAATATAAATTGGTAATCAGTAAATTGTCTGCCATTTAGCAGCTCTACATTAGAAACTTACCCTGAAGGCTCCTCGTAACCCAGATCTCATACAATTTCAGGTTTAGTCTCGGACTGGGGAACAGTTAGGCATCATATTCCTTCCCATCCCCAGCACCTTCCCTTTCTCCCCTAAATCCACCAGGCAAAGATATACACCCTGAAGCATGCAAGGGTCTTTACAATTTACAAAATTTACAAAGAGGGGCTATAAAGGATATTTACATCTCCCATCTAGGTAACTGGCAAGAAATGTCACTATACAAAGACTTGAGATGCTTCACAAGGATGAATCTGTCAAAGCACAGCCTGAGAACCACTGCCCCAGCTTTTAAGATTAGGTAATACTGGATACCAACCTCTGATCCACAGCAATAAAAGGGGAAGCTCACCTGAGATTTCTTTTTGTGAATATGAATATCACCTCCATCAGAGCGTGTGCACACAGCACAGGTCACCACATAATCCAGCTGGAACAGGGCACCATACAGAGAAATGAACATTTAGAGTCGGGAAAACAAAACATTGGTGTGCATGAAGCAGAACACATTCTGTTTCACTTTTTTTTAGCTGTCTGTCTAAAAAGCACGATATTTTGGTGTTGCCATTTTCTTTACTCTCTTTACTATACTGAACCTCCTACGATTTTCAAACCTGTGTTTTTTCATTAACTAAGTAACACCAAAATCTCTTGCACAGCTGCTTGTTGAGGTGCACAACCAATGGGTAAGGAAAGTCCTGCTGATATAGTTTAACATGAACTTAATTTCAGATGGGGGAATAAGCAGCGCGCGCGCACACACACACACACACACACATCCCTAAGCACACTTTATGATAGAAATGGAAAAGATTTCCTCCCTTTGAACAGGGAAAAAGAGACACACTAATGAACACCAGTGACATGTTAGAGATATCAGAAAACACTAGCACAGCCTTCCAAACAACCTGAAAAAACTTAAAAGGAGAAAGTGCAATAGCTCTGGACAGCAATGGCCAGCTGTAACAATATCTCTGAATTCTGACTGTGGCAAATATATCCTGGTTTTACTGAGTATCAAATAAAGGCAAAAACTGCTCTCTGCAGAGAAGTTCTGCAAAGAGAGTTCTGGGAGAAAGGAGGGAGAATGAAAACAATTTATTTTCCAGGATGTGTGCCTGAGCCAACAGTTTCCCATTCTGAGATCATAATCAGCAAAACTCTTAAGGGATCTCAAATGATTACAGTAATATTCAGCTTTCCTAAGCACCAATGTAACACACACAATAACCAAACAACCTACGAATTAATTAAAGAAATAATTAGTTCTGCCTTCATGTTCCTACCACCAAATGTTTTATTAAAGTTCTGCTGTCAAGAGCAGTAACCCTCCAGCATAATACATGACACTGCATTTACACTTACCACTCTTCTGTCTTAGCTGCACCAGTACTGTGAACTCTAATGGAAATGCTGCTTGTCTAAGTCTCATTCACTCTCAAAACCCATTAAAATGGATGAAGCCTTCCTTTTGCAAAACTTTGTTACGGAGAACAAAACTCAGCCCAGCTTCACTGCATACAGTTAAAGTTTTTTGTAGAAAGCTATTAGGACTCTATCGAAAAATAATAAGTATCTCAGTTTAGATTCTGAAAGGCAAAACTGCATAAATAGCCTGTGAAAATTAGATAAGCATCACTGTTACCTTCTGCAGGATGAGGTTCAAGTAGACACTCTCTTCCCAGTCAATATCGGGGTCTCCCAGGCCAGGAAGCTTCTTAGAATCCCTCCGGTAAACTTCAACTTCAACCTGCTAAGAAAATACCACATCTCTTTGAAAACTATTACTTAGAGGTACCTATTTCCAAATATAAAAGTGGTATCAGAAGCTGCACATCATGTAGCTTCCTAGTTTTCTGCCAGGATCAGATTTTGCTGATGATGCAAGGCTTTGTGTAGAAATGAACTGGGGAAACATGGGATGTGTGGGCAAACAGGGAAGAAAGGCAAGTCTGTGCAGGAGAATCCCAGTTTTGGACAGGAGCTTCATTTATTTCCTGTAACAGGTATGTTTTAGCAAAAATGAAATTAATAAAATCAGGGATGCACACACATACATATTTCTCTTAACACAATCCCTCAGAATCAAGCAGGTCACTACACTAATGCTCAGCATGGTCCAGCCTGTAGCTATTGCTTATTTTCCATTGGTATGGGAGTCTCTGGGAAGACAAAGTCCAACAATTAATCACAGAATATGACAACTTGGAAGAGACCCAGAAAGATCATCAGTCCAGCTCTTGGCCCTGTACAGACCATCCCCAAGAGTCACATCATGTGTCCCTTGGGGATGGTCCTGTGCGCGCCACAGAGGATATTTTGGAAACCCCTTTGTAATGGGTTTGTGTGGCCAGGTTTTGGTAGCAGGAGAGTGTCATGGTTTAGCATAGTATGGTTTTTTGGTAAAGAAGGCTCCATCAGCCACAGAAGTGATTCTCTTGCAAAGAGGTGCTTACAGCTTCCTCTATGACCTGACAGATCCTATCAACTGGCTAGTTTGAATATTGGCAACTTTTTAAGCCACTTAAGAAGCTTGACATGCCTCTGTGATCCACATTTAAGAACAAACAGAGCCTGGAAAAGCTCTCTTGTCTTCTGGCTTTCGGAGAGGTAGCGGGGGGGGGGGGGGGGGGGGGGCCTGCAGGCGGCCCAGCAGGGCTGGGCTGGGCCTTGCTCAGCCTGGCCAGGTCGGCCGTGGCATGGTCCGTGCAGGTGGCGCAGCCCAGCTCCCCACCATCCCCGCCTCCAGTGTGGCCGAAGATTCATCTGAGGATGCCCACTGCCCAGCAAAGATTATGTGACGAACAGCAATAAGCGAACTCCACTGCAAGGCCCAGGTGAGATTAACCCTTTTTTAGTGCTGTAAGTTTCCTCCAGAACAGATGAAATCTGCAGACATCAATCCTCTCCCAAGTCAGAGGAAGAGGAAAGGTGAAGGCGTGTGAAAAAATGCCATAGAGACACCAAAGTCAGTGAAGCATGAAGAGCTGAAATGCTGAGGGAGTAGAAAGAGGAGTTGCTTCAAGCTTAGAAGCTGAAATTCTGTTGTAAAGCTATGGTGATGGAGTGATATATCAGAGTACCCATTGTAATTTCATGAAAGCATAGGGGGGTGGAGCATTCAAACTGCAATTGTGAGCAAAAGTATCTGTGCTGAAATAAGCAAATGACAGTAGCTGTGATTTGATGAGGACCTTTGCTCCCAGGGGAGGAGGAGGGCCTCTATTCCTAGAGATAAAAGTGATGAAGACCCTTCAGGGGGAGGGCTTCTATTCCTAGAGATGAAGATGCTCCCAGAGATGGATGAAGAGAACCTTTGTTTCTGAACAGCTCATCCTTAAAAATGGTACCCCACCCAGTAGCTCAAGACTGAACCCTCAGAAACAGTTGTGGGGAAAGCTGTAAGTCGGGAGGAGGGACTCTCACATGCAAGCAGAGAACCAACCAGGGCAGCTCTCTCCCTGTGGCACTGAAGCCATGAGAGAACTGTTTCTTGTGGAGATGTCTCCATAGCATGAGCAAGAGAGACTCCTCTCCCTAAGTGAACTGAAGAAGGTTATTATAGAAGTGGTAAACTGACTGAACATCTCAAGGTTTGTCTTTTTACATCGTCAGTGGGAGAAGGGAGAAAGATGGGGGGAAGAGAAGTGTTCTGAAGGTTTAGTCTGATTTTTTTCCTTTCTTTTAGGTCTGTTAATAAACTTCTTTATATTCTTTTAAGTTTTGTGCCTGCTTTGCTTTTTCCTAATTCTTATCTCACAGAAGCAAAATAAGTAATGGATATTTTGAACCTAACCACTACACTCAATTGGTGTTCCTGCCCGGTTTATGAACTGAACCCTCTACAGGGAGCAACACGGGCGGCTCCTTTGAGCAGCTGCCAGAAGCTTTTCTTATGTGCATCAGAGCCAGTGCCAGGGCAGCTCCAGGATGGATGCGCTGCTGGCCAAGGCTGAGCCTGTCAGTGATAGTGGCAGCACCTCAGAAATAACAGGTTTAAGAAGGGGCAGGTGGATGCCCGACAGAGGCTGTGACCCTGTGGAGAATCCACAATGGAGCCGGTTCCTGGCAGTATCTGTGGAGAGAAGAGTCCAGGCTGGAGCAGGTTTGCTGGCAGGACTTGTGACCCTGTGGGGGACCCATACTAGAACAGCCTATTCCTGAAGGACTGACCTTGTGGAAGGGACCTGTTGCTGTTATCCCCAGAGAATGGCGAAATCACGACAATGCAGGTCAGATGATATGGCCAAAGCAGAGCTAAGACCTCATTTAATGAATTTCTCCTCTTTTATAGTGTAGTTCGCAATAAAGAAATTACATGATTGGCTTATTCACTCACCACCTCTCAAGGTGATAGGCTGAGCAGTAAGACACCCATTTCCAAATATTATTCTCACAAGACTGAAAAAAATTCTACAGTTTCCAGAACAACTTGCAAGTGCAAAAATGGTTTACATTCTTACAAACTGTTATCCATCCAGTTCTCATGAGAATGAAAGCTCTCACAGGGAAGCTGTGAGAAGCTGGATTTCTCTGTTTCTCAGCTAAAGCATGAGAAAGGAAAAACTTCACAAACTACAGAGCTGGAAAATTTTTCTGCTCCTGCCTTTTAGCATTCACAGGGACCCACACTGGAGCAGTTCCTGAAGGACTCTCCCATGCAAGGGACTCCGCTCTAGATGAGGGAAAGAGTGTGATGAGCCCTCACACTAAGGACAAAGTGGAGGCAATGTGTGAGGAACTTAGCATAACCTCCATTCCCCATGACCCTGTGTTACTGGAGGGGTGAAGTGGTGGAGAAAACCAGGAAAGAAGGCCACGAAGAAGGGAGGGGTGGGGAGAAGGTGTTTTTAAGATTTAGTTTTATTTTTCATTGGTAATAAGTGGAACTAAATTCCCTAAGTTGTTTTGCCCATGACAGTAACTGGTGAGGAATCGCTCCCTGCCCTTACCCCAACTCACGAACTTTTCGTTGTATTTTCTCTGCCCTGCCAGTGATGCTGTGGTCTTGGTGGGCACCTGCCAGCATCAATATCCCACACTTTCTTCTAAAGATTTCACAATGGAACTACTGACTGGATGCAACTACATACACGATTTTCAGCTATACTAAAAACCAAGCAAATGCAAAATCCCAAATAATCTCAGAACACAGAAACAACTCTACCTATCCTAAAGAACTGGAGCAGCTGAGACAAATATAAAATGATGACGTAGCACACTGAGGTAAATGTAGTTAAACATTTCCAATACAAACTAGAATAAAAATAAATAAAGTTGGAATACTAAAATATAGTGAAGAACAGCAAAACAGTAAAATTTCAGGATTGCCACTATCATCCGATACCATGAAAGCTGAACACACTGTTCTTAACCATTAATTTTTAAACTTAGAAATATTTTTTTAAAGGTCTATAGACTTATCATTCTTCTTTTGCTTTTTTTTTATTTCTTCCAAGGTTCCCATCCATGATTTTTTATTGTCAATATAATTACACAAACTAATGACAGTTACTGCAAAAACCTAAAGATGTGAGCAGTTGAGGCAAACAACCTAATTTAAATTCATCTCCAAACAAAGGTAAAAATTGCACTTCTGCACCTAAAAGCACAGAAACACGACATGAACGAAAATCCAGAAATATCCTGTCTCTGAAGGAAAGATGCAGTGAGAAAACAGGGTGAAGGCAGGACTGAGTAATGGCAGGGTAAAACTCCAGCTCTAAGTAACACCAGGGAAAGCAAAACCAAGTGCTCAGCAGACACCGTTTCTGTCTCTCCTGCCTCTGTATCCATGGAGCCTTTATTTTAAGCCAAGTAGTAGTTAACCGCTTCATAACACTGAAGTTTAAACCTCCCCCTGCAGAAGTCAGTCACTAATTCTCTCTGCTGGTGAAATTCACTCACATATGAACAACTTCTCCCCAGCAATTACAAAGCCAGTGCTCAACAACTCTTTCTTGGAATGCCTCGCAAGTCTGTCACAGATATTGAAAGGAAAAGGGCTTTCTTCAACCTTTTTTCCCCCTGTGCACTAATTCGAGGTAGGATTCCTTGGTGTACAACCTGTGGGTCAGGGCAGAGTGGATCTCCATGAATTACAGCTCTCCGTGGACTGGAGAACTGTGAGAGATTGGTTACGTGAAAAGGGACATATAGATTTGGGATATACAGATTCTTTGCAGCTTACTGATCTGAGAAGCTGGCTACGTGAGAACGGGCACATAGACCCTTGCAGCTAGCTGAGCAAGGTCTCATAAGACAACGCACCACACATCCTGTGTAACAACTGAAGTTACAGAATATTACATGTATCTTGCTCAGTAACTGAACCACCATTGAGTCTTACTGCTGAACTATGGGTTTATTTGCAGAGCCAGCAAGGTTAGGTTTTGGCAGCAAAACAATGGACATCTGTGGTTAGAAGGCCAGAGAAAAAGGCAGAACTGCTGACCACGAAAGGGGAACTAAGGAGGGGTTTAGAATCAGCTTAATCGACGTGAACCACTTAGAATGCGCCGTTATGAATATGCATAAAGCTTATTATTGTTAGTATATAAGGAGTTCTGGTACAATCAATAAATCGGATTCCTGCTGATCACTCATATTGAGCGTCTGGGTTTCCCCTCTATCGCGACATTCTGGCGCCCGAACAGAGGACGGAAAAAGGGACCGTAGAGACGGATAGCCTACATCCGTCAGCCTGCGGGGGATGGGGACCGTAGAGATGGACAACCTGTAGCCACGGCACGATAGAGAGTCTGCGTCGGTCCCGTAAGCAGCTCGGGAGGCTGCAGAGGTGGTGAAAAGTCCACACGTCCGAGCCCAGGAGCACCTACAGAGGAGTCCTGCTGGCCACGCACCGCCGGGTCTTGCAAAGGCTGCAACAGCGCTGACATTTAGGTATGGCTAAGAGACAAGCGGTGTATCAATTGCTCAAATGCTTTTTAGGAAAGTGGAGCACACCAGGGATAGATTGTAAAAAGGATCTCCCTGGACTTTTAGATTATGGAGTTGCTAAGGGTTGTTTTACTGATCCGAATGAAGTTTTTGAGAGGGAGCAGTGGAAAGTGTTTGGGGATATTTGATGCAGCTACGCAGGATGATAAGGTGGCTAAAAAGATGATGAAACCGTGGCGGGCAGTGAGTAATGCTTTGGCACAGTATGAGGCAGAGCAGAAGGCTGCAGCAGCCGCTGCGCAGCGCTTAGGAACGCCGCTTACTCAGGAGAAGGACATGGGTGAGAGCAGCTGCCCATTACCCCCCTCTGTGAATACTTCTACCATGCAAAAGGAGAGGGCAGCCTCAGATCCTGTTTTTTCGTCTCCCGCGTCCCCTCAACCTGTTAGTGCACCATTAGCACCTTTAGAGCATGAGATAGTACCTACAGCTCCTTCGTTAGAGCTGCCCACAGACCCCCCGCTGTTTGTAAAAACAAACTCAGAGAGTCAAGAGATAGCTAAGGAACGAGAGGAATTTTGGAGGGAGGTTGCTAAAAATATTGCTGCTGAGGGAGACATAGATAATGCCAGAGAACTTGCACATGCTTTTCCAGTCGAATTTTCACCCTCTGATGCTCAAAGACAAGTTACTGTTAATATTAAACCTTTAGATTGGAAATTGCTTACCCAACTGCGAGCCACTGTTAATGAATCTGGGTTAAAAGGGGAACCAACTCGTCAAATGCTTGATTTTTTGTTGGGCTCTATGCTCTTGCTACCGAATGATGTTAAAAATATTACTAAGCTGATATTAACACAACACCAGTGTCTATTGTTTGGAGCTTACTGGCAGACTTTATGCCAGCAGTCGGTAGCAACACAGCGGAGAGCAGCAGATCCTTTGCATGGGGTAACCCTAGATAAACTAATGAGTACGGGAAATTATACGCAGATAGAGACACAGGCTCTCGTAGGTCCTGACAAGGTCCGGGAAAGCGTGCAGCTAGCTCGGCGAGCAATAGATCAGATTAAGGACTCAGGAGGATTGCCATCATATATGAGTATCAGACAGGGAAGAGAAGAACCATTTGGTACCTTTATCGATCGAATAGCAAACGCTATTATTGCAGCCGGGGTTCCAGAAGCTCTGCATGGTGCCTTGCTTAAACGATGTGTCATTCAGAATTGTAACCCCACTGCACGTAGTGTGTTAGTTACTCTGCCTGCTACTTGGACGATTGAGGAGGCATTAGAGAGGATGTCACAGGTCCCTGTAGGTCCACAAGCTATGCTTGTTAATGCAATAAAGGAACTTGGAAAGGAACTAGGAATAGGGATGAAACAGCAGGCTGAGGTAGCTCAGAGGCAGATTGAGGCAAATCAGAGTCAGGTTTTAGCTGCCCTTGCACCTTTGCAAAATCACTGGAGCGGGTCTCGACGACAGACCACCCAACTGCGATGTTTTCACTGTGGAGTCTCCGGTCACATGAGACGGGACTGCAACTCTAGCAACGTCTGGTGTCAGCATTGCTGATCGGACACCCATGCCAGCACTGCCTGCCGGAGGTCGGGAAACGGGAAGCTGAGCCAAAAGCGGCAGCATACCCAGCGACCCAGGAAATCAACACCTGCATGCCTCTACCGACTCTGACCAGCACTTTCGTCTCCAGCCCGCAACCCGGGGAAGCCTCGGATTGGACTTGGCAATCTCAATAAACTGTACTCTTATAGACAATCGACCGCAGCGTGTCCCCACCGGGATTAAAGGACCTATAATTATAAATGGGAAAGCGGTCGGAGCACTTTTAATCGGACGCTCATCAGCTGCTATGGAAGGATTACAAATACTTACAGGACTAATTGATGCGGATTATACTGGAGAAATTCAAATCATGGTACAGACTTTTTCCACCAATGTTCATAGAAAAGGGCACTCGACAATTGGTGCCTTTGCCGGTTCTCACTGAAGGACTGTCACCCATACACTCTGATCCCAGGGGTGAGGGAGCCTTCGGATCCACAGGACCGGCAGCCATGCTCACTGTGAGCCTGAAAAGTTGGCCACGCCGCACAGTGGCAGTAACATACCAAGAAGAGACTGTTACCCTGACAGCACTCTTGGACACTGGCGCTGATGTATCCATCATCAGCAGTCACCACTGGCCTCAGCATTGGCCCACCTTTGAATCTGGATCTACAGTCACTGGAGTGGGAGGACTTACCCTCGCTCGCAAGTCCCCTCCATTGCAATGGACTATAGCTGATCAAGTGGTAAATTGCAGTGTGTCTATCATCCCACTGCCACTTGGTGTTGCTGCTCTGGTGGGACGAGACATACTCGCTCAAATGGGCATGGTTCTTACCACAGACCAAAATTTTTAGGAGTGGCCATTGCTTGGACTTTTCCCCCCCACCAGCTCAAAGAGGGACTGGAAGCTATGTTCACTTTAAGGACATGGCTGCAGGGGAATGGAAAGGCCCTGCAGAGGTGTTATATTTTGGTCGTGGCTATGTTTGTGTGCTTACTCCTACAGGTCCGCAGTGGATACCCAGCCGCTGGGTCAAACCAACACCGTGCAAGCCTGGAGCCTCCACAATATCACCTTCCAGAGCTGAGTCTGCTTCGGCTACATCTAGTAGCTGATCCGGTGATCGCACCTCTTGCAAACATCGTGCCTACCCGACTTAGGCACTTTGAATCCTGGGAGGAAACAGAACAGCTACTGGACGCCCTTGAACAGTATTATCCAGGGAAACTTAATTGTCGAACCTGTGGTGTTTGCGGGAAGCCAGGGCATTTTGCATGGTTTCTTATCCGATGTGGGGGTTGTAACAAAGAGTGGTGGGTTCATCAGACACTTCTGTTAGGGGGAGCATGGTGTATTAATTGTGAGGGAACTTGGCGACGTGACACGTTACAGAGAGATTTAGAACGGGAAACTGGTTTACCAATTTTTCAGGGTCTTACTCTTTATGAGGCAGTAGAACAATGAGCTATTGCTGAATTTCGCTATCGAATTAATCACGAGGTTGCTCGCATTCGCTTACAGCTTAAATCCGCAAAAGTGCATAAAGTTTGCGGAGATGGCCTTAAAATACCACGCCAATGGATGGTGCGTACCCATGAGTGGGAACGCATGTGCTATCGCTTTAGCGCTTGCAACATTGCTGATAACCGTGCACGCTACCGATCCACACCACGTTAGCGCTATAGACCACCGAAAAAACATGTGGATTACCTGGGCTAACCAAACAGGCCAAGATTCTTTTTGCTTATCCTTAGCAACGCCTTCTGACCCTTTCCGCACTTGCCTTATTGGGGTTCCATTAGCAGAAACTGGTAGCCTTAAAAAATACACCCTCAGCTACTCAGAGCCGGAAATTGCACTCTCAACCTTTTGTAATGCAAGCCATTCTACCCTCACTGATAACTATCTCGATACTCACCTCTCTACTTTTAACATCTGCAATGACCTGAAAATAAAGAAAAACCCTCTAGCTGCCCAAGCACGAGCAATTGCCTTAGGCCTTAATACATCTATGTTTGAGCCACAAGAGCTAGATCTCTTAGGCTCTCAGCCTAGTCCCTATTGTCTTATGTTTAAAGGCAGTCACTTTGACAGCAGTGTCAGCCCCCAAAGGCCAAACAAAGACAGTACATGGCTGAGCCCTACCACCTCATGGTACTTTAACACCACAGTGTACTGCAATGGCTCAGTATGGCCAGTTGATAATCCTCCACAAGAACCTAGGGCTTTGCCCTCAGGAACTTTCCTCATTTGTGGGGACAGGGCATGGCCAGGAGTGCCTTCTAAACCAGTGGGAGGACCGTGCTATTTTGGGAAACTAACAATGTTTGCTCCTAGCATTCAGCAACTGTTAACTATTACACACAAGCGATCACGACGAAGCGCTCTTCCATTAGATCCTAATTGCAGAGACGATATGCAGTTATGGAAAACTCCTGCTGTCTTTTTTGCTTCTCTTTTAGCCCCAGGAGCTGCATCAGCACGTGCCCTCACTCAGCTTAGAAGGTTGGCATGTTGGACAGGCAAGCAAGCAAATGTCACCTCACACCTGATAGGTGAGCTTGTTGCAGACGTGGATAGCTTACGCCACGCCTTACTGCAAAATCGTGCAGCCATTGATTTCCTACTGTTAGCACATGGACATGGATGCAAAGACATAGAAGGAATGTGCTGCTTTAACTTATCAGATCACAGTAAATCCATACATTCTCAGCTTCAATGGCTCACTGAACATACCAAAAAGCTCACTGTTCAGGACAGTCCTTTTGATAGATGGTTTCAAGGGACCTTTGGAGGACTTGGAGTTTGGGCCGTAAGTCTCATAAAAGAAGGTCTTAGATGGGTCGGCATCATACTTTTGCTATTGCTTGGAGCACGCATTATATTTTCTTGTTTAGCCAAACGTGTAGATCAACTAACTCAGGGAGTTTTGCTTGCTCAAACTAATATAAACGGGGGAATTGTGAGAGATTGGTTACGTGAAAAGGGACATATAGATTCAGGATATACAGATTCTTTGCAGCTTACTGATCTGAGAAGCTGGCTACGTGAGAACGGGCACATAGACCCTTGCAGCTAGCTGAGCAAGGTCTCATAAGACAATGCACCACACATCCTGTGTAACAACTGAAGTTACAGAATATTACATGTATCTTGCTCAGTAACTGAACCACCATTGAGTCTTACTGCTGAACTATGGGTTTATTTGCAGAGCCAGCAAGGTTAGGTTTTGGCAGCAAAACAATGGACATCTGTGGTTAGAAGGCCAGGGAAAAAAGCAGAACTGCTGACCACGAAAGGGGAACTAAGGAGGGGTTTAGAATCAGCTTAATCGACGTGAACCACTTAGAATGCGCCGTTACGAATATGCATAAAGCTTATTATTGTTAGTATATAAGGAGTTCTGGTACAATCAATAAATCGGATTCCTGCTGATCACTCATATTGAGCGTCGGGGTTTCCCCTCTATCGCGACAGAGAACATGCTGGATTTCAGACAGCTGAGTCCTCCCAGGAAACAAATCTGTCCCAGCCAGGCATCCAGAAGACACTGGGTCTTTTTCCAGGCCTGCTACTGACTCACTTGGCCATGCCTCATCTTTGTGCTTGTTTACCTGGCTCTAGATCAGATGTGCCCTTCTGCAAGTGCGAAAAGTTATTAACAGAAACAACTATATAAATACTAATTATTTATTCCCAGTGAAATTTAGAAGCCAAACTAGATATTTGTTCATTGAAGTGAGTGACCCTTCTGGAGCTGAAATCCATGATGCCACCATTGTATCAAGTTCCTGAGGTTCCTGAGCCACAGCTGTAAAGAAGGGCCTCAGCCAGGCTGACCTCCCACATGCCACAGACATTTACCCTTTTACTTCCTCACATAACCCAGTTAAATGACCTTTGACTAGACAGTGCCTGGGAAAATACCTTGTTTTGAGAACTCCAATGATTCCAATGATTAATCATCCTCTTGGCTCCAAGTGTGCAACTTCATTTAATTTGGCTGCTTTCCTTTTGCCAGCCTCTGGATCTTGTCATGCCAATTTATATATTTATATATATATCAAGAAGATCTTGAATACTCAGTTTTGGGTTTTTTGGTTTTGTGCTTGGGCTTTTGGGGTTTTTTTTGTCATGTGTTAATCTTTGCTAATCTTTTAGACCAGACAAAATACTTTTAGGACACCTCTGTGCCTCTCATTAGGCACCTCCTCAGAACTTGTGCTCCTTTGCCACCCACTTAGTGTAACATAATGCACACCTTAAGTTATCCACTTTCAGATAGCTAGAACATTTTTATCATTAAACATGGAAAAATCCATTTAAGACCCCAGTCCAGGTTTAAAGTCTTCATGATAAACAGGGTTTACAAGAAGCACTATTTTGTTGGCAGTGAGAAGCCAGCCAAAACAGCAGATCCTGGTTTTCTTCTAAATAGAAGTCTAATGGAATTACAGGTCTGCTTGTAAGTAGAACCATTTTCCAGGATTTTTTCAGACCACATTCACTAAAAAGAGTAAAGGGGAGAGGATTGAACATGAAAAGGGAGAGGAAAAAGACTCAGGGAACAAAATTCAAGACTTTTTCCACAAACACAAGTTCAACAAGAAAATACTTCTTCTGTCCCCAGAGCCAGCTGAAATACAGAGACCAAAATTTGATTTCTATGATCTTACATTGACATGTTTGCTTCAAAACACCAGGAAAAATCCACAAAAGCAAAAAGCTTCTTTCAAATGGATCCATCTGCAATGAAATTAGAATGATGCCCCAGCACGTGCTCAGGTTTGAAAAGCCCCATCACACAGCATGTCCAGCTCTCATGGCTTCAACATTAGAAGCATCACTCTCACATTTATCCAGGTACTTCCTTTTACCTCTCTTTTCTGTAGCAGAAAAGTGTCATTTCAAAATGATGTCTTAAATTCGAACCAAATTAAATGGTCTTTCTAAATTTGCTGACCAAAGGAACTAAAATCCTTCTCTTCCTCAGATTCACACCCAAGCAGCCCTAGTTTCTTCTGCTCTTTTCTTGTACATTATCCATCAGCCCCTTGTTTTATTTCCTCACACTTTAAAAACCTCTTTTCATACTGAGTACTTTAAATGGTGTAACCTGGGTGGACATTAACAGAGCAAACTGGTATTACCACTGCAGAGCATAATCTCCATTTCCAGACAACACTTCTCTTGGACAACCAATACTTTGTAGCTCCACAGACACTTACTTAAGCACCTCATCACACAGCTGGGATTTCTGTGTGCCATCCTGTTCCCTCATTCCAGCAACTCAACTTAGAGCAGCAGGAAACCAGATCCCTTTGGTACCAGTACCTATGGATTGCCACAGCACGAGCCTGGCACAAGACAGCAGCTGTTTGGTATTCCTGTTCCATCTAAGCAGCTTTCCATGAAGCAGCAGCACCACCACAGTGTGAAGCTGTTTCAGAGTTTGCAGGCACAGACATACATCCTCATCCATCCCCTCTCTGAGCAGCAGTATTGGTTCTCCAGGATCCAAAGCATCAGGAAAACCTCCCTGGGCCAGTGGATACTCAGTTGCTTCCATATCAGTCTCGTATATAACTAATACAGATCACACTTCACACAGCACAAGCTATTTAGTTATAAATTTGGACTTACAAGATTAGTTTTTTACAAGAATAAACACTCAGGAATTTTTTTTCTCTTATGGGAATGAAAGATGTCTTAAAAGAAAAAAATCACTAAAAATATGCAAGGTACAACAAAGAAGTGGTGCTAAATGCTAAACACCAGCCATCAAGCCACAGCAGGACAAAAAAAAAAATTAACATTGCAGTTACAGTTAACTTCTAATTGCATATTCCTAAGATGGGCAGAACACTAAATTTCCTTTTCTTTCTGTATCCTTTCAACACACACATTTCAAATAACTTGAACCACTTCATACAGCACCAGAGGTACTACTGCAGTAAGGTGGTTTATGGATGCGAAGGAGAGAGAATTCGTGACTAAAGCAGATTTTTATTCAAACCACCTGGTTAGACAGCAAGAACAAACTCTGGGGCATAAGTAGTCATCTCTGGCTCCTTCTGCCACAAAACTTAATCTATTTTTCCCCAATACACACAAAGACATCAATTCTCACCCCAAACCTCAGCTCTCCAGTGCCCTTATAATGTAGTATCTTCAATGAATTCTCAAAATTCATGGATTTCTGCAGCACCTCTGTGACTAATGTAACCAAGGCTATCATTGATAAATGTGTTTTGGAGGTAGCTCAAGCTATAACAAGTCATTGGAATGCTTAGAAGAGTCCTAAAAAAGGGTCTGATTGTAGTGGTTTGGTTTGAAATATCCATTACTTACTTATTTTCCTCCTGAGATAAGAATTAGGAGAAAGCAAAGCAGGCACAAAACTTAAAAGAATATAAAGAAGTTTATTAACAGACCTAAAAGAAAGGAAAAAAATCAGACTAAACTTTCAGAACACTTCTCTTTCCCCCACCTTTCTCCCTTCTCCCACTGACAACGTAAAAAGACAAACCTTGAGATTTTTTCAGTCAGTTTACCACCTCTATAATAATCTCTTTTTCAGTTCACTTAGGGAGAGGAGTCTCTCTTGCTCATGCTATGGAGACATCTCCACAAGAAACAGTTCTCTCATGGCTTCAATGTCACAGCAAGACAACCGCCTGGGATGGTTCTCTGCTCACATGTGAAAGTCCCTTCCCTCGTCTTACAGCTTTCCCCACAACTGTTTTCGAGGGTTCAGTCTTGATCTAACGGGGTACCATTTTAAGGATGAGCTGTTCAGAAGCAAAGGTTCTCTTCACCTATCTCTGGGAGCATCTTTATCTCTAGGAACAGAGGTCTTCTTCTCCCCTGGGAGCAAGGGTCTTCATCACTTTCATCTCTCTCTGTTCAAGCTTCTCATCAAATCACATCTACTTCAACATTTGTTTATTTCAGCACAGGTACTTTTGTTCACAACTGCAGTTTGAACGGTCCACCCCCCACGCTTTCATGAAATTACAATGGGTACTCTGATGTATCATAGTCCATCACCATAGCCTTACAACAGAATTTCAGCTTCTGTGTTTGAAGCACCTCCTCTTTCTCCTCTCTCGGGGTTTCAGCTCTTCCTTCTTCACTGACTTTGGTGTCTTTATGGTGTTTTCTTCATGTGCGTTCACCTTTCCTCTTCCTCTGACTCGGGAGAGGATTGATGTCTGCAGGCTTCATCTGTTCTGGAGAATCTTACAGCACTAAGAGAGTTAATCTCACCCGGGTCTTGCAGCTGGAATTCACCTTTTGCTGTTGGTCACCTAATTTCTGCTGGGTGGCGGCCAGAGCTTGTTTCGGTGTAGCATTTCTTTTCAGCGACCGCACTGGAGGGGCTGGCTGAGCTGTGGGGCCAGCACGCACGAAGCAGGGCCACGGGTGGAACAGGGCCGCGCGGCTCCAGGGTGTCTGTCTCCCAGCCGGCCCGGCCCAGCCCGCACTGAGGGGGCTGCGTTGGGTGTCCAGCAAGCAGAAGCAGCTGAGATCTCAGCCAAGCCACGCCACGGCCAACCCGGCCGGGCTGCCCCGAGCAGGGCCCCACCTGGCTCCACTGGGCTGTGCCGAGCAGGGCCCCCAGTTACCTGTCCAAAAGCCAGAAGCAAGAGAGCTTTCCCAGGGTTTGTTCATTCTTAAATGTGGATCACAGGGGCGTGTCAAGCTTCTTAAGTGGGTTAAAAAGTTACCAATATTCAAACCAGCCAGTTGATTGGTTCTGTCTGGTCTAGAGGAAGCTGTAAGCACGTCTTTGCAAAAGAACCACTTCCGTGGCTGATAGAGCCCTCCTTAACTAAAAACCCAAACTATGCTAAACCATGACAGTCATATAGCAGTGTACCTCCATTGGAATGCAAATGATAAAGGGCCTTCAGTTTCTTTACTTTCACCGTAGTTCCTGAACACTTCAAATCCCAGTAGGCTTGCTCCTAACGAAGTGAACTAAAGGAATAAAATACATATACACACCCTTAAAACTTTCAAAATATTATTTTAGATAAAGATTTAGAGACCCTAAGGTTCAAATCAGCCTCACAAATGTTCTAAGTTAATTTAATATACTAGTAATGGGGAAAGGATGGGTTATATTGATTTCTGCAATTAAAAAAATTGAAAAAAAAAATTAGTAAGCCACATGACCCTGATTTAATGCAGAGCAATCTTCCGAGGCTGAACATTTCATGGTGTTTTTACCAGCAGATGCCTAGTTTGAGATTAGCAGAAGGTAGATTCAGTCTGAGCAAAAGCTACTCAGCTTTGGTTGGGTTTGTGTGCTGTGATTCCTGCTCGTCTGGCTCTTGAAGAGAGGGTGCAGGTAATTCATTAGGAAAAGGAAACACTGCACACAAGAGTGCCTGAAACCAGCAGCAATGTAGGTCTGTGTGACAAACATTGCAATCTTTGCAATGTCTCTCTTTAGCTGTAGCACCTCCTTCAGCTTCAGCAAGGTTGGTTGTACGGAGAGTGACCTGCCAAAACATGTCCAAACTTTCCCTGCAGCACGAAGCTTTTCTGGCAAAATCCCCCAACTCCAGACAGGGAAACACAGGTGACTTCTGATTTCCCTCTCTATACACATCAACAGCATGATGCAATTCAGGAAAAAAGACAGTATCTTGGAGCTGCTTGGACCCTTTAGCACAGGAAAAGGGCGTTTTTTTTCTCAGACCAAGAAACCGCCACAAACAGCATGGGGGTTGTTGGTCTAATATCCCAGGACTTGTGCTTCCTGTGTTTTAACAAGCTGGGAAGCCCCAGAATCACAGAGCTGAAAGGAATGAGGGATTTACCTTTACAAACAAGCTGTGGGCCTGCTGGTAGATACAACTAGCATTGAGAGATAAAAGAAACAATGGTTGACGGATGGAATGAGAGAGATTTGCCTTTACAAACAAACTGTAGGTCTGCTGATAAATGAAATTAGATACTGAGAGATGAAAGAAACAATGGGAAGAACCATAAATTCCATAGGAATTAAAAGGGGGGGTATACACTATAAGGAAGTCTTATGTATTAGGCATTTCAGGAAGTCTGTACCTCTCACGTACCTCAGCCAATGCGGAAAGAGAGAGGGAAATGCGGCCAGGAAATTAGGATAAATAGGAGGCTGCGTCCTCCAAAAATTTGAGAGACCCCAGGGGAAATGCCCCATGGCCTCTCTCTTTATTCAAATAAAGTAACAGGACTCCTCTGTCTCCTTTTTGGACATAAACCTCTAGTGTTTGTGGATTAATTTTCCTGAGAGAGCCCTGTTCAGAGCAGGGCTTGGCTGACCAGCAG
This sequence comes from Corvus moneduloides, assembly GCF_009650955.1. NCBI lineage: Eukaryota > Metazoa > Chordata > Aves > Passeriformes > Corvidae > Corvus > Corvus moneduloides. Next base: position 7,843,466 of record NC_045479.1, read on the forward strand.
CCCTGTAGAACAGGTAATTGATAGGACACAGGCTGGGCTGGCCAGTTGGCCAGGAAAACCCATCTGCTCATGCATCCGTTCACCAGCAACATCCCTGTCTCTGCTAAATGGGAAGGAAATCAAAGGAGCCTGCTATTTTCTGAAGCACGCAGAGAAGCCCTGTGGGAAGGGTGCGCTCCTAGTCATGTCATGCAGGGAAGCTGATGTTACAAGCCTCCACTAGAATATTTACATCCAAGATAATATTTAAAAGGGGACAATTGTATTCAACAATGCAACAGTGTCCTAAAATGAAAAAGAAAGATTATTTCAGATGTCATATGGAGGACCTTTCTTCTTAGGATTATGGCTACTGAAGTTTTCACCAGTGGTAACAGCAGAGGACAATGCAAAGAATGCCCTCCAAGACAAAATTCCTATTCCCTTTTTCTGGATACTATCAATTATTCAGAAGTTGCACCTGATTCTCCCAGAACACATTGTGGAGCCCACATAAAGGCCCACATAATAAAGGCAGCATAGCCCAGTAGCTATGGCAACTCAACACCCACCATAGCTATAAAGCTGAAACAAAGCCTGCTGCAACAGAGCAACTGCAAACTGTGAGAAGCAAAGTTCAGCTACAGACAAACCACCCATTTTGAAAAATTTGCTTCAGTGTCAATTACTTGAATTCTGTACCCACAACCCCTTTGTATAACCAAATGATCACAAACTTTAGGAACTTTTCCTTGTGCTAGTGTCTTGGTTTAGAGACAAGTTTAGGAGAAGAATGCTCTGGAATGAGTGTTTCCTCTAACAAAAAAGGGGTTCCAACAATCCCTTTCTGCCAATGAGAGATTAACAGTAGTGGATGAAAGTGAAGAAAACCAACCATTTATTCACAAACAGAGTGCCAACATGGCACGGGAAAAAATGGTGAATAAATGCTAGATACTGAACTGTCAGGCCTTGCCCCCCTCCATACACACCCCCACACCAGAACAAAAAAACCCCAAAATGCCAGGGAAAGAGAAAAAAAAAACCAAAATGGCTGTCACATAGTGGGGAGGAGAAAAAAAAAGGTGTCAGCTTTTGTCTCAGGGAAGGAAAAAAACCAATGGGTTCACACAGCAGCCTGGGCAAAAACAGATGGGAACCTGATGAATCTCTGATGTTGGTCTCCTCTTCACAGCAGATGAAAATGGTGGATTTAGGGTCCTTTTGGTAGGGAAGATGTCTTTACAAACAATTTGATGGGTGAAGGTATGGGTGTTAACGTCTTTAAAACGGGTCTTAATGTCTCTACTAACTTTGGGCAGCAGGTTTGTTACAGAGCCCGGACAGCTGGGCTCCTGAAACAGCAAGGGGGTCTGCACAAGCCTGAACTTCTGAACTTTGGGGTAAAATGACAGATTCAAGAGGGGATATGTGGTAGGCCGTTCAGGAAGGCCGTACCTTCCTAGTACCTCAGCCAATGGGGAACGGAAGAGGGCACCATGCGGCCAGGAGTTTAGGATAAAAGGAGGCTGCACCTTCCAAAATCTCAAGGGAGAAAACACCACAGGCGTGTGCCCCAGTGGACTCTCTCCCTTTATTTGAATAAAGCTGTAGGTCTCCTCTGTCTGCTTTGTGGACACTGGCTTTTCATAGCATGATTTTCCATACAAATGGGGTATTGTCCCGAATCCTTCCACCGTCTGGGTCCGGCATGTAGCAAGAGGAGCTGGAGGCGTGCCACACCCAGTTTTGGTGACCAGCTCTCTTCGGCGCTGGCCACTGGGTGATTGATTGGTACCTGAGACTGTCCAGGAGACAGATGACAGGTGGACCAGGCAGGTCCGTGAAGAGTCCACAGGAAAGGACCACTGGACATGGATGCCCAGAGGGGGCAGTAAGGGAAAGTTGAGAAGGGTCTCGGCAAATCTCACCAGTGAGTACAACTTTGGGGAGTAAAACATGGCAGGATGCCCAGGATGGGCAGCAAAGGAAAGTCAAAAAAGGGTCTCAACTATAGGGATGATGATCCCAAAATACCTCTGAAAGATCCTTTGGGAAAATGTTGAGATGGTTTGCACATTCTCCCAGAGGTAGTTAAGGACATGGATGCCTAGAGGGGGCAATAAGAGGAGCTGAGAAAGGGTCTCAGCAATCCACACCCAGAGGGGGTAATATGGTGCTGGTTTGGGAAAGGATTGGTTGAAGGGGAGTGTGGAGAAACATGATTAAGGCAAAGAGCAACGGGAGGCTATGTGATAAGGAAAGAAAAGAGAAACAGGGAGGTCTGGGAAGCTCTCCACCTTAACTTCAAAATCTGCAGTCTAATATAGGGCTGGCTGCAAGTCTTTTGTATTCCTGGCTTCCAGGATAGGGAAGGCAGGGAGGTATTGTTCCTACAGCCCTACCCCTCCTCGGGCCATTATGGAGCCAGGGGGCAGGATTTGGGTTTGTGCACTTACTACTCAGAGCTTAAGGGGGTTTCTCTATGGTGAGGAGCGCCGAGGCCAGGTGTGGAAATGCAGGACCAGCAGCACGGGTTGTGGACCTGTGGGGGAGATGCGGGACCGAGCCAAGGCTGTGGGGCAGCCACCGCCCCCGCGGGCAGGGGCAGCAGTGGCCCCCGGCCCCCATGAGGTTGCAGGACGCCCTGGCTACCTGCCCATCCCTGTGGCATTGTCGGCTGTGCCCGCCCGCTGAGCTGTGCCTTGGACCCGGTGCTTTACAGAGCTTGCGGTGCTGGGAGAGTGGCCCAGGGGCCTGGACAGGTGTGCTGGGGGGGTGACTGGACACTGTGTCAGGACGGGGAGCGGCTTTGGTGTGCGGTGTAAAGTACAGTGACCTACTTTGATTTAAGATACAATGTGTCACCAAAGCTTGGCCCAATATCAGAAGGGATTTTGCTTGGGTCACCAGGGAGGAGAGTGATTTTGCAGAGAGTTCGGTGGCTGTGGGAGAGTGAGAGCCCACAGACAGTGGGAGCAGGGGCTGGAGAGGTGGCAGAGTGGGCCCTTGGAAGAATTGGTTTTGAAAGGCACATCAGGTATGTGAAAGAAAGGATGAGGAAAAGGTAAAGGTACAGGCAAGGATAATGGCACAGTTTTTACAACCCCCAATGAGAAAAAGTGCAGGGAGGCCCAGGACCAAAGGGAAGGGGGTAGCCACCAGGACAGCGATTGGGAAGGAATGAATGTGCCATTTGTAAAAAAGAGAACATTAGAAATGGATTGTTAAGGGTATCAGGATCTCCTATTGTAGCAGGGGCTCAACACACTGGAGCCCTTGCTGGACTGAGAAGCGTGTTTCCTAGTAGACATAGGAGCCTCTCTGTCTAATTTGAATTTTATGCCAAAGGGGGGACAATTATTCAAATGTTCTTTTGCTAAGTGGGAAAGATGAGCAGGTGTGTTTCAGTCAACCACTGTCGGTGAATCTGTGTGTTAATTTGAACTTAGCCAGTATAAAAGTAACACAGGGATACCCGTGAGTGTTTGCTGAATGTGTGGAGCTGCCTTTTTGTGTAGTTTGTTTGCGAGTATTGCAGCTACAGAATATCAGGTTTTAGTCCTGCAAGGTGTACCTGCCTGGGCTATTCATGTAGCAGGGTTTGCTTAGGTGCTTTGAATTTTTTAAGGGAAGTGTGTTAATTTGAACTCAAAAGTGTGGGCAGTCCCAAGGGAATATGGAAAACTGGATATGGAGGCCTCTCCAGATTACTCTGAGGTAATCTCTGGACAACTGGTGTCTAAAAAAGCAATACCCTCTTTCAAGGGAAGGAAGGAAGGGGCTGCAGCCTGTTGCTGAATCCCTGCTAAAGGCAGATCTTCTGGAGCCGTGTATGTCCCCCTATAACACTCCTATCCTACCAGTTACGGTGCAGGACCTGAGAATAGTAGGTGAGACTATTAAAACAAGGCACTCCATGGTCCCAGATCCTTATACCATCTTGAACCAGGTTCCCTCCTCACACTGCTACTATTCAGTACTTGATTTAAAAGATGCTTTCTGGGGATGCCTACTTAGAGAGCACAGTAAACAGTATTTTGCCTTTGAGTGGGAACAAGGGGGAGAATGGATTATTTGTGCAAGGTATTAACCGAATTTACTCCATCCCTAGGAATTAAGTTATTTCAGTATATGAAGGGCTTGCTCCTATTGGGAGAATGGGAAGAGGTACGGGAAGCCACTGTGATTTTCTGGCTGGAGGAGGGTGACTTGGAGTGTCTGAAAGGAAGGCACAGGTTGAAGGAAAGGTTGAATGTTTGGGGCGTATTTTAATGGCAAGCTTGCAGTGTGTTGGCCCAGAGGGGGTCCAGGGAATCTTGGAGATGCCATTGCCCAGAACTGAAGGGGAGCTGTGACAATTTTTAGGATTAATAAGGTATTGCAGGACCTGGATTAAGGACTTTTTATTCTGTGACTTTTAAAATCCAGATAGCCCCGATGTTGTGGTATGGACACCAGAAAGACAGCAAAACTTTAGCCAGACTCAGAAAAGGAATTGGAATTGTATGTGGATGTTAAGCAGGGCTGTGCCAAAGGAATTCTAGTGCTAAAATGTTTGACCCATTGGCAAGGGGATGGCCCATTGTTTGCTCTAACAGTAACTGAGGCTCTGTTGTCTGCAGAATTGTGCAGCCACGGCTTTGATGGTAACTGATGGCAGAATTGTTAAAAGTCTGGCATCAAGTTCTAAATGGATGACCAGCACCAGGCTGTTACAGTATGAAACCTCTTTAATGGAACAGGAGGATTTAGAACTGAGAACCCAGCCTCCTGTTTAACTGGTCCTGAGAAAGGAACCTTAAAGGAGACTCATGACTGTATCCAGGTAACAGATCTCCAGACTGGAGCTAGGGAAGATTTAGAGGATACCCCCTGGCCAAATGGGGGAAAGGTATTTATTGATGGATCTTCAAGAGTCATAGGGGGAAAACAAGTCGCTGGATATAGTAAAAGGAGGAGAATTGCAAGAAGAGGGGAAACTACCATGCACATGGTCAGTACAGACCACAGAATGGTATTCCTTAATAAAAGCCTGCAAAGTGTATCAAGGAAAGGTGATGAATATATCTATAGATTTAAGGTATGCATGTGGGGTGGTACATGCATTTGTAAAACTGGGAGGAGAGGTTTGTTAACTTGCAGAGAAGAACGTTTGCTTAGGAGAGCTCAATTACTCGCCTCTTGGAGGTGGTGAATTTACCAAAAGAGGTAGAAATAATACATGTTAGGAGACATCAGGCAGGGTACTCAGAAAAGTCAATAGGTAATCAACTGGCCAGTGGAGATATTCAGAAAGCAGCACTTCTGCCAGAGGTCTCTGAGATCCTCCCTTTGCTCCCTGGCTCAGCCACTGCCAGGGGGAGGGGGCAGTGGTGCTGTCTTTTCCACCAGAGGAGTTGGAGATAATTAAAAGTGGTGGGGCAGAAGAAAGAAGGGAGAATTGATTTACAAAGGACAGTGTAAACAGTGGATTCCAGGAGCTTTGACCCTGCAAATATTAAAACAACTCCATGGGGGGGTGTCATTGGTGCTGTTGAAGATTGGCAGAGACCTTCCTAAAGACGTACTGCCTTGGGTCTTTTTGTTTTAGCAAAATGAGCTATTGAGATTGCAAGGTGGGGAGTGACCCTGGGTTATATGTCCTATCCAAGGTGTGTTTTGCTTAGATGCCCTGGGCGAGAGGGCTTGAATATCTTCTGGTAGTGGTATGCTAGCTGGCAGGATGGCCAGAGGCGTTTCTGGTCACATCAGCAACTATTGCATCAGTTATTAAAGTATTTCTGGAACAAATAATTCCAGGATGTGGGATTGCAAAGACAGTGGACTTGGGAGAACTCATTTTACAAGGGGATCCTTCAAGGGATTATGGCTGCTTTGAGAATTCACTGGGACCTCCATAGCCCCTGGCACCCTGAGAATTCCAAAGAAAGGATAAATGGAGAAATAAAGAAACACTCTTTGAAGCAGGTGACAGAAATTAAGATGCCATGGGTAACGGCTTTGTCACTAGCTTTGGCAAGAATAAGAGCCAAACCCCGAGGAAATCATGCCCCTTTAAATTAATTTTCAGTGTGGTGGGGAGGTGAAGATGTATATTTAAACCAGTATGTGGCCAGAAAACTGTGTCTCGTGAAATCTCTTTGACAGGACACCCAGTTAGCACAAACGCTGCCTTTGGACTTTGCTGTTCGTAACATCCAACCAGGACTGCAGGAACAGCAGTCAGGACAGCTGAACACAGGTGGACCCGTCATATTCTAGTCAAGATCTCTAAAAAGCCAGAGATTTAGACTTCTCAGCAGGAGGAAAAGGATGGGAAACTCTTGGGGTCTCCCCCCCTGCCATGGAGCCCTGGGAGATGGGCCCTGGGGGGGAGGCACGGGGTTTCCCTGCCCCTGGTCAGCCTCATTCCCAGTTGGTTGGTTTGTGTTCCCCGGTGTGGCCAAGGACCCTGGGGTCCCGTGACTGGGGGAGTTCCTGAGCAGAGCCCCGGCCATGCGGCTGGAGAAATAAAGATCTCTGAAACACCTACCAAGAACCTGTCCATATATACTTCTTTTCCACAGAACTCCTGGTTTGATATATGCTTGTTACAGTAATCCCCGCTGTAACAGGAAACCTTTGGTATCAGTAGCCATGGATCACCTACAATGACCTCTAATGATTAATGGGCTAATATGAACTGTCATTGTCTACTTTATTCTCTGTATTTACTTGCCACACCTGATGCAGAGGCCAGATGTGGAAAAGCTGGGAGGGGGTGTTTCAAACGTTAATCTTTATACCGTGCCAGGTTGCTAAAAAAGGTTAAGTTAATGTCTTGGTGTGACTTTATGATGTGTGTCCCCTGTTATCTGCTCTATGCCCAGACATGAACCCTGTGCCTTTCTGTACCTTTATGGGAGAGGGGGGAGAGCTGGTGGAATTCCTTCAGCGCTGTGTTCAAAACACAAGATAAGCTCGCTGGCGTCTCCTGCCCAGCTGCTCTGCTTCTGCAGCAGGGAAGAGTTACATTCCTCTTGTTTTTTTAGCTAGTTTTTTGCTCGTTAGCTAAAGCATGAAGCCCTGGGACTTTGGTTTCTTTTTCTTCTCTTTCGGAACTGTTTAGAACACCGGAACATCATCGGGATACCCTACATCACTGGCCCGGAGGGGGCCCACGCCAAACCCCAGCTCCGGAGAGGAAAAAGCCACACCCACAAAGGACTTTGAAATCTACCCAGGTTCTCTCCACAGCAAGAGGTTTCATTATTTAGCATTATTCTTTTTCTTTCCCGTGTCTGCATGCACTTTACTTATTAAATAAACAGGTGTTTTTTTCACTTTCCTCCGAGGGAAATTCTTTCCAAACCTGGTGGAGGAATGGGATGGCTGTAACCTGCCTTCTATCAGAGGATGTTCATTTTGGATGTCCATTTCGGACATTCCTCCGAATTTGCCTTAAACCAGGACAAATAATTAGTTGTGCTCAGCACAGGGCCTGCAAGAAAGTGAAAAACTGTGATAATTACATTTTGGTTTTAATTACTTTTTTATTGGGGTAAAGTAGTCACCATGTTGGTTGAGTTCATAATGTCTCTCTGGTTTGAGGTACTAATGTCTATCTGGTCTCTAGGCCTGTTTGCCTATCCACAGATTGGTCCGTTTTTTTCCCTGGTACGTAACTTTTACCGAGTAGGGGCACGAATCCAGATTTCTATTTTGCTGTGCTCAGTGATAATGGTTTATAGGAAGTTAACAGAGGTACTGGAAGTTGTTGAAAATGTGCAGGGTCTTTTGTTTCTCCATCCTAATCCCAGTCCTACTTTCAGTAGCCTGTTTTGGGGATTTATTAGTAATTGCATCCAGTTTGTTAGAGGAGGAGGAAGGGATGGGGTTTCCCTGCCTTTCATCTCCTTCCCCCTTAAATTTGATACGTCACCTTTTGAGAATGTTCAGTTTCCCCTGGATGTTAGAGAGACCACCTTCCTGGTATTTTATCTGGTAGGTTTCCTCTATATGGTCTGCAGCTTGTCTAGAATGAGGGATGAGATTTCCAGGGTGGCTGATGAGACACCTGACCCAGGCGTGGAAAATCCTGAGTGGTGTGGGGAATGGGAGGATATGGGCCAAGCCCTGAAGGAATTCTCTGACTCAATAGCCTGGAATTTCCCCCCCGAACAAATGCAGAACCCAGCTGAGGTGGGGAAATATCTGAAAGAGAAGTGCAATGACAAGTCTAATGAGAAAAAGTTCATTGCAATATGTCGGGCCTTGGCATATGCCTATCACACACTGCAGCAGGTGAAGGTAGAGGGGCAGGAAGATAAATCAGCAGACACCTCAGTCACTCAAGCTGCAGCCAAACCAGACTGTGAGCCTAAGCCATTGACAGTTGTTCCTACCATGAGAAAAAAACACACAACCAAAACCAATCGCCCAGTGAAAGATGATGATGCGGGGTAAGGATCCTCAAAGCCAGCAACTAACTCAGAACCAGAAATCATTATTGAGTCCATGTCCATGAAGGACCTTCATGGCCTGAGAAAGGACTACACCCAACAGCCTGATGAATATATATTAAATTGGATGCTCCATATTTGGGATGCTACAGGCAATGATACAATTTTGGACAGTACTGAAGTGAGGCATATGGGATCCCTGTCACATGATCTGGCTATCAACCAAGGGATAGTAAAGAGGCCTGAACCTCTCAGTCTTTGGACACGGCTCTTGAGAAGTGTGAGGAAAAGACCTGTGCCAAGATGATTTCTATGTGCAGCAAACCCCATGGAAGACCATAGAACAAGGGATCCAGTGCTTGAGAGAACTAGCAGTGGTAGAGATTGTCTAAACAGATGACCCAGGATTGAGGAGTCCAGACAGGGTAAGATGTACATCAGTGATGTGGCAAAAACTCGTATGACTTGGGCTGCAAGAATACGCTTCTGCTTTAGCAATGATGAAACCAGATGATGGGGATGAGACCATGGGTGAAATGGTGAAGAAGCACCAAGCATATGCAGATGCTGTACATGGCCTAACACATTGTAGTGGGTTGAGTTCGAAACCAGGCAGAAACACCAATTAAATGTAGTGGTTTTGGTTCAAAATATTCATTACTTACTTATTTTCCTTCTGTGAGATAAGAATTAGGAGAAAAGCAAAGCAGGCACAAACCTTAAACAGTTGCAGTACAATGAAAGAGTTTTATTACTAATAGAATTAAAAGTAAAGAGAAAATAACAAAACAAAATTAAAGCAAATCCCCTCCCCTCCAGCACTTCTCTCTTTTTACCCAGCTCACACAAGGGATAACAGAACATGGGATGTTAGTCAGTGTTCCAGTTCTTGAAAAGTCTCTCTCTTATGCTTAAGGAAAAGAGGGTTTTCCTCCAGTTGCACGTGGTTCCCAAACTGCCACTAACAGCAGATCTGCCCGGAAACAATCTGTGTGTAGAACATCTCTCCCATGAAAAATCTCACAGTTCCTTCACACTACAAAACATGGGCCATCACATGGGGTTATTCATCTTTTTAAGGATAAGTTATTTTGGCCTTCACACAAAGGCTTTTCTTCGCCACAAGTCTCTAACAGCCTCTTACTACTTCTATATAGCCTAGCATAGGCATTCTTCACAATCTTCACAGGCACACGAAGATACTCCATCCCCCCATGTTCTTCAAATGGATAAAAGAGACAAACAGTTTGTGGTATTACAGTTTCTTACCACGGCATGCAAGAAGGTTTCTTTTAAGCTGCGCGCCAGAATCGCGGCACCGCCCTCTTTTCTCCCATCGCCATTTCCAGCTCCGTCCCACGTGACTCACTTCTCTTTCTCTCTGACTCTGAAGCCACCATGTTGAAGAGTGTTCTTGTTCAGGCTTTATGGTGGGGAAAGCCTCGCTCCCTCTGTGCTGCTGGCTGTGTAGTGTCCTCTTCAGTTCAGCACGAAGTGTGCTGGCTGCAGACAGGAGGCTACACCGGCTCCTGTTGACTCCGCCGGGTCTGCATGGAGAGGAGAGGGACCCGCCTGTCCCCAGAAGCCACGCTGGATGGGTTTAGCTGTGAGCAGTCCATGGCTGGTTTTAGCTGCCTGCGGCTCTGGGACAGTCCCCCCAGCGACCCAGGGTCCGTGCCGCAGCGTTGGGAAAGGGGGAAAGGGGCAGTGGCCCCAGCCCGGCCCGGCGGGGCCAGGAGGCTCAGAGCCCCCCCACCTCCCAGCAGGCGAGCGCCGACAAAAAAAGGGGAAGTCCCGCCTTTCTGTGCGGTTTAAATATGAAAATTGTGAGAAGCGTAATTGGTCTTAAAGACTGTCCATCAACTCAGGGTCAACCCAATACACACATGCAAGAATTTGCAGCTGTGGAAACATGTCTGCAGAAAGTGGAAGATAAGATAGAGGAGAATCACCAAGAACTCAAGAAAGAGATTAAAGAGGGCCTTCTCCAAATCTCGGTGGTACAGATCAGAGATTCTGGTACCAGATGCCGACATCCCCCAGGCAGAGAGAGAAGATACACTCCGTGAGGTGAGCTGTGGTTCTTCCTATGTGATAGTGGGGAAAACATGAAGAGGTGGATAGACAACCCACTTCTGCTCTGGCAGCACGAGTGCATGAACTGAAGGAGCACAAGACTCAGAAAGGAAGTTCCACCAGAAAGGAAGCAGTTCCAGTTGCCCATAGCCGAACCGTCAGGTATGATGGAAGAGGACACGTCCAATCCCCTTGAAGGAACCTCTAAAATGTATGCTCAGGGAAGGAACGATAACCAGAACTAGAGGGGCCCTGCCTCTAGCCAGGTAGAGGCCAGGGAAAACCATATTTTTTGGACTGTGTGGATTCGTTGGCCTGGCACATCAGAACCACAAAAATATGATGCCTTGGTTGACACTGGTGCACAGTGCACAAGAATCCCATCGCAACATGTGGGGGCAGAATCTGTTTCTATTGCTGGGATGACAGGGGGATCACAGGACTTGACCCTGGTGGAAGCTGAGGTGAGCCTGACTGGAAATGAGTGGAAGAAACAAATCATTGTGACTGGCTCAGAGGCCCCGTGCATTTTGGACACAGACTTCCTCCGAAGTGGGTATTTCAGAGACGCAAAGGGACTCAAGTGGGCTTTTGGAATAGCTGCTGTGGAGACAGAGGGCATTAAGCAATTGAACACCTTGCCTGGACTATCAGAGAACCCATCTGCAGTAGGCCTTCTGAAGGTGGAAGAGCAAAGAGTACCAATTGCCACCTTGACAGTGCATTGCCAACAGTACCGGACAACTCGAGATGCTGTGATCCCCATCCACAAGATGATCTGTGAGCTGGAGAGCCAAGGGGTGGTCAGCAAGACCCACTCACCCTTCAACAGCCCCATCTGGCCTGTGCGCAAATCGGAAGGAGAATGGAGATTGACTGTGGGCTATTGTGGCTTGAATGAAGTGACTCCACCATTGAGCACTGCTGTACCAGACGTGTTGGAGCACCAGTACGAGCTGGAGTCCAAAGCAACGAAGTGGTACACCACTATTGACACTGCTAATGCATTTTTCTCCATTCCTCTGGCAGCAGAGTGCAGGCCTCAGTTTGCCTTCACCTGGAGGGGTGTGCAGTACACCTGGAACCGACTGCCCCAGGGGTGGAAGCACAGTCCCACCATCTGTCGTGAACTCATCCAGGCTGCACTAGAAAAGGGTGAGGCTCCAGAACATCTGCAGTACATTGATGACACCACTGTGTGGGGGAACACCGCAACAGAAGTGTTTGAGAAAGGAGAGAAAATCATCCAAATTCTCCTGGAAACCAGCTTTGCCATCAAGAAGGGCAAAGTCAAGGGACCTGCCCGGGACATCCAGTTCCTGGGAGTAAAGTGGCAAGACGGACGGTGTCAGATTCCCACCGAGGTCATCAATAAGATCACAGCAATGTCTCCACTGACCAACAAGAAGGAAAAACAAGGTTTTCTAGGTGCCATAGGCTTCTGGAGAATGCACATTCCTGAATACAGCCAGATTGTGAGCCCTCTCTACCTGGTTACCTGCAAAAAGAACAATTTCCACTGGGGCCCTGAACAGCAACAAGCCTTTGCCCAGATGAAGCAGGAGATCACTCATGCAGTAGCCCTTGGCCCAGTCAGGACAGGACTGGAAGTGCTCTACTCTGTAGCCGGGAGCCATGGTCTGTCCTGGAGCCTTTGGCAGAAGGTGCCTGGTGAGACTCTGGGTTGACCACTGGGATTCTGAAGCCGAAGCTACAGAGAGTCCGAAGCCAACTACACTTCAACAAAGAAAGAAATCTTGGCAGCCTATAAAGGAGTTCAAGCTGCCTCAGAGGTAATCGGCACTGAAGCACAACTCCTCCTGGCACCCTGACTACCGGTGCTGGGGTGGATGTTCAAAGCAAAGGTTCCCTCTACCCACCATGCCACCAATGCCACATGGAGCAAATGGATTGCTCTCATCACACAGCGTGCCCGTATCGGAAAACTGAATCGCCCTGGGATATGGAAATAATCACAACTTGGCCCAAAGGTGAAAACTTTGGTCTCATTGACGAAGAGGAACAAGTGACATGTGCTGAGGAAGCTCCACCATACAACCAACTGTCATCAGAAGACACACACTACGCTTTTTTCACTGACGGTTCCTCTTGCATCATAGGTATGAAATGAAAGTGGAAAGCAGACATATGGAGTCCCACATGACAAGCTGCAGAAGCTAATGAAGGAGGAGGTGGATCAAGCCAACTACCTCAACTCAAAGCTGTTTTGGCTGGCCCTGGACATTGCTGAAAGAGAGAAGTGGCCAAAGCTATACCTCTACACTGATTCATGGATGGTAGCCAATACTCTGTGGGGATGGCTGGAAAAGTGGGAAAAGGCTAATTTGCAGCATAGGGGAAAACCAATTTGGGCTGCTGAAGAGTGGAAAGACATCACTGCCCAGGTAGGAAAGCTACGTGTGAAGGGTCTGCCATATAGATGCCCATGTTCCCAAGAGCAGGGCTAATGAGGAGCACCAAAATAATGAGCAGGTAGATCAGGCTGCAAAGATAGAGGTGTCCCAGATAGACTTAGATTAGAAACACAAGGGAGAGTTGTTCCTAGCTCAATGGGTCCATGATGCCTCAGGCCATCAAGGCAGAGATGCCACCTACAAGTGGGCATGAGACCAAAGGGTGGATCTAACCATGGACAGTATCTTGCATGCACTGCGATCAAGCAGGCCAAGTGGTTGAAACCCCATGGTATGGTGGGCGGTGGTCCAAATACAAGTATGGGGAGGCCTGGCAGATTGATTACATCACACTGCCTAAAACATACCAAGGCAAGTGCTACGTTCTCACAATGGTAGAGCCCACCACAGGATGGTTGAAGACCTACCCTGTGCCTCACACTACAGCCCATAACACCATCCTGGGCCTGGAAAAGCAAGTCCTTTGGAGGCATGGTACCCCTGAGAGAATTGAATCTGATAATGGGACTCATTTCAAAAACAGCCTTATAAACACCTGGGCTAGAGAACATGGCATTGAGTGGGTGTACCATATCCCTTACCATGCACCAGCTGCAGGCAAAGTGGAATGGTGCAATGGATTGTTTAAAACCACCTTGAAGGCACTAGGTGGGGGATCTTTCAAAAATCGGGAGCAGCATCTAGCAAAGGCCACCTGGTTAGTTAACACCTGAGGCTCCACCAATCGAGCTGGCCCTGCCCAATCTGAGCCCCTGCATACAGTGGATGGAGGTAAGGTCCCAGTAGTGCATGTCAGAGGCCTGTTAGGAAAGACTGTTTGGGTTAATTCTGCCTCGAGTACAGACAAACCGATCTGTGGGGTTGTCTTTCCTCAGGGTCCTGGTTGGACATGGTGGGTAATGCAGAGGGATGGAACAACATGTTGAGTACCACAGGGAGATTTGGTGTTGGGTTAGAGCCACATGTAATGTGGAATGCCTATATACCACTGCTTCCTGAGTGTCACTGTTTGTACACAGCTGTATCTATATATACATATATATATATATATATGTATGTATGTATGTATGTATTGATGTGTGTGTGTAGTTAGAATACATTAGTTTGGGCACTGAGCTGACAATATGGGATTAGGGGTGGAATGTTGTCATGGTTTAGTATAGTTTGGGTTTTTTGTTAGAGGCTCCATCAGCCACGGAAGTGATGCTCTTGCAAAGAGGTGCTTACAGCTTCCTCTATGACCTGACAGATCCTATCAACTGGCTAGTTTGAATATTGGCAACTTTTTAAGCCACTTAAGAAGCCTGACACGCCTCTGTGATCCACATTTAAGAACAAACAAACCCTGGGAAAGCTCTCTTGCTTCAGGCCTTTGGACAGGTAACTGGGGGGCCCACAGCGCAGCCCCGCAGAGACAGGCCGTGCCCTGCTCAGCCTGGGCCGGGCCAGAAGACAGCCATCCTGGAGCCGTGCGGCCCTGTTCCACCCGCAGCCCCTTAGTGCAGGCCAGCCCCGCAGCCCTGCTCCATGCAGGCGGCACGGCCTGGCTCCCCCCCTCCAGTGTGGCCGAAGATTCATCTGAAGGCAAAGGCAAAGATCATGTGACCAACCAGCTGTGGGGCCCAGGTGAGATTAACCCTTTTAGTGCTGTAAGTTTCCTCCAGAACAGATGAAGCCTGCAGACATCAATCCTCTCCCAAGTCAGAGGAAGAGGAAAGGTGAAGGCACGTGAAAAAATGCCATAGAGACACCAAAGTCAATGAAGGAGGAAGAGCTGAAATGCTGAGGGAGTAGAAAGAGGAGTTGCTTCAAGCTTAGAAGCTAAAATTCTGTTGTAAAGCTATGGTCATGGACTATGATACCTCAGAGTACCCATTGTAATTTCATGAAAGCATGGGGGGGTGGAGCATTCAAACTGCAATTGTGAGCAAAAGTATCTGTGCTGAAATAAGCAAATGACTGTAATTGTGAGCAGAAGTACCTGTGCTGAAATGACCAAATATTGAAGTAGCTGTAATTTGATGAGAAGCTTGAACAGAAAGAGATGAAAGTGATGAAGACCCTTGCTCTGAAGGGAGGAGGAGGGCCTCTGTTTCTGGAAATCAAGATGCTCCCAGAGATGGGTGAAGAGAACCTTTACCTCTGAACATCTCATCCTTAAAAATGGTACCCCAGTAGCTCAAGACTGGACCCTCGAAAGCAGTTGTGGGGAAGGCTGTAAGTCAAGGGAAGGTACTCTCACATGCAAGCAGAGAACCAACCAGGGCAGCTCTCTCCCTGTGACATTGAAGCCATGAGAGAACTGTTTCTTGTGGAGGTGTCTCCATAGCATGAGCAAGAGAGACTCCTCTCCCTAAGTGAACTGAAGAAGGTTATTATAGAAGTGGTAAACTGACTGAAAATCTCAAGGGTTGTCTTTTTACATTGTCAGTGGGACAAGGGAGAAAGGTGGGGGGAAGAAGGTATTCTGAAGGTTTAGTCTAACTTTTTTTTTTTTTCCCCTTTCTTTTAGGTCTAATAAGTTAATAAACTTCTTTATATTCTTTTCAGTTTTGTGCCTGCTTTGCTTTTCTCCTAATTCTTACCTCACAGAAAGAAAATAAGTAAGTAATGGATATTTTGAACAAAACCACTACACTCAATTGGTGTTTCTGTCCGGTTTACGAACTGAACCCGCTACAAATGTCTTGGTGTGACTTTATGATGTGTGTCCCCTGTCATCTGCTCTATGCCCAGACATGAACCCTGTGCCTTTCTGTACCTTTATGGGAGAGGGGGGAGAGCTGGTGGAATTCCTTCAGCGCTGTGTTCAAAACACAAGATAAGCTCGCTGGCGTCTCCTGCCCAGCTGCTCTGCTTCTGCAGCAGGGAAGAGTTACATTCCTCTTGTTTTTTTAGCTATTTTTTTGCTCGTTAGCTAAAGCATGAAGCCCTGGGACTTTGGTTTCTTTTTCTTCTCTTTTGGAACTGTTTAGAACACCGGAACATCATCGGGATACCCTACATCATTGGCCCGGAGGGGGCCCACGCCAAACCCCAGCTCCGGAGAGGAAAAAGCCACACTCACAAAGGACTTTGAAATCTAGCCAGGTTCTCTCCACAGCAAGAGGTTTCATTATTTAGCATTATTCTTTTTCTTTCCCGTGTCTGCATGCACTTTACTTATTAAATAAACAGGTGTTTTTTTCACTTTCCTCCGAGGGAAATTCTTTCCAAACCTGGTGGAGGAATGGGATGGCTGTAACCTGCCTTCTATCAGAGGACGCTCATTTCGGATGTTCCTCCAAATTTGTCTCAAACCGGTAAAGTTAATAATAACTAGGTTTTATAAAGATAAATAAAAAGAGGAGGGATTGATAGGGAAGATGTCTTTACAAACAATTTGATGGGTGAAGGTATGGGTGTTAACGTCTTTAAAACGCGTCTTAATGTCTCTACTAACTTTGGGCAGCAGGTTTGTTACAGAGCCCGGACAGCTGGGCTCCTGAAACAGCAAGGGGGTCTGCGCAAGCCTGAACTTCTGAACTTTGGGGTAAAATGACAGATTCAAGAGGGGATATGTGGTAGGCCGTTCAGGAAGGCCGTACCTTCCTAGTCCCTCAGCCAATGGGGAACAGAAGAGGCCCGGGAGTTTAGGATAAAAGGAGGCCACACCCTCCAAAATCCGAGGGAGAAAACACCACAGGCGTGTGCCCCAGTGGACTCTCTCCCTTTATTTGAATAAAGCTGTAGGACTCCTCTGTCTCCTTTGTGGATGCTGGCTTTTCATAGCATGATTTTCCATACACTTTCTTTCACAGGGTTGGCTTTTCTGAGATCTGGGAGCAAGATAGTGCAGCCCCTCAGCTTCCTGGCCATCCCCCAGCCAATTCTTCTCCCGTCAATTCTCCAATCTTGGACCAAAACCAACCTGAACAGTTCAGGAAAAAAAACAAAGGCCACCGAAGGATTGCTGTCACAGTCTCCAAGGCCAGGAAAAGGAAAAAAACTTCTTGCCTAAGCTAACAAAAAACCAAGCTAGCTACGAAACAAGGTAACGCTGTCACTTGGGAGTGAGGCTTTGAACAAGCCCGCCCAAGAGCCCCAAGGCTCCTCCCACCCCCAGACCCACCTTAAAGCTACAACAATCATTTCTGGGCATAGAGCAGACAGTCAGGGACTAGAAAACCACCCTAAGGCAGCTAGCCAAAAGCTCTTAGGGAGAAAGCCTCACATAGCTGTGAAGGAGAGCAAAGCAGAGTTTTTTTCCTTGAACAAAACTCTGGGTAAGATACGCTAAAATTCTGATCTTTCACCACTTTATTATCCCACCCTGGTACCTTCTAGGTACTGATGGTACTCAGCCTGGGACTCTCAGAGGGAGCTGCACTCACACACTGGATCCCTTACTGTCTCCACTGAACAACTGCAGTTGCAGTCTCAGCTTGAAACAACGAAGTCAACTCACACGTAGACTTTATTCCTTTTGATATTCAGTCCTGGAAAGCTATTCCCATTATTCATGTGGGTTTTAGTACTGCTGTAATTCCTCTAATTCCTTACAACCTAATCTTTCTCCTGTCATTTATGTTTCTGGTTGCAGGTAGTGGCTTAATAACCTAAGACTGCCCTGGAGTTAACAATTTAGTTTACCTTAGAATGAGAAGTGCTTTGATTTGTCAAGTCCAGCCCTAAAATTTAGGGTTAATTACACTGCTCATTATCCCAACTCTCTTAGAGAAGATGAGCTATCACTGCAAACATCTCCCAGCTTTGATTTGCTGGCACCCTCTCCTCCCACCCAAGTGTCCTTTTGGGGGAAGAACAAACACTGGTCTATGAGTAGCTCTGAACTGAATGGTGAAGTTCAAAAGTCAGATCTCATTTAGCTCTTAATGAGAACAAGAGTAAAAGGCATGCTGGGCAATCTATACCATCAGCTGGCAGCTAGAAACAGCAGCTTCCTCCATCTTCAAAGACAAAAAACTCTCCTGTAACCTTTGCCCTTCATCACTCTACAGCAAATAACTGTTTGCCGTCCTCATTTGAGGGTACATATCAAACACAAGTTTTTTAGATCCTGCACTGCCTTGAGATTGTGTTTTCTCACTGAATTCTTACTTTCTTCTCATGGTTACATAAGTTTATATCTCAGTATTAAAGAAATCACCTTAAAATTAATTATAGCTCTTGTAAAAGTACTTCATCACAAGGAATACCTACCAAATGTATTCTGTTTTCTTCTTTTCAAGAAGCACATGACCTTCCTTCTGATTGGCAAGTCACAGACATAGGAAACAAAGATTTAACAAGCCTACACATCTGCTTTCAGTATCTGCACATCGTATATGAGAAAGATTCTGGAGTGATAAGAATGAGTAACTTATAAGACTGAGAATGCTAACAGGACTCTGAGAATTAAAAGCTGACTTCAACCAACCATAATTCAAATTACTTAGGTGAAAAGGACCCCAAAAATCTAGTTCTGCCTTTGTAACTCCAGAAATAGCAAAAGAGGTATAAAAGATGAAAAATAAAAGTGCAAGTTGTTCAAATAATGGAGCAGTCTGAATGCTTGAAGATGCTCATCAAACAAATCAGGGGAAAGCAAAAATGTGCAAACCATAAGTCACATGGGTGTGGAAACAGTTTATCCCTAGCCTGGCTGTGGCACCAGGACAGTGGTTAACAGTGGCTAAGTAAGACAAGGCTGGGAGTTCAAATATGCTGAGCAGTATCAGCAAGGCAAGAATGACTTGGTTTTGGGATCCTGACAAAGTCATCTTTGCTGCTGCCTCACACTTTTACTATGTGAATCCCACCAACTTTCATTCCCCAAATGCTCCATGATCTGCTAAATCAGCTTTCCAAAATGAAGGGAAGAGATACATGTGTGACTATTTAAACATTATCAAACATGGTCCTAGACCACAGAGTAACTCATATTTTCAGGTGTAACAAGTTGCTCACTGTTATCTTATTCCTGTATTGTTATTTTCCAGCCTTTCTGAAGCTCATAGAGAAGCACAAGTACCTGAAGCAACACACAGCGTGCCTCCTGCAGTATCCAGTCACCACGATTCAGGAAGGTACGTTACATCCATAGGCAGCAGACACTGCCATGGGAGAAGGAACATTACAGAACGGTAATAAATCAGTGTGTTTCAAACCACCTCCGTTGAATACAGAAATGCATAAACTGGGTTAATAACCAGAAGACAGGGTGGGAGTAAACCCTGGTCCAGACATTAGACATTTAAATTCTAATTACCAATGTTACTACAAACATGATGATGATTTTCCAGAGCTCCAATTGAATTGCATATTAATTTTAACACTGAACCCAGACATTCCCATACCTCTAGTAAGCAAGTTGACCAGCCTGTAACCCACAGATCAAATCCACTAAGTGCTCTGATGAACCAGTGGCCTGATGAGGCCTTTCAGGGAGCTCCAAGCAGACACTTTTAGCTTTTCCAGGATGCAAGCCCAGCCTAGCAGTGCTCTTCTGTCCCTCCACTCCCCAGTGACTCAGACAGATATGATGCATTTCTGATACTGAATTATTCAGCATAATTCATCAGATGGGAAAACTGGGTCTGGGCTTCTTCCCTACCCAGTGAAGTTGCTCTCTGCAGTCGAAAACAGAGCATCTTCTTGGCCACATGGCTCAGGGCTGCCACTTTTCAGTGCCATTCATATTAAAATCAAATCTGATTCTGGCTTTCTTGTCATCCTGTTTGACTGCTTAAGAAGATTTCTTCAGAGACTGAAAGCAATATAAAGCAATTCATTAAAAGTGCCCCTGCAGCCTACACCCCCTCCTGAGTCTGGAGTTTTGCAACTGTGATACTGTGAAAGTATTTCAGCTGTGCACTTGTTTTGCCTCAACAGGAATTTACTCTGGAAATAGGGCAGAAGATGAGAGCATCACCACCCTGGACTGGTGTTAGCCTGTCACGTGTGTCACAAGCATAGTGAAGGTCACAGACAGCATGGATCATTCTCTGTGGAAAAAAAGATGCTCCTGTCACACTCATCATAGTACATTCTTTCTTTTGCTTTTTTTCCAAGCAGTCTGCCACAGCACACAGAGGAAATGGAGATGGCCTTGATGATCTTAAAGGCCTCTTCCAACCCTGATGATTTCGTAAGTGCATCATGAGCAGAGGTTCTCAGGTAGCAACTCCTTTATGCTCACACATTTAGACAATCAAGTATCAGCAAATTAGCATGAGAAAGCACAGGGGTTTCTGGCAAGGGGAACTGCAAAAGAAAGGTCAAATCTTTGCACAGAAGATGCTGAGCTCCTTACAAAAACATTAATCAATCTGATAATGCCAGGGTTCCTTTTTCATGTTTCAAAATAAAAGCACCGTTTGGATGCTGAACTTTTTGCAGGAGCCTGCTCACTGCAATACCTCTAGAAGTGCAGCACAATGGCAGAGCTGAGGCACAACAGCCAACTGTATCTGCTTGCAGGTGTTGCAATCGTTTGTTCCCACATACTACCCATGTACAAGGAGAAAATTTATTCAGCAAGAAAGATGCAATTTTTGGCTATTTACTTCTCTTCAGCATTTGGGTGGTGGCATGGGACTGCCATGAAGTATAGCACAGAGCTCTTCTGGAGACATCCTGTTTGCTTGCAGTGCTGAAAAAAACCCCAACACTGCAACAGAGCCAGTAATGAAGGATTCTTAAAACTTGTATTTTTATTAGATGCTGAGTTCATGTTGTTGAATCTTCCAGGCAGCCAGATGGTGACAGTGAATTATGGATTCAGTTAGGAAAATCCTGTGATTTTCAGTGCAAGTCATGTGCCTGAAGTAATTTAGGTTTGGAAACTGACTGGTCACACCACAAGCAGTATTTGTTGAGTCACAGGTCCAGATGCACATGAACATGTAAACCATGGCTCTGTTCAGTTCTGTTTCTGAAGTTGCAGTCACAACATCAGTAGCTTAAGCTTTTTGAAGACTTAACAGTCCTAATGACTAACCTGTGCATTTGGCAGCAACTCTACTCCTCCACATTCATAGGATGCTTGTGGATACAATATTGCTGCTAGCAAGAATTTTTATTGCTTCTTTCTAAGCCCGTGAGATACTCTTCTCTCTCACGAAGATATTTGCAGAAGTTCTGTAAACTATGAACACCTGCGACCTTGTAGAACTATGTTTATGGTACAGTAGAAAAATATTTTGACAATGGATATTTAGGATTTCTAGCCAATCAACCCAGAGGGTGGCTGATCCTTTGTCCAATTAGACTATGAAGAAAAAAGTCTATAAAAGAGTTTGTAAAAGAATTAAATAAATCAATCTTGCGGCACAATTCCTGCCTGTTGGATCTTCTCTCCTCTCTTCCCTATGGCTGCGGGATACAGTAACAGATGCTGAAGAAAATAGGAACTACTCCAATATCCAGGCAAGCTCAAAACATGACCAAGGTGTCTTACATTTATTGTTTTTATTGCTTTGCCCTGTAGATAAGGTACCTTTTCAGGTGAAAAGGTACGCTGAAAGGCAGAATACAACCTGCTGGTCCATCACTGAAGTTTTATCTTCATTTCCCAGCTGTCTGTGTAACACTATATACTTGCATCTTCTGGATTCCCAGGAGAACATAAAGCTGCTCTCTACAGAAAGATCAGAGTTAATCAATCTTGACCTAACAGCATTTTAAAATCATAATCCAGAGTCCAACCATGTTAACCTTTCAAACCTGCAGTGTCCAAGACTCTTTGGAAGCGAAGATCAGGACTTACATTTTCTAGTAGGTCTCATCAGCTGGCATGAGAGGCAGCAGCAAAGTGGCTTTTGAGTCTTGACTTAATAAAGAGCGACAAGTCAAAGGGATTCCACCTTACAAAATCCTGCTAAATTCCTTAACCTTGGGAAAAGCTACACTCCATAATGCCTTGGTCTGCACAGAACCTGACACAGGAGGTCTGTGGTTTTGCATAAAGACACCAAGAGAAGAAGTATCTTCAAAACTTGGCAAGGAAAACTTCAAGAGTGTTACTGTGTCATGCCAAGGAAAGACAGAATTAAATGTACTTCTCTGGGATCCAACAGTCTGTGTAGTGGATATAGTCCAGAATTCCATAAGGCAGTTCTGCCCTGGCATTCATGTATTAGGAGCTTAATTGCTGTTTCATCCATCTATGCTCAGTTTAGAAATTGGTGGGAAGGAAAAGAGAAGCAAACGGAAAGTCTCTTAGACCTGACAGACTGCAAAGCAGATAATTTAAAAAGCCTTTTAAAATAAAATTTATGATGGTAGAGAAGTTTAACAGCAGCACCTACTGGACATACCAAATGGTATGATTTATTACTTAAAGCTAGCGTGACTAAGCTGCATCCAAAGCCCTTCTCATCCAGTCTCAAAACAGAGAAGAACCTCTAATCTTGATCCTATCAGGTTTTTTCTGCTTATCTTCTGTTACACTTCAACTTAAAATCAAATGTTATTGCCAACGCTCTTCAGCTCCAGTAAGCACAGAAGAATCCAAACCCACAAGCAGGAACTACTTTTAATCACACAAGACAGGCACCAAAACCTGGGAACCACTGGATTCATTGACACTTGTTTCCCACTGACACAGACCATCACACCAGGGCATGGAAATGACACAAACACCACCACTGTCAGCATTCAGACAAACAGCCTCTCCACATTCAACCCTTTTTGTCCTTGTCATCAGTCCGATGATTGCTGTGCTCAAAGCTGCACAGATCTTATTTTCATGAACATAAACTAACGTTCTGAGCTGACATGGGATGAGTCACCTCTGCCAATATTCTTCAGCCAAAACCTGCAGCAGCCAGTTAAGCACTGAGCACATATATAGCGGTGTTTGTGGAAGAACTACAATGAACTAGTTTCACGGTGCACCCAGACTACAAAGCCACCCTCAATGTGGTCCATGAAGGAATCATCACCAGACCATTTGGCTCAGCTTGGCATAAAGCAGGAGCCAACAGCACAGCTCCAGTTCTAGTCCTAAATGTCCCCAAACATCTGAACTCTCCCCTTCATTTGCCTTTTCAGTCTACCCCATGGAATCTAAATGAGAGCACTGTTTGGTGGGTGGCAGGGAGGCTTGTACTTCTATCCAGCTTCTACAGATACCAGTCTCCATCTCCCTCCCCTTTAACAGTGTGACTTTGGCATTTTGGCATCATTTTTCAAGAAAGAATGTCCAAAACCACAAAGTAAATTAAAAACCCATACAGTCATACATTGGGGTTTTAGGAGTTCTCCTTCTGCTTTCTTTTTCTCTTAAAGAATTTTCCCCATACATGTTGCCAGGGGGACAAATTACTGGGTGCTTAAGAAAAACAAAAGACCTGGCCACAGCGGGAGGGGTCCATCTGGCTACTCTCTTTCACCTGGGCTTGTGGGGTGTTAGTTCCTGGTGTTTGGACGGAGAGGGAGGCTGGAAGGAATTTGTCAGCACGGCAGGCTTCTGCTTTTTTTCAGCTGCCTTCCTTCTACCAGAGAAACCCCAGGATTCCCAAGCCCGCCTTTCCCTGCCCCACTGGGAGCCGGGCTGCTGCTGCCCTGCCCCCGCCATTGCTTCGAGCCTTCACCACTCTGTAGCCCCCGCACATGCTGCCTGCTGACACCTCCAGGGGTTCCCACCGCAGCTCCGGAGTTTGATACATCTCATCTGTCACCCAGGATTTGTGCTCGTCCCTGCTGTTCCAGCCTGCTGTTCCCGAGGGTCCAGCCACACACTGGGATCGGCTGCCCAGGGGTTTGTGAAGCTTCTTTGTTCCATCTCTTCCCGGGATCCCAGGGCACCGGTGCCGCGTGCTCCCCGAGCTCGCTCCGGAGCGCCCCCTGCAGCCGCGGGGGAACCATCGCACCTGCCCTGCTCACCGGGAGCCGCCAGCGCCCCTGCCGGCTGCGAGCGGAACTGCACCCGAGGGGAAAGGGCCCGACAGCCGAGAAGGCTGGGACTGGGTTTGTGATTGTTATTGCTGCTTGTTTGCCTTGTTATACACATATAGATATGTAATAGTAACGAACTGTTATTCCTATTCCTCATATCTTTGCCTGAAAGCCCCTTGATTTCAAAATTACAGTAATTTGGAGGGAAGGGGGTTGCATTTTTTTTTCATTTCAAGGGAGACTCCTGCCTTCCTTGGCAGACACCTGTCTTTCAAACCAAGACATCATAATTCAAAGTGTACGGGCAGTTGTTTGCTGTCTCACTTCACTGGACAGGCTCAAAAATCAGATAAAAGAGGAACTGGAACTACAAAGCAGACAAGTCAAATCAAACAGGAGGACAGCTGAACAAGTACCAATGAATCACCAACTACGAAGTTTCACAAAGCAACTGAAGTACTTCAAAGTCACAAGAAAGGTTCAATTCTTAGAAGCCAAGCAAAATACAGACAGCCAAGGGAGAGTTACAAAACGCTGTGTGCTATAAGGCCCACTTCTAATCCCAACTGTTACCACACATGATTCACTAATGCTGATTTTGTAGTCACCATCACTTACGAAACCTCCTCACAAATAAAAATTATTTATAGTGCTTTTGGAAAGCTTAAATAATGCTCTGAGAGCAAATACAAGGGTTTATGTCACTGTCGCCTATCCATAAGAGATTCAAACACGTTAAGCTAATGAATCAGTTAAACAGATGGATCAGGGGTCTGCAAATGGATTTAAGCAACTAGGCTGTCTCTGAGATTCACCTTCCCTGTTGAGAAGGACAAGAGGTTAAACAACCCATGCTTTTACCAGGCTGAACAAAGCCATAATATCATTTGATGTGAAACAGGGATGCATTTACCGTCACTTAAACAACAATCAGGATGGAAGTTTCTCCCACGAGTCTTAAAGCTCCAAACACATTAGCTGAAGACTAAACCATTCATCTGATAGAGAAAGAACCATATTTTGCCATCTTCTTCTTAGTGGTTGTCACGATGGAAGTTGGAGGGCCAGGGAGAAGAGAGAAGATAATTCTGTCCATTTTCTGCATCTTCACCAAAACTGTGGGAAAACGTTCTGGAATCTTTTTCTCAAGGGAGCTGACAATTGCAGTTCTTTGCACTACCAAATCTGAACCCAGAGAACTCTTGTATAGCTGGTTACAAACACTTTCACATACACCATTCACTAATACCTGCGATTTAACAACAGTGTCCATTATTTACACGTGTCAGGAAATTAATCCCCGTCTTTTCTTCCTCCGTTTATCTTCCTGCAGCCACCAACCTTAACTCCTAATAAAACCATCCTATTTATTGCTTCTGTTTCCCCTACCTAAGATGAAAACTGCCATGGAATGCTAAGAAGTTTCTCAGATCTCCAATGGGGAAATAAATACCTGTGCAGCAGTACTAGGATACTTGACTATGTTTGCAAGGAACAATAGTTCTTTAGGAGGGGCATATTGTCTTAAATGTAAACTATGAGAACACAGTAGTTTCTCCGCTGTTTGTCATTGCTGTATCCCAGCTCCAGGAGGCTGCTTGCATTCTGCTACTGAGTACACCCAACAGATGTTCATTCCTGATACTCTGGTATCTCAGGCAGTTTTCTTCTAGAAATACCAGTGTGACCATCTTCCTTCTCCTTTTTTTCTCTCTTTCTAGACTTGCACTTTGAGTTTCTAAAGTATCATCACTGAAAAGCAAAACAAAAATCAGCTTCCCAAAAAAGCAGGCAAGCTTTCTTATTTTCTCAAGTCTATGACAGTGCACCTCATTTACACTGCTGCTGATGTTACAGAATCACAGAATCATTAGGGTTGGAAGAGACCTCTGGAGATCATCCAATCCAACCCCCCCTGCCAAGGCAGGGTCACCCGGAGTTCACAACCTTAACCATGGGTCCTTATGGGTCAATTTTGTATAACTGTGGCGAGCAGAGTTGGAAATTCCTTATCCTTGGTTTGCAGGTACTCCACAACACCAAATCCTATGTTATCTTAAGCTTCCCAAATTAAAATACATCATCACTCACCTTTTTACCCTCGGTACTCTCCCCACTGACATAGGACAGTTTCCGACGGACGTAGAAGAGCATATCATCCTGCCGGGGGGCCCACTTCTCCATGAAATACGTCGAAAACATCCAAGTCCAGAACACAATACGGTCATCTTTGAAACACCCTAAGAGGTATAAAAGAAAGGAGAGATAAGAGTTGTGAATGAGGATGTCACTTTTGCTTGTGCTTAACACCAGAACTGTAGCTCTAAGTTCTTCTATGGTGCACAGCCCAGCTGTCACTTGGCCTGAGTCCACAGCCTATCTTGGCCCACTGTCAAGCACACCCCAGCAACCAATCTGCCCCTCTGCCCCACAAGCACAGGTCAGGACCCAGGAGGAGACCGTGGCTCTGCCTGTGCCATGAAGAAGTGCAGGGCCAACACACTGTGGGAGAACACATCAAAGCCATACTCCAGCACTTTCAAAGACATGCGGTGACAGTACATGCTCCAGTTAATGACCGGAAGCCATAAGGTGCCAACAGGTTTCTTATGGGCTCTTGGGGGACTACAGCCAATCCTTCAGGAACTAACAGCTGATGTCTTCCTTAAACTGATACACAGGAACAAGAATGTGCCTGTGCAGGGGCAACTGTAATTCACGCTCTCTGACAAAGGAACAAAATCCAACTCAAGGAAACGACAAGTTCACAAGTCTTGAATCCCAATTACACAATAAAAAGCGGAAGGAGAAGGGCAAAACTGGGAAAAGGAAGATGCCACAAAGTCTCACTCAAGGAGACAAATGACATCAGCATCAGCAATAGCACTGCAGTTGGCCTCTGCCCAAGAAAAGGAGGCACAGTAGAGGTGACATCTCATTTTGTGAAACTCTTCAAAGCACTTAGCTGTAATAAAACAGCAAAGGGTGCTGCACCCTTTGTGTTGTTAAAGATAAGAAGAAAATGTAGTACTGTGCATGGTGATAGGGGAGCTGATTACTCCTCTACAGAGTGATTGCATCCCCTCCTCAAAGCCCTACTGAGAGATTAACTGGCTGTTACAATCAAGCTGTTTTAAACATGTGAGGAGAGAAACACTAAAAAAATACAAATAATTATATTGCTGACACACAGCAAAACCCTGAAATGGATAATGGGGATAATGGATGGTTATTATGTACAAGACAGCAAGACAGGTGGAGGTATATGTACACATGTGCAACTGCCAACCCCTCCTCCAGAACATCCACCCTTTACAGGACATCCTCAGCACATTTTCCTACTTCACTCCGTGTGCAGTATTTGCCAGACAAATCTTTCTTCCAATCTTTAATTACTGGGTTGGGCAGGAGATTAGACTTCCAAAATTTTCAGAGACAGATGTGTGACTGAAAGAAAAATATTAAGTGTCTCTAAACAAAATAAAAAAGTAATATTGAAACCACACTAAAATTCCACTGATGGACCATGCACAGAATACGTTAATCAACATCAAGCAGGACAGTATTTGAAAATATGTGTATAGCTGGTATTAAAAAAAAAATGGAAAGGCTGAGGGAGAAAAGAAAAAGGCCGAGGTGGATCCCAGTGCAGGTTAATTCCAGGCCACACTGCAATTACTTTATTTGCATGACTGCAGTGAAGTAATTTCAATTACTAAAGGCAGCATGGAACATAATGTGTAATCCTGAATAAAATCTGCACTAAATACTTGAGTACTTAAGGACTATCAATTTTTTTCCAGCAGACAAATGGAATCAAGCGCTGGAGAGATCAGATACAGAATGCTGGGCATCTTCATCATGGGAATGTTCCCTTTGGGAACAGGTGAACTGAACTGTGTATAGTGAACAATTACACCTGAGAGCATACCATGCAAGAGTGGATTCCACTGTGTTCAGACTCACAAAACCAGTCTGAAAAAGGACAGGATTATCACCAGTCTGTATATTCACACAGGAACATCCAGAAGAGAAAAAGAACTATTCAGGATTTAAGGACAAACCTCCCTAACGCAAGGACAAATGGCTCTAAACCACCCACAGATACATATGCAGGCTGGAAATTCAAAGCTGATTCCTATGCATTAAAGCCACAAAGTTCAGGAGCAGCCCCCTCAATTGGAATAGTGAAGGTAAAAATCGCTGCAGCTAAGACAGAGCTCAACTTGGTTAAGAAAATTCCTGTGGTACCCGTGACAGCTGAGGACACCATGACCCAGTCCCTCCTTTATATTTAGCAAAGAGCAGAAAATGGCACACATTCATCGTGATTCACTAATAGTCTCAAAGACACTTATTAAATCTCATGGCATTAGAGTACCTGAATTCCCAGCCTTAATTAGATGGGGAGGGAGAAGGAAACACGGAAAGAGGATTGCCCTGAGTTCCTCTGAAATTCTAAGAAAGACAAAGGAAAAACTAAAAAAAGAATGTACATTCTATAAGAACCATATCTTAAAGTGCTTTAGTGTTCAGAAACTGCTTTGGGTTTGCTCCATAGACAAGGAAACAAAATAACTCTAGCCAAGCCACTCCTAGGTTTATAATGCAAAATCAAGTTACCTAAACCCAGCATTATAAAAAAGGGTTTATTAACCACTTCTACATTCTGACAGTACATGCAGAACTCTGAGAAGCTGTCCATGAGCTGCTGACACTATCAGGTGTGGTTTAGGCTATAAACCACAGGAATTATTATGCTCACCTAACTATTTAGGGGTAGTTATAGCATATATATTTAGGATATATATATAGCATATACAATTCTGGGTGGTTATACCTGCAGGAGAACAATAGAACTGGGTAGGATACCAGGACTTTGTGTGTGTGCTTTTCCCTCACTGGGGAACACAGGAAAAACTGATTCCATGGATTCAACCTTAGTTTAAACAGAAAACCTGGGGTCAAAAGCGCTGCAGCACTCAACCTACTTCAGCACTGCAGTACAATGCAGGGGAAAAAACCCTGGAAACCCTTAGAGCCACATTGGATCACTGTCAATTCCAACCCCACCTGCAACTGATGAGATGCAAAACTCTTCTCCATGCTTCAGGGATGCTTGCAGATTCTGCTGTAATTAAAACCAGCCTGAGGATGCTGCGACTGTTGTGACTGCAGCGGCTAAAGGACTTGTCTTGAAGCCAAAAAGAGTCAAACAACAGCAAAACAGCTGCTTTTATTCAATTCTAGTAGAAGCAGAGAGGATGTGCAACAACACACAAGAAGATTTAGCCGTCAAAATCTACTATTAAATAGCATTAACTTGCAAAGGAGACAACATTTTTATTTGTAACCAGAACTTCTTAAAACTTGAAAGGGAGAAAATCTACTACAATTTAAAGCCAGAAACTGTCAGACCCAGTATGTCCACTCATGAATGCCTTCAACTATTAGATCCCCACATTACAGTAATTTTGGTCATTTACAGCATCTCACTGGAAGCCTTCCAGCTTTGCCATGAAGAAAACTGGAATTTTCTATAGTTGCATCTATAGTTGAGAGCATGTAGCAAGTCAGCTTGCTGAAAACGCTCCTTCCCTAGCAAATCCTACTTCTAAAGGAATAAAATGGAATTAAGAGTTCAGACTATAAATCTTAATAAACCTAAAGTTGGTTATATGAGACCTTTGTCGTGAACAAGTCCTAATTACAACAATTACTGTAATTATTCATTTACATGTATTTTATCCTCATTAGAAGCAAAATTTATGCCAACTGCTATGTAACAAATGTCTTTCTTCTTACCTATTAGATTTTTATACTGAATATTCATTTCAGGGAACTGACTTCATATCCACATAGGAAATTGTGAATTCATTTTTTTTAATGCTTTCCAAAAAATCACTGGATAAAGAAAAGTGTCAGGTTATTATTTTGCTTCAAAGGAATAGAAGAAAAGACTTCCCATTCAGTGGATAATCATTTTTTCAGCATGCACCACTCAGAGCTTAGAGGAACAATAATTTCAGCTAGACAGGGTTTCTTCCTATGCTTTTATTCCTTTAGTCTGCCAGGAGATACTCCTCACTGTGAAACATTATAAAACTCATTTCATCCAATACTCCCATAGTGATCACCTGTAAAATGGCCATCCTTAGATGTTAAGGGGTTACTTAAACACTAATGAAGATCTTTACAACCCCAGCATAGTGACAAAGTGAGAGTTCTAAGCAATTCACACTGTACTTAATTTTTGTTTTGAGTTTAGCAAGGACAATATGTGAAATGCTTCACGTATATTAAAACTGCCTCTGATGTTATAAAGTTGTAACTATGACTGCATAAAATCAGAATGGATGTTCCCTCTCTAGAGTTAGTTGCCAGCTAACCAGATCATCAGAAATCTATCCCATGACTATGTACAGGGACACCACTTAATCCCTTCAGCTTGACCTTATAAAAAGAGGACTCCATTGAACTTCCAGAAGTTCAGTGGCAACCAATATTTGGAAGGCAGGTGACACAGAGGGAAAAAGTTTTATTGGCAGAACTTTGGCTAAAACAGGAAGGCATCATGGTAGCAGCAGGGACAGGGGCAAGACATGCCACAGACACAACCCTCCTCCTCACCCTAGAGTTAACTATTCTACCCCACCAAGTGTGGCGTGCACACATCTATTAATCGAAGATGACAAAGACTCAGTATTATTCCAGTCAAAAGAACTTGAGATCTCTACCTTATATGTTTATCCAGAAAACAGCTGGAGATGAGCCAAGAAATCCATAAAAGGGTGTGGAACCAGGCTGCAGGGAGGCAAGGATCGATTTCAAGGAAATCTATACTTGCACACTGGGCTCCCCAGCTGTGCAGTTACAAATTCAGGAAGTCTCATAGTGCTTGTGCCATCTCACCAACTTTTTGGCTGGACACAATCAAATGGTCTGGAGATAACGAGAACAGAAGAAGCTCTCTTCCTTCTCCTAGCTAAACTGAGGAAGCACTCAGCCTCCCTTCCTCCTCTTGAGTCTGGGAAAATGAGCTGCTTCCCTCTTTCCTCTCCAGCTTCAGAGACTGAAGAAGCCCATGAAGGTGAGCAGAAAGGAGAGCAGCAGAAAGCACCACTACAGAGAAGCAGGCAATGAAGAACCTAAAGGGTTTCTGATGCTGCTCCACCCAGAAGCAGAAGAAAACCCAAACTGACTGAAAAAGAAGAAACTCTGTCACCAAAAACAGGTATCGACTGTCTTTTCTTCAGCCTTCAAGTGATTTTCTGCTGGAATCCTGGGTTCAGAGAATTTCAGTCTTTCAGTGCTGACAGGCAATGATCTTCAAAAGCACACTGCATTCGACCTGAGGCCTTGGGAAAAGCTTCCCAGATTATGTAACAGCACTGAGATTGTTGCTGTGTAAAGTTGTATCACTGGGTGGAATATGTAGAGGCGTAGAAAATTTAGGTTTATGGGATATAGTAACAATATGGAGGATTTTGGGTGTGGATTAGTTCTTCTTCGTTCCTCCTTCTTCTTCACAAATCTAGGTGGTTTGGTATTGGTTCAAAAAACCCGCAGTGTGCATCATGAATAATTAGTTATTGGATTATAAGTAAAAATAAATTAGTTGGCATTCTATATTTGGATGGTTTGGACTTTAAATGGCCTTAGAAGTTAGAACTCGGGGCCATTTTCCACCTTGTTAACTTAGAAGGCACACTGTGCAGCTATGCCATAGATAAGAATTAATAAACATCAATTAGAAGAACAACTCCGCGTCTTCCGCCTCTTAATGCAAATGCTGAGTAAAAGAACTCGCGAGTCAGAGGCAAAATGAAAAATAGAAAATTGTTGGAGAATGGTTAGAGGATCAGGGACATGGATTATTGATAAAACCAGATCAATAAAAGAGCTGTGCAGGCAAAGGCCTGCAAGCAAAGGCCTTCATGAGAAAAAGCCTCCATGAGAAAATGCCTGCGTGAGAAACAGGCCTGAGAACAAAAAGGGAGTTTTTAGGAGGCACAGTGCTGTTCTGATAAAGATGGGCTGACCATGAGAAGGGAGGAAAATCTTTAATCTCTCAAGACAAAACATAAATAATAGAAGCTTGCCAAATGTAGTCTTTGATCTAACCCAATTATGTAGAAGTAAGAATGCGCTTTTGTAAGTTTAAACTAATTAAAGAACAGATAAGCTTGTACTTTCACACTATATAAGTGCCTCTGTATTGCTAATAAACGAAGCTTGCATTACCAATCACATTGATTGTCTGCATGTCTTCCCCCACCAGAAAGTGAGCAGAAAATATAACAATTTTCAACACGCACACAACCTTTACCTCCCCCCATCTCCTTCTTCCCAAGATAAGAAGCCCTGCCAGGTCCTTCCAGACTCCCAAAGCTCCACTGGCCAGGAACTGAACAGGCACCTCCTTTCAGATCCAGGCCCCCACCTGCCACCACAGATGGGCTGGTGCTCTGCCTCACCAGACAGGAGCGACACAGTGCCATATGATGCCACTGACAGCTTTTCCAGCTCTGTCACTGGCTCCTCCTAGTGCCTGGCAGAGCCCCAATGGGGGAAACGTCCCAGTGCTCTGGGAAAAACTCTCAAAGAGCCACAGGAACCCCTCAAGCTCACTGGAACAGCTCCTGGGTGCTGCTCTTTTCCTGATTCCTTTCCTCCTCCGGCAGCCAGTTCTCCACTCCCACTGCCTGCCAGCCAGGGCACGCTGCCCAAAGCCACCCCTTGGTAACACCCAGGGGATGCCACAGAACATGCTGCTCAATGTGACAGCAGCTGAATTGCCACCAGTAGGACCAGAACTTCTCAAGACTCATTTTTACAGGCACTTCCCTTCAAATCCAGGCTGGGCTTGGTCCCACCACTTGCTTCTCCCAGCTCCTTCCCAAGAGGCACCTGGAAAAGCTCTGCCCTGCCCTCAGCACATGTGCTGCCACCTCCCCTGTGGTGACTGAAAAGATTTATCTGGCCAGACTTTGGGCTGACAAATGTCTTTTATCAGGTGTACAGCCAAGAGAAGGTAAACTTAGATCCAATAAATTTCCAAATACAATAAATCTGGACCAAAGCAACACTAAACAGGCTCTGCATAAGGCATTTCCTCCACCCATGGGGCTGTCCCATCCCGAAGGTGTGAATACCCCAGGAGGGGTCTGTACCTCAGGAGAGCTCCCTTCATCTTCACCAGCCCCAATGACAATGTGCCAGGGAGTAAAGGCTTTTGGGAACTGCTGCTTACACAAGGGCTTCCTATGCAAGTAACACTGGCCACTGCTGTGGCCTCAGGTTCCAGGCATGGAACCCTGAGGTCACCAGCTGGCCCCTTCTACATGGCCTCTTCTCCCCAGGAGCCTCTGCTCCCCAGGCCCTTGCAAAGGCTCCCAAGCACATACATCTTCCACCAGAGCAACCCCAGTGCCTTCCGAAACCCTGGGTCACTTCCAACCACATCTAGCCAGGGAAGGGAAGTCTCAGAGACAACAGATCCCCATAAGTGCCAGGAAACAGAGGCACAACCAAGGAACTCTGCTCAGCACCTCTGACACAGGGCACAGGGGAGACCTGAGCTCTGCTTTACAAAACACAGAATCCACATAATAAAACAAACCCAAAGAACCCGCAAGTGCAAATGCCCATAATCTTGTCCTTCCTTGCCAGCCCTGAGCCAAGGCAAGGACCTGGCAGGTGTCATCCTTTTCCCCGTGTCAGACACAGGTGATGCCCACCTCCACCTTCATGCCACTGGCACTATCCCACAGCTGCAGAAAATA
Source organism: Corvus moneduloides (assembly GCF_009650955.1). Classification (NCBI taxonomy): domain Eukaryota; kingdom Metazoa; phylum Chordata; class Aves; order Passeriformes; family Corvidae; genus Corvus; species Corvus moneduloides. The sequence goes on from NC_045479.1 coordinate 7,877,066, forward strand.
AAGCTGATGAGAGATTCAGTCAAGCAGCATTACTTTCCCCTTCCATGCAGGATCACATGGCACTTTACCACACAAATTTCCCTATGCTGTCATCCCCCAGCAAATCCTGTCTGCTGCACAGACATTGCTGGCTCTTGCTATAAGCCTTTGGAAAAGCCCTTGGAAGCGACTGGGGCACTGCAGCCACACAAGTTTGACAGGTGACTCCACTGCAGCTCCCGCAGGAGAACTGCCAAGGCACTGCTCCCTGACAGCTCAACAGCCACACTAACTTCTTGTCTCCCATCCCCTTCCCAAAACAGCCACAGGAAGAATGCAGGAACACCAAAGTCCCTACCCCTGGCTGCCTTCGTGTACTCAAGCACTGCACCCGGGGCTTGCGTGAATCTGCCCTGATTAACAAGAAGTTTGGCTGTAGAACCAAATCAAATAATTAAAGACAAGGATAGCTGGTGCCAATCTAACACATGTGCACAGACTTCCTACTAAATGTAATTATGGTATTTCTGTAACACCTTTTTGAGTTTTTCTACCTTCTAATTAGCCCCTGGCAAGCAAGAGGAAGAGTGCAGACACAGCCAGTGCCGAGACCAGAGCAAGGTTCCTCCACAAAGCTGCTCTCATTTGACTCAGGACAACAGCACAGAGCAGAGCTTTAGACTGTTGATCTGTCAGTTATTTCTGGTTTATTAACAGTATCTATAATGATTTATCCAATAGAGACAAAGGGCAGATCTCTTTGCAGACTTTTGCAAAAAAAACCCCCAGCTTTGTACAAAAAAAGTGGCAGTACATTTGTTCTACCACCGGCTGATTTTGTACAGAAGCCCATATAGTCCAGGCACCTAATTATACATGACTCTTACCAGGTGTAACTACCTATTATGCTCACTTCTAGAGCATGTTTTTTAAGAGGTTACCATAATTATCTTATTTAAAAAATTATCACTAGAGAAGTATTTCCTATAGCTCATCCATCTGGTGGTCTCTTTTGAATTACTTTTGCTTTTTCCATTTAAATCATGTTTTACCAAAGTCAATGAAGTTAGTCTTGCTATCCTACAACAACGTCTGAAACCTACAATGTTTCCCTTCCTTCTCCTGCAGCTCCTACTGTTTTAACCTCTCCTGACAGAAACTGCCTCTTCTCTGTGCATCTACAAAGAATTAAAGTCAGACCACAGCAAGATTAATTAATATAATACCATGCAGCACCTAAAAGGACTGCTGGTCATTACTTCTGTGCCTGAGCACAGACAGCCCTGCCAGTCCAAGTTACAAACACTTAATGCACAGCTCATGCATTTAAAGACTTAATTTGGCCCCAATGGTACTCATAGACTTTTGGAATGGGGAGAGGACGGCTCAGGGTGAAGAGAATCCTCAAACACGACTACCAATTCCACAATTTGCAGGAAAAGTTTAGGAAAATGAAGGTGTCAGCTGGTTTTCAAAGGAAAACACAGTACTTCGAGATAAGAAAATGCATAAGAGATGGTTCAAGCTCACCTAGGAAAGGCCTTAAGGAAGAAAAAAACAGCCAAAAGCAGTTCTGGCCTTGCAAACCTCCCCAGCTGGAGAACACAAAGTGGAGGACAAAGCACAGAGAGTAGGGCTTAACAACTCAGTATCTGAAGGGTTTTTTTCAACATTTATTTTAGGGCCCAAAAGTTTAATTATTTCCTCAGTAAAAAAGGGGAGTCAGGGGGGCGGCGGGGGTGGGGATGGCAAGGGGTGTGAAGCACACTACTTCTGCACACTTAAAGCATCAGAGAAAGAGAGACTAATCAGAAGGAGATGAAACAGTGAGAGCAGAGTCAGACAGCTCTAACCATAGTACCTGCACATTTTGAAGGAGCTCCTTCACATATTTAGACATTGAATTCAAAAAGAAACATTCCCAAATGATCCAGGTTGTACAGAAGGCATGAAAACGCAAATCAAAAAACCACCAGAAGAGGGTTGTCTGCCCCCATTACCAACTCTTTTGGTCTGAATAAGTTACTTAGCAGCCCTGCCTGACTATTCCATATGTCATCCTGTCACAGAGACAGATCAGTTTAATAAATACCTTCCAAATATTTCATTTGTACTTAGTGAGAAACATGCTTTAAGCTATTCTTTGTCAAAAATGCTCTCATATGCGTAGATTACGACTCTAAAGTAGTGTAAGCAGAGATGAGCCTAAGAGCATCCATGGAAACATAGGAAAGATACCAAGAACCTATTTAGACACCAATTACCAATATAAGTATCATCAAGTGTCTGGAACTACCACTTGGAGTGTCCGGACAGGACACCACAGAACTGCAGTTTAACGTCTTCCTAAACCATCTCCCCGCTATCACTTTGATCTGCCTTGTTTAATTAAATAGTGACACAAAGAGCTTATTTTTCTTGTCTCCTATGAGCTTCTTGGGATTAACACCGGAGTATTATTCTGCAGCACAATGTCTTACATTGGGTTTAATGATCAAAGTTATACATCCAGTAACTCCACAGAGTTACTAAATGATCAGCATAGAAATACCACAAAGTAGCTAAATTCAGATAATCAAAAACTGCACAGTATGAAATTAAAGAAGAAATATTTCAAATTCTTTCTGTATTACACCCCATAGTAAAACACTACTACAGGGTATTCCTGATGAGGAAATCCCTTGAAGAACACTTTCCTTTTAATTCCAAGGAATACAAAAACATCATGTAAGAACAGTGAGTTAAGCCCAAAGGTTGTTTATTCCAGTATTGTGCTTTAAACAGCTGGCCCTGGAAATGGACAGGGAGGAGTAGAGGATGATGCAGGGGTGGCATTACCTTTCTCCTCAGTACATTTACAGCCCCCAGTGTTTCTGTGCCAGAGACCAGTGAACATGGCAGCTTGTGCTGGACGGCCATTCTAGTAACCTGTTCATCATCTCCTTGGACACACCTAGACTTTCACAACCTACAGTTGTTTGTGACCATGAATACCACAGCTTTTACCATCCAGGAGGTGGTTTTGTTTGGTTTGGGAGTATTTTAGAGGCCTGGGGGGTTTTTTTCCTACCAATTTCCAACTTTAAGCACTGGTTTTATTCACAGAAAGGCACAGTGAGCAATTACTGCCTACACACTGTAGTCACACCATCTACTTCACAAGTATCTTGTGGCACACAGGACCTGAAGCATCCCATTTCCAGGCTGACAAGTCCTACCCTACCAGATAAGTATCCCCCGTACAAAAGTCATCCCCATAGCACCTCTACTGCCCTTCTCTGAACCTTTTCAAGTCTACAATATTAAAGATGAGCAAATGCCATGGAAATTTTTTGTGGCAAAACACTGATTTTAATCTCTTCCCTCACAGCTTCTAACACCTGACATCCTCTTTTGACTGCACTGAACAGGGGAACAATTACAGCTCCTAAACTAGGTAATACCAACTGCTCTGTGAAGACGATGTTTGCTAATCAGCTAAACCCAGTGGCAGAGTTTCTAATGCAACAAGTTTTGGGGCACAAACATGCCTTTCCACAAAACTACTTCCTCTTTTCCCTTGCTCTTCACATCTCATTGCAGAACTGTAGCACAACTAAAAGGAAGAACCTTTATGCACAGGCAGAACAACAGTGCAGATTTCAAATGTGCTCATGCACAAGTGGACACATTACCAGGCCTAGAAGAGGGTACATTAGAGCTTCTACAGGCAACACTTCAAACACAACCAGGTGTGAAACTGCATAGCTTTGCATCAAGAAAATCCATCCCAGAGCTCTTCACTTTGACTGCATCTTTATCAATACCTTACATAGGAAAGCTCAATATTTAATATGCTTTAATTTTCCAAGATTAAATTTACAAAAACCCACAGCATCAGCAATGGAAACAATTCCAGCCACCTGAGGAATACCCTTGACACTGAAGAGCAGTCAACCAGTACAAGTTTCTCAGCTGCCTCCCTTGCTCCTAAGATCTTGTACAGCCGTTTCTGAATCCAAACAATTCTTTTCTGCTATTTTATGTTTTACTGAATTTCACCCAAGAGAGAAGGCATTCACAGAAGTAAACCTGAGTGTGGCTTTAGGCACATCTGCAATGCACAATGAAAGGAGAACAATACACAATACAAAACGGTTCTCTTAAGGACCAAACTGCTTTTTCTATGGCTAATTGAGCACCTCCTTATATAGAAAACAGCTAAAATCCAGTAGAACAACTCCCATGAAGAGCTGTTACCTTATGAGGAAGGGACAACATGGTTCAACTACCAGAGTTAACAAGCATCATCTTTCAACTTTGGGGTTTTTCTCTAACTATTTTCTTACCAAGCTAACATTTTCTGCCCAGTATTCATCTCACCGTTCTAGATACCAATAACATGTCTTATCTACATCCTCAACTGCTTTCTGATGTACTTGTGGTTGCTTCAGAAAACTTCAGCTTCTGGAATGCTTTTAATTCCATTTTCTGAACTTCACATATGATCTGCCACTGTGATTACCTCTACCACATTTGTCTTCCCTTTGTTTTCTCTCATGGAGAGGAGCACAGAATGACTTTGGGGAAGTCCAGCACAAGTTCATGTACTATTTAAGCTGAAGACACGTGAAGAGAGCAACTCATGCTAAGGTTTACACAACAGCCATGCTGTGTCACATATTACAGTTTTATACATATTACTGGAATGCACTTAATGCTGGCCGCCAAAATGCAAGGGACACACAACTTTTTGTGCAATATTTTGAAAGTTCACTAAAAGTGACAGAGAAAGGTATAACTGAACATGCTTGAGATTGAACACTGGCCACAGAGTTTGGCTGTGGCTTCAGAGCTTCTTCAAATTTGGACCCTTTGATTCCTCACATCCTGGAAAAAACCAGTATTGCTTATTTGTTACTTCATTTCATGCAGGTAGTGAGAATATTGAAGAAAAATAAGTGTTCACTTGCACAAAAGCATCAAGAAGTCTCCGTGTTTGGACTCTGGGCACTGCAGTTTTCTCCTTTATTTTACTTGCGATGGTTTCTGTGTTACTCAGAAGTGGAAGGTGGGAGAGAGATTACTTTCTTTCATCCACATTGTTGGGGTTTTAGGAGCTCCCCTGGTTTTTTTTTGGTTTTTTTCTGTTAAAGGATTTTTCCCCCATACATGTTGCTAGGGGAACAAATGGCCAGGTGCTTAAGAAGAACAAAAGACCTGGCTGCTCTTTTTTGTTTCACCTGGGTGTGTGGTCAGTCCGTCTCAGCGTTCGGAGAGAGAGGGAAGCTGCTTGTTCTTCGGCCGTTTTTTCTTTCTGCCAGAGCAGCCCCGGGATCCCAAGCCTGCCTTCCCTGCCCCGCTGGTGGCCAGGCTGTGGCCACCCTGCCCTACTGCTGCTTCGAGCCTTCGCTGTGTTGTAGCTCTGCTTGCCCTGCCTGCCCAGACCTCCGGGGGGTTCCCCGCTTGGATACATCTCATCTGCCATCCAGGATTTGTGCTCGTCCCTGCTGTTCCAGCCTGCTGTTCCCGAGGGTCCGGCCGGACACCGGGATCGGCTGCCCAGGGGTTTGTGAAGCCTTTGTCCCATCCCTTCCCGGGATCCCAGGGCACCAGTGCCGTGTGCTCCCCGAGCTCGCTCCGGAGCGCCCCCTGCAGCCGCGGGGGAACCATCGCACCTGCCCTGCTCACCGGGAGCCGCCAGCGCCCCTGCCGGCTGCGAGCGGAACTGCACCCGAGGGGAAAGGGCCTGACAGCCGAGAAGGGATGGACTGGGTTTGTGATTGTTTGCTGTTACTGCCATAGTTACTGCTGTTTGTTTGACTGGTTATATATATATATATATATATATATATATATATATATATCATAGTAAAGAACTGTTATTCCTATTTCCCACATCTTTGCCTAAAAGCCCTTGATTTCAAAATTATAATAACTCGGAGGGAAAGACAGGTTGCATCTGCCATTCCAAGGGAGGCTTCTGACTTCCTTAGCAGACGCCTGTCTTTCAAACCAAGACACACATTTATTTCAATTCTCCATTTCCATTTTTACCTGCACTTCTTCCACAGCAGAAAATTGCTGTACAGCATCACTGCTGAGAAGACAAACACAATCTCCTCTAGAAAAAAATTTTGTAAAATATATTCCTAAAGTTCACACGTCTTCCTGCAGGTCTCTTCTTTACTGTTACATCATATGCTGAGCAAACCATCATTTCAGTTAACACTCACCATTGAATCAAAGCCCATATAATTTAAAAGCATAAACTACTATGTACCATCTACAGATTTCCACTTTGAAAAGTGAAATTCAAATGGCACCATAGCAGCATGAGAAATACTTTCCAACAAGAGTAACCCTAGAAGATAAATTTAAAGAAAAATCATCAAATATCGCAGGTCAGTACGAGACACCAAATAAAGACAGCATTTTACAGGTGGCAGTTTACTTTCAATATCTAATCCTAGCAAGGGTCAATACAATGGAAAGGATATGGTTACGTGCTACTGAATTGCAGTGCACAGAAATAATAAACCCATTTTCATCCAACAGTCGTCAGCTACTTTGCTGTACTTCAGTCTCTTAAAGCATGTGGTAGTTCAGTTCCCTAGAAACTGCACCCAAACTTCTCTCAAACCATGTGCAATTCCACAAAGGACTGCAGCATCACCTCCACAGATTTTATTTACTCATTAGGGAAGCACCAGAGGAATCACCTTGTTATGCCTTTCATAAGAAACTACTGCAGAAAAGCTGCTGTGTTTCAGAGCTGGCCTGAGGATTTAGTGCAGGTGAAAACATTCTCCTTCAATGGAGGCAACCCCACTGGATGCAGACACTTTAAACCCAGTGAAAGAAGAACAAATGGTTACACATTTCCTACTGCTGCTTCCAGGATTACCCAGCGACAGTCCCAAACTTTCCAAGACCTTAATCCAATCTCGAAAGGTCACTTGGCAACTTACAAAGCATGCTGGCACTGCTGGAGTGCAGAAACTTGTCTATAACAGTACAAATGTGTGTTTTTCACTGCTAAATTACATGCTATTTTTGTTCTCTGCCAAAGCAATCCCTCCAATCAAAGGTTGCTACTTCTGTAAATTTATGACATCCAAAGTCTCTGTTTTCACACTTAATAAATACTACTACTGTGGTAGATCAGGTAAAACCAGCAAATTGTATTTTTGAAGTATTCCAGCCTCACAAAACTACAAAAGACTGTGGTTATTACTGATAATTTCATGTACGTATCTCCACCAGTACCTTATCTTTGCCCAGGCTGCTAGTTAGCAACGTGCTGCCAAGGCAGAAGGAAGGAGTAGTTATCACAACAGCAGTTTGCAGAGAAGCAGAGTTATTTCCTACCCATACTTACTATCACAGGCTGGTATTTTCCAAATTCTGTTTCTTTTCTGGTTAGAAACATCAGCAGCATCTTTCTTAGTGAGCACTTGGCAACTTTATGCTGGAAGCCATAATTTTCACTTACCTTCGACACCACAAACCCACTCACTTCTAGAAGTTGACAACCAACACTTTCATCTATCTTGCAGCCAAGATTTTAAAAAACCAACTTTGATACTGCCATCTTTCAGCTGGGTGTCCAACTTGACATGCACACGTAAGACAATCAGTCTAAAGAAGGATGTATTTCTTTAAAAAAATTAAAAAAGCCCGTTAAAAATCCCAGTTTAGGTTGTTCAGAGTTGGGTTGTCCAACAGAGGGTCTTTGCCAGCGACTAGATATTTCAGCTAATTAGGCATCGCTCCCTTTAGCATTGACATTACTGTTAATGCAGGTTTCTAAGACAACAAATATAGCTGTTTAGCTAGAAATAAAAGTGAACTGCCTGCCCACTCACCTACATCCTAGTAAAATCTCCTCTTACGGCAAATGCAGGCCACTCTCTTTAAGCAAATCACAGTCATGCACGGAAGAAAAATGTTTCCTCTAACAGCTGATCACTTTACTGTGAAACCAGCAAACGGTCAAGGGAAGCACTCCCAGGCTGTCATGCAGGCAGTGCAGGTTTGGAGACCATCGATCCCCTTATCAGCACCACAGGTTTTCATGCTGCAGGCACCTTGTACATGTGAGGAAAGAGACAGTTTCTTGACAGCCCCAAGTAAGGCACAATAATTTAATTTAGTCCACAACCAAACAACTGGAAACAAGAAAAAAACTGGCTCTCTGGGGAAATGGTCATGGGAGGGGAGGGGAGGGGAGGGGAGGGGAGGGGAGGGGAGGGGAGGGGAGGCAGAATTTTAGTAACAGATGTGACATACTACCTTCAGTCAGAGAGAACCCAAAAAACTGCCCTAAAGCCAGTACCCTACTCCTTAAGGGAGAGCAACTACTGCAAAGCTGCTGCTCTATTTCATAAACAGAGGTTCAGTCTTCCATTACTATTTTAGCTACAGAAAACATGCCATCCCTTTCCACTGGTAACCAGCATCACTGTCCCACTGTCTTCTCCAAAGGGGAGACTTGCACAGCTACAAATCCCTACAGACCTGGAAAGCTTGTACATGGGTGTACTACAGCAACCTGGCCAAGGCCACACAATACTGGGCTAAAGAGTTAAGACAGTTCCAAGCTTTTTGCCTCCAACCTGCAACATGACTATTGTTTGGCACTTCAGCTCTGCTTCTTTCCCCCTCCTTCCCTCCCTGGGTCTCTCCCACCCACCAATAACCCTCAACAGGCACTCTCTCCAGGCCAAAAAGAGTTACAAAAAATGGTTTATAAACAACCAGAGAAAGTCACAACCTTTATCTACTGAGAAATCACTTCTTCTATCTCATGACAGTTACAAGGTCTCAAGTGGGAACACGTGAGCTGAAAAAGGAAGGTCTTCCTTACAAAATTCCTCAGCACAAGCACCACAAGGCAATGTCTTTTACTGCTTTTCCCCACCACTGGGCTTACAAACATCCTCCCCATAGATTTTGATTACATAGTTCACTGCCTTTTGATGTTGCAACTACAGTTTAGAAGTAAAGAATAGAAATCTTAATATTCTTCTATTCAATCATTAAAGCACTGAAGCATAGATCCTGCATTTGAAGAGACACACCAAGGATTTAGATACAGCCACAATAAGTCCAATTTCCCCCTATCCTTTTGTTTTCTGTAAATTTTAGGAAATGCCCTCAACCTCAGGTTTCAGAGACAGTGACAAGAAAGTACAAATTTTTACTCGTTGCATTCTTCACGGCATTTTGCTGAAGAAACATTTGTGATTCCCTTCAAAGTTTCTTACCAGAAAAACAGACAGAGGAAGGACATGTTTACACTTGATTTTCCCCTTTTGCCCCATTCAGAACAATACAGAGTGAAAAATTTGAACCCGGACTTTTCTTCTTTTCTGGCAGTTGTAGAAAATGACTCAAATTGGAAAGGAACTCAGAATTCCAAGTTTTTACACAAAAAATCACAGACCATTCTGTATTTTTATTTTTGTTAAAAAAGCAGAATTTATGTTATTTACAGGCCAGGTGGTGCTCCTGGCCATGTCACAGGAAGGAACAGAAGACAGCACAGCTTCCAGGAACAGGACACTAGCCTGCTCCAAGTGCAACTCTGACACTGCTGGCACCAGCTACAGCAGCCTCAGAGCAAAATATTAGAGTGAGCTTCAACACAGCAAGTCTAAATTTTTAATCTCTTTATTTTGGAGACACCTAGAAATGTTACTTTAGAAATGAATTCAAGACAACAAAACTGTAAAACTGGCAAACAGCGTACTTGGGATCTTACACTTTGCCTGCCTTTCCACTTTTCCATTTGAGACTCACAACCACATTTTCCCCACTGGCTTCTAGGAACAACTAGATGCACTCAAGTGTGGAACAAGTGCAAAAGGTATCATTCTTCCATTCAAAAATATTTCTGTTGTGTCACAGGATTAATGCATTGTATTAAATATGACACATACGACTACTTAGATATCTATCACCAAATGAGTTAGCCTGACAGTTGTTGAACAGAAGAAATTAAAAAATCTCATAAGAATTATTCTGGTCCTGTAACATTTTTAAAGCATCTAATGCAAATCTTTAAATCTTTGTTCCTTTGTTAACTGAAAGAAAGGAAAAACCACTAAGGAAGAACAATCCAGAATGAATCTGCAGAGTCAGAGCAAAGAACTCAGCATAACATAATCTACGCTTTTAATTTCAAAGATCGAAGAGGATGAAATCAGTTTCCCTTTAATAATGTAAAATATGGGCTACTAACAATTCAAATGATGCTTTGAGTAGAGTTTAGTCACCCTCGTTATGAAAAACATGTTCAGACCTTCATTATTCAGGCAGAATTAAATTACTCATTAAAAACAAACAAAAAAAAGGTACTTCAACATTCCTACAAAGTATATAAAAAGCTGTATCATCATTATTCAGATGTCACCTGGGTTTATAGAGCTTTATCTCCAAGTTGTACTGCCATGAGCTTGCTGCTTTCCTTATGAAAGGATGAGATCAGGTAATCACTAAGCAGGAGTGACCCTCATGAGGCAATAAACTCATCTCCTCAAGATCAATTATTTCAATCACACTGAACGCCCTGTGTATTATTGCAGAGCACTGAGTTTTATGGAAATTTGAAACCCACCTCTTAGGGTCCTTTAAGGCAGGTAAGTAAACATATCCCTTATTGGAACTGTAACGCTGCTAGACATTCGAGATCTCCTGTATCTGCTCTCCAACAACACAGAGGAATACATTTCTAGTGAAATCCTTCGCAGCTCTTAGCAGAATGTTATAAATCCATTTCAAAACACTTCCCTCATCTGCACGGTGTTTCGGAATCTCCAGGCAATTAAATCAAGCTCTTCATAGTGGAAAGATAGCTCAAGCTTCACTGGCATTTTAATCCATTTCTCAAGTTTCTGCTGATCAAAGCCCTGCAAGGCAGGACCAAGAACTCTCAACACACTTCTACCTTTTATCCAAGCTTGGCAGTTAGACATGCAAACAGAGTTAAAACTACCTGCGTTACTTCCAGACATAGATAATCAGAAGTAATCTATCTTCCACCTCCATGTGCTCAAAGGAAACCCCACCCAAGTGTTCACTGATACTCTACAGAAGACCCGACACAATGCAGTACCAACAGATCAATAAAATGGGAGCAACACCTAACACAATATTCCTGACACTTGAAATCACTCTGGGCATGGACACAGGGAAATTCCTGACATGGGGCCTTTGCATGGGAACTTATGAAGAGCTGGGTCACTATTGAGCCATAAAGATTTTCATCAACACAAACAGCAAAACTAGGGGTAGTCTTGGCCTGACTCACTGAGCATCTCTTGCCTAAAGAGGAGGGACAAAAAGCCCAGTGATGTCATTTTCTAGAAGGAAACACAGCAAATTTCAACAGGTTAGGTCACCTCAAATGCACTTTTGCATATCCAGCACACTGTTGTATCTGGAAACAACCCAGAATGCTTCAAATGTGAAGGACTAATGATTGCCTGCCGTCTGCTCTGCTTTCTGACATAGGAAAGAAAATTATGCAAAAAATATTCTGAAACATCTAATGCAGCCTCAATTCCAGCACCAGAAGCTGTTTCCTCACTGCTGTGGCAGGACAGATACGGCTCCAAAATGAATTGCTCTTCACATCACAATACATTACTTGCCTGCAAAATACTACATTCTCCTAAAGGGATTTAACTTGTGGCCCCTAATGAAATATGTCTAGGGAACCCCCAGAGTAAGAAGATAAAGAATACTACTGTTTTCAGAGTTCCATTTCTGCATAGTACTGTCTAGAGACAAGATGAACCAAAACCTCAAAAAACAAGAACTTCAGTTTTAAAGCATTGAAATTGCAGAAAACCCTATAAATCTTCACACATATAATTTGTGCCTTAAACAGTAAGAATTCAGGGGAAAAAAATTACTTAGGACTGTTGGTGCACCTGACTAACTTCAGCCAATGGAACTACCGCTGCAGTGTGACCAGGTGACCACAACTCCACAGCAGCAGCAGCATGATGCTGAATCTGCTGTTCCTGTATTCTGACTGCATTTTATCTCCTGCATAGAGAAAGGTAAACAAAACCCTCTTTAGGATCACACGCCCCCAAAAAAGAGTAATCTTGATTCCCTGAAATTCACTGTTTAACCCAAGGGACTGCAGACAGACCAAAACCAGCTTCTTTCACATACTTTTGAACACTGTCTATAGAAAGCAGCTTCACTATTCAGTGGGCTCCTGACACCATGAACTGATTTTGTGCAGACTTTCTCTTTCTACCTTATTGTTCACTTCCTGGTAATACTTAAAATGTCAGTGAGCTGCTACCTGATCCTACTGAGACAGTTTACAAGGATGAGCAGATGCAACCATCATTACTAACTATTTAACTGCAGGGTTTTGGTTTTCCAGAAATGCAGCTGGAATATAAGACACAGTGTATTTCACCTATTGAAGAGTCTGCATCCTCTGAGCTTTTTCTGTTGATCAGCACCCTGAACACTAACAGTTAGAGGGGAGACCAACACACTTCATTCTTCAAGAAATTCCAGTTTTCATTTCTTGGAAAGAATCCAAAGAGATAGAATGTTAAACCTTTAAAAGATCCATCCTGAAATTTATAGGTAAGATGTGTCCTAATCCCTAAGACAAACCTCCCATCCATCTTAAATTCCAAAACAGAACTCAGACTTCCAAATGGATTTACGGCTTAGTACCTTACTAAAAATTTAGGGTACACTACTAGAACAACAAAACTAAGCAGCTAGGGTTACTAGAGCTACAGTACTACATAAATAAGAGATAGGTGTTCTCAAATACCCTGACTGTTCCCACCATCAGGCTTATGGATCCATAATTCTGCCTGGAGGGACACTCAAAAAAAAAAAAAAAAAAAAAAAGGGGGGGGGGCGGGGTGGTCCAGCAACTTCTGCTAGCATCCAAAAATGAACACCAGTATGCAATGACTTAGAAACTTAATTGTTCATTTTGGTAGGGCAACAATGTTCTGCAAGGTATTTTGTAGGGATTTTTGGGGGGGGGGGCGGGAGTGTTGGGTTTTTTTCTAGTTTTTAAAAGAATCTTGCCTCTTTACTTCAGCATCTCCAGTCTGACTTTGACAATTAGAGCATGCACACTCCCAAGCAGGACATGAAAAATCTCACAGGCTTTCATCTCTATTAAAATGAAAGAATAAACTAATAGCCCAGCTGTTTAAAAACGAAGTGAAATCTGTAATAAAAAATAGTCTGTTATATTATCGATGTGGCATGGAATATCTGCCACAATCCAGACAGAAGCTAACCTTCACAGCCACATGACAAATCCCTGAATACACCGGTGAGTGATGGAAAGCCTGACAGGCCATTAGTGACATCAGCATGAATAGGGTTCTAAGGAACAATCAAAACAGAATTTTAAATTAATCGCCTTTAAAAGACAAACAAAACCAAACATAAAAACCCCACACAAAAAAAGGTATTAACCCTGGAGGGCTGCAGGCCTAGCATTTAGCCACAGATTGCCATTCTCCATGGCCTGATCCTACAGGGACACTTCCACTCTCGACTGTAGAAGTGACAGGATGGGATCCCAGAACACAAAGCCCTTGGACAAGCAGAAACACATTCCCATCCCCCGGCCAAAGCCACCAGATCAAAGAGTTTGCTCCACCTGTGGTTCCTCCTACACCATCCAAGTGCTCAACTACACATCAAATGTCTACATGCGTTTTTTGATTGCAGAAATTTCTTCCAGACTTTTTTTCAATGCCAGCAACAACAACAAAAACCAACAAAACAAACCAGCTTCAAAATCATCTTTCACACTGCAATTTCTTTGCTATTTGCTCATCTTTCTCCAACTACAAATCTGAGGTTCAATACCTCAGGGTATTTACCTGAGGGTAAACTGGTTAAATCACTTTGACTTCAAAGTATCTACTTTAACTCTGATTTACATAATCTGTTCTGATCTTGCATTGTGTTTGCACTTTCTAGAACTTTTGCTGGAAAGAAATAGATTCTTCCTGGTTGCAATGTTGTGGGGGGTATTTTTGGTTTTGACTGATTAGGAAGCTACTCTATAAACACTTTTTTATTTTAATATTTGTAAGTTTCTTACATTAGTATCTTTTTTTTTCTCTTCAGTATTTGACTATACATTTTTTACTGAACATTTCATATTCATTAGCTGCAAAACACTTTATAAATAGGGCAAAAGAAATAGTGTAAATAACAAGTTAAAAGTAATAAAAAATGTATTTTAAACTGCAATCAAATTGTTCTAAATTAAACAAACTCATTACAGGCCACATTACCCATAGTTGGTGAATTTGGCTGTATACATCCCTCAAGTTTTTGTCACGACAGATGTGATTTTCATACCTTCTTGTTATTGACAGATCAAAAGTAAAAAAAGCTTCTCAGCTTTTATAGTTTCTCACCTGTGACTGCACAACTCTCTGAACTAACTCCAAGAACCATGAATGAAGAATGTTTTGTGTCTGCTGGAAAGTGACTCCTGTCAAACCAGTTCTATGCTGCAGAAATTCTCTGCAGACACTTCCACCTACTCTGTGGATACACTTTCTTCAAAGTTACAGATGAAAATATATCCTTCTTGAATATTATAATTTAAGTAAAAGTTACTACACTATGAAGAAGGTAAGGCCTGAATCTAGTAATTTCAAATCCAAATTAACCCTCCTTTTAATTTTTCATTTTAACCTCTTTTGTTTTCCAAAAATTTCTTCCCCTGTTCTTCATCCCTTTACCCACATTATGTTTCCATCACAGGGACCAGCATTTACTGTATGCCACCTCACCTTCCCTTCTCTCAGGAAGGCTGAAGAATTCTTTCTAGGTCTTATTCATCAAGGCAATGTGGCCCATGTATCATGCCACAGTCTTTTCTCACATGATGAGCCCTGAGGTTTGTGCACTGCTGCACAAACAAGTCCAGGCAACCCTCTGGCTTTGAGGATGAACATTCCTGCTTCTGCTGCCCCCATGCCAGGTACACCCTCGTCTCCTTAACAGCCATTCAAGTCCCAGAACAGCCCCAGGGCTGCCAGGAAAGCAAGCACAAGAAACTCTCATGACAGGTAAGACTATTGGGCCTCTCTGCTGGCACCTGGAACAGGTTCCCGTTACACACCTCAGTTTTCAGCTGCTTGTTAAAGCCCCATGTGCTGCACTCCACAGGGCATTCACCTTCTTTTCAGGATCCCTATGACTTCTCCATTTTTCACCCACTACATGTCTCCATTACTGACCAGCCACAGTTCAAGAGATTCGGATCTATCTATTTACTTTTTCTTACTCATTCTAAGTTCCAGTACGAATGAAGTCACACCTCCACCCAAACCCACTCTACTACTCTAAAAGCAGGGCAAATTCTCACTGAAAGACAGAAGGACAAGGAAATTAAGCATCTGAAAATGTTACACAGTAGTATCAGGAACCACCAAAAATAAAACATTCCTGGTTCAGGGGTTTGGTCAAAAGGTAACTTCAGAGCCTTACATGCAGCCTGGCTGAGGAGACACACAGCACATCTATCATTCCCTCAGGAGGAGAAATATTTTGCCAGAGAAATGTTGTAACCAACAGCATTTCAGAGGGAGCTTAGTGCACAACACCAGAGCAGTACTGTACAACTGGGTGACACGAACATCCAGCCAAGAATTCTTGGAGAGACATCACCCTTCCCAGCTTGGTAAATAATGACATGAGTCATTATTTTGAAGTGCTACCTTTTGTACATTACACAAATAGGACATTACAGAAAATCCCCACCATACAAGGGGATTTACACTTTTGAACAAAGCCTGTCCAAATGCTTATGTGACATTCTTGAAACAAAGCAATTCCTCTCACCAAACCTCAGCGTCAGCAAAAACAGCAGTTTCTTCCTCCTTGGGCTCACTTCTAGGAAATACACAAAAGGAGAGAGGATGGCCAAGTTATGACCCATTGAGTCCCATTTTATTGTTGAGGGATTAGCAGCACCTAGGGAAAAGCCACTGTTGGAGTCTTTTCCAGCTGATTTGAAGAGAACTGAAAAACAACAGGTTTCACCTACTGATACAGCTCAAAAGGATATGGCCATTACCAAAAACCCCACCATGAACATAAAACCAGCTGTGGGTGTGCAGGTCCTGAAGTCCCACAGGTTATGTGCCACCCAGGCACAAAAGGCAGACAAAATCTCTGCGTTAATCACTTGAACCCAGACAAGACTGTGACTACTTTCATGACTTCTGAACTTGAGGAAAACCCTTTACATCTGCTGTGCTGCCAGAGCCCAGCATACTCCAGAACAGCCCAGGCTATTCCAGCTGTGTTGCATGCCTTGCAACAGCATTCACTAGTACAGAGCAGACACGCATAAATTTAAGCCACAGAATTACAGCTTGGGTTCATCTACAGTTTCAACCAAGCACCACTCCAAAAGCTCAGTATTCTTCCTAAGGGAGGTATTTAAACAATTTACTAACCTGGCAACAATCACAGCATAGGGGAAATAGCTCTTATTAACTGGGAATGACAACGTTATGGATCAGGGAACACGCAGCACTCTGCAAAATGCACATCTCCACACAGGAACAGACATACATGAGCAAGTCTCTACAGCCACGAGCAGCCCCTCAGTGCCACCAGCTAAGCAGCTTTCCTGAAGCTTTCCTTTCAAGTCTTCATCTGGTAGAACAGAGGTACACTGTCCTATTCCTCATGTGACTATCCCAAAGCTACTCAGCAGGACTTCCCATGATAGGTTATTGTGGATGTGTGTTCAAACACAAGCAGAGAGGAAGTATCCGCACGGTCTTACCAGCTACCACAGTTTTTCCCTTTTCCAATTTCAGCAAAAGAAAGTGATGGTGGTATTTCTCTTCCCTGGGAGTATTTATCTCACATTCAAACATGAGATGGCCAAATAGGACCTGACAGAAGCTTTCCAATGAATGCAGTCTCACAGGCATTTAGATTTTGTGGGATTTCTCCCGTTTTGTTTACAATTTCTTTGCCACAACATTTTACTTACTTTATTAGGGCCTGTAACATTTCAACACCACATTACAGCACACAGAGCCAATTCCATTAGAAAAAGGCATAAAAAACAAAGAATCATTTCTCTTTGTTCACACAAGATTTCACTCTGTGGCAAAGCAAAAAGAAAGAACAGAGAACTCACTCCTTCCCAGGGAGACCACAGCAAGCACTGGCAGACAAACTCATGTATAAAGGCAGAGAACCAGAGATTCCCCATGTCAATCCACACACCTCACAGCCTGTAAGACCTGAATAAGAACTTATTCTGAGCTTTTAACAAAGACTCAAAAATGGAGGAGACTTTTGGGGCCTTATAAATGAGCTGAGGAGGGAGGAGTCATTAATAAAGGCACCATGGAAGAAACAAGTGTTGCACATCACTTCTCATCATTTCAAGCTCTGCCCCTGCAAGAACTTCTGGATATTCATCCCCTCAGAACATAGGTCCAGTCCTGGCTACACAGAAGCTTTGAATAAGGTAGACAGAAATTCTGGATGTGAAGAACAATTTCCATGATCTCTACTGCTGCATATAAAAATTAGTAATTTCTATTCACTAGCCTGGCCAGAAGAGTTTCCTGATGTGAACAATTTTGGTTAAGGAGCTGTCATACCATTCTGTTGCCTAAAGTCGACTGAATTTCAACCTGAAACTTCTGTTTTACAGTGCATAAGCTTTGCCAAAAGCTAAATAAAGACGTGCCATGTGAAATCTGCATCAACCAAGATGAAAGTAAACAAGACAGAGCGCTACAGAAATCCTCCACGGTTTAAAAAATTAACTGACCTGCAAGAGCCACAACGTTCTGTGCTTACTAGACCATGGCAAGTGGTGTGAAGTCATTTAAACAGAGAAGGGAGGTGTCAGGCTCAAAATCTCTAGAGAGCGTCTGAGAGCCGCACAAAAGCGAGCATTGGCAAGAAGCATCAAAAATCGGTTCTGTTTCCATCCCAAAACACACGATACGTAGTTTACACTTAAAAAACACAATATGGGCTGATGTGCGCGGTGCCTTCTGACCATTTTTCTCCAAGGGCGTTTCAGACAATAGAGCAGGGGGATGAGCCCGAGAGGCGCCCGGGGGCTCGGGAAGGCAGGAGGGCCCCTCCCCGTGCCGGCGGAACACAACAGGTGTTGTTGACAGCGAACCGGGCGCGGTGTCGGGCCGGAGCTGCCGCTCCCTCCGGGGGCTCCCGGCGCCGGTGCCGCTCCCCGCCCGCCCCGCCCGACTCACCGAGGCCGCTGATGTCGTGCCGGAGGCCGGCGCGGCTCCGCTCCTCCGCTATCGCCCGCAGCATGTGCCGCAAGGAGCGGTCGGGCTCACCGTCCGCCTCCCCGTCCCTCCGGGCACAGGCCATGCTGCCGCTGCCGCCGCCGCTGCCGCCGCCGCTGCCGCCGATGAGCTCATGTCAGGCCGCCGCGGAGGCGGCACCCGGCGCTCCCAACACGGGAATGACCAGGAGTCCTCCTGATCCCGCTGCCCCCGCCGCTTCCCCCTTGAGAAGTTTCCCGGGCGTCGCCGCCGGCCCCTTCCCGGGACACAGCGATCACTCGCACCGACGCTGCCCGGCCGCACTCCGCCGCTTCCGGCTACTGCGGCCGCCGGGCGGGACCAGCAGGGCCGGGATCCGCCCGGACACGCCCACAGGGCGGATCTGCCACCGACCGTCATCCTGGGCAACCCATCCTGCATCCCTGACATCAACCAGCATCCTGGGAAACCCATCCTGCATCCCTGACAATCCATACTGCATCCCTGACATCAACCAGCATCCCGGGAAACCCTTCCTGCATCCCTGACATCTAACGACTGTTTCCGGTCAGGCTTTCTGGACACCTTCTTCACTATTCTTCTTTCTCACTATGTCCCACAGATTTGTCTACTCTTACTGCAGGCAGATCTCTCCTGCCCACCCCACTGATGTCATAGATGAGCTGCTGCCTCCTTCTTGCTCTCCTGTTCCCATGTGCCCCCTGTGGGGACAAAACCCAACCTAAGGTGTCCGCTGAAGTCTCTACCAAGATCTGAGTCACCTCAGTAGCATCTCTTGTGTAAATAATGAATGGGTGATCTCAGGGAATAACCCAGGTTGTGCTGCAGAGATTGAATCCTACGTCCTCCTGCAGCTGCTGGTGGTTGTGCAGAGCAGATTCCAACAATGGCCAAAACTTCCTCAAAAATTAAGGATTTTCCAAGCCACAGTTGGAGAGCAATACCACCACCTGCTCAGTTCTCCTGCAAACAATTCGCTCAACATTTTTTTTTTTTAATAATATTGCTTTAGGCTCTCCTTAGATCCTAAAAATACTGTAAAGGCCTAGGCAGACTTCTTTTCTCTGAAGCCCCATTTGAAATTTGGCAGGCCTTGCAAGTGGTGATGGGAAGAAGCAAAAGGGTCAGAGGACTTCAAATGTGAGTTGACAGCATTTGAGAGTTGGGCTTTTTGCTACAGCATAATAAGAAAGAAAAGTTTTCAAATACTGCATGTCTATTCTCCACAATGGCATATATTTACCCCATGTTGCCAATTTCAGTTTCATGTCAGCTTTTGACACCAATAAACTAACAATCAGACACCTGCTGAATGCAGTTTACAGCCATGCACTCGTTTCCTGTGACACCAATGTAGGTGAGTATTTTCTGTGGAAGGCCCTTCTACTGAATTGTACAGAGGAGAGAAATTTGAAGTTGATGTAGCGTTTTGCTAGTAAAATGATAGCTCTTTCACAAAGCAGTAGAAAACAGGGACATACAATCTCAGGACTTAAGCACCTCTTCCCTTGGAGAGAATGAAGGTTTGCAGTCACATGCTAGCCCTGTAAATGAATTATTTGCCCCATGGGGAAGAGCAACAGAAGACTGTCCTGTACTGTTACCCTCCAAGTTGTTCCCGACATTGTCAGGAGGAATGATTCTCTCTGCTGCCAGAGAAGCAACAGTCTCACTTCCTTCATGCCACGCTGTACTCATTAAGGATTAGATGTCTTTCCCCTGAAGATTGCTGCTGGATCCCAACAGCACTGTCTCATTGAGGGCACATGGGAACACTTGTGTCACCAGCCAGTAGACAACCCTGCAGCAGTTTCTCCAGTCTCCAGGAGTTCAGCCTCTCTGCTGTGCCCTGAACATTATCTGTAAAGTTCCAGCCACCCTGCTTTAAAAAAGCAGTCAAGGAAACCTGCTGCTGCCCTATCCAGGTCTTTTGTAAAATGAAAAGGTATTCCTGCCCCTTCTTAGTTCCCCAGCCTACCTTCTACTTTCTCTGGCTTCTATCAAAACATGCCCATGGAAAAAAAATGCAGATGTTTTCCTTCCTGTAGGCTTCCCTAGCCAAACATACCTCCTAGTAGATCACAGCACTTGACCAGAAAACAGAGGAATAAAGTTTGTTTTCTTAAAGAGATTATCGATTAAGTACCCTTAGGATCAGTTTGAATCCTAGAATACTAATTGATTTTGGTTTTTAAGAATCCCACAGTACATTGCAAAACAAGAAACCACTCTGTCTAGCCAAAGTCTTGACAGAGAGGGGGATTTGTATCTGATCTTTATATATTGGTCCTAAAGATCTTCTTCAGTGATACTTAGCATGATGTTATCACTACAATGGGCACCAGGAGCACTATCTGACCATGCACGCTCTCACTGAACTCAATTGTGCACAAAATCTTCTCTTACAAACCGTAATGGGTGTTATGGTCCTGAGGGCTCTAAAAAGCCTTAATTGCCCTGATCACCCTCACCTGGGGCCTCCTTTCCCAACCCCCCCCCAGACTGGGGTCCCTATTTAAGCTCAGCCCTGAGGCCCTTTGGAACATGTGGTGGTCTCTGGGTGTAGTTCAGTTGTGGTTGCTGTTCCTCTGGCCCTTGAGCTGCAGGCTCCTTGCTGAGCTTAGCCCCAGACCTGCCTCCAGACCCTGGAGGCGCCTTTGGGCCTGAACTCTGTTTTACCCTGTTCCCTCACTGAGGTTCTGTTATGCTAAGCTGTGGACCACAAAGGCCCTGCCAACCTGGGAGTGCCTCTCCAGGGAGGTTTTAAACTGCACAGTGCCCTAATGATAGAGTCCTGTGCTTTCTTATATAACAATGCACTTCACATCCTGATGTAAAGTATTGATTAACAAGAGGGATAGGCCTTGGGGCAGAGACTGGGCTGGATTCATTTTTGTAACTTAGGATGTGTGTTCTATACAGCAGAAAGGTAAATACAAAAGCCTTAGGCTATTAAAAATATCTAACTGGCTTAATGTTGTGGGGTGTTTCTTTTGCACTAGTTGATAACAATCATCTTTGCTATGCAAAAGTCATATAAGTTATTCATATATTCTTACTATGCTTATTTTAGTAGTAGCTGATAGTGATAGCCTGCAGTGTGTGCTAGTAAGACCACACTGGGTGTGAATATCTAATGGTGAAAACGAGCATGCAAGTTAGCAAATATGGGCTTATTGAATGCATTTGAGTGTCCATCTACTGGCTGAGTCCTAGATTACACATACCTGACAGTCCTGATGCTGGCAAATCTGTGTGGCTACTTACAGCCCATCAGAGACCAGCGTCTTACTTGAGCGCTTCAAGCTCTCTATGTGCATAAACTATTGCAGGAACAGATTTTGTAACTCTGAAGCTTTGGAAGTTCTATTCAATCCATTATAAACATGCAAAGTACCCCCATTTTTCTCATGTCTTCCCTTACTGATAAAAAGAAATTAAGATTAATAACAGCTATATGTAGCAACTGAATGTTATATCTAGCTTATAGATCATCACAGGGCATGAAATGCAGTTTTTTGAGGAAGAGATTAGGCAATTTTAAAATTCTAATCCTATTTCAGTCTTAAATTGGGATATTGCCATCTTTGGCAGTCTGCTGTTCTGCTGAGGGCATGCCTATGGGTCAGTGGCCATCCAGGCAGTTTATATGCAAAAAGGAATTCTGCAATCTTTACTTAATTGCCTCCCTAATTGCATCAAGGCATTCTGACTTAGGACATGGCAGTTTGGGGCCTCCCATTATAAACTGTTTTAAATTGGCCAGCTTGAAAGATAACTCAAAGCTACTTCTAGAACTTCCTCGTGTCGAACATGGGCCTGATTTTGCTCCCAAGATTAAACATACAAATTACTGAAGGTTTTATCTACAGAATGTTACAAGATCTTTTTTCAGCTAAAATAATTCTCTGGAGTTAGACCTCTGAATGCACAGCAGAATATTTAAGGTCATGCAATTTTGAAGTTAGAGGTGTTCTGTGTGTTTAGTTTTCTTTTGCTCTTCCCCCTTTCTTTGTACCACTCTTGCTACCCCTGCTCCTACTTTCATCTGTTAATTGCCATGGGTTATACTGAATGGAAGCCAGAGATGCTCAGCCTTGCACTGTAGGAGTAGAAACAAATCTGAACTTGCATGTAGAGCTTTCAGCCCAGTCTGATCCCTCTCCTCTTCAGCCAAAACCACTGAGCCTTCTGCATTTGAGACTTTTATCCCAGGTTGTTCCTGCGCTGTTCCTGAGAGAATAAATATCTCAATAGGAGTGACATAGGAATCATAGACTTTGTGATAACAGACTTCTGAGATTTATAAGCCACTAACACAGAATCCATGTTTCATTGTTTTTCCTGAGCTGTATTTGTACTTGTACCCATAAGCCACTTATGAACCCATCCCAAGCTCTTCACCAGCTCAGCAAATCTGAAATCCCTGCAGGAACTATTTTTTCCATATAGCTAAGCTCTTGGATAAGAGGAAATGGGGCAGTCCCTTGACAAAAGCAAGTTCCTTGCAGGAAAGAAGTCCCTGTCAGGCTAGGTAGGGTTTTCCATTCAAGGCATGGGATTCTGCTGAAAAAACTGAACTGTCTGGAAGTCACCTCAGAGAGCAGAGGTAATCAGGAGCTTGCACAGGCCAAGTATCTGCTGAGAAGTCTGTCCCAGAGAGTGACACAGCATTGCTTTCCACAGGACTCTTACTTGATGGCAGCATATTGCTTAATTCCTTGACATGTTACCTTACCTGTGTCTCACCTTTATGTGCCTGCACTCTTCAGCCTCTGTGTGTTCCAGGCTTTGAATTCATAGGTAGCAATTGCTAAAGAAATGTTCACCACCTCTTGGACACAGGATTTCAGAACTGTGAACGTGTAAATCTGCCTAAGTATTACCTGTGTCCTTTGAGAGGACAAATCTGGTGGAAGAGAATTGGGTGGTGAGGCCACAGGGGCTCAGTGAGGTGAGCCAGGGCTGGGAGGTGACCTTGTGTCACACTGAGAGGCTGCTGCCGGGAAAGTGTGTGTTTGCCATCCACTTCAGGTGGTGCTCAAGGCTAGTGCAAGACCTGTTTGTAACCACAAAGAACAGGTTTCAGTCTGCCTTAAAGAGAAAATTCAATCTCAACAGGCAGTAAAAGAGGGTATAAAAAACCCACTTCTCCAGAGAAGTGATCAAATAATGCAAAGTTTATAAAGAATGTAGTGATTACATCCTTAATTCTTTTGGGAAAAGTTATGTGATAACTTTCTAAAAATAAACTGACTTTTCAGAGGTAATTTCTAAATAATTATGTTATAATTTGGAAATTAGTTTTTCTTAGCTCCTGAATTAGTGTGTACACCTCTGGAAGTATAGGGGCAAAATAAAATCTGAGTAACCATTCTATGAATGCAACTAGTAATGATGTAGATTTTTTTTTTTAGAAATGTCTCAACAATAGAATTATCTAGGTATTTTAGAAATACGTAACCAAAAGGGTGTTGGAAAAGTTAAAAATTTTGGAACTAGTGTGATTTTATTTTACTGGTTTTAGTGCTATATTACACTATATTGTATAACTATGTTAGTATATCAGTATTAATGAACATCAGTTAATATTTTTAATAACAGGCTAGATAAGAAAGAATCTGTGAGCAGAGAGCAAAAGAAATTGCTCTTTCCACAAGATCTGCTCTTATCTGGGTTGCTCTAATAGATGACTCAAGCAGCTGCTCCAGATAAAGGACTCAGTGTGGCAGGTTTTTTAGATTCATATTTACTTAAACATTCAGTAGGTCAACTACACTCAAGACAATTCAGGTAATCTTTGGAGCTCTGAGCAGCCTGTTCTAGTGGAAGGTGTCCCTGCCCATGGCAGGGGATTGAAACAAGATGAGCTTTAAGGTCCTTCCAAGTCAAACCAGTCTGTGATTCTGTGATCTTCAACAATTTACCTCTAGAACAAAGATTTTTCTCTACAGATTACCTCGTTGAACGCTGCTCTGACGTGCTCTCTCATATAATAAAAATACTTTTTCACCTTTTCAAAATATTTTTTTGCTCATACCAATATATATAATAAATACATGAATTAGGGAAATCAAGTTTTCCACTAGAGAAATGCTTTTAACATTAAAAAAAACCCAACTATTTTCAGGATGATTTTGAGTGGAATTTAGCCTTACTGACTCAATCATGTAAAAGGAAGAGGTCGGTGGGTGTCAAAAAGGTCAGGAGTTCATCTTGAAGGGTTTTTTTAATTAACTCAATACTTTTTTTCTGCCTCTGTAGAATATAGACAATAAACGTATCTTACAAAAGCATCAACTCATTTGCATGCGCAAGAAGAGAAGTTGTGTTCAAGTTGTAAAGCAAACAAAAGAAGTTGAAGGCTTAAAGTACTATTTATGTTTAAATGAAAGTATGTGAAATGTTGCCTTTTTCTCTCAAGTCGAAACACAATAACCTTGTTTGATCAGAGGTAGGGAGAGAGGAAGCCTGTGAAACAGGAATTTTATTCTGAAGATGGTTCTCTAAATTTTATGGTGCATTGGTTTGGAGGATCTGATTACATGCACTTTTCTGCACACTAGCTCAGGGTGAGGTGCCAGCCTTTCTGCACACTATCTGAGGCATTAAGCTGTTGCTGTGACCCATCCCACTGCGGGGCTGGGGCAGCGTGATGCCAATCAATCCCAGCCCATCCCCTGGATCGAGTTTCCCGAAGAGGCAGACTCAGAGGGTGGGTCGAAGGGCGGCTCAGAAGCCTAAGCCGCACCCCCCCTGGGCGGTGCCCGGGTACAAGCCGCCTTCCCTGGTTCGGGAAAATTCTCAGTTACTCGGTTGTTCATTGGCTCTCTGTTATAACTCCCGCCTCTTGGTTTCCCCCAGTGGTTCTTGTTAAATTGTATCCTCCCCCTGGCTTGCAACTCATTGGTTGTTTTCCCCTTTCCCCGCGGTTTTCAAATTCCCTATAAAATTGAGGACAAGCCTCAGGGGAGGGTCCAATCGCATTCTATCCCTTCTGAGCTTGTTTGGGTTGTGAAACTTCTAACAATAAACCTGTTAGGAGCCAGACCAGAACAGCCTCTCTCTTCCTTTGTCTCTGAGCTAACGTGAGCCGATCCCATTGGCTCCTGCGGTGTTTCCCTCTGCAAAGAAGCCAGCTAGCTAGCTCAGCCAGCAGCTCTTTTCCTGATGCTGAAATCGCTCCAGTGATGCACAGAAGTAACGCAGCTGGACTCTCTCTGACCTGGGGCACGCCAGAGCTTGTGCCTCGAGCACAAGTACTGCGTTATGCGGCTCAGTCAGTTGTCTCGAGATCTTCCTTTTTCACCAGTGGTGAACTGAGTAAATGCAACTAGCTAGGGTAGCTTAAACTATGAAAATGGTCTCAATTATTTTGTGGTGTATAAAGCATTTATTAGTGCCCAAAGTGATTATTACACCTTCAACAAATGCTTTTATAAATCATGTGATCTGCTATTCTTGCAAAAAAAGATAGAAATTATACCAGTATGTATTAAGCAGGTACCCATCTAATGAGTTCACAACAATTTATGATCACTTCAAATAAAACTTTTTCTTATCTAGTTGAATTACAAACAATTAACTCCTAAGTTTCAGACCATATATCTTGACAGTCACACATTGCAACTTTTTGTGTATTATACAGTGTTTGATGCACAGAAATGCCTGGAAAATATGTCTTGTATCTAAATCAGCTGTGTCTCTGACAATGAACATATATTTACTAAAATTGAGCAAGTTCATCCTGACAAGATGAAACATAAAAAATAGATAAATCAGACTTAAATCCCGGTAAGGCCCGGATATTTCCAGAAGGCTTGGAAGAGTGTTGTGTTTCTGTATTTTGACACTGTCTCCTGTTAAAGACAATTTATATATGTGTAAATCTTAACTGGGCTTGTGGCATCCTTTAACAATGCCTAAAGAATTCCCCAAATGGTACTTTAGAGGGCTTGTGTGTGTTAGAAGTTTCTGTACTGCTTGTAGACAAGCTTACTCTGTGCTGTAAGGCATTTGGGTCCCACCAGGAGGAAAAAGTAAGACATTTGGAGGCTTGAGGTGTTCAATGCTCTTCCTGTTAGCGGCAGGTGGTTCCCTGACTGGTTGCACATTCCCACACTGTCCTGGGGGATGTTGATCACACTGGTGCAGGCAGAGCAGGAAGAGATGAAGTCTTAAGCCAGTCAATTTCTGGGTATACTCAGGCACAGTACTCTTTCATGTAGTGCTGTTCTTCCTTATCCAAATATTTTAGAATATAGACTATAAAAAGTGCTCCCCAGATCAGCTTAAAATGTAGAGACATCTGTTAGATTTAGGGAGCTTATTATGTGCTTATCTCAGGCAGAAGGCTATGATTTCCTTTCTTCATGCAGTTCAATGAAAAAGAGGCAACTAAGGAGCTTCAGGAGGTGGGATATGTCTTTCCACTGAAGAAAGGCTGTTCTTAGCATACTTACAATAAATAAGCTGAAGAACATCAATTTGAATTTCACAGTTCAAATGGCTTATAGAACACTGAGGATTAATTGATTCCATGAATTTAGGCAGAAACTTTTCACTCTTGAAACATGAATTTGGTCGCTAAGGCCAAAAGAAATCCTGTATTGCAAACATCTCTTCCTTCTTCACAGCTGTCTCTGTCAATCCACCCAAAGCGTGGTCATAGGAAAATCCTTTCTCTAGTCAGTGTTCCATGTAAGGAAGCCAAGGGGTGCTGCCGTGTCTGCTCTGAGCTGAAGTGCACACCAATGCATACACCTACTCCTACCTGCTTACCGGGACTGTTGAAGCTTCATGAACATCAGATGCCAAAGTCACAGAATTATTTCCTGCATCTTACCAGTTCTTTATGGAAACATTAAGAGACAAAAGCAACTTCCTGTAAGGAAGATCTAGCATCTCCACATGAAAGCACCAAGTCCCTGCAGAGCAGGGGTTTCACACACTGTATCTCTGAGCCAGGCACAATCAAGTAAATAGGAAGACTTGGGAGGTAATTAGCGAGCGCTTCCCTGTCTGTCCATGGATGTTTGGCTGTGTGTTAGCTCTGACAAATGCTTTCATTCAGCAGTGTCATGGACAGCTGACAGAGTTTCTCTTGACGAGCCAGTTTGATGTCATGCTTTGTTCCAAAGGCTTGCTTGTAATGCATGTTCAGGGGAAATACACCTGTAAGGCTTTGCAGGAGGTAGAAAGGGAAAATTATACTTGGGAAGACCATATTCTTTTGTTTGGCAGTATGAAAAAAATAAGGGTAATCTTTTCCAATTAAACTAAAGGAAAAATGCCATGCATTTAGCTTTGAATACTACAGTATCCCACACATGCACTATCTAGAGGTTCTAAATTATGCTAGGTCTAATTACTATGCATGGACAAAAGAAGAGAGTCCTTGTCCTGAAGAGATTAAACACTGTAGTTATTGCTTATGAACAAAGCTTTAGAAATTAGATGTCAGAAGTCTTTTAAAAATCACATATGACGGCAGTCAGATAAAGAAATTGTTATAACAAAAGCATCACAAACTGTTAGGTCTTTTCTTTAACTTGGAACTTTAACATTAACTTTAATGTCACCTGACATTTCACCATCATAAAAATCTGCTTTCCATATAGCTGGTTGCAAGCCTCATTCCTTACTTTGTTTCTTTTTTCCTTTTTTTCCCATTCTCCAACCTTTCTGTCAAACCTAAATGAATCCTGCAACCCATGAGGAAAAGGAACCCTGTTTACAGCTCAGGCTGCTGAACTTTGAAATGTTTTTACCGTATCTTTACAAGCAAACCAAGTACACCAGAGACTGGCTCTGAACTGTGGCATTGCCTGGGGTTGCTGTTGACCCTGTTGACTTGGCCCTGTTGACCCTCAGTCCATTTGCCTCAGTCCATGGATCCAGCCTGTCCAGGTCCCTCTGCAGAGCCTTCTTGCTCTCCAGCAAATCTACACTCCCAGCTAACTTTGTGTCATCCACAAATTTATTAAGGGTGCACTTGATCTGGACATCCAGATCATCAATAAAATATTAATTAATCTGGCCCTAGTACTGAGCCCTGCAGCTTTTCCATACTTCTAATATATCTGTATCTTAATTTGAAAGGACAAATCCAGTGACAGAAAATAATTTGGCTCCTCAGTCCAGTAGTAGAGTAGAACTTGGCTTCTTCCATTGCCGTAAGAATGTGAAATGGAACTGCACTGTTTAAAGGTTAAAAAAAATAGCTTTCCCTTACATTAGGTCTTTACGATCCAGTCAAAAGGACAAGTGACACTAACAATATTTGGCAACTCCATCCAAATGTTTCACTCCATTTCTAGAGCCAAGAATGGATCACATTAATGATGTTTCCAAAGCAGTAGATAGATGTGCTGTGAGCTATGAATCATTTATTAGTATCCATGGCTGTAATGAGGAAGACTTCAGAAAGGGAAGAAATGAGCACAGCACTTGTGATGGTAATGGCATTGAAGTGCCACAGGTATTCAGGAGCAATTCATGATACATGACTCAACAGGTTTCCCGTGTTGGCCCACTCCTTAGCACTTAATATTTGAGAGAAGAGAAAGTACTGATAATTCCAGTGTGGTTATGTTCAAGAAGCAGTGTGATAATGGAATTAATTTTTTGTGCCATCTTTAATCTATAGTATCTACTATATTTAAGAAATCAAACCAATCATAGAACTACTTTTAAAGGCAAAATTAAATAACAGCTTCTGAGCACGTGAAGTTCTGTAGATAGAAATGGTCATCAAATCAACTTGGCCAAAGTAGAATGATGGACCCTTAACAGATTTTGCAGTGTCTTCAATTACATGCTTCAGTGTTTTAAACGCAGGATTGAACATGCTGAAGATCCTGAAAGTTCAAGGGATAGATCTTGTTGACTTTGCAAATATGAAATCAGGGAATTCAAGTGATTTGAACCTGTCAACAAGATGACAGTAATTAGGAAAAAAGTGGCAGAAATCCCTTCGAAGAGCAGTCACTTATTTTTACCTCATACAGGAAAAAATGGCAGCTACTAGAGTTCACCTGGTTCTGACCAAAGAAAAGTAAAACAGCCCCTTTTGTGTCCTTCACAGTTCCCACGCAAAGTCCTTTGTTAGTGACGGTGATAGAGCCTCTTAGGCACAACCCTTACGTGCAAACACACTTTAGAGTTGTTTAAGGACACTGGTTTCTTGGTTTCCCCATGAAAAGGGCTAGAGGTTATATGCAATACCACAACATGACTCCTGAAGGTGAGCAAAAATCCTCCTGTGCTTCCAAATTCAAATGTTTGGCTCGTATCAAGAAAAATAAACTTATCATGAAATACTTGTCTTAAACTCTGAAGGTCTGAAGTTTTGACTCTGGTTCCTTGTTTTATTTTTTGATTCTTAGTAGGATCATAAAAGGCTGCCCAAAGCTATTGAAGGAGAAAAGCAAACTTGATCCAAAAAAGCAAACCAAGATGGTTCAACACCCAGGAGAAACACCCAAAATTCTGTATCTGGGCTATGACAGTTTAGGGCTTATTCTCCCCTTAATTTCTTTATCTACAAAGACTTATGGGATTTCTGTGCCTGTTCAGTATGTTCCTGTGGAAATATGAAGTGAAGAAGGAGAAGTAAGAATTAGGTAGGACAATCAACTTCCTAAACTTAGATAAAAATCAAGTCTCTGACTGACTGTGGTTTGTACATGAAGTTCACACCACTACAGACATCCGTGGCATTGTTTGGCCAGGATGTTTTAAAAAATTAAATGCCTGAAGATAGGTCAGGGTTCAAAAATATTTCTTTTCAAATTATTTCTTTTGAAAAAATTATGCTAAGTATCATGTTAGCTGTGGTTGCTGAACTCTGAAAAATGTTGGTCATTGCTTAATGGTCTTCAGCATTATTGAAAGTCTGGTTAAATTTTTGGCTGACTGAGAATTCCATCGATTCATAGACATAAGTCCCTTCCTGCACAAAAGTAAATAACTTGTGTGCAAAAATATCAGGTGATTTATTTTCAGTTCTTCAGTGGGATGGTATAGTAGATATGTTTTTTCTTAGTCTCTATACTATAATGCACTCAAGTATGTCATTAGAATTATGAAATAAATCAGAGGATTGCTAATAGTTGCCATTAGGTGAATCTTAACATGAAGATTATAGCAAATCTAATCAAATTGAACGGATATAATAAGAGGCCAAACAAAAGAAAAATATTTCCTTCCTCATGGTAGACAGTTGAGTGTAGTGAAAGCTCTGCTGAAGACAGGGTGGGTGGATTGTAGAAAATGTTAGGATACTTTATAGCAGAGTCTATATAAAACAGCCTATGTAAGTCAGCAGGAAGCTTGGGGAAGTATTGATAAGAGCATGAGAATACGTGGAGAGGCACATTTGATGTTCTTCTTGATCAAAGAAATAGTCAACTATTGTTCCTTTCAGATCTTTAGATGCATTTTTATGAATAAAAAAAATTCCTTAAAAGAAATATACGTTCCTTATGACATCAATATTTGAGTCAAACAGAAATAAACCTACAACTCTGAATTTTGGCTATTTGGGAGACAGTGATTTCCCGTATGTTGAGAGATAAACATATAATAGTTTGTGGTTTCCAAACAACTGAAATAAATTACAGCACAATTTTTCATCTCTGTGCATATTTTTTGTTAAGAAAGGCTGACAAAAAATAGCAACAAATAAAAATGGCTGCAATATTTGTTCTGCACTGGTCAAGTAACTGCATAAGAACAGCGCTGAATCTGGCTTAATAATTCTAGCTCCACAAATTCCCTATGTCTACAGTGTGTAACAGGTAGAAATACCAAAAGTACCTTGAAGTAAACTGGTTCAGATTTGATGGCATTACAGGAAACTCTACCCAGGCAAGTTCAGCCGAACTTACGTTCAGCTGGAAGCTGCTCTGCTTGCATTTCACTGGGAAATGTAGCTCAACCTGTGCAACTGAAAACTGCCCAGACTTGGACAGCATTTATTTTGCTGAAGAGAACAATGGCTCTGCACATTTTGTCATATTAGCTGCTTATAAACACAGAATTTACAACATCACCAAGAACTGAGATCAGGACTCGGCCAAAGTTATTATGTGGGCAAGTACATTCTAAAAGGAGAGTTTTAATCTTCTCCTATTCTGTAAAAATCAGAGCAAGCTGAAGTTAATGTGCTGTCTTGGCATTGACGCTGAAATAGGAATGCCAGCTCTTCCACTCTCCTCACTATCCAGCTTCCAGATGTGGCTGCCTTCCAGGGACAGCTCAGCATTTGCCTCACATCTTTGCAGGATATTCTAAGCCCAGCCTGTGGGCAGCACAGGAAGTGCTTCTTCCTGCTCTGATATCCCTGTTATGATAAGCAGCCAGAGCAGCAGAGTGCCTACTGACAGGCACAGCGTACTCCAAGCATGGCTGGAATTACAGCACATGGCTCTGCAACAGTTCAGCTACCACTGGCCTACCACAATTAAGGCAGAAAACCAGTCATGCTGGTCTTTGATTTTGTGTTGTTCTTTTTAATTTCTGTCTGTGCAACAAAATGAACCTTAACAAAAAAGCCAGAGCTTTTAATTTTAGAGGTATTACACTTTTTCAGTGGTGAGACCTTCTTTTTATTTAAATTTGTTATAAGTCAGTATCTTACCTGGTCAGCAAAAAATGTAATGCCACCATGTCTTTGAAATTATTTCATTAAAGTTGTAATGCACTCATAGAATGACTGATTTTCAGGAAAAGTCAGTGAAAAGATATAAAAACCTTCTAAATATTCAGATCCCTTTTTATTATTCAGTTAATTTAGGGTTATGTAGAGAACTAACTTGAAAGAATATCTCTGGTTTAGAAACTAGGTATGCATCTACTAAATATCTTCCAGGAGAAAAACTCAGCTGAAACAAGTCTGGGCTTTTTGTGCCTGGACAAATCACAAAAAATATAGTTCTTGCTTTATCAGGCAGATATTTCAGATGAGTGTAAAATTTTTTGTGAGACTTTCTGTCCTCAGCCTTTCAACAATCAAATGAGTAAAGGTTTTGAAGGCTGTGTTCCGACCTGGGATATATTGGCTATGTACCAATGGAGCTGTGCAAGCCTAAAGTGCTAAGGATTTGGCCATGTGTTAGCAAATATCATAAATCTTTAATATAAATACCTTGTATAGATATATTAGATAGTCATACACTATCTGCTTTTCATGGCATGCAGTGTACTTGGGTTTTGGCTGTTAATGAAGGTGAGTGCAATTTCACAGCTTAATTTCTAAGAGGCTTATGGAAGTGAAACCTGAAAGGACAGCTATAGAACAACACATTATTTCTGAAATGAAATTTGCATTCTATTGTAATCACATTTTTCATTTTGTGGTTCTCTGATCTATGTCATTCCCAGCAGGACCCATCGCACTGTAACACTGTGCTGCAGAGGTCTGTCTGTACCACAGTAAAACACAACAAATACATTAATAAATCAAAATAACATCAGCTGTGGAGTCCACATTTGTACACACACACAGAGATTTCAAAAAACAGGTGAGCTCATTTTTCTCAGCCACTTCTTTGCTTTACATTTCCCCCAAAAGATAATGCAGGACTTGACTTTTAAAGCACTTTCCAATTAGTGAAGTGGTATAATTCTGCTTTCCCACAGGCTGCTGCATTCTGTGCAGGAAGCCCTTTGCTCCATGCTGGCATGGAGCCAGCCATGCTGCAGAGGGCCCAGGACAGCCAGGTCTCCCAGGGCAGCTTGTCCCACTGTCTACTCATTCACAGGGCACAGGTGAATGGACACAGGAATGGGGCCTCTAAGCAGGGAGCAGTTTGGGCCTGAAATGGATGTGACTAGGGAGCTGCACAGATTCCTTCTGGTCTGTGTGAGGTCTCAGCAGCCCAGTACATATTGTTGTGCTGTGCTTTCTTGTTGTTATAGTCCTGGTTCATTAATGACCAAGAGAAATGCTTCCTTATAGTTGTCACCCTCCATGGCTCTTTGTGGCTCAGGGAACCTGTGACTGAGAGAGATGGGGTCCAGACCTAAGGCAGTTAACCGCAGTGATTCATCTCCTCACCCCTTTAATTCACGAGTGAAAACTTTCAGACCTTCAACCCCCTCCTGTCCTGCTTACACCAGGTGTTAAAATCCTCTTTGAACCCTGTCCTTTGAACTAGCATGAGGAGCACTCCTAAAACCAGGAAACACAAGAAAAGCTGATGGTAGTGTGACTCATGTAAGCAATGCAAGATACAGAATAGTCAGAACAAAGTGATGTCACTCATCTTGCACAATATGTGGTTAAATGTAGGCACTGCTCTGATTTGTGGATGTACCTGCTGGACTTTAACTTTAGAGTATGTTCTTGGGGGTTTTATAGGGGACATACCATGGCTGCAAACATGCCCTGTGATGTTGTAATCACTCCTGCAGGAATCCTGGTTCTGGCCTTTGCCTGGCTGTGTTCAACCTACTAATGATTCAGACTGCATGGCTGTCTGTGTGTGTACAGGAGTTTTTGTGTGTGCTTGCATGGTGGGCAAAGTCTATTTTATGAACAATATTCACTCTTTCTCGGAAGAGCCTGTATGATAATGCACAGTATTAGGACAGGATAATTTTTTATGTGGGATTTATTGCTTTATCTTTATAACTATTAATTGCTCTATCACAGCATCAGATTATTCCTCTCTAGATGAGATTCAGAGTGTTATAATGATTTCTCATCACATCCAGTGGAAAATGAAGGATCTCGTTTTCACTTTCACAACTGTAAAGATGGAGTTAAATGACTGGAGAAGTAATAACAAAAAACCAGTCAAATCCCTCAATTCTTGCCAAGAAATAAAAGCAGTGTCTAAGAGTCATATTTCAAGATAAGAGGGGGCTGGATATGTGCTCCCTTTCTATTTGGAAAGAAATTCCCAGATAGTGCTGTTTTTTATGCAGCTTGAGAAACATGCTCAGCCTACTGCTGTGCAGCTTTTGGATGATTTCAGTTTCTATAAAAAGGAGGTGATCTCATCCTCACTACTTAAAGATGCATCACCCTATCTTTCCCCCTTGGCCCAGCACAAAGGGGAATTTGAATTTATGAAGCCTAAAGTGACTATTAAAGGATTGACAAAGGCGTTAGCATTAACCCCTCCACTTCCAACCTGTCCAGACTTGTGTCATGGCACTGAGAGCAGCTGGGAATTGAGATCCATGCAGGGCGTGTGTGGTGCAGCAGGGACACTGCATTCCCTCTGAGCTTGGGAATCACTCGTGTGGCAATACATGGGGGCAGACAGTGTGTATGTGCTCAGATCTAGGAAAAGAGATGGAGATAGACCACCCCATGCATTCCCTGGTTAGACTGTGAGAGAACTGGTAGCTCTACAGAAGGGAGAAATGCAATATTACAGGCATTTATCAGCATATTTGCCAATAGCAAAGTAGAGTTTGAACCCTGAAGTTACATTTTGGCATGCCCACTAGGATTTTATTTTCAAAAGCACATATTTAAGTCTGTGAGAAATGCTTCAGGCCAAGCTATTCATTTGGGGCCAAACACTAAAAGTTCTTTAGGCTCCAGAAACTTCTTGTTGCTAAATTTAATTTGAGGATTTCAGAATTAAACTCAGCATTTGCCCTGAGGTTCTTTTCTTTTGTCCATGTGTATGCAACAAGGCAGATTGGTGATAATTTGTTTCACCTGCTTGCATTTTCATGACACAACAGTGGTTTTTTGCAGGGTCATTTAGTAAACCTAGTCTAATCCCGAAGAAATTTTTTTTAAACTGTAGAAGGGACACATACTATGTTGAGAAAAAAATTTGTGCAGAATGGTGCATTTGATGCATAGATCTTTGTGTATTCTACAAAGGTTTCTTATGAAGCCAAAGCCTAAGAGGAGGTGGACTGGAATGCAGAAATGGTCAACTGTGCTGTACTCATAGCATTTCATGGCTAAATATTCAGCTCTTTCTATCTTACCACTGCTCTGTTCCTGCCTACCACTGACAGCACACACATCAAAACTGCAATCCAGCCCTGTATTTACATTTCAATCCCTTCTATTGCATTTCTTCTTAAGAAACTCCTTAACTAGTTTTAAAATAAGCTATAACAGATGACAAGTTGTCCTGAACACAACAGGGGTCCTAACAGGAAAGAAAGGTTTCATTATCCTTACAGTACTTTATAGAATGGTATTACAGATTTGTTTGAGTTGGAAGGGACCTTAAAGATCACCTAGTTTCAACCCCCCTGTCATGGCAGGGGGCAGGGACAGTCTTCTTTTTTTTTCCTCTGTTTTTGTTTTTTTTTAAGCATGAATCTTTCAGACTGATTCTAATCAATGCAGGTTAGGAATCTCAATTTACTGCAGCCAGCACTATGCTTGGAAAGGTTGCTCTATATCAAAAGTAATTTTCTCCTGCCTTTAAGCTCAGGCTCAGATCTTGCTGCCAGGTGCAGCACTTCTCATTAGGGGTAACACTGCTTATGTATTACATCAGAAGAGAAATCTGACATGGAAGAGTGATTTCAAAAGAAATTATTTTATACTGTGATCAGTAGATGCTGATGTTACAATTTTGTTTGGAGAGGGAAGAGACAAGCTGTGAATCACTCTTGCACAAGGCCTCTTTTCCCTTTGGTTTCTCATTACATATTCCTCACCAACAGAGTTCAGAAGCTTTCCAAACATTCCCTAAATGAAGGAATTTCACATAGCAGAGAA
This sequence comes from Corvus moneduloides, assembly GCF_009650955.1. NCBI lineage: Eukaryota > Metazoa > Chordata > Aves > Passeriformes > Corvidae > Corvus > Corvus moneduloides. The sequence goes on from NC_045479.1 coordinate 7,913,060, forward strand.
ATAAACAGAGCAATTAAAAGGTACTCAAATAATAATTGCAAATTAGAATACTTCACATGTGAAAAATGTCTTTCAACAAAACCTTTCCAAAAACCTTTTTTAGCATTAACAAAATCTCAAATATTTCTTAAAGGAAGATGAACAGTGTTCCCAGTATGGGGCTTACTGGTAAAATACAGCTGCTGTCAGGGTGCAAAATCCAGATATGCAATATGTTCCTGTAAGATTACAGTTTAGAAAGAAAGCCATGAGGATTCTGCGAGTGAAAACACAGGCTGAAGTGCTGGAAGTAGAACTCTAAATGATCTCAGCTCAGAGTTGGCCAGAGCTCAACAAATTACAGCTCTGGGAAGTCTTCAGTGACTGACAAAGGTTAGCAGGCAGGAACATTCTTCTGTGCTGCAGACAAGCTGGGATGTTGCTAACCCTGCAATAAAACAATAGATCCCCTCAGATTCCAAGTAAGGCAATCTTACTGACCCCTTTCTAGGAATGATACCAGCAGGGAACAGCCGCTTTATTAAAATCACAAATCACAGAATGGTTTGGGTTTGAAGAGATCTTAGAGATGAACCAGTTCCACCCCCCTGCCGTGGGCAGGGACACCTTCTACTAGACCAGGTTGCTCCAGGCCCTGTCCAACCTTGCCTTGAACACTTCCAGGGTTTGGGCAGCCACAGTTTCTCTGGGCAACCTGTGTTATCCACACAGGGAAGAACTTCTTGCTAACATCTAATCTAAACATATTCTCAGTCAATTTAAAACCATTCTGCCTGTATAATGTAGCTAAATGTTTCCTTTTACTACAAAAAAAAGTATGTTTATGGAGAATAAACTCATTATTTGACCCTAATTTTGGGCCTGAAATTTGGATCTTTTACTTTTGCTACAGGCACTGAAATCTAAACTAAAAGTGGACTCTTACCCTCCACCAATCACCCCACTCCCCACATCTGAGGTAGTTTGTTTTGGGGGTTGCTGGCAAAAAAAAGTTTACAAAGAAACAAACTTTGAAGCAGAAAAATTTGTTCAAGTTTGAAAAAAAATATATATAGAAAGAAGTGAAAAAAACAAAGAATAGTCAAAAGTTCCATTTACAACAGAGTGCCCAAATTAGAATTCCATATTACTGAAATGTCACTTGTTGAATGTTGTTTTGTCTAGAGGCATTTTGAAGAACTGGAACTTCTCCTTTTATGCTAAAGGCAAAATCTCTCTTCAGACCACTTCCCATTTATGGATTGTTGAAAACCTGGATGCAGATATCTTGAGACAGGATGCTTCTTAAAATTGGCATCCCATTTTACTATGCAAATGAAATGCTGTGCTGCCCAAAATGACAGTAAACAAGGTACACAATAAAAACTCCCCTCCATTTATCATGTGATTTGTATAACAGAGTAAGTCTGTTACTCAAAAGACTTATTAAACGAAAAGATAAATATGAGAAGAGGAATGGGTTTCCTGAATGGGTTATCCCTCTACCCTTCAAGAAAGTCATTCTCAGGTAAGCTTAAGAGATCTCTGAGATGCCTAAGGCAGGACCTCAGGAGAGGTCCTCTAAAAATAGGGGGTTTTTGTGGTTGACTTAGAAGCTTCATTGACATTCAAGAAAAATTGGAAACCTAGGACATAAATAGACATGGGAAGGCAGCCTTAGGCACGACCAAAGCCTAAAGCTATGCATATTCCAAGTCCATTGTTCTTGCTTTTATTTCCATTTTAAATGAAAGTGTGAATAAAACACATTGTTTTAATTTTGAGGGGGGTTTTACCATTTAAAATTAATTCCACAATTAATTAGGGATGCTATCAATTTCTATGGAGGTACATACTGCCAAAGCAGTGTTGCAGATAAAGCAGGTTGGTGTTAGAGGAATGGGGATTTATCTTCTCCAAAACTGAAATGCATGTGTGAATCAGTTATTGTCAAGTGCCAGAGGCCAGAAATCATCCCAATTAATTAGGAGAAAAACAATCAACCACTTCACAAAATCTCATCTTATTTAATGCAGCTTGCAGCTGACCCTGAGTCAGCAATATTATTAGCTGCAGTATTTGTTTGCCATGAACACAAGAAAAAAATAGGTTATTTTCCCCTGTTCTTCACAGCTTTTTCTCCTTTATCACAAAGTAAGAATGACATTGATGATGTATTTTAGAAAGTTGCTTGCAAGTCAGAATCCCTATCTGAGACTCCTGAAGTACACAGCCTAAGGATCAATGAACTAAAGTGAAAGACACCAGTACAGAGCTATTCAAATGACACTTCAGTGGCAGCAGTTTTCTCTAATTGCAGAATCTCTAGAATACATTGTTGCATTACCTGAATAACGATTTTTTAAAATAATTGTGAGTCACATCCTAAAAATATGAATCTATAATAGGTCTGTTCAATTGTCAGCTGAACAGAGAGCATGAAATGGCATAAAGGACACCTGAATTTTAAAGAGAAAGAGCTGTTTAGTATCCATAAGAAGCGCAGTTTTAAGCAGTCATGAGGTCTCACTTATATTAATGGAAAATACAGCCACCCCACAATTCAGGGAATTAGTTCTTAGTCTTCTAATGCTTATCAAAAGCAATCCATTATAAAGATGGCATTTTCAAATATTTACTTTGTTTTGATTTTATAAAAGTAGACTATAGTTAGAAATTTGACAAATAAAAGAATACATTCAGTACAACAGTAAATCTAGTGTCTCTCTGTTTAACATCCCCATTAATGCTCGGGATGGGGGAAGAGTGGTCTCTTGGTAAATTTACAGATGACACCAAGCTGGCAGGAGTGGCTGATGCACCAGTCTCATGCTGCCTTCCAGAGGGACCTTGACAGGCTGGAGAAATGGGCTGACAGGAACCTCAGGAAGTTCAAAAAAAATGCAAAGTTCTACCCCTGGGGAGGGACAATCCAGGCACTAGTATATGCTCAAAGCAGCTGAGGGGGGGAGGTCCTTTCAGACCAGGACCCCCTGTGTGTCCCTCTGAACATCAGGCTGAACATGAGCCTGCAGTGTGCACTTCCTGCAAAGAAGGCCAGTGGCATCCTGGACTGCATTAGACCGAATATAGCCAGCAGGTAGAGGGCAGTGATCCTTAGTCCTGCCCCTTTCTCAGTGCTGGTGAGTCCACACCTGGAGCGCTGTGTCCGGTTCCAGGCTCCTCAGTACAAGAGAGACATGAACATAATGGACAGAGTTCAATGAAGGGCCAGGCTGATGAAGAGACCAGATCTCCTCACATGTGTGGAAAGGCTGAGAGCTAGAACTGTTCATCCTAGAGAAGAGATGGCTTGGGGGATCTCACTGATGTGTTCAAATACCCGAAGGGCGAGTGAAAAGAGGATGGAAGCAGGATCTTTTCGGCAGTGCCCAGTGCCCAGCAGAGGCCATGGGTACACACTGAAACACAGTGGAGGGTCCCTCTGAACATCAGGAAATGTTTTTTTGCTGTGTGGGTGACTGAGCACTGGCACAGGTTGCCCAGAAGAGTTGTGGAATCTCCATCCTCGGAGACATTAAAATAACCAAATGGGTACAGTCCTGGGTAACCAGCTCCAGGTAACCTGTCTTGAACAGAAGGATTGGATAAGATGATTTCCAGAGGTCCCTGACAGTTCAACTGTTTTCTGAGTCTGTGTTAGTGTTGAACAGAAAGTTTTAAAATGTATACTTTTGCATTTCTAGCTCACTGACTGACAGTGATTAATCAGTTCCATGGATCCCACAGAACTGATTCCCTCTTCATGAACTGGCTGACTTCATCTTGGATAGCAAGCAGGATTAGAAGAAGCCGTTCTGAGTTTGTATTCCAGGGAGAAACAAGGGGTAAACCTTTCTTGAAAGATGAAATCAAGTTTTTTGCTTAATTTCTACCACTGCAAAACTGAAGTCTACACTCATCACATAGTAATGTTGACCTAGAAAAATACTAGTCCACATTCAGTACGTGTTAAAATCAGAGTAAGTGGGGAGTACCATGAGTCTGACACTTAAATGTGAGGCCCAATGCTGTACTTAATCCAACCCCCTGTCACCCATGCTATTTGCATGGAGGAGTCCAAGCATGTTTAGCTCCTCCTGGGGGTTTAACCTCTCCTTCACATAGTCTCAACAGTCATGTTTGTAAGTTCATGGAAATATCAAGGGAACAGCTAACACCTTGCTTTTAATGTATATTGTAGACTTACCTATGGCAGTGTGTATAGAAGGCATTATTAAGCAAATAAAAAATTATTTGCTCACCAAATTAAAGGACATTCCTAAGGTAATCAGATGCAAAACTACTTTGCCTCCCAGGTCCTCCTCTAGCCCTTTCTCCGTTTCATTTAGCTCAGATTACTTAATCAATGGATGACTCTTGAGATGGAATGTGTTCCTCAAGCCTGTACATATATTATTTCACTGTGGTGAACATGAAATACAAGTTCATAATTCAGGATACAATGTACATACCCTAAGCGTTGCCCAGGGATTAACAGGATTTATCAGCAGATAGAGCTCTGACTGGATACAGCCTTTAATATGCCTGCAAGTCCAAGCAGTGATAAGCTGTAAGTGTTTAAACTGGGGAAAGCTCTTGTTGTGTTGCCTAATTAAACCTCTTCTGGTATCACCTTTATTACTCTGGCTGATATCATGCAGACAATTTGAACTGCAAATTGGTGAGTTCTCCCTAGACTTTGGTAATTGCTAATTATTAAAGCTTTTTGGTTCATATTGGAGAAGGTGTTTTATAATTGTGTTGGTAGGGTGGTCACAGTATCATTTGCAAAATCCAAATCAAGCTTGCTGTTACTAAGATATCTGGTGCTATATAAGACAAATGATAAATACTTTCTCATATAATTCTCATTATCCCTTCTCATAATGAAGCAGGCAGTGACATAACAGTGAAACAAGATTTTTTCATTTGACACTCAGCTCTGTTAAACTGTTCATTGAAGCTATGTTTACTTAAAATATAAAACTATCCCTTGCTAGAAGAGTTCTCATGCCTATTATTTTTCTTGGATTTCATAATACTTCAAGATGGCTTTGATATTAAAGCCTGTCAAAAGCTTTTTTTAAATACGTGAAATTTGTTGGCCTTTGCTACTCAATGATCTCTTTGATGACTATTCTTAGGCTAAAAATCTGGTGGGCCCTTGATTTTCTGGAAAGAACTATATCTTGATCTTTCTTTACTTTTGCCTTAGTTCATTAATTCAGTTTAAGTTGATTCTGTCTTTGGAGAAGACTGAAGGGACCCCAAAGCCTTGATAGTTTGTGCATATGCTTAGGTCATCCTTGGCATTTTGAATGAAGTCCTGCTTTCACATTGATGAGAAAGCTTCCCGTCTCATAGAGGTTTTAACCTTGTTTGGTGATTTTACTAAGAACCTCACCAAATCCAGATTTTTGTGACTGGTTTCTTTTAGAGCTTTTCCTCTTTGCCTGAAACTGCACTGGTTTTACATTGCTTTTTCACAGCTCTGTTTGTGATGTGGAATGATTCGGGTTCCGGCTATGACTGCTGACTGACAGCATCGCTGGTTTTCCATGCTGCTTGCTAGTATTCCATCTCTTAAGCATGATTTGTCCACAGGCTTGCTTTTTTCTGTTTCTAAATTTGTCTTCTGTTTATTTGTAACGGGTCATCCAGTTGATATAAACTTGCCAGTCAGAATTTTGCTTTTCTTAATTAAGTGATTTACATTGTGGTTTTTAGAAGCCTTTTCAGTTTCTGTGATAATGTTGACTAGCATATTTGCTTGTTTCTCCCAATTTTTTCCCCAATATATTATTTACAGGGGGGTTTACTGCTTCTTTTTCTAGAGGCATTTTTGGGACTTGGATGCTAGGTTCAGCTTGCACCTCTTCTTTTAAAGAGCTTTCTCTGCCTTCACTCATCACACCTCAGATTTGTTTTTCCAGAAAAATGTTGCAATTGTTAAGGATTCCTCGGTATGAACACAACAAAGATCCCAGGCCAATTACCTATTACTTGGACTGGTCTAACCATCTCCAAAGTTATTCTTTGGTTCAGCTTTACACTCCTTTTGTTATGCTTCTTTGTTAACTTTTTTGCTCTCTGTAAAATGTTCGAGCTTTGAGGAATTATGTTCTTTTTTTTAATGTAATCTCAAATTACCCCACATGAATGAGTTCTGCTTTCCCATCAGCATTTGTATATGCTCAAACATTCCTGGAGATCTTCTGCAGTGAAACTTCAGTGAAATTCTCTGGATTAATTACAGCTGTCTGTTTCCAGGGGGCTGACTTTAACATGAAGCGATTGGCTGTTCCCCTTCACAGCTGCTTGCGCAGTCCCAAGAGGTAACAGGAATGTAGGGACTGCAGCACCATCATGGAGAGTGCGAACACCTTTCCAAGCTACAGCACTGGTGCAGGCCAGCCTGGAATGTTTGTGGAGCTCCAGTGTGAGATGATCCTCTAGGCAGTGCTGGCAGTCAGGATCTGAAGACATCTGCACCCCTGAGCAATGACCTTGCCACTGCACAGTTTTTTTGGCCTGTGCCATGGCCAGTGTTCCATGCAGGCCTCATCAGCTGGTACCTGCCTTCTGCATTGAGAACACTTTGCTCTGGGCGCTGTAATTAATGCTAGTCCTACTGAGTCTTGCTTGCCTTAGAATATACAACTTTATTGTCACCTGCCTATGGCTTTTATCAGCCCTTAACACTCATGGTAGTTTCCTCCAACAGTCTTGAAACAACATTTGTACAGTTTTGCCACCCCATAACTTCCACTGTTGCACCCAGCTTTCTATAGGCCTCACACCTACTTTAGTTTGGTTTTAAACTGAAGGATTCTTAACACTGAATTCCCCAGCAGCTTTTGCAGCCTTTCCAAGCCTGCCAAGAGATAACCCATTATTTTAGCAGGATGCTTGCCACAGTGTCTATCTTACTGTGTTCCTGCTTCCTTCTTTGTTCCTACTGGGATAGTCTGTGAGCTTATGACTGAACTTGACAACCACTGCATTTGAGGTTCCTAGTCTCAAATAATCCAGTTTGTATGACTTTGTCCAAGCCAAACTTCTTGCTATTACAGAAAAGGGTAAGCAACAGAAAAGGGTAAGCACTCTCACTGGGACAGTGCCTACTTCAAAGAAGGAATAGTGTGTGTGGAGCAGCATGACTCCTCTCCTAGGAGGAAATGAGAAGGGGTTTGCAGGTTTGGGCTGGGGTAGAGTTAAATTTCTTCCCACTAGCTGGTAGTGGCTGTGTTTTAGATTTGTGCTGGAACAGTCCTCATAACACAGAGATGTTTTAGTTAGTGCTGAGCAGGGCACGCACAGAGCCAAGGCCTTTCCTGCTCCTCTCCCACTCTACCAGCAAGGGACTGGGGGACACAAGGACATGGGAGGGAACATGGCTGGGACAGCTTTTCCCAGCTGGTCACAGGCACATCCTAGACTATATGGTGTCGTGTTTAGCATATAGAGCTGGAGGGAGATGGAGGGAGACATTTGGAGTGATTGTGTTTGCCTTCCCAAGTCATAGTTGTGTATCATGGAGTCTGGCTTCCCTGGGATGGCTGAGCACCTGCCTGCCCATGGGAAGTGGAGGATGAATCCCCTGTTTGGCTTTGCTTGTGTGCATGGCTTTTGCTTTTCCTGTCAAACTGTCTTTATCTCAACCCACCAGATTTCTCACTTTGACCCTTCCAATTCTCTCCTCCATCCCACTGGAGGAGGGTGAGCAAGTGGCTGCTTGGGGCTGAGCTGCTGACTGGGATTAAACCATGACAGAAGGTTACAGCCCTTTTCTAGCACTCTATCCTCTCTGTTTAAAAAAATGAAAATAAATTAAAATTCTTACAATTTCTTTTTTATTTTAAATTAGCAGAAGCAGATTGGGAAAACTTAAAAAATACTTGTTAAACTCAGAATGTCAGACCCAGATCTGCTGAAAGTTACTGGAAGTATTAAACACATCTGTGAGAGTTAGCCCACCTCCAGCTACGTCCCATTTTCCCTTCCTGGAGTCAGTGATATACTCTACAGCTCCAAACATCCAACAAGATACAAATTTTTCCTCATGTCCTTCTAGAAAGTGTATATATGTAATTCACACAGCAAGCTCAGCCAAATTCCTTATCCAGTATGAAAATTAGAGCTGCTCATAAAAATACCTTGGGAAGTGTTTTGGCGAAAAATGACTTGCCATTAGCCCTGAACACAGATGATCGAAGCAGCTCTGTAACTTGTCAAAAGAAAAGGACTTAAACAAAAAATACACCAAACAAACACTTCTCCACAAACAACAATTTTACAGGAAATGTTCAGCCTTTATGTAGGCCTGTGACTCCCCAGTTACAATTCCCACCTCACCCTCTGCCTGCTGCTGGAGAGCCTGTTACTACCCTGTGCAGAGCACAGGATGCACAGAGAAGGCACTAGAGGACAAGCAGGTATCACAGGACTCTTCCTCCTTGGGAGAGGTCTTTTTACTTTGACAATTGTGTTGCTTCAGAAAGGAGAAAGGAGGCAGCAAGGCTTAGAAGACCATGTAATACCCTCCTGTCCCTCCTTGTGGCATCAACAAGGCTGATCTCACAAAGTTCAGAAACAGGGTAGAAGTAGTCAGTGTAGAGTTACAGTGCACCGAAAAACTTCGAGAATGGGCTGTTTATGGGAGCTGCTGAAACATGTGGCCCATGCTTACCTGTTCTAGAAGCTGTTAGAGCTATTTTGAGAGGTATTCTGATTTCCACCGTGAACCTTTATGAGCTGCATAAAACGATGAGCTGCTTCATAGCTTTACAAGTGCTTGAGATGAGACTATCCCCAAAGAGTAACCTGTTTATAGGCGTATTCTCTCAGGCCTTGTCAGAGGAACTTACTGGCAAATAGCTATACGCAAAGTCACAAGCAAGATTCTGCTCAGGAAAACACTTACCAGGCAAAGGTGTGCAAGCAAAATGGCTGAAATCTCCTTACAAACCAAACTCATCACTGCTCTTGACATTGCAGTGTGAGAATTAAGAGACAAGGGCAGCGTCTGTGGTAGAAACACCTTCCTGCAGTGACAGAGCACTTCATCACCCACTTCAGAGAGTAGAGGACAAGGCACACACAGAGAACAATTACCAAATGCTGACTCAGGCATGAAAACAAGGCAAAAAAACCCTCCCTGAATTATTTCAGAGAAGCTGACAGAAAACAGCTGTTTTGAACAACACCTCAATCATCCAGATGTGCCAGAAATATGTGTCTCCATAACAAGACATGAAAGGGCTGGGATGTTCCATTACTGAGATTCGAAGTAGCTAAAATGGGGACAAAACTGGTTAATACTCAGCCTGATTAAATCAACTGTCTTTAAATTTAAATGGCAGATTACTAATCATTTCAAGCATGTTCTCAGCCATGAAGTTGTCACAGCCTGAGGATGAGCCAATTCAGAAGATGCATCCAGTGGAGCTGATCAAGATCTGGTTGACATACATAATTTGATTTCTATTTTTGTTTCTCTCTTTTTTGTCAATCACTTGTGTGTTGAGAATTTGCAGCGATTTACCCTTCGATATCCAGACTAACTACCACAACACACATAAGGTATTTCTTACATACAAATAACAAAATCTTTTTATTTGCATTTTTCTAGAAATCTAGGCATGTGACCTCTCTGCTAGTTTTTGTAGCTAGCTCATTGTGGTTAAGAACTCACACCATGAGTCTCCTTAGGTATTTAGTCTGGCTTTACTGGACCAGCCTGAAAGAACTGGGAAAAGCCCATTGAAAAAATTACAAAAACCATGTCAACAGTAAGACTTTCTCTCTAAACCAGCTAGTTAACGATTGCTTTGTATCTTTCACCTCCCAATACTTGCTGCATTTTCACTGTGCAGTTTGTAGCCATGAGAGGGGGGAAAAAGAATAAAATTTGCAGGCTGACAAAACAGTCTCTTCACACGTAAAATATTAGAAATATCCCTTTTCAAAATATCCCATAGCTGCTTACAGGTTTTTGTACATGAGAACATGTACTGTGTATACAGGAATATCTTTGAGCTCTTCCTGTGACTGGCATCTGGGTTTAACTTTTGAACTGACTGATATTTTATAGAAATGCACTGAATCTCTTGAATATGCCATTACCATGGAGAAATATTTCATGTTCATTGGTATCCAGCCCAATTAACCTTTGAGTAGTCATTAGAGGTGTGATGTTTTAGTTTGTTGTTCAATTCCTCAACACCTATTCTTCACTCACCTGAAATCATAACATGCTGTGGCACATGCCTACCTGTTCTAGAAGCTATTAGAGGTATTTTAAGAGGTATATATGTTATTTTTTTTGAGACATGAAAAGCACTAGCTATTATGTTTTGACCAATATTTTCAACTATGTCCTCATTTATGTATTCATTCTGAGGGTTCAAACCCATGAGTGATATCCCTGTGGTATTGCACAATACTACCAAACATAAACCAAGTAGCCTTCATTCTACATTATCTGTTTGTCCTCCAGTACATTTCCCTAAATCAACCAAGCTTGACTTGCATTAATAGATTTTTTTGTCATGGGGAAAATTCTGGACACTGTATTCACTTCTGTTAGTTTCTTCTGTGTTTTGCTATTAAAAGATTTCTCCACAGCAGAAATAGGACTACAATTCTTCAGACATAGTTGAACAACCCTTTTGCATCTTTCTGAAATAACTTCTGATCATTTTATTAGGCGAAATAGCAGTAAAATGTATGTTTTGTCCTAACCCAGATGCTTCACATTATCATGTGACTTCTGGGAGAAACAGCTTGGAAAGTGTCAGGGCTGAGTAAGAACATGTGAAAACAAAGGGCTAAAAATAAAGCAGAAGAGGAAGAAAACTAGGAAGGTGGAAAAAAAAACCAATCACAAATAAGAAGAAAATACTTGGTCTTTTTAATCACAAAGAAAGAAGATGCAAAGTAATACAATAATGACCACAAATTCACCATGACCTGCAAATCAACCATATTACACACAATTTTGAATTGTAAAACTGGATACAGTTCCATGAGCTAAAGTGCCAGTCAAAAACTACAACTGCTTAGGCTACAGAAGATGAATATATGTGAATTTTTTCTGATGTGCAAAGCGCCCATGCCCATAACTAAACATCCAGAGGCAACCAAGCTGTGTGTGGCTCTTTGCAAAACCAATACAGCCATTATGAATTTCCTCTGGCATTGCCTGTTGTGGAAATGGTTTGAGCAGCTGCTGGATGGACTCCTCGAGCAAGCTCTAGACAAAGCATTCAAGAAGCTGGATTGGAATGAAGTTTGAGTCTTCCTCAAACTACGCTACCTCTAGTCATTCCTACTGGAAATAAATTCTCAAGATAATGAATTCTTAATTCAAAATCAAAATTCTTCCATTCCTATTACTCCTAGGCCATGCTTTACATATTTTCTAGATTAAATCAATACAGTTTCCCTTCCTCACTATAGTTCAGCAGTGGGATTCTTTTGATTGACTTCTTTCTTTCGATGCTTAGACTGCTCAGAGACATGATTGTCACAGCAGGTACTTGGGCTTCACTTCTTTGTATCTCATGTAGTCATCCACCTTCTCCAGATAAAGCTGGTGAGTTTTAGCAGTGGGGGGTCCTGGGTGCAGGGGAACCAGCCAGAGTCACGACACGAACACTGATACAATTTGAGCATCATGCTCCAGTTTTATTGTTTACCTTCACCAAGTTATACTTTGCAAAGTTCACGCCCCTTTCCCACGAGAAAGCCTCTAAGCAGCGGGGGAGCTGACCAGTGTATACCTTTTCCCAAGGCTGTTCAAGGCTGCCGGCTAGCAAGTGCCTTGCAAGCCTATCTTCAGCCTGAGGCCCCGTCAGGGGTACTTCTGCAACAGCCCTGGGATGCCCAAGCTCTCCTGGGGTATCCTATGCCCCTGTTCCACAAGGAATTCCTCTACAGTGAGTTATGTGAAAAACTCCCCACTTACTAATAATTCATTATATACAAAAACAAATGTTCATTTCTTGGCTGTCACAGCCCTGGGAGACAGTATAACCCTCACAGCCCATTCAGCCCTTTACAGCCTCCATAGCCCACAGAGACCTCTCAGTCCCCTTAAACTGGGGGTGCTCCTGTAAGCCAGAGCCTGGCTTGGCACCTCACTTGCCTTTGGGTGTCACCACTGTGCCGTGGCCATGCCAGATATTCCCTTCCTGCTCTTGTGTAACCTCAAGGGAACTCAGGGCTTGCTCTTCACAGCTGGAGCACTCATAACCTTCAAAGACCTCACAGCCCCCATAGGACTCATAGACTCCATACGCTCGCAGACCCTATAGCCCTAACAGAGCTCACACCTTTCACAGCCCCCACAGCCCATACTGCCCCCATAGTCCTTACAGACATTGTCACGGGTGGAGAGGGAACTTCAGACAAAGTTTATTCAAAAAGCCCTCCTGTTGAGTCATGAGGTGCAGAAAAGGACCCCCTCGCTTTCTAAACTCCTTCTCAGAGAGAGACCAGGATCCAGTCCTAGCCCCAGACTTCGTAAATAGTTTAAGTTTTAGAACTTTGTTCCGCACATTTTAATGATTTCAAATCAGATATATTTATATAAAAGTTGATTATTTATTATGCTAAATATGAAACAATAAAAATTAGACAAAAAGAACTCAGTCAAGATTATTTACTACAGTATAAAAGCTAAAACTACTATTATGGTATGAGATAAGATAGTGCACTATATCAAAGCAATATTAAAGCAATTAAATTAAAGCTAGCAAGAAGAAAAATTTTTAGAGACTGATGTAATTCACCCATACCCACAACTGTGGGCAAATCTCTTTCTCTTAACCTCGAGGCGTATCCTTGATGGCTGTCCCCAAAACCCAAGGGAGTCATCCTCAAAGAAGGAATAAGTTTGAAGGATCTACCTTACAGAAAGTGGATGGGAGTTTGACAGTGTAAAGGGGTTGACTGCCAGTCATATGCCTCCAGGTCAGTTTAGCAGCTTATCTGCCAAATCTTTGTCTCACTACCAGGAGGCTGATTTGGGGTTGGTGAGCCAGACAGGTTTCAGCATAATTCAACACCAAAAACCAGCACATGATTCCCCTCGTGTCTACCACTGATAGCCTTGCAAACAGGGTGTTGTTTGAGTTGCTTTACCACATTCCAGGGCACAGCATCCTGCTACGCTCCACCCCATGACAGCAGTCAACCACCTTTACCTCAGGAAGTGATAAAGCAGGTACTTGTGCCTCCATGCTATTTAAGCATCCACTGCATAGGTGTACATTATCCTTAAGTATGTTCAGATACATCAGTCAGTCTCCTAGGTTTCACTATTTTATCTTCCCTTCTATAGTTTGAAAAAGTGTTAGCTATATTACAAATATACATTATACTTTCATATACAAAATTATTATAAAAATCAGTTCGAATTTAGTTAAAAATATTAAACAGCATAATATTGAATTAGGTATTGATTCTGGAAAGAAAAACTGTTATCATTTCAACTTATGTATGTCTGGAATGGTTAGTATCCTTGTTTGTTGTGTTAGGTACCACACCATTTTTTATATATGTATATATGTACATGCACACACACACAATGACAACAATATTATAAGAACAGGGTATAATATCAAATCCAGAATTCCCATTGAGGCTGGGAACCATCCAAACAAGTAAATCAGGATGTTCTCCACCCCGTGAATCTGAAAGGCCTTATTACAATGGTATAGACACACCCACAGAAAGGGGGAATGTCAGGATGTACGACGGGAAAGTGCCATTCAGTAAAAGTTCTACAACATAACAGTCTGGTTGCCTTAGGGGGATCAAAGATATAACAAAACTCACATGTTATTCCAGTCAGGGTCCTGGATTGGTGTTGGAGACTGTTATGGTTTATGGTTTAAACGTTTTTTGAAGGACTTTTGCCTATTATAGAATAACTGTATCATAAAAGCTGCACGGAAGACCACTAAACCCTGAATGGGCCTCCTGACTGAGTCCCTGGACTGCAAGTTGATTTGAGATGAGTCAAAGTGGCACTATTCTCAGGTCTGGAATAGGGAAGAAGAATACTTCCACAGGAGGATTAAGCCCAGTACCTTTGAAATGGAGGCTATAGCAACAGGCTTATCCACTGCCAGGCTTGCACAGACCCCCACATCAAAGTGGGGAGGAGAGGTTTTGGGTGTGTGGCATAGCCTCTGATCAGAGGCAGTGAACACCCATCCTCCGTTGCTCAGACTGACCCAGCTGCAGGGCCTCCCACCCCAGGAAAGCCACATTTATGGGACAACCACATGAGGGGCAGCAGAAGATGTGTCATGGCCCATCAAAGGGGTCTCCAGGGCCTGCACCAGAGCACTGCACATGATGCAGAATGATGCAACTGACCCAGAGCCTTGCAAGACGCAGTGTCAAACTTGCCCTCCCCAGGGGAGGCACCTAGGCATTCCCACCTGCTCAAATGTATATTAATCCATTTGATTCTATACTTTTTAGAGGGGGACCCTCACCACTAAGAAGACCAGATGAAGCAAAGCAACGAGACATTGGGACTCACAGAGTGATGATATGTTTCTCTTTAATCTGTCTCTGTCACTCTCCCTTCCCCCGCCACCTCTTTTTTCTATTTCTTTCTTTCTTTTTTTCTCTTTCTCTTTGCCTCTTTTACTGTTAAATAAAAAAAAAATAATAATTTTTTGATATCAAAATTTAACCTTGTTTAGTTTTAACCATGTTTTGGGGAATATTTCAAAACTCAGGATTCATCAACCACAGACAGCTCACTTGGTCCTCTGTGATTAAAGTGGATTGTAACAGTTGGAATCAAATAATTTACTAAACCCTTTATTTGTTTCCTGGACATGAAATCTTCTCTTCTGTTCTGTCAGTTTAACCACTTATGCCTTGCCTTCTTCACCTACAGCTGGAGAAAACTTTCCAGCTGCCACCTCAGCAACTCTGTCATCCCCTTCTTCTGCACAATCATGCTTTACACATTGCTTGTTATTACTACATCCTCTTCCTTTGGTACAGTAACAGATCTGATTTCATAGTCATATGAAATCCTGTGTGAGCTCCAAAACTCAGTTCAGGGAGGAACCTTTTCCATCTGCTGTGGTAACCATAAAGAAAATAGAAACATCCCAAAACCTTGCTTGTGACAACATAAAACTTATATACATCCTGAGAAGACATTAAAATGCAATAATCACCATTAATAAAACTTCAAATTATTTAACATCTTGACAATACTGATGAAGAGTCCTAACACCACGCAGACAAATTTAAGTTAGATTACCCAGTCATTTCTTTGAGACCTTTTCGGTTTTGGAAAAATAATTTTTTTTTTAGAAAAAATAACATTTCATTTACATAAATATGAAATAGCATTTCCTTTACAAAAAATGTGGTGGTGGTAAATAAAAGTGTTATTTCTATCCATTTTATTAAAGAAACAATCTCTATTATTTAGACTTTTCCACCAAAACAAGCTTAATGCTTATCAAGGATCAGTGGTTAAATAATATTATATTACAAACAGCTATTAATTGCTGAAACAGGGTTTTCTTGCCATAGTCACAGACCTTTGAGATTGTACAAACACAGAAGACTAAGATATTTACAAATTTCACCTTTAACTTAGCAAGAGCCTTACTAAGAATTGCAAAAGAAGTGTAAATTGGAAGTGTTTCAGGCCAGGTTGGACAGGGCTTGGAGCAACCTGGTCTAGTTGGTGTCCCTGCCCATGGCAGTAGGTGGACTGGATGAGCTTTATGGTCCTTTCAACCCAAACCAGTCTGGGATTCTATAGCACAGAAAATTTTCTATCAGCAATTGCCGTCTTTTGGTCTCCTAACTGTTACACTACAAATGCGAACGTTGTTGGAGTTGTCAGTGTCCTGATTAGAAGCAAAAGATGGCACTAGGAGCTAAAATGGTAGATGTTCTTTGCAACCTTGGTTTAAACTCACAGAAGCTGGAAATGGTCAGGGCCTGAGGATGTCCTTCTACTTCCTAGTTTTCCTAGTGGAGACTTCTACCACTTTCTATACTAGATTCCTATATATGGTTCCTGTATTGTGGAAAAACTTTTAGTGTTCAGGTAGCTTATGTTTTCCCTCAGAATTTAATTGCATTACCAGTATTAACATACTTACACAACTGTTCAGTATTGCAACATAGGTTTCCACAGTACTGCATAGGTGAAATTTAAAGAAGTGGGGTCTGAAATGACCTATGGTTCTTATTACACAACACTGCAAAGATGAGTACTTTAATTCTTAAACCCCACTTCAGACCTCCATCAGAGTCACTTTTATAATGCTTATTTTTTATTCTGTTTTTTAAAAGTTCAGAAATTGGTAGATGAGCTTCTTCTCTCCTTGGGAACTGATCCTACTTGATAGTAGTAGGATCAGATTATTTTTAATGTCTGCCTTCCCCAGATACACAGCATTCCTTCCTGCATGACACACTGCTTCAGCATTTGAAACAGAAAAGAGTAGCTGCCTTTATGATTACTATTTTCAAATCTAATTTCAGTTTATCATTAAATCTGCTATAAGTTCTCTCCAATTGTGCACATTGTTCTTTTTTTATGTTCTTAACAGCCCACAGGAACTAGTTTTGATTCTACTACCACATATAGTGTCAATTTTCAATTCCTTTTTTATTTTCTTTTTTATTTTCTTTTTCCATCCAAAAGGGGATAATGTGTAGGGATGATTCTAGGATTTGACATTTGTGTCCACTCTAGCAATGTTTTTAAGATTATACATTAAAAATTACTCCCCATTTCAGCTTCTATGACTGAGAGAAATAGGTAAAATATCACTGTAAATGTCAAATGGCATTATCCCACCATTCAATTTTTATATCCCTCTTTCCATACAAAACTGATATAGAGCTAAGGTACCAGAATAGCCATCATTAAAAAAAGATATATATATATTTTCAAATGTGTTGGCAGTGTTTCAGTTTGATATTTTAGTTACCAACATGACCTGTAAAACTGATAATAATGGAAAAAATCTATTTTGAAACCTGAGATATCAGGATGAAGTATTTTTCCAGGTGGCTGCAAGCATGTATAAAATATTCTTGTTATTCACACTTCCGAGATTCTTGCATGTAAACATCAGAGAGCAGAAAATAAAAACTTTATCACTTGTACGTGCTTGACCATCGTATTAGTAAAATCTAATTTCCTTTCATAAAACTCCACTGACAAAAGCAGAAGCCTGTATCCATCCAACACAATCATCGCAAAAAAATCGAGTATTCATTAAAGAGCATGTTGAATATCATCCAAGCCCATGGGATACACATGCAACTATTAGAGCTAGTTATATATGCTTATTTTAAAATAATAGAAGGATGACAGCAAAATAGAGCCTTCCACTGTGGAAGGACATGCTCAGTATCTCCACCATAACATGCAAGGTTTAGATTTTCTTCGTGCAAGAAATGCCTAATGGATCTAAAGGAATGTGAAGCACATATGTGTAAAATCAATGTTCCTCCATGAATGCTTCTCTCCCAACCATTCAATTTGCACAAATAATACTATACAACCAACCAAACATCAGATTTGTTTAAAAACCTTTTGCAGTTCTTTGATGCTGTATATAATGAACTTGCAGAATATCAGTGCAGCTATTAATGTTTGTGTTTTCAGGCTACTTGGAATGCAAAAGAACTATGTAAATATATCCTCTGGCTGCACCTGATGTGAAAAAAAAATTGTAAGGGAGATAAGAAACTTTGCTTTGATGATTTCTTATTAGAAGTTTTACTTGCTTAGCAGTCCCGTCTCATCATCCTCCTGGTCTTACTGGTGATGTGGGATGCAGAATGCTGACTCAGGTGCATGTGCCTCAGATTCTCATGGTGCTCCATACTGCCTTTTTGCTTAGATGTCATTGCCTGCTTTGTTTCAATCCCAGAGTTTCCAGTGTTACTCAGCACATCTCTCATAGTGTGACAAAAATGTTGAAACAATATAAAGTACAAGAATTCACAGCATAAAAAGTCTGTAGACCCACTAGGCCGAGCAAGGCAGAGCCAGCACCACACCTCATCCTTGTTGCCCTGGTGGCCTCTGCTGAAGTTACCATCTGCTTGGCTTCTGAATCCCGCTGGACAGGGGCAAGAGCCTCTGCCAAGTGCCATATGCTGCCACCTCTTTTTCTTGAACTTTACTTCCTTGATATATTTCCATTTCTATTCTGTCTCAACAGAAAAGCAGAGTATGACCCTTTACCTCCTTTTCTTCCTCCAGTGGTACTCAGGCTGAAATTTGTTCTTTTCCTTTGAAACATTTCTGTATCACATTTTAAAACAGCCTTATATTGAGCTTCAGAAGATTACATGTGAGTTGAGATGATAACAACTATGAGAATTATACTTTATAAGAATTCCTCTGTGTGTGTGTGTGTGAGCATGTGTATGTGTATAAAAGCATTAATCACTGAAATTAGCAATGTAAATTTTGTTCCTTTCTGGAAGATTTCATTGTGCTGCAAGAATGGGGGAAAACAAGAGACAGGTAAGGCAATACACTCAGCACAGGTTTTCTACAGCAAGTCAGTACTTTTGTTTAGCTGTACATAAACAGCCTTACTCTCACTTGGCAGGGATACCTAAATTGTAAAGGTTGTTAAAACAACTTCACAGGTTCACATAACAAGCAGGATGAGGCACTGTCTGGTCTCATGTTCCAACCACTAGACCTTGTGCATCCTCCACACTCATGCAAGTTACAGTAATTACATTAAGACTAAACTGCCATTGGAGTAATTTTTCCAATGAAATTTACCAGGTAAAGCATTACATTTACTACATGTAAAAGGTGGGACTCTCTTATGTCTCTGTAGTCACAGCACATTTCTTCAGTAAAAGACGATGATTTCTTGGAGTTATCGTTACCTCATATCACCCATAAGAACACCAAATTTGGTACTGGCTTGGTTTGAGAATATCTGATAAAAGACTTCTCCAGTGCATCTTCCAACAAATAGAACTGTCAATTCCCACAGGAAAATCAAGGATCAACGTTACCTAATCCTAACACATGAATAACTGCATAAAGCAAGTTTAAGTGTTTTTGTATTAGTGTGGATTTCAAGCAGCAGCTGCTTATTCAGAACTCAATCCTAGCAGTTTTTAAAGTGTCTTATTCAGGTAATTGCAGAGGGACATGTTTGACACTTCATACCTCAGTAGCTTTTCAGAAGAGACCCGTGAACAAAAGTCAATTTTATAACATATACATATATATAATATGTATGTGTGTGTATATATATATATATAAATAAAAAATATATATATGTACGTGGCTGCAGCATATATTAATAAACAGTTCACAAAAAATTATTTTCAGTGATGACATATCAAATTTGTTTAGGTGGGCTGAGATTATTTTTTGGAGATCATAGCTGTATGGTAATTTCCCATAGTCTTTTACCAGATTCTACATATCATTTCTTCTCTGATAGGCACATTCTCACACACGTAACCCCCTACCTTTTAGACAAGAATTTCCTTCTCCACTTTTAAATTTCTTTTCAGCACAATATTCTTAGTTTCCACTCTCTCTCATTACTGTACAGGTAAAAAGTTGTTACACACCATTCCAGAAGTTCAATTTCAGCAGGAAACACTGAAATTTGTGAATTGTAAATGTACATTACAATTTGTTCCTTTTGTATAAATTCTTCTGGTTTTGGTAAATTTTCACCAAGAGTGACATCATTAATCCCAAAATTTAGGAATTTTTTTTAATTGACATTTCAGCTACTACTTTTATTTTTTAAGTTGCTTGAGAAGAACACAGGTTTTGTAAAATGATGGGGGTTTTTATCGTTAATTTTTTTCAAGATTGCTTGAAGGCTTTAATAATCTGACATGCCATATGATGCTGCCTACCCTTCTTTGATTCCAGCAGGTGAAGCAGGCAGCATTTACAGAAAAACAAAAAGGAAAATCCATAAAAAGAATCAGTAAGTTGAGTGAAAATTAGTAACTACTGCTGGAATTAGCTCTTATTATGAAGCAGAAAGAGATAATGTTTGTGGCTTGGCTAGTTAACTATTTGTTATGTTATTTTTCTACATAAGCTACTGACATAATTGCTAAAGAAACAAAAGTGAAAGGATCAGAACACCCTGTGAGCACAGATGGAGCTTACATTGTAGATACATTTTTAAGATACTAAATTAATTTTAGCAAGAGTGTCATCAGTTTCTCAGAGATGAATAGATAATTTTTACATGCTCATTGAGGCACATGGAAGGCTGTGGTATGGGCACAAGTTTTGGCCTGTTAACAAACTCCAACTATTTTGGGAAGCAGACTTTCTGTTCTGTTAGGGAAGTTTCTTATTCTAACACATAAGGCCACAGCATCTCCAGTTTGTTTGTCCCCAGTGCTTTTGGTGTTCTTGTGGCTTTGCTGGGCAGACACGTTACTTGCATGAAAAATATGAGCCAGAAAATAAGTTATTCATCTTCCTTGTGTAGTCCTCAGTCTTTGTATTTTGAGTGTAGATGGACTTAGCAATTTGATATCAGAAGGTTGTTTGTGTGGTAGTTAATTGCTGTCTCTCCCAGGCAGCAATTTTTCTTACTGTTTCCATTAACACACAGCACTCTGCAAAAAAAAAAAAAAAAAAGTACAAAAAAAGCAGTGTTCTCTATTTTCATATACAACCCCCACCTTCCTCTTGGATTTCCTTCCATAGGATGCACACATGTAGGCACTTATTTGCATGTTAAACAGAGAAGATAAAACTGTTTCTACCCTACACAGATGAATCAAACGTTGAAAACCAGTTGAGGACAAACAGTCATTCAGTATTCTCTCAGGTATAACAGCTACAACTTACAAGGTTTGGGAGGCAGAAGCTGACACAAATTGGCTTTGTCTTGCACTTCTCAAGCTCGCAAATTGAAAGGAGAATCCTAGAAATGCAATATTAAAATTATGAAACTCTGACCCTCAGTCTGCCTTTCAATGTCAGTTGCTTAAAGGGCAAAACCAGAGAGATACAAAGAAGAGAACAGAATCATTCAGGTTGAAAAAGACCCTTTGGATCATCCAGCCTGTCTAGTCACATTATTGGGCTGTCTGTTGTCTTCCAGTTGGGAAATCTTTGTTGGTCTCTCTAGAATGGGTTTCTCCTGCTTTGCTTCAGGGCTCTTGCTG
Source organism: Corvus moneduloides (assembly GCF_009650955.1). NCBI lineage: Eukaryota > Metazoa > Chordata > Aves > Passeriformes > Corvidae > Corvus > Corvus moneduloides. The sequence continues at coordinate 7,934,246 of NC_045479.1, forward strand.
TCTAGTATCAGTTTCCTGGCCTCTGTGTACTCCATCTCTCTTTGCCCCAAGTATTTCACAGGTGGAGCTGGTCTGGCAGAGTGGGATTACTGTGCACGCTTTACATCATTGGCTTCTATAAGATCCAGATCTGTGGGGAAGGACAGAAGGGAAGGCTGTCATCCTGAATCACCATCAGCACTTCAGGAAGAGACTGGTGAAGAATCGGTTTGCACTAGGAATTTATGCCACAGCCAAATAAATCTCCAGCATGCACTACTGTTAATGAATCTTGGCAAAGACCTCAACAAACAACAAAGCTGTGTCACAATGAAATACTATTCAGAAGACTGATGGAATTCCCTGGAACTCTGCACAGGTAAGTTTATTAGCAGAAGTTAAACACATAACCTGGTAGATTTTACAGGTTCATAGATAGCGAAATGCAGATGGGCCCAGGCACAGCTTATATAACCAGTACCTCCATAAGAGGATCTGCACCTCTACAATCTGGGGAATTATTATGGGTAGAAATACAAGAAAGAATAACTTACCTCCTTGGCGGGAGGAACAATTTTTGGTATCGCTAACTTTTCTCAGCAGTAAAGGTAAAAAGAAAAGCAAGTTGGATCCATCACTACCATCTGAAATTTGTGTCAGGTCCCTGTAATTCTATGTGAGCTGCAGCATAGCATAATAAATTGCCAATTCTCATGTTTTTGGAAGTTCCATGTCACAGGAATCTACTATTATCAGAAAAGAACTGTCTGGTTGCTCTTCATTTTTCAGTTTTTCTCTGAAGCCTGACAGAGGTCTGTGCTCTGTTAACCTTGAATCCCATACCCATCGCTGCTCAGCTGCCTTTTTAGGTGTCAGATCTTACCAGCAGCCAAGTGACGGATATTTTCTTCTGAAAACAATTTCTCACACAACTTCCAATTTCTTATTCTTCAGAATAAGGGCTTGCTTTGAGGATCAGGGGTTCTATCACAGATACATTGTTAAATACAGTGTATATACACGGACAACACGTAAGGCTTTATCTCCCCATGTAAACATAGACTTAGTGCTTTCACCTTTGTAGGGCTTCCCAAATGAAGCCTCCCAGTTGCAGCTTACCACAGAAGGGTCTGAAGTTACAGACACTTTGCTGTTGGGAAGATTCAGGACCACTGTTTTATGGAAGCTTTTAGGCATGTGTCGCATTTTTTAAGGAGGTCAACACATTTGTATTTATGACCACTTGTCACACATTTTTGCACTTACCTTATTTTCCTTCTTACAGATAAAAAAAGATAAAGATCTAACTTAGCAGCATGAAATGTAAACATTGGACCTATGTACGGGAAAAAATATTGTTGATGCTATAAAAGATTTTACTTTATTTATTTTTTTCTAGAGAGCTCTTAACCAAACAACTCAAGGGAAGTGCAGTCATAGCCTACATTAATTAGCTGTAGCGTAAATGGCTACAGCATGTGAGCAAGCAGTTCTGATAAGTTGTGCACTGTGTGTAATACATAAAACAGCTATGCAAAATATATACAGGGGAAATTCATCTGACTTCCTACACTCTATGGTTTGATAATTTTTACACAGATTTAGACATCATTGTTGCTTTTTCACAATGCCATAAATATGAAAGATTAAAAGTCACAGTGATAAGACCTCTGTAAAGCATACACAGTCAAGTGAATTTGTATTACGTGCACGATGAAGTGATAGCTTACATGGCACAGCAGCTCTACAGAATATCAATATAATCAGCTTTTGCATGAAAAAGACCTAATTTTTCCAGCCTTATTTCATATAAAAATTCTACCCTGAGATACTTAAAAGTGTAAAAATTAGCCTTTCTTTCAGATCATGACATCAAATTTGAGCTCAGTAACAACTAAATCATCACACCCATGCTTCTCAGAAGGAGGCAGTTTCCTTGGCACCAGACCTGTTCCACTCCCCACTGCAAACCAGGAGAAGGGATGCTCCTGTCATCCTACTGACCATTCACTGAGCTGAGCTCCCCAGTTTAGCAAAGCCATTGGAAGCCTGATGCTCTATTCAGATGTTGCAGGGCAGGGACAAGAAGGCCACAAACACCCCAGGTACTCCTTCCTGGCACACAGAAAGAATGAGCACAATGTCTCTGCATGCTTGGAGTCCTTTATATAGTCACACATAGTTAGAATTGGCTGAAATACAGTAAAAAATATTAAATTTATTTCGAGAAATTTAAAAGTGAAAGAAAACCTTGTTCCCATCAGGAACCTAACAGCCAAAAAAGTGTTTTGCTGAGCCTAGTGAGAGACAGGAACATTGTTTTGCATTACACAGGCAGAGGACGTTGACAGGTAGCAAAAGGATTTTACATGTGCATGGTGTTATGCAGATGTCTTCAGCTCTGTCTTGTGAACTACAGATCACACTCTAAAAAGTGTGTCGCTACAGATGGGCTGCTGTTCTTTTTTAACGTTTAAAATCTCAGCAGAAGGATTCTGCACTTTTAATTAAAAAGATATTATTGGGTTATGCATTTATATACCACAAGAGTCCTCCTGGATATAGTTGGCAAATGGTTCTCAAATACTGAATGGTGCCTTAATTCACAAAAAGTTGTAATATTCTTTATCATTCAAGCTATCTCAATCTCTTTCATTGCTTCTCTGGATTAATACTTTTGTAAAGTCATACAAGTTTTATTTTGTCATTAATCCCTCACAGGTTCTTACACTTCTCTTATTATGCTATCTCAAGTCTATAAGGTATTAACTGCTCAATGAATCCACAAAGGTAATAAGGAAATCACACCCCAAATTTGTAAATCTGCAACATACAAAAATCTCATATCAAACCTCATTAAAATGTTGCACTAATACCTAAAAATAACAAATAGCTGTTTCAGTTCTACAAAAAGAATATTGGTAATTTTTTAAATCTCATAGACACAATCTCACTTTTAATTAAATTTATTTGTATGGCTATGAATTTATAGACTATCTCATTAAACTGCTAAAATAGTTTGTTAGGAATCCAGGACTAAATTCCACTCCATCTCAGTTCTGGGTGAGCAGTGAGGATCAGGAGAGGGTGGATTCTGCTGGGGGCTGCTTGCTGGTGGGCACACCTGTGCATAGGGCTGCTGGGGAAAGGGGAAAACCTTTCAGGTTTCAGGATCAGGTGAGGGCGGTCTCTCAAAGAACAATGGTTAGAGCATCTTGCAGGGGGTAGGGGAGAATCTGGATGCACCTGGCATGGAGCATTGCTCAAAAATGGTACTGAGGGATGAGCAAAGGGCAGCACCAGAGCAGGTGGGGCAGTGTGTGGGGTCACAGGGGAGATTTTTCTCCTTTCCCCTTTCCATTTCTTCTTGTCAGTCCCTCCCCAGTGACCCCAGTCCCTCCCCAATACCCCCATTCTCTACCAGTTTCTCCCCAGTGCCCCCAGAAAAAGGGGAATTATGAGGAGAAAAGGGGGTTAAACTAAGGGAAAAAACTACTTTTCCATTATTGACTGTATTTAAACTGGGGAGGATACCCCTTCACCTGCAATTTTAAGGATATCAGTTAAAGGAAAACCTGCCTTTTCCATGCTATTAGGGGTATCGATTCATGGAGAATCTCCATTTTCCATTGCTCCCAGGCAAAAGCTGCCAGGACTGACAGGTCTGGCTGGCCATGTCCTCTTAGGGGGCAGCCTCTCAGCTGCCTTGAGACACTGAGGTGCTGGGCTTTCCTTCCTGTGGAAGAGAGCTGTCCTTTGCAGCCAGGAACCCCTGCTAAAAAGTGGGATTCTGCCTCCTAAAATTGCAGATGTCTAAGGATTGCTCTCAGACGAAAGCTGCCAGGACTGACAGCTCTGGCTGGCCTTGGCCTCCCAGGGGCTGCCTCCCTGCAGCCCCCAAGACACTGGGGTGGAAGGCTTTCCTCCCTGTGGAGACATCTGCACCTGAAACACTGGGGCTATGTGCTTTCCTTCCTATGGAAAAGGACTGTCACTCTTTTCCAGCAGCCCATGGAGGAAATTTAGAATCTACCTCCAAAATTCAATACATCCAAGGTTGCTCCCAGACAAAAGCATCCAGGACAAACAAGTCTGGCTGGCCTTGACCTCCTGTGGGCCACCTCATATCTGCACCAGAAACAGTGGGGCTACGTACTTTCCTTCCTATGGACAAGAGCTGTCTTTACATCCAAAAGCTGATGGCTGATGTTCAGATTGGACCTCTAAAATTTAATATATCCAAGAACTGCTCCCTGACAAAACACGCCAGGACAAATGGGTCTGGATGGCCTTGACTTCCCCTGGGCTGCCTCATCTGCAGTTGTAACACTGGGTCTACATGCTTTCCTTCCTATGGAAAAGAGTTCTCATTCTGGTCCAGGAGCCAATGGCCTAAATTTGCATTCCACCTCCAAAATTCAGTACATCCAAGGATTGCTCCCAGATAAAAGTGGCCAGGACAGAGGAGGCTTGCTGGCCTTGTCTTCCCCTGGCCATGTCTCATCTGCACCTGAATCGCTGGGGGTATGTGCCCCAGGACAAAAATCTTCCTCTCACCTTCCCTCCTGTATTTGGAAACTTGTATTTGTACCACAGTAATGTGACAGTCCTCTTGTCTTTTCAGCATGTAAGCTGCAGTCACACTATGGTGCTCTGCACACTGCTTCTCAGACTTAAATACCATCACGTACTGTCAGCTTCGCAATGTCCGAAGAGCCTAATATACTTTCGCAAAAAAAAAAAAAAAAAAAATTCGCCAGGACAAAACCAGTTGCTGGCTTAGCCCTTCTCCTCGAAGCCTTTCAACTACACAACATACCCTGAGGCTATGCACCTTCCTTTTAAAGCTACATGAAACGTTATGGGTTTTGATCTCACAAATCCAAGTTTCAAACATTTACACATCCAGGAGCTGATCCCATACAAAAGGTCCTAGAACAAAAGCCCAGCTCCTACCTTAACCTTCTACTTGAAACATAGAAACCTGTCTTGGTTTGAGCCATTTTAAAGAGCTGGGCGCTCTGAAATCGGTAACCTCCCCTTGATTTCCACCAATCCTTTTCCAACAATAAGGAATTAAATATGAGCAGACATAAATGAAAAAATAACAGTTTACTAACAAGCGCGACAGCATCAGGTAAAAAATAACAGTAAATAACTGGTAGGCATAAAATTGCCAAATCTCACGAACCCCACGGAAACAAAGAGACAAGATGGTGGCAACCCCTACCAGGAAGGCAGGAGCCCACAGAGCAGTTCCAGAGGCAGATGGAAACTCACCAGCCTGTGTGGGGTCTGCGCTGCTGCAGCCGCTTCCTCCTGCCTTTTGCGGGCTCTGCTGCTGCTGCCGGGCTCTGCAGCCTGGGTGTGGAGTTGGGGGGGAAAGGGCCAGTCTGTGGGCACTGGCACAGGGCGGCCTGGCCCCAGGAACTCGCTCGCTTTTTTTCTGGCTGTTGGCAGAGTTTGCAAAGTTCACTTTGAAACAGTTTCTAATTGCAAAATTCAATCATTATGTGTGGCTACGTTGCAAACCGAAACAGCCACCTTCGAAGCAGAGCTCCTGCCTCCGGGGAAAACTGCCAGGAAAGGAGAACCTCTGCTTCCCTAGTGTTCTCTCCTGGAGCAGGGGGCCAATCGAGCTGAGCTGGCTCTTTGGAGCGGGGCCACCTGCGGCAACAGGCAGGCAGCTGTGCAATTCGCCCTAAGACAGCTCAAAACTGCTAACTGCAGTCTCACTGAAACAAAACAAAAAAAAAAAAAGAAAAGAGAATCCAAAAAGGGAAAAAAGCCTCTGCTTAAGTAAAGACCAAGCAGCCAGCAAAGCCAACAGCACGTAGAAAAAAGGGCCGAACTGCCTGAGAGCACCGATTTTAAAAGTGCCCGCGGTAGCCCTCTGCCTCCCCCGAGCTTCCTGGCCGCAGGGTCTTAAAGAGACAGGAACAATTTTTGGCCTCAGATACATATGGAACACAGCAACATTTTGGGTTACCCCAGGATAAAACCACAGCAAACACGCTGTTGCTATGAGCTTTCCTTCTCAGCTCGATGTACTATCACATTCTGACACTCCTGATGTCTGAATCTAAATTGAAGAGTACTCAGCTACAGCTTGCACTGACCTTCTTCCTCCTGACATTTTGAAAACTTGTTTTGCACCACAATCACATGCCATTCACTTTCCCCCTACAACCTGTGAACTGCACGTACACCATGATGGCCTGCACTTCAATGCACTTTCAGACTTGCACAGGTTTGGCTTGTGGTGGCTTGTTGAAAGGCTTGGAGATAGAAGGAAGAATCCAGCAACTGCTTCTGTCCTGACACATTTTTCTGAGCAACAGGTAGCTGAACACTTTGGACTCTGCGAAAGTGTATTATGGTACACATAGCTGAAGAAAAAGTGAAGAGCACATTGGGGTGAATGCAGAATACACACTACAAAAAGGGAAAGGTGAATGCCATCAGTGAGCTTCTGTTCTTAGCCTTGTTGTATGGGAGCAGCTGCTGGAGGCTTTAAGGTTTGTAACTGGGCTCTGTGAGAGTGAAGAAATGTGACAGTATATATAGCCCAAAAGGAACATACCTAGCCCCAAATGTGCGGTGAAAGACTGCCATGAGAAGGAGTAACCCAGTAAGGGCTTTTGTCCTGGCACATTTGTCTGTGAGACACTGACACTTTAAACTCTGCCAGACTGAAAGTGTGAGATGGTACTTAGAGGTGACAATGAATATGCAGAACATCATGGGCTGTGCACAGTTCAGGCTGCAAGAGGAGCATGACTGTCCCCTGAATGCAGTCCAAATGGACAAGTTCTCTATTGTAAGGGGTAAGATCAGCGAAAGCTTTCTGTGCTGGCACATTTTCCTAATAGAGGTCTAATAGGAAATAATTCAGTTTAGCTTTAAACTCTGCACAATTGAACATGATGTGATTGCTGAGAAGAAAAATGCATAACAGCAGTTTGTTTGGGGTGGTTTATAGGCTCTCAGGGGAATGTGCAGGCCAGCTCTGCACATTCTTAGACCATTCCTATGGGAGCAGCAGCCGAATGTTTTAAGGTTTGAAACTGGGCTCTGTGAGAGTGAAAAAACGAGACAGTACCTATAGCTGAGGAGGAAGGTGCATAGCCCCAGCGTGTGGTATGTGTGTGGATTGCTGCCTTGAGAAAGAATTATCCTGATATTGCTTCTATCTTGACACAATTTTTTGTTCAGAGTTACGTGAACGTGTTGGTCTCTGCTTAACTGAAAGTGCTGATGGTGCACATGGATGAGTAGGAAAGTGCAGAGCAACATAGTGTAAGTGCAATTCCACTAGCTGCAAAGAAAAAGTAACTGTCACTTTATTGTGATGTGAATAAAAGGTTCTCAAGCTAAGGGGCAAGGTGAGTGACCTCTCTGTCCTGGCACTTTTATCTGTGTGAGTTTTAGCTGTAAACTTTACAGCTTAGATTCAGACTGCAAGAGTGTGATTGTACAAGTAGCTGAGAAGGAAAGTGTAAAGCAGTGGTGTGCTTGGTGTTGTTTATCGCAGCAGGGGAAGGCCAAAGCAGGTTTTTTGTTGTAGTACCTCTTTTTCAATGGGAGCACCTGCTGGATGTTTTATGGTTTGAAACTGGGATCTGACAGTGAAAAATGTGATGGTACAAACAGCTGAGAAAGAAGGTACATAGCCCCAATGTGTGGTGTGTTCATGAAAGGCTGCAAAGCTAAGGGGAAATTGAGCAACTGTGTGTGCTGGCACATTTTTCTGTGAGAGAAGTGTGTCAGACTCTACAAGACTGAAAGTATTGGTACACAGCTGAGAAAGCTGTGCAGAAAGCACCATGATGTGTGTGAAGGTCACAGGCTGTAAAGGGAAGAAAACTGCCATTTGATTGTGCATCAAATACAGGTTTCCAAATGTAAGGGGCAAGATCTGAGAAAACATTTTGTTCTGTATAGTGGATTGACCCTGGCTGGATGCCAGGCACCCACCAAAACTTCTCTCTCACTCCCTTCCACAGCTAGACTGGGAAGAGAAAATATAATGAAGGGTTCGTGAGTTGAGATAAGGACCAGGAGAGAATGCTCATCAAATACCTTCACAGGCAAAACAGGCTCAAAATTAGAGATACAACTTAAATTTATTACTAACAAAATCAGAGCATGCTAATGAGAAGTAAAATAAAACCTTAAAAACACCTTCCTCCCACTCCTCCATCCTTCCCAGCTTTACCTCCTACCCCAGCAGCACAAGGAGACAGGGAATGGGAGTTAAGGTCAGTTCATCACCCACTGTTTCTCCTGCTACTCAGGGAAAGGAGTCATCCCCTGCTGCACTGTGGGGTCCCTCCCACAGGAGACAGTTCTCCATGAACTTCTCCAGCGTGAGTCCATCTCACGAGCAACAGATCCCTGCAAGCTGCTGCAATGTGAGTTCATCCTGTGGATGAAAGTCCCCTTCAAACTGCTGCAGCGTGGCTCACCCTACTGTGGGGTACAGTCTTTCAGGGACAGGCTGCTCCACCATGGGCCCCTCTCTCCCCAGGCCTCCCATAGGGTCACAGCCTCCTCAGGCATCCCCCTGCTCTGGCATGGGTCTCCTCTATGGGCTGCAGGTGGATCTCTGCATCTCTCATGGATCTCCATGGGCTGCAGGGGCACAGCTGCCTCACCATGGGCTGCACCATGGGCTGCAGAGGAATCCCAGTTTTGGTGCCTGGAACACCTCCTCCTCCTTCTTCACTGACCTTGGTGCCTGCAGAGTTGTTCCTCTCACATTCTCACCCCACTCTTCTCTGGCCACAATTACAACTGCACAATGACCTTTAGTTTTCCTTTCTTGTTAAATATGCTATCACAGAGTCGTTACCACCATTTCTAATTGGCCCAGCCTTGACCAGTGGCACGTCCATCTTTGGAGCTGCCAGGGATTGGCTCTGCCGGACATGGAGGAAGCTTCCAGCAACTTCTCACAAAATCCACCCCTATAATTCCCCAGCTACCAAAGCTTGGCCTTGCAAACCCAATACACTGGCATATTTATCTATGTGAGATGCAGATGGAAACTTTTTGGTTTAGATTCAGACTGCGAGAGTGACAGAATATGATGGTACAAGTAGCTGAGAAGGAAAGTGCATAGCATCAGCATGTTTTGACAGAAGCAGTTTGCTGGACTGATTCAATACCGATGCATTTTCCTCAGCAAGAAGTAGATGGACATTTCGGACTCTGCAGAGACTGAAACTGTGTGATGCTACATGTAGCTGAGCCTGAAAGTGCACTGCACCACACTTGTGTGTGCAGTTGACAGGCTGCAAGAAAAAGTAACTGCGAATACATGTTTTCAAATGGAAGGGAAAGTTATTGAATTCTTTCTATTCTGGCATATTTTCGTCGAGAGAAACGGACTTAGGATCTTCACCTTTGATGGTTTGGAGCTAACCATGGTGCACTTGCATCTTTGTCAAGTACACACCGCCATCAAGTGGACGTTCCCACTGTGGCCACTCAACAGCTCCACTAGACAGTGCTGTGCACACGCTAAAAACCCCTAAATGTGGCTCCAAAAGTGGAGAGAGACGTCTAGTCACGGTCCTCAAAAAACATGTCAGGACAGAAAGGTTTTGCTGACCTTCCTGTTCTGTGCGCAAACTCCTATTTCCACCACATTCAAACTCCTTCCCAATTATATGTGCTAATAAGTTCTATCAAACTCAAAGAGTCCAGATCCAAAACTGGAAGCATCTGACAAAAATGTAACTCACAAAACTGCCAGGTGAGAAAGTTGTTACAATCAATCCATCTAAAGACTAAGAGATGAGACAGGTATTTCTGGATTTTACCTGTCCTGGGTCATCTGTTATCTGCACCTGAAACACTGGTGCTGTGTGCTTTCCTTCATATGGAAAAGAACTCTCATTGTAGTCCAAAAGACCATGGCTGCTTTGGATTCCTCTTCCAAAATTCTGTATATCCAAGGATTGCTTCCAGATGAAAGGTGCCAGGACAGATGAGTCTGGCTTGCCTTGACCTCCCCTGTGCTGCCTCTCATTTTCTACCTGAAACAATGGGACTACGTGCTTCCCTTCCTACCAACAAGAACGGTCATTCTGTTTCAGGAATCAATGGTTGAATTTTCAGTTCCTCCTCCAAAAGTCAGCACGTCCAAGGATTGCTCCTGCACGTTAGCTGCCAGAGCAGACAGGTCTGGATGGCCTTGACCTCCCCTTAGCCAGCTCTCAGCTGCACCCGAAACATTAGGGCTACGTGCTTTCCTTCCTATGGTAAAGAACTGTTGTCCTTGTCTAGGAGCCCATGACTGAAATTTGCATTCCACCTCCAAAATTCAATACATCCAAGGATTGCTCCCAGACAAAAGCTGCCAGGACAGACAGCTCTGACTGGCTCTGCCCTGCCATGGGCTGCCTCTCAGCTGCTCCCAAGACACTGAGGTGTCAGGCTTCCCTTCCTGTGGAAAAGAACTGGCTGCCTCCTCCAGATGCCTGGGGCTAAAATTGGGATTTGTCCTCCATATTTCTATACATTTGAGGATTGTTCCCAGATGATAGCTGCCAAGGCCATTCAAATTGTTTACAAACAATGCCATGTTCACTACTAAATCATGTCCCTAAGTACCACATCTACATTTTTGAACGCTTGCAGGAATGGTGACTACACAGGTTCCCTGGGCAGCCCATTCCAATGTCCAATGACTGGTTAAGTGAAGAAATTTTTCCTAATGTCCCACTGAATCTCCCCATATGCAACCTGAGGCTGTTGCCTCTTATCTTGTCCCTTGTTCCCTGGGAGCAGAGCCCAACCCCCACCTGACTGCACCCTCCTTTCAAGCAATTGTAGAGAGTGAGAAGGTCCCCCTGAGCCTCCTTTTCTCCAGGGTGAGCCCCCCCCAGCTCCCTCATCTGCTCCTGGTCCTCCAGACCCTTCCCCAGCTCTGTTCCCTTCCCTGGACATGTTCCAGCCCCTCAATGTCTTTCTTTAAGTAAGGGGCCCAGAACCAACCCCAGGACTGGAGGTGCCTCAGCAGTGCCTGGCACAGGGGAGGCTCACTGCCCTGCTCCTGCTGCCATACAACATGTAATTCCAATCCAAAAGGAAAGATTAAATGATTTGGTCTTGTGCCTACATGTCATGGAACATGGTTTTTGAACCATCTGTGCATTATCTGTGTGACTTCTAGTTTTTACTTTTCAATTAACCAATAATGATTTAAATCCACCAATGACTCCTTAGTGCATCATTTGTCATGGACTGTTTAGATAGTTTATGTATATATTTTAAGAGTTACTCTCAGTTTTTCATGGACAAGGCTTTTTCTGTCTTTGCTTTTGCCAGGCTTCATTTTCCTTCCTCGCTTCTTCCTGTCTTTCTCATAGATGAAAGTAAGAGATTAGAGTACCTGGCCTTTTCTTCCTGCTGAGGCTCTCACACACTGTAACCAAGTTCTCTCTTCATGCAGTACTTTTGGATAAATTCAAATCTTTGTCATAATAAATTTATGGAATTTTATGCCAACATTACTTCCAGTAATCATCATGTTGTAGAAATATTTTAGTAAAAATATCTTCCAATTTCCACTCACAAACATGGTGTGAGTTATTTTTATCTCAATATCCCAATGGCAGTTTTCTCCTTGGGGTCAGTTCAGTCCTTCTCCAAGGACTGAACTTGAGATCCCAGTTTTCCTGCCCTCAGACAAGGTTTGCCTCCCTTGTTTAGATGGGCAATATTTATTGCAGCTGACTATGCATTTTACTACTCTCAAGGTCAGCTTGTGTGTTGCTCTACTTGCCTTACTCTATCATTATACATATTTTTTCCAGGTTTAGTATCACCTGCAATTTTATCAGCAGTGTGCATTCCCTGTCATAAGCTACAGTTTTCTGCTACTTTCACTTACACTGCTTCAGCAGGACTTAGGTGCTGCTGCACAAGAAATTGTTATGTCCAAATGAAATGACAGAACTATTACATTTTTCCTGACACTGCCTACCCAACATCACCGGAATGCACCTGTCATGGTGGGAGCCTTGGGCTGTCCTGTGCAGGGCCAGGAGTTGTGTGAGTCCCTTCCAACTCACGGGATTCTACGATCCTACAACATAGGATGTCCTTGGTGTGCCTCAAAGATACCCAAGTTCTTACCCTCCAGACATTTTTTTGAAGCTGAATGTGTTCCAGGCCCTTGTCTAGTAATGGACCCTGTTGATTTGGACCTGTGAGTTGAGTTTCTGGCTTGAACACATGCCTGCTGTATAACTGTGGAACTGCCTGGTGATCACTGGAGTCTGTCTGACTCTGGTTGCCATTATCGGACCAGATCCCGACCTGTGGATTGTTTTCTTTTCTTGTTGGTGGACCTGCTTCATCATCTCGACCCTGTGCTTCCCCTGTACTCATCCCTGCCTCTCTTGCCTAGGGCTGTGAGGTGGCCCCTGCCTGGCTGCGGCACCTCCTTGGCTTCTGGCCTGAGGGAGCTGCTGGCCTGTGCTGTGCCCTGACATGATGTCTGGAGTCAGAAGCAGGGCAAATTCCTCTGGTGTGAAAGCATGTGAGACTAGAAAAAGCAGTGAGGTGCCCACAGCCTCTGTGTGCTGCAACCCCTCTTGCTCCTAATGGGCAAGCAGAGGTGGGGAGCGGAAGTCCCTGTCCTGCCCCGCTGTAAAAGGAGTTGGGGAGGATTCTTTTTGATAGATTTCTCAGACAAAAATGAAGCGCAAACACAGCAAAGCAGGGCAGAACAGGTACAGACAAGGAAACAAGACCACAGAGAGTAAAAGGTGGGGGGGAGGAGGGCCAAGCTGACCCTCCAAGCGAGCCCCTGATCCCTCCAAGAAACCCAAAGCAAAATGGCTCATGCGTCGCAGTTAACAGCTTCTATGTGCTAAAGCTCCTCCCACAGCCTGATTTCCCAGACATTTTTCCACGGGCCACTATAAAATTTCAGCTTCCTTTATCCTGGACTCGGCAACAGCATGGCAATTTAATAGTGCAAATACAGGACCGGTTGGCATCTCATGCTAGATAAGCCAAAGTAAAACAGGTTCATTCTTGGGTAGTAACAATGTTCTTTATATTTCTTCTTCACTAGATAATTTTTTACTCCTCCCTTTCTAGAATAGTTAGTGCTGCTAATGTTGTGGACATCCTGCTCACAAAGTGCTTCTTTGTCAGTAAACAATTTTTAGTTTCAGCTTCCTGACCTGGTGAGTATGTGTGTGATGCACTTCTCTCTTCTCTTTGATCCTGAGTAAGCGCAATAACTTTTTCTCCTGATAGGGTATCTTGAAAGATATTCACATAGGTCTTACCAAACAGACATGGAAAGACTTAATTGACTTCAGTGGAAATAAATCATATTGTACAAACTGCTGGACAGATACAGTAGCTTACAGCAGACTATCAATTAGTAATACAGTCTTATCTCAGGGTTACACTTAGGGACAGAATTATAGGACACTTAAGTACAGTGATCAGGCAATGCTGACCTAACCCTGGTTTGTCAGTATCTTCTGATTTATGTTTTTTAGTGCTCCATTTCCCAGTTCTTAACCAGATATTTGTTATCTGAAAACAACTCCCCTCCATGTTCTTGCTCCACATCTCTTAAATGTATTATGCTTAAAACTCTGTAAGGAGCACTAAGAAGCCACAAGTGCTTTGTTTCCACAAATACCACTTTAATATTAGGTGTGACTACATAGTCACTGTGTATGGTGAAAGTAATTCTGGGGAAAAGGAGAAAATACCATATCTTCCTGTGGGTCCTTACGGAGTTGGACCACATGGAAGGACAGGCATGGAGTTGGACTGCATGCTGCCTGCATAGTTCCCCCAGAGACATAGACCATAGTACCACAGGGAAGGAAGATCTTAGGTCAAACTGTTCAGAAATTGATACATAAAGCAAACTATATATCTAAGGAATAATTTGAAAACAACTCTCACTTTGTCACATCCAGGGCTTTTCAGGTAATGTCACTAGTGGAACAAAAGCATTACAAAAAATTACGTTCTTGTTGGCAGCAACTACACTCTGTGCATGTCTCTCTTCTTTCTCACACATTTATGCTGCAAGCTTTTCAGGGTGAAGAGTATTCTTCAGTGCTTCCTTAGAGACTTGTATAATGAGGACAGCATCTCTCATGGGATTGCTATGACCAGCTGAAATATAATAAAAAGAGAAATACTAATTGCAGCAACCTAAGATATACAGAATGGAGATGTGTGGTTTATTTTATTCAATATGTGCTTTTTCCTCCATGTCACTTAAAGGGTATTTGTGTTCTGTGCCATATGTCTATGTCATAAACACTATTTCATTCCAGAAAGACTTGCATCCTATAATTAAAGGCTCATCTGATTACCATTCAATGTCCAAACAGAATTATAGTAAAGGCAGATTAAAAAAATCTCTGGCCTTACATGTGAGGCGAATATTTTACCCATTTAACTTATGCTACAAATATAATTATTGTATTCCATTAAGATTATATACGTTTAGAGGCCCAGGTTTCAATTACTTTAGATCTCAGTCAAAAAGGTGGATGACTGAAAGGAACTATGCAGTCAGGTAGCAGAACTCTGTTCTTGCAGGTCACGTTGAAGTATGAACAAATAAGCAAATATGCTCGTAAATTAGGACTGACAGAAACCATTCTCTTTAAATCACTATAACCATTTTCAAGTGCTCTGAACTGGCGTGTAAAGAAAGCTGGCTTTACTGCCCAGTTCCAGCTGGATGAGAAAATGCTGTATGTAGGTGAGAGATTGCTATCACTAACCAAGTGCCTTCAGCCATCAAACTATCAATTCATCCATTATCTAGTATTTTGCTGCAAGAGGGGAAAAAGAGTCGTAAATGTTAATGGAGATGTTAACTTTGCTCATAAATATTTCACTGTGTGAAAAAATGCTTTAGAAAGGGACAGTGTGGCTTACATGCTGTACAAAACCAAAACTCTATCCTTCTTCAGACAATTTTTCCTCTAGATGAGGCTTTTCATAATGTTAGTAAGATGAATTACAGTTTGCATTTATAGTACATTTATTTCAGATCCTTTTAGACTCTAATCTTTTTAAACATGCAGGATTTCATTTTAGCAGGATTTGGATCACGTGTCACCTCCTCAATCAAAGAAGATACTTTCGAAAAAAAGTATGTGATTTTTCCTGGGAGACATTAGTCTATTCTACAGTTACAACATAAATTCCAACATGAAATACTTCATTAGTTTTAGCTCCCTGAATGCCTATAAGACAGAAGAGTATCAAACTAGGGCCATTTCCCAGCAGAGTGACATGTGGAAGCAAAAGGTCAAATTCTGAGATACAGCTTCACAGAATGTATGTTTATATTCCTGGCAATGTTGAATTCACCCTTACACTGAGGGAACTGTAAGCAGAGACTGTCTTGAAACTATATTACTTATCAGCCAACCAACATCAAGGAGTTTCTCCCCAAATCCTGATTTTCAGACTGCTGCTCAGATCACTGGACCAGAGCAGGGTACATTCCTGTAGCAGTGTCAGTGACCAGCATCCCTACAATGTCACAGACACACCCAATGCAAGATTCCTTGGGCAACTGTAAGGGGAACTAGGCCAACTAAGATACACATTAAACTGGACTGGACAAAAAAAATTATAGAGACTCAGAACCAGTTCATTTCTGTTTACAGATAATATAATGCAATTCATTAGAGCAACATTGCCAAGCACTTTGTCTTGACATTAAATCATGATCTGTAATGTAACCAAATAATTAGTATAGCATAATTCCAGGAAATTATTTAGATGTTGAAATAACAATTTATGTTATTGCATACTGTCTTAGGATATAATATTACTTTGAATATGTTTTAATGTGTATTCTTTGGTACAAAGAAAGCCTTTCTATAGGATGGACAGCAAAACATACACCCCCATTCCTTAGCTTTTGCTCAAACAAACTGGTCAAAGTTGACTGTAGTTTAGTTTGTGGTAAGATCAAGTGTGGGGTGGGGTCTGGATCAACGAAATGATAAATAGCACACATAAAGCACTTATCACTAGCAATTTATTCTATTAAAAATAGCAACATAGTTTAAATTCCCTGTGCTTACAAATTCATTAGAACATCATTTGTAGCCAGTAGTTCTTTATTCTACCTACCAGTGTTACACTTTGTAATCCATTCCCTCCTGTCACCATCACCATTTGTACTACAGGCTGACATCAGTGAGCTTTTAATGCACTTAGCCCTAGATTTTTCTCCAGAGCACCTTTTTTTTTTATTATCTGTTTCACAAATTACTCTATGTAAAATTAATCCTATCTCAAAACTGAAGACTTGAAAAGAAGCTTTGATGTTGTCCTTGCTCTACTTCCAGAGCTCTCCTGCTGTGTCACTTTTGACACAGCAGTGTCTCAGATTTGCAGTGCCAGCTGGAAATTTGCAGGCGATTCAAAGAGGCTCAAGGAAGCGTGAGTGACCCCGGAGAGCAACAAACAGGGGCATGGCAGGGCAGTGAGGGTGTGGCCTGGCAGTAAGGATATGGCCCAGGTGTGGCACGGCAGAGCAGGGCAGTTCACACAGACAGGATGAGCAGGAAGGTGCAGCCACCCTTCTGGTGGTGGGTTGTGTGCAAGGTGGCTGGGATCTTTTGGGTGGTTGTAGGGTGTTTTTGGTTTTTTCCAGCAATGGTTTACAAATGACGAAAAGCCATTGCTGCTGCTGCCAGCAAGAGTGTGCTAACCCAAACAGAACCTCCCACAAGGACGCAGCTGTCCTGTCGGCTGCAGGGAGGGTCAAAGCCTGATGTTAGTACCAGAGGACAGTGCAAAAGACACCTGCATGCAGTGTGAGCAGATGAACAATCTGCTCTGCCTAGTGGCAGAGCTTAAGGAAGAAGGGGATATGCTAAGGAATTAGGGAGAGCAAAACAGAAAGAAACTGGTGGAGTTACACCCTTCCAACCCTCAGAGAAGCTCAGCAAAAGGAGACCTAGTAGATGATGGGAAATGAAAATGGATCCCTACTTGAGGAGGTAATAAAATTCCCTCCTGACCCCCATCACCTTCCCAGGTGCCCTTACAGAATAGGTATGAGGCCCTGGACCCAGAAAGTCAGGCAGATGACACTAAAGAAAAAAATCTGTCTGGAGAGTCTCCCAGTTGCCCTTCATCTGTCAGATGGATCACAACTTCAAGTATTCAGCAGAAAGGAAGGGTAGTTGTAGTAGGTGTCTCCCTTAACAAAGGGCTCTATATGTTGACCGGACCCATCCCACAGGGAAATCTGCTGCCTCCCTGGGGCCCGGGTATGGGATACCACCAGGAGACTCCCTGAACTAATTCAGCCCTCTGATTATTATCCATTATTATCCTGCTGGATGTCCAGGCTGGTAGTGATGAGGCTGACAAGAAGGCCATCAGGGTAATTAAAAAGGACTTCAAGGCTCTGGGTCAATTGGTTGATGGGACAGAAGTTCAGGTGATGTTCTGTTCTCAGTCCCTTCAGTAGCAGAGATTAATTATGAAAGGAACAAGAAAACCCACATTATTAATGAATGGCTTAAGGGCTGGTGCCAACAGTGGAATTGTGGGAGTTTTTTAATCATGGGGCAACTTTTACAGCACCAGGCCCACTAGAGTTAGATGAGCTCCATGTATTTAACGAAGGCAAAAGGATTCTAGCCCATGAGTTGGCAGGGTTCATTCACAGAGGGCTTTAAACTAGGTTTGAAGGGGAAAGGGGATGAAACCAGGCACTCCAGAGATGAGCCCAAGGGTGGTAGGCCCGAGTCAGGAGTGAAATCAGCAGCCCAGATGAAGTGCATGTACGCTAATGCATGCAGCATGGGTAACAAACAAGAGGAGCTGGAAGCCATGGTACTGCAGCAAAGCAATGATGTAATCGCCATCGCAGAAACATGATGGGATGACTCACATAGCTGGAGCACTGCAGTAGATGGCTACAAGCTCTTCAGAAGAGACAGGAGAGGGAGAAGAGGTGGAGGGGTGGCTCTTTATATTAGGGAGGCTCTTGGTGCTCTAGAACTTGAGATTAATGACAATAAGGTCAAGTGCCTATGGGTAAGAACTGCGGAAGGCCAACAAGGCTGACATCCTGGTGAGAGTCTGTCACAGACCACCCAACTGGGATGAAGAGGTGGATGAATTTTTCTATAAGCAGCTGGAGGATGTTTCAAGATCACCAGCCCTTGTTCTTGTAGAAGACTTGCCAGACATCTGCTGGGAGCTCAACACAGTGGAGAAGAGGCATTCCAGGAGGTTCTTGGAGTGTACGGAGGACAACTTCTTGTCACAGCTGGTGAGCCAGCCTACCAGGGGTGGGGCTCTGCTAGACCTGCTGTTTACAAACAGAGAAGGGCTGCTGGGACATGTAGTGGTTGGAGACTGTCTGGGGTAGAGTGACCATAAAATAATAGAGTTCTCAATACTCAGTGAAACAAGGAGGGGCGTCAACAAAACTTTCACACTGGACTTCTGGGGGACAGACTTTGGCCTATTCAAGAGACTGATTCAGAGAGTACCTTGGGAGACACCCCTTAAAAACAAAGGGGTCCAGGAAAGATGGACACAGTAAGGATATGGCCCAGGTGTGGCACGGCAGAGCAGGGCAGTTCACGCAGACAGGATGAGCAGGAAGGTGCAGCCACCTGGATCATCTAGGTGATGATGATCACTAGGGTGATGAGGGAGATGGTGGAAGAGCTTGCCAAATCACTCTCCATCATTTACCATCAGTCCTGGCTCACTGGGGAGGTGCCAGATGACTGAAAGCTGGTCAGTGCGATGTCCATCCATAAAAAGGGCCAAAAGGAGGATCCAGGAAACTATGGGCCTCTCGGTCTGGCAAGATTATGGGACAGGTCATCTTGAGTGCAGTCACACAGCCCCTACAGGATGGCTGAGGGATCAGACCCAGCCAGCATGGATTTAGGAGGGTCAGGTGACCAGGTAACTTGCCTGTGGATGCAGGGAAGGCTGTGGATGTTGTCTACCTGGACTTCAACAGAGACTTTGACACTGTCTCCCACGGCACACTCCCGGAAAAGCTGGCAGCCCATGGCTTGGACAGGTGCACTTTTCACTGGGTTAAGAACTGGCTGCATGGCTGGGCCCAGAGAGTGGTGGTGAATGGTACCACATCCAGTTGGCAGCCAGCCACCAGTGGTGTCCCCCAGGGATAGGTGCTGGGGCCAGTCCTATTTAACATCTTTACTGATGATCTGGATGAGGGGATTCAGACCACCATTAGCAAATTTGCAGATGACACTGAGTTGGGGGCCAGTGTCAATCTCCTGGAGGGTAGGAGGGATTGGAGGAGGGACCTGGACAGGCTGGATAGATGGGCCAAATCCAGCGATATGAGGTTTATCAAGTCCAAGTGCCAGGTCCTGCACTTTTGCCACAACAACCCCCTGGAGCGCTACAGGCTGGGGACAGAGTGGCTGGACAGTGCCCAGGCAGAAGGGGACCTGGGGGTACTGCTTGAAAGCTGACTGACCGTCAGCCAGCAGTGTGCCCAGGTGGCCAAGAAGGCCAATGGCATCCTGGCCTGTATCAGGAATAACGTGGCCAGCAGGACCACGGAAGTCATTCTTCCCCCATACTTGGCACTGCTGAGGCCACACCTTGAGTGCTGTGTCCAGTTCTGGGCCCCTCAGTTTAGGAAGTCTTGGGGTCCCTCCCCCTGCCATGGAGCCCTGGGAGAGGGGCCCTGAGGGGGAGACACGGTGTTTCCCTGCCCCTGCTCAGCTTCATTCCCCATTGGTTGGTTTGGGTTCCCTGATAACGCCAAGGACCCTCGGGTCCCGTGACTGCAGAGTTCCTGAGCTGAGCCCTGGCCATGGGGCTGGAGAAATAAACATCTCTGAAACATCTACCACGAATCTGTCCATATATACTTCATTTCCACGGGACTCCTGGTTTGAAATATGCTTGTTGCAGTAATCCCCGCTGCGACAAACTGGGCGTAACCTTAACAACTGAGCAGGGGCAGGGAAACCCCGTGTCTCCCCCCCAGGGCCCCTCTCCCAGGGCTCCATCGAAGGGGGAGGGACCCCAAAAGGTTTCGCTGCCAGCACCGTGCTCTGTGGGCGAGAAGCAGACGACTGTTCGTCTCCAGCTAAACGAAAGCGCGACCTGCTACGAAGAGCATAAGAACGAAGGCAGAGCAGCAGGCTGCTGTGCGAATCGCCCAGGCTGCAAGAGGAAGCGTGCCTGCTGCTCGCTTGTTTGCGGATTCACTTTAGCAGTCGGAAGCAGAAAGTTCAACTTGCGGCTACTTGTGCTGCTACCTATTTCTCTTCCAGTATTCCCTGGAACCAATTCTGCTAGCTTCATGCTTGGAGATGCAGAGATGACAGTGGTAGATGCGGTGGAGAAGGGAAAAACAGAGTGCAGAGGACAGTTTCTGGTGCTTGATGTGAGGCAAGGGGAAGGTTCAGCCCAGCAGTGGTTGTTAGACCTGGAGCCTTTTTCTTTGGGAGCAGCTGCTGCAAGTGGGCAAGGGAGCTGCGAGAGTGCATCATGTGAGGAGGGCGCGTCTCTCGGAGAAAGAAGCTGCCTAGGCGCAGTGTGTTGTGCTCAGTTTCAAGGCTGCTTAGAGAAGGGGGACTTGGAGAACGCCTTCTTTCTGGACGCGTCCTTCTGCGCGCGCTCAAGCTGCGTGGACTCTGCAGCACTGCGGGTTACACAGTTACAAACTGTTTCTGGCCAGCTTGTGTGGTGGAGTGCAAGGGCTGCGCCTTACTCTCTGAAGCTGCCGGAGCGTTCTCAGCTGCATGTGCTTGTGAAGCAGCTTTGTGCTGAACTTATGCAATTCGGTGCACTGAGTGCATGAGCCCGGTGCCCAGCTGCTTCGTTCTTCGCCTTCTGTGCTCTGGACAGAAGTGAAGCCCAGCGATGGCTCTGAGCTGTCCCGCTCTTCAGAGTGTATACTGCACGCATGCACAAGGTTCTGTGCAGGGATTTTCCTTCAGCTCGAGGTCCAATCATTTTTCTTGCTGCTTTACAGTGTCCAAACCGTGTGTGTAGCTCTCACTCAGCCAAATGCTTCAGGAGAGAAGCACTTGCTGGATTAGCCTTTCGCTGGCCAAGACTTTCAACACAGCACCACAATCCGGGCGACGACGAGCGGAAAGGAGGAACATCTTTTCGTCCTGGCACCTTCCTCTGGGCGAGACGTCTGTCCGCATCTTTGCTCTCTGCAAGGCTGCAAGGTGCGTGGTGGTACTTGGAAGCGAGAAGAAGGCGGCAGAGAGCACGGCGATCTGACGGCGCGCTGTGCAGGCTGGAAAGGAAAGAAGAGTACCCCTGGAATGTGCTGCAAATCCAAGTTTCCACGCATCGGGGGCAAGCTCTGGGTAAGCTCGTTGACCTAAACCTGTTCTCTGTGCCAGACGTAGCTGAGAAGCTTTCCGTTCAGCTTCAGGCTACAAGGCACACCGAATGTGCTGCTACCTAGCGCTGAGAGAGAAAGTGCAGAGGCCAGGCATGTTTTGGCAGAAGCAGCAGCCTGGAGGCTTTTGCTGCCGGCACCGTGCTCTCTGGGCGAGAAGCAGACGACTGTTCGTCTCCAGCAAAACGAAAGCGCGACGTGCTACGAAGAGCATAAGAACGAAGGCAGAGCAGCGGGCTGCTGTGCGAATCGCACAGGCTGCAAGAGGAAGCGTTGCTGTCACTCGCTTGTTTGCGGATTCACTTGAAAACAGAAATTTCAACTTGCGGCTACTTGTGCTGCTACCTATTTCTCTTCCAGCTTTCCCTGGAAAGAATTTTGCCCAGGTGTATGCTTCGAGATGCAGAGATGACAGTGGTAGATGCGGCAGAGAATAGAAATACAGAGTGCAGCGGAGAGTTTCTGTTACTTTACGTGAGGCCAGGGGAAAGTGCAGCCCAGCAATGGCTTTTACTTCTGGAGCCTTTTTGTCTGGTAGCAGCTGCTGCAAGTGGGCAACGGAACTGCGAGAGTGCATCATGTGAGGGCACATCTCTCTGAGAAAGAAGCTCCCGAGGTGCAGTGTGTTGTGCTCAGTTTCAAGGCTACTTGCGGGAGAGGGGTACTTGAAGAACGCCTTTTTTCTGGACGCCTCCTTCTGGCCAGCTTGTGTCCAGGAGTGCAAGGGCTGCGCCTTCCTTTCTGAAGCAGCCAGAGCATTCTCCGCTGCAGCTGCTTGTGAAGCAGCTCTTGGCTGGACATTTGAAATTGGCTCCCCTGAGTACATGAGCCCGGTGCCCAGCTGCTTGGTTCTTCGCCTTCTGTGCTCTGGACAGAAGTGAAGCCCAGCCATGGCTTGGAGCTTTGCCGCTCTTCAGCGTGAACACTGCACGCAGCCACAGTGTGCTGTGCAGGGAGTTTCCTTCAGCTCGACGGACAAGCATTTTTTTGCTCTTTCACCGAGTCCAAACTGTCCGTGTAGCTCTCACCCAGCCAAATGCTTCAGGAGAGAAACACTTGCTGGAGTAGCCTTTCGCTGGCCAAGACTTTCAACAGCACCACAATGCAGGCGACGTAGAGCGGAAAGGAGGAACACCTTTTCGTCCTGGCACCTTCTTCTGGGCGAGACGTCTGTCCGCATCTTCTCTCTGCAAGGCTGCAAGGTGCGTGGTGGTACTTGGAAGCGAAAAGAAGGCGGCAGAGAGCATGGCAATCTGCCGGCTCTGTGCAGGCTGTAAAGGAAAGAAGAGTACCCCTGGAATGTGCTGCAAATCCAAGTTTCCACGCATCGTGGGCAAGCTCTGGGTAAGCTCGTTGACCTAAACCTGTTCTCTGTGCCAGACGTAGCTGAGAAGCTTTCCGTTAAGATTCAGGCTACCACGCAGACCGAATGTGCTGCTACCTAGCGCTGAGAGAGAAAGTGCAGAGGCCAGGCGTGTTTGGGCAGAGGCAGCAGCCTGGAGGCTTTTGTTGCATCGGGGATTACTGCAACAAGTATATTTCAAACCAGGAGTCCCGTGGAAACGAAGTATATATGGACAGATTCGTGGTAGATGTTTCAGAGGTGTTTATTTCTCCATCCCCATGGCCGGGGCTCAGCTCAGGAACTCTGCAGTCACGGGACCCGAGGGTCCTTGGCGTTATCAGGGAACCCAAACCAACCAATGGGGAATGAAGCTGAGCAGGGGCAGGGAAACACCGTGTCTCCCCCCCAGGGCCCCTCTCCCAGGGCTCCATGGCAGGGGGAGGGACCCCAACAGGAAGGATGTTGAGATGCTTGAACGTGTCCAGAGAAGGGCAACAAGGCTGGGGAAGGGTCTAGAACACAAGCCCTATGAGGAGCGACTGAGGGAGCTGGGGGGCTCAGCTTGTAGAAGAGGAGGCTCAGGACAGACCTTATCACTCTCTACAACTCCCTGAAAGGAGGCTGTAGCCAGGTGGGGGTCAGACTCTTCTCCCAAGCAAACAGCGACAGGACAAGAGGACGGAGTCTTAAGCTGTGTGAGGGAAGGTTTAGGCTGGATGTTAGGAAGAAGTTCTTCACAGAAGGGGTGATTGGGCATTGGAATGGGCTGTCCAGGGAGGTGGTGAAGTCACTATCCCTGGGGGTGTCTAAGAAAAGACTGGATGTGGCACTCAGTGCCATGGTCTGGTTGACAAGGGGGTGTTAGGTCATAGGTTGGACTTGATGATCTCAAAGGTCTTTTCCAATCTTGTTAATTCTTGTGATTCTGTGATTCTGGTGAATGAGTGCTGAGTGAGGGGTGAGCACAGGCAGAGAGAGAGTAAAGAGCATGGCCATGAGGCACCTAGGAGTCCCAGAATCACATAATGGTTTGGTTTAGAAGGGACCTTAGAGATCATCTAGTTCCAATCCCCTGCCATGGGCATGGACAAAAGAAGCAGGCAATATTTCTGGATGACATACATCATTTGGGAATACTGCAGAGAGAATAAAATTTCCAATGACTTTTAAGGTTTTCATATCTATTCTGATTGTGGTTTCAAGCTAAAAGATTATGTAATTCCAAACTCCTGTCCTTAGCTATCAATGCACTTGCAACTTGCTTTACTGCAAGATGGAATATTTTCCATAACTCAGTACTTCTGTTTGGATTGTCATTTTGACTTTCTCCATTTGTTTGTTCTCCTTTACCATCTCAGCAACTCCTAAGTAAAATGCTTCCTAAAGCAGCTCTGGTTTTATTCACCACTGACAGGCATGGGTCACATTTCCACAGCATTTCCCACTCTCTGCTTCCTAATGGTGAAAAGGGACACAAGGAAGTGCAGGGCTAGCCACAGGCATGTTGCTTAGGAGGGCTTTGCTGCTCCTCTGCTTTCCACTTACTGTTCCAGGAACAAGGCCCTGTGCTTAGGAACTTGTAAGGGAACTTGTTGACATATAGGTGGAGGAAAACCTGTTTGATCTGTGGTATTTGCCATCTTTCTTTTCACATTGGTCATGGAGAGCTTGGTCTTGTTTTGTTGTTGATATCATTTAGCTTTTTTGCTTTGTTTCTCATCTTTGTGTTTTCTCCCCTTCCCCAAGGAAAGGCCTGGGCCAGAGAAGTAAAGCTTTATTTCAGAAAGGTTTTACTTGCTTTTTATTATATACCTGGTGCTAAATATGCTGTATTCTTGGATGGAAGGAGGTTCATTTTCTGGCAGACATCAGTTCTCATGGAAATCTATTACACATGCTGAGAAATCTGGCTCCCTCACATATGTGCTGTGTCATGTCATCAAGCCTTTCTCTTTAAAGCAAATACAGCTCTGCCTTCCCCTTGCCTTTGTCTTTCCCTCTCGTGATTTGCAGAACACTCAAGACTATAGTCAATTAAGAGGGATTACTTCTTGGAGGAGACTACAGATACCACACTTGGTATAAATCTATGTAGCTTCATTGACTTCAGCTCATTTTGGCTTTGTAAGTGGCATTCCTATTTATCATATTGGATTTATGATGTTATCCCCCTGGATGACAGATGTGTATTGTTAAATGCTTATACAGTTGGATGGTGGCATTGACTTGTTAGAAAACAAGATGGATTCTTTATTTTAAATTGTATTTTTTGCTGCTCTGATTCATGGAGTACTTCAGTGTTTAATATAGAAAGCCATGCCTGATAATATTAGACCTTCGTTACAAAGATTCTCCAAATTCTGGCATGTCAAGTGTCAGCTTCACCAGTAATTTTTTAGTACAAAACTGCTTTGCCCAAGCAGGACTATAAGTGTGTAACACTGCAAATACCTGAGCTGCTGCGTGGCTCTCACAAGGTATCTGTGTTGTGCCCTATGCATCCATTGCACTTAGAACTGACTGCAGAGGAGACTTCAGGCCTATATGGGCTACCTATGCACGTACAGAAAGTTTGGTAGAATAAAACCTATAATGATCAATCATCCTTGGGATATGCAGTTCTTAATGAAAGAACTGAGATTAGTGGAAAGTAGAGCAAAAAGTGTGTCAGTAACAGGAACTGAAATGCAACCCTCTGGTAGGTAAACAAATAAAAGGATAAATAAAAGTCATGTGAGATAAGCATCAGGACAGACATTAAGCTTTGCTTGGTTGAGATCCAAGTACAAGTTTATAGATTTTCTTTGGGTTTTTTTGTAGCTGCCCAGGTCTTGCCACTACTAGATAGGGCACTACAACAGCAGAGCTGTGATAGGAAGTTAACAGGTTGGATGAGTGCTAAGCTAAATATAATCTTTTTTAAGCTAGAGGAACTAGAAAATTAATTAGGCTTGCTCAAGTTTTTCACTTCAGGCTAGCAGTGGGACTGATGTGTGATCCATATGTATAGATAGTTGTAAATTATCAAATTTCTCCATTTTAATGATCTACTATTCATCAAATAACACACAATAACTGGCAGTGTGATGGGCTCTTACACTGCTGTAGATGTGTAACGAAATGGCCAGGTTACGTGGTTTAAGTTAACTAATTTTACTCTACTGAATTGCAAAGGCCTGGGAGATGATGTACATCCAGTCACGTGGTTCCATTGGAAGCTGGGTATCACAGCAATTTTCTCATAACCTGTGACTACCTCTAGCAGTCATCAAGTAATACATTTGTCATACTAGCTGCTGTGAAAGAAAAATTTAGTGTATTTAATTTCCAGTTTTAAAAGTACTTAAGGCCAAAAGAGCACATAATTCCTTAATGTTTATGATGACCTGGCATGCTGGACTTCTCGAATTACCTCTGCTGAAATTTATTAACTCTACCAAACAGGCTTCTTGTAGCTAGCTACAGCTTTCTCTTGAATGTTTAACAACAAACATAGGGGGAAATATCTTAAAAATATAAAATGCAGAAGACAGCAATGAAACATTCTGGCTTGTTTGGTAGAACAAGAACTACAGCCTGACTGGAAGAGGGTGAAAAGCTCTTCTGCTACTGACAGTCTGTTTAGTACCTTTTCACTCTCATTTTCAGGACTTATATACTAGGGATAAGTGACATGGGCTGGCTCAATAGGTCGAGCTCTGGCGTGCCCTCGGTCAGAGGGAATGCAGTGTCACCTCCACGATGTCTTAAAAGAACGCCTTTGGTGGAAAGGCAGGACGCAAGCAGGACGCGCGTGCTGCTTCCTCCTCGGAGGACGCACGACAGGCAGCCGATGTCTGGGCTTGTGTCAACCCGGAGGTAAAGGAACAGACAGGGGCCTCTGGTATGGGCTCCAACAGGTTTATTGCCGGAGGGTCCAGGGACCAGAAGGGCCCCAAGGAGGGTTGTGCATACCTTTTTATAGGGGAGTGGAACAAGGCAGGGAAAAGGGAAGCAACCAATGGGGTACAGCCAAGGGGGAGGATACAATTTAACAAGAACCAATAAGGGAGACAAGGAGGCAGGATTCACAAGAGGGAAGCAATGAACAACCGAGCGGAAGACAAATTTCCAGAACAGGGGGAGGTAACTTGGGCCCGGGAACCACCCAGGCGAATGCGGCTTAGACCTCTGAGCCGTCCCATGATCCGCCCTCTGACCCACTGTCTTGGCGGGGAAATCCACCCAATGGATGGCCCTGGCATGAGTGGCATTTAACGATCTCAGCGCATGAGTGGGCTGAGCCACCCCAACAGATAAGCTTTAGCAGGCGTTGTGTATGATTGTTTGCTATTAATCCCAAAACCAGCAGAGCAACTGAGGTGCTGAAGTCAGCTGTTTCTGGTTTAGCACCAAAAGCAGCACAGAGGATCTGACTTCATTATTGTCTTTAAATGAGGGACGATGCTGAGCAAAGATGTGTACTCAAACAAAACTGTCCATGCTCTACTCCTGAACTTGTGAATCAGGTATTCTGCTTGGTCTCTGGTCTAGATTACAGCAGTTTTGGGTCACAGAGCTTCACATGGGAATTTTCTAATCTTGACTTGTTTGACTGTCCTGTCTTCAGCATATGTACAACTAAATCCACATCATGCTGCATTGCAGCCTTCCTGAAAAAGCATTTAAAATCATTTAAATGAGTTTTAGAGAAAGACTTTTCTTCTTAGTGAGATGATTGTTTATAATGCTGATGGGCACTTCTATGTGGAGAGCCCAGTAAGTCCATTTGGTCCCATCTTTCCACATGCTTCTTCCTTTGGCTATCTTCTTGTTATAGGCTTCATCCCATCAGGTATTTACATGCATTGATCAGGTTGTCCTTGAGCTTTCCCTTTTCAAGGCTAAAAAACTGCATCCCTCTCAGCCTCTTATCTCATGCCAGATGCTCCAAACTTTTAATGATCTTAGTTGCCCTTCCCTGAACTCATGGCAGTATGTCCATGTCTCTCTCATTGCGGGGAACCCAGAACTGGACACAGCAGTCCAGTTGTGGCCTCCCAGGGCTGAGCAGAAGGTAAGGATCGGCTCCCTTGACTGCTGGCCATGACCTGCATGCAGCTCTAAAAGCTGTTGGCTGCCTTGGCTGCAGAGCCCACTGCTGGCTCTTGGGTAACCTTTTGTCCATAGTAGTCCAGCTCCTCTCCTGCACAGCTGTTTTCCAGCCAACTGGCCCCATTGTGTACTGGTATATAAGGTTATTCCTTCCAGGTGCAGAACTTTGACTTCCCTTTGTTCATCTTAATGAGATGCCTGTTGGTCCATTCACCACCATGTTCAGGTGCCTGTGGGTGGCAGCCCAACTATCTGGTATATCAGCCACTCCTCCCAGGTTTGTTATCTCCTGCAAAGTTGCTGGAAGTGCTCTCTGGTCCATCACTGAGGTCAGTAATGCAGCTGTTAGTACTAATCCTACAATAACCTTAGGGGTACACCATTAGTGACTGACCTCCAGCAGGGCCTCACAGTGCCAACCACAGCTCCCTGAGCCCAGCCATTTGGAACACCTTGCTGTCTGCTTCTCTGGTCTGCTCCTCAATAGCTGGTCTGTGAGGATATACATATCTAGAGATACACAACCTAAACCTTGAGTTTCAGAGTCTGATCTCTTGGTATGCAGTGATACTGAAACCAAACCTCTCAAGAATTAAGCCCCATCATGCACCAAAATGCTATGTGTATATAAAAAAGCACAGCTGGGTCTCAGCAGGAATATCTGTTTAGTCTGTGTTCATATGAAATTCACTCTTGGAAGTCAAATGCATTTAAATTATTTATTTCAACAGTTTGTACATACGGCACACTATATAGTGAGGGTTTTCTTTACAAACGTTCTGTGGATGAATGCTTGGAAACTGCAAGTGAGTTTAAGGGTTGTATTCTATGTCAGCCCAAAACTGACCAGTGAACTGTATTGCGCAATTCTTCTTTTAAAGGCTAAAACAACCAATACCTGAATGCAGTTAATAATCTTTCCCAAAACATGTACAGTTTGACCAGACAACACTAAAAGTGGAGAGCTTTACATACATTATATATTAATTTGTATTCCTCTTTTAAAAGTGGGCAGCTGAAAAAACAGATTAAATAGTTTTTTTCAGAGGATGCCACTAACTATGTATAATCTTTTGGATCCTCATCCAAGGTCCTAATCACAAAACTCTTTCTTAAGGCAGAAATTACCAACTGAGAGCTGAGCCAAGTGCACTGCAGTGGTGGGTGGGCTGGAGACAAGGATAAGACTGGAACTGAAGCTGTTTAGAAAACAGATTTCAACAAAATGCCTTTCACTGAGTCCCACTACAAGTGCATTGAGAGGAGAAAGAGAATGTTTAAATAGCTTTATATAACAAAAGATAAGTTTCTGGCTGCCATTGTAAGTAAAAATATCTAAAAATGAAGTTCCTTGAAATAAGCTTACGATGGAATCAGCTCAGTACTTCAAATGCTGGACTAGGAACCGTGAGAGTTGAGACAGGGGCTTTCTTTACTATTGCAACACTCCAGTCAAGTCATTACACCAGATACCTCTGTTTAGACAGAGGCCACAGCAATGCTTACTATTTTAATAGAATCTCTTTATGACAAATACATTTGGGTTTACTTTTTCAGGTAAAAGTTTAAACCCTAGGTTTAAACCTATTTGACTGCAAAGAAACACCAGCTCAGCTGAAATTCTAATATTGTTTTCTCTACTGCATCCCTCTTCCACCAGCTGTTTACACTGAGTACTGCCTGTTTATTATTATTAATACTTATTAACTTATATTTGCCACTGATATTAGCTGAAAGCTTAGAACACCAGGAACATATGAGTTAGGAGAAACACTGTCCTTTATTTCTTATATTGTTTCTGAAGTGAAACAATATTTTCTAAATGTGAAAAAAAAAAAATCTGGAATGTATTTTTGCAAATGCCTTCTATAGCATCAGATTGACTTTTCTTCTGCCTTGAATCATTGACCAAAACTGTTTACTGCTAGGATATCCACCATGCACATGATCTCAGAGAAGCCGTAGAAAAACACTGAGGCATCTGAGTCTATTGTAAACTGAAGCAGTATAAATGTTATGTTAAACTCCAAACCATACAAACACAGCTGGGCCAAGCCTTTCTCTCCCTTTTCCAGAGCAATGGTGAATTGCAGTAATTTAGTACCCCTGGATGCCTTTTCTTCCCCAAATCTCTTCTTCTAGGCATATTCCAACTGCACTTGTGCATGAGAAGTTGCTGTCTATCATGTTATCAGACCATGAGAAAAAACTCTAAAGAATCAATCTCTTGATGCTGCTCACTGACATAGAGAGGTAACTCAATGCATGGCTGGCAGCATTCCTGCTGACATGTTCCCATGGCTTATGTTCAAATCAGAGTTGAACAAGAAGTCACTACACATAGTCCTTTGAATACTGAAGAGCAACTGAGCCATTTCAACTCTATTTGTAGGAACCCATATGCAAATTCTAAACAGGATTACATTGCCAAACTCACAAAATGAGCTTAAGTAACCAGAAATAGGGATGTTGCTTAGAACGTAAATGTTGACTAGCAGCAGGTGGGCATTTGGTATCCACACATACAGATGACTCCATCTTCCTGCAGAATCTACACCATAGATATGGATACCATGGACTTGCATATCAGAATTTTTTCGTGAGTCCTTTCACACCTCTTGGAAGTCAAATGAACAGGGCGTTTCCGTGATATTGGCTGAAGAATAAGGATCTAGATTCAACAATATCTGATTCACATGCTTTGTTTTCAGGGGGTGGTTCTGGTGTAGGGTTTGTATCTGGTTGTTAACTTCAAACAGCATCTATCAGACTTTAGCATAAAGCATATTGGCTACAATGTGAATACTAAAGTCAAGGCCAGCATATACTTTTTTTTCTTCTGGAAACAATGAATTAGACAGTGTATTACAATTCAGTGAGTAAAGGAAGTCCTTACAGAAAGCTTTTTCCACTTGTAATTACAACACTATGGACCTAATTAATCATTTTGTAAAAAAACTTTTGCTCCAGTCTGACTGCAGTAGAATTTGTCACACTGCTCAGTACAGGAGCCCCATTGTGTTGTATTTCACATTCATATAAAACTGCAGCTATTGCACCAAAGTTCATCTGAGTCCCAAAGATATTAAACTGCCTTTATGAAGTGATATTTCAGGACTGTAGATTCAGGAAGGTATTCCAAGCCCTACAAAAATCTTTGTGAGGAAAGATCTTACTCTCCAGCTGTTACAGATATCCATCCCAGTCCTTGAATATTAATAACATTTTGTCATAAAATTTCCTCTTGCTTGCAAAGCCAGAAAGCTGTATTTTATCTACCTAGCAAAAATAAATGTAAAGGGCTCCATTACATAAATATACAAAGAGCAACCTGAGGTCAAAGGTGAGGGATTGCACTCACCACTTAGGGAGGCCTGATTCCTCACATCAGCCAGGGAAAGGGTCATTGCACTGACCCACATCAGGCCAGCACAGTCAAGTTACCTCTGCACAGACCCAGTTAACAGAAACTGCAGGCTAGGGAATGTAACCAGGACAAGATTAACAAGAAGATTATCTCCATCCCCTGTCATCTTTGCTTAGTTCTTCACCAAAAAATGTTACTTTGGTCATAGCTAAAACACACAAATATCCAACCTCTCTGAACTACCAAAGATAATTCTTCCTCTTCTGCAGCAGAATGACTCCTAATTGTAGCTGATATATAGAACAAGCCCTTCAACCAACACTGGATTCACTGAAGTAGGAAAATACTACCACTTTCTAAGTGAAGATATGTGAGTCCAGTCTCTGTTGACTTGCCTGGCACAAATGATCCTTCACAAGGAGCAGTTCTGAGGCAGCAGCAAATGGTCTTTGCTTTTATTAGAGACATCTAGACTATCATGTAAGCCCAGGGCTTTCATAAAAAGAATTATTTAGTGGTTATTAACAGTATGAGATTAAAATTCAGGCAGGTAACTGTAGGCATTTCCTCAGCAAAGAAAACAGTAATTTCTGTGTAACAAACAGCCTTTCATTTTAACCTCTGGCTTCTCTCAGCTTCAGATGTTCTGCAGTTGTTTGGAGCTTACTGCAGTGATAAGATCTTAAACGTGATTTCTGAGGGGAATGCAAGAAGCACTCGTTCTTGTGTCCGTAGGAAATGTACCTCAATGGAGCTAGGCCAATTTATAATAAGCAATGGTGTGGCCCCGATTTCTTAAGCAGAAAGATATTTTTCCCCATCCTGATGTTTTCACTGCTTCACCTTTCAGGTTTGCACAAAATTAATTGCAACCAGATGATAAAGTTTGAAGTTCTCATTTTTCTGAGCCTTTTTATTTCCATATAGACACATGAAAAATCTCTAATGTACAGAGATAAATGGCTCAGTGAGTCATGATGCTCCAACCCATGCACAGCTGGGACTTCCACACTCAGCACACAAAAGTGCTCCTGTGCTGAGGGAATGGAGGGTGGAGGTTATTTCCATCACACCAGTCCCTTTGGAACAGAGTGGTTTGCAAAGCTCTTCTGCACAGTCATAATGAGTACACACAAAGGGACTTCGTTAGGAACGAAGGAAAAAAGACCCTGAAAATAATTCCTGCAGCCTTTTGATATAGTGCCATAGTGACTGAGAGTTATTCCATTAAGAATATGGAATTGGTATATTCCATATACCAATTGATATGGTATATTCCATATACCATTAAATGAAAAGCTCCATTGCTCAGATTTCCAGACACTGCCTTGTGACATTGTATTACTAATACCAGTCACCAGGACAAGCCCTTCTGAAGTCTATAGTAGCTGACTGATAACCTCTTTGAATAAACATGTTCAGTGCCACTCTCAAATGGTCAAATGTTCCTACCCCAACAGCAGCATGAGGGCTGCTTCCCTTGCCGTGAACCTCTTCAGAACAGTTGGTACAGGAGACTGAGCTGCAGAGGTGGCTGTAGTTCCCGTCAGGGAACCGTGCCTGAAGAATGCTGACCGGACAGAAGAGAAAACTTTTCCACTGTTTGACATAACACCTTGGCAACTTTCACAATATTTTGTAATGCTGCCACTCTGTCCTTCACCACTTTTAACTGCCCCTGCTTTCCATTACTCTCCCAAACCTTGATTGCCTGTTTTATGCACTTTTAAAAAATATCTCTGCTTTTGCTTCCATATTCATGGATGCTTTTTAGAAAATTAATTCACAAGGCATTACTCCTCTTTCAGCGCATTCCTTAAGGCCTACACCCACCAGGATATCTGCAGGAACTCACAAGCTAATAATAGCTTGTAAGTGAATGAGCAAAATGCAAGGAATGTTTCTCCATTGCCTCTTCAGAGAATGAGGTTTGAAAGTTAGTTTTGAACTGCCTCTTACATAAACTTTAGAAACTGCTTTATTTTAGAAAATGAGGCACCCTGTTTGAATGTTGTTAAAAGAACTTGTAGTTGATTAACTGTTGCAAAGGTTAAGAGGAATTTTATTACAAGAACTTGCAGTTAAGTGAATTAGAACATAGCTATGCAAAAGAACTAGTGAGGATCTTCCAAATACTTTAGGATGGATTCTTTGCTTTACTCATCTTTCTCACCCTTTGGATTAGATTATCTCTTGACTGGCAGATGTCATCACCATGCTTTTTAATTAAACACTTTAAGGTGTTTAATATGCACAACCAACATGGAGCTGGGCTTGCAAGGACTGTACATTTTAGCCTGTGCAGTGGACTGGAGAGATGGACTACAGCAGGGTATGGACAGTTGTGTTCATTATGTCTCCAGACAAGAATGTAAAGAAGGTTTGGACTTTAGATCCTGGAAAGTTCCACACATTTCCCAGCCTTTTGTGACTTCAGGCCCCATCCTTCTCAAATCCTTATGGGCTTCACATAGGCCTGCAAAGCCAAGGCTACAGGCAAGTTTTGTTCTCACGGAGCAATCAATACAAACTGACTCTAGAGGCTTCTATAAATTACCACAGAATTGCCTACAAGCAACACAGAGCAAGAAAATTGTCCTTGTTGCTTAAATGAAGATACAGGAATTTACACTGATCTCTTCTCTTGCACTTTCTTCAGGAATGCTGTAATTATACTGAGGTTACATTTGTTCATGTCCTTTACATCCAGACAAGCTCCCTTGACTTCTGTGCAGTTTATGTGGATTTACACAAATATAAGTACGGATGAGATCTGGTCCTAATTTAGGACACATCTGCCAGCACAGATTCTGCGGAGAGAGTTTATTGCCATGTTAATTTTCTGCCTTTCTTTGCTCTTCTTGTGAATATGAAGCAAACGCAACAATTTGAAAATCTTACTGGTGATGTTATCCCTCTTTGCTATGGCTGGTGAATTCAGCCAGAGCACAAGATGGTCTGGTACTCAACTAAAACATGATGGCTTAGAAAAATACCCACATAAAAATAATGGCTGAAACTTTCACTCTGAAAGGTGATTTACTTTCTGTGAGGAGCAGCTCTATTGACATACCCTCAGCTGCTGGAAAATCAGTCAGTACTAGTTTGCATGACTAGCCCGTGGAGCAGTTTGCTACACTCTTCATCTAGGCAAGACTGCAAGGTGGTCATGTAGAGTTTTGTCTGAGCAACAAATTCTGAATTTGTTGGATGGCTGTGAATCTAAAAAAAAAAAAAAAAAAATCAGCCTTTAAATCAAAAATTTTGTTGTGATTGTGGACCTTATGCTGCTGGTTCTTAAAATTGGTATTTTTTCCCCTGCTCAGCTGCAATTTGCATCCCCCTTTTATGCTTTAATGTTGTTTGTTGGAACAGCCTGATCCTCCCTTTTGAGTCAGAGCTTTCAGGGGGAAGAGGAGAAAGTTGCTGGGGTTTTGGTTTTTTTTTCTTTTAAGTATGTTTTTTTTGGTAACTTTCTTTTTAGATCAAAGCCTGAAGCCTCAAACTGCAGCCCCTCAGCTTGCTACTAACAGTCCCACTCTTACTACAGTTGCTCTAGAAAATCCTTTTTGTATGTTTGACAATTCACTGCATCCAAATAAATCTTATAATCTACTTGTATGCAGTGGAGGAATCAGGCAAGTGTCTTGCACTGTGCCTCTCTGGAAGGAAAATACATGATTTGACCTTTGCATAAAAGCCTTCACAAATTCGTGGGAGTGGGTTTGAATGGGAAAAAAGAGAAAAATCTGTAACTGTAAGCTACATAGAACTGAGCCTCTGGTCTTGGTTTTCTTTAGGGTGTTATTATAAAATATAATACAAATACTTTAGTGGTGTTGAGTACTGATACACTGTGCTTGCTGAGTCTGGGAGGTGTGGAGCAGCACTATCAGCTATCAGTGTTTGCCCAAATCTTGCTCATGAAACTAAGTACTCCACATTCTGATATCTTGTCTTTGTCTAAATGTGTAAAAGCCTGAATTCCACTAAGTAAACCTGCTGAGAGACATCAGGTAACTTCTGCTGGTTGCTTCATGGTTAGAGTAGGCAGCCCTTGCAAGGACTAATTGATTTATCTGGTTTTTCGGACTAAGGCAAGTCATGCTAGACCTGTGGTCACAGATGTCTGCCCCATGGCTTCATTCATAAAATGAGTTTCATAACTCTTGGCAGTGACATCACTGGCAAGTAAGAGCTGCCTTCTGTGTTCCCTGCTGTTCTGGCACTGTTCGAATGCCACCTAGAGCTACTCTGTGAGCTGACAGAAATTAAGGCCTTTCTTATTTCACACCTTCTCCCCTGAATGTTGTATGCAGCCTCCTTTTTGGAGAGGCACAGAGAAGAGACCTTGAAGGGGCAGCGATGAAATGGTTCTGTCTGTTAGCCAATCTTAAAACTTTCACTGCTGGTTGTTGCCACTTTGTACCAAGTGGAAAGAGAAGGCCCTGGCTGGTTGGAAGCTACAACCACAGACACCATCCCATACAACTAACACAGACAGTATTCTGGGATACATCCTGTGGCTGAAGGGCACACCTTTATATGTCTAAGCTGGGCTGCAACTGCATTAGAATTACATATAAAAGTCTACTGATAAGTAGTTATAGCCGCAAATATGGTTTGTATTAGAAATTGCATCAACCACCTCACCTTCTGCAAATTCTGTGGTAAAAACTTCCTACACAAATGAGCGAATCTATACCAAATGGAATGCTTACAGAGATGTTGTCGCGGTACGGTCGCGAGACAGTCGGCGATGAAAGAGACGGGGCAGATTGCTTGGATGCAATAAGCCGATTTTATTGATACAGGGTCGGGTTTTTATACCTTTCAGTTATATAAGCAGTTATATAAGCAGCAATCACTATAACAACCATATCTATGTTTCTTAATAACATTGCAAAACTAAAAGCTAGCACTAACTATCACAGGTACATACCAAGCATACCTTTTATGCTGACTGTTTCATTATAGGCCTTACTGCCTGCCACGGTTTGCGGCCTAGCAGCGTTAGCGCGTCTACTTCTGACATGAGTTTAGCAGTGCTCTCACTTCTGCTTTCTAGCTCTATCTCCACAGAGATACATCTGCTGCTGCTTTTCAAGGCAAGCAGATGCAAACTTGTTACATGGCAGACTGGAAGGAACTTTGTTTGGATTTGTCTCTGGTCTCTGTCCCTTGTTTGGTCTGCAGGGAAGCACATTGGCTCACCCTTAGATGCCTCCTGGAGCAGGGGGAAGGAAAAAAGATTAAGAAAACTTAATTTTCTTAACAGCTTATATTCAGCTCTATTGGTAAGAATATGCATCAGCATACTAAAAAGCTGAGGGTATGAGGAATTTCTGGAAAAGTACTGTAACTTTTGGCTTTATCCTTGTTATCAGACTTGACTTTAACTTGACTCAAGTTAAAAAAATAAAAGATCAACACCACCCCAAAAACCTCCCATAAAATGACCTTGCTAAGGCATCAGCTATTGCTTATTTACCAGAGCCAGGCTAAGAGTTACTGGAGAGTGGGAGAGCAGGAAGACCTAGCTGTAAGAAGTATTATAATTTGGGGAAGCAAGCCTAAAGAAAGAGCATGTCTTGGGTGGTATCTGTTTACATGCCATTGGCTCCCATTAAAGACAGGGGTGTCAGAACTCCACTCACTTGAGCACTGATCCTCAAGTTATACTTTTAAGCTGTGCCAGAAACTTCTCCCTTTTAAAACAGATCTAATTTTGCATTGGATCAGAGCTAAAAACATCTCACAACCTATCAGTTGCAGGAACTCTTCTCCAGGAGCACAGCAGAATGCTTTCAAACAGAAATTGTTCCCAGTGTACCACAGCTTTGGAAAAACTGCCATTCCTTCACTGCTGACAGCACTGAGCAGCTGAAGGAGGTTATAAAAAAAAAAAATTACCCCCAGTTACAGAGCTTGGGATTTGTGCCTTGGCTTTGCAGCAGGGGAAGTTTGAGAGTTGCATCAAAGTTTCCAAAGTCTCCTGGATGCAGTCATGCTTTGCTAGAAGCTGTGAGGGCTTTCAGATTCCACTGGAAGCACTGGTGCTCCTGGCTGGCCAGAAATGGAGAACCCACATGCATTCCTGCAGCCCCTACACACTGCGATCCTGGGAGGTCCAGGTGGTGTGTGACCAGAGGCCAAAGGGCTGCTGTGCCAAGAGATAAATTGTGACTACAGGAACTCTGCCTTGGCTACAGGATTAAATCTGAAATGGACTTGCTGGTTGTTTATTGGAGCAATAGATGGGGGAGGGGGGGAGGTGGGAGGAGCCTTTGCCCCCCTCCTTCCTACTCCATCAGATTCTCCTTGGAAAAGAGGAATCTGGGGAAGATAGCTGCTAAAAACTATTGCTCTGAGCTACACTGAGATCCTTTACAGTTTCTGAAGGATAAGTGTAAAGAGCTTCACCAACAAATTTACAGGAAGGGGTAGGATCACTACACAGCCAAATTGGTAGCTGATTTTTGGTTTGTCTTGGGAGTGTTTTGGGGTAGAAGTGCAAGATGTCAAATAAATACAGGGTGAATGGAAAGGGCTAAACTTGTTTTAACAGCCTTGTTAAAAATATCTCTCCTGCAGCAAGTGCAATAAGGTCCATGGTGACAGACAGCAGCAGCAAAGTGCTTGACAGCACCTTCCAGCAAGCCAAGGGGGGGGCAGCTTGGACTTTACAAGGCTGCTTTGTTCCATGTACGTAATTTGTGCATTGCCTCCCAGACTTGTGGATGCAGGAGCTGTCAGCAAAATTTCTGATAACCTGAAACAATACCTCTTCATAGTGGGGAATGATGGGATTTGCTTGTATGACCTAGACTTTCTAGATGTCTGTAACCCACCTCTTGCATCAGATACAACATTACAGGTATAATTCTTACTTCTTGAAAGTTGGTTTCTGCTCTTAAAACACAGTAGGAAGTAGCACTGAGTGTGTAAGGCTCCTTTGTGAATTACCTGCCCCCAACTGAAATGCTCAATTAAAGGTGTAGCTTTGAAGGTGTCTGGCTTTGGTCTAGCACCCTGCAGTTGGTGCTGTATGGTGCTCCAGCAGTGCTGAGCTCTCTCAGGTTAAATTCATTGTCCAGTAGGAAAATTCATACATGAACTGCTAGATCTATTCCTATGCTGGCGCAGGTAATCTAGTGACAGCATCTGATTTGAAACTGCTGATTGGAAAGGACTTTGACTGGAAAGTTTTTTATATTAGTCACCATGTGTTCTGTGATAAAATGGATACTGACAGGCACGATCTTTGGAAAGGCTAAAGCTGTTCCAGGTGTAGTTGTAGGGTTTGGAGCTCCAAGGCGGGTCCCACTCAGAGGGAGGTGCTGGCACAGCCACTGCCATCCAGGAGAGCTCAGGGTCTCACTCAGCACCGTTGTTTATAGGGTCCCAAGACTGTTAACTTTGGTCACCAGTAAGTTTCCATCCTGGCTGTAACTCAGTAATTGGTAATTACTGGGCTTTTATTCCCTAAGTGCAGGAACAACGGGTGCCACTCCACTTGAGTCAAGTGAATGGTTTACCAGGGCTACAAAGGATAATTCCTTATCCTTTGTTTCCCACCTTTCTTGGAACAGCTTATTCTTCCTACCTCTACCATGCAAGAACTCCTGGTATGGTCAGGCAGTGCCTCACGGCTGGACTGGTTCACTCAGAGGACTCTTCACTCCTCAGATGATTCAGTCAAGGCTTACCAGAAGCCTCTGAGACCCTAGAGCAGGCCCAAGGATGAGATGGGTGTGTGTGCGTGCACCCCCACACCATCACAAACATCTGTGTATTTAGAGCAAGTTAACTTTTCTCATATTATCAGTTCCTTTCTTCACTTCAGTGACAAAGGTCCTTGAATTGCCTCTAAAGTCTCTTGCCCTAAAAACACAGAATGGAATTTCTACTGTTTGTCTTGCATAAACCTTACCTTACACTTGCAACAGTGTTAAAAGAATGCTATGGCTGCAAAGTCAAGTTAGCTAAGAGTGGAAATCCATATTACAGATATTTCTGCAATATTCATTTAGCATGTTATAGGTGTTATGGTACTGTCTTGAATTACACAGTCACAAATTATTTCTTCTGCATGCTTCTGTCTCTGCTGATCAATCCAATCTGTGTGCCAGATAACACTGCATCCAATAAGGAATGAAAAAAAAATTACAGTCTTGAAGTTCAGGCCATCCATCCCTCCTTGGGAGGTAGATTTGGTCTCTTCACTTATCATGGAGTTCTGGTGCTACTCTGGACAAAAACGCCTGCACAGAATTTTTTTTGTGATCGGCAGTACTTCGCTTTTTGTTATCTGGATTCAGAGTCTGAGGATCCAGCTCTGATTTGGACAAACAATTAAGACAGCTACTGCTGTAGTCAGTGAAAAGTACCTTGAGTATCTAGGGTACTATAACATGGAAAGTAGTAGTACAAAACAGACTCTAGTAAAAAGGCAACCAAATAAAGAAATACTATTTTACTTTAATTTCTGTATGAATCATTTCCTCTTATCTCACAGGAAGTTTAAAATAAATGGCTTAATATATTTCATTGCAAATAAATCAGTAGCTTCATCTCCAGCAATGGTTTAGAGAATATGCACTATAATAAGAACAAAAGTTGTGCATTGGACAATAATGAGAAATCTTTGAAGCAAGTACCCTTCATTCTGTGTACTAAAAGACAAAGCAGTAGGATGGGGGAAAGAAATATGTGTTCCTATAAAGTCATATCATAGTGCAAATCCATGGTGAAGCAAATCAGGGATGAACAGATAAATGTTGACTTTTCTATTTCCTGTCTTCTTAGTATTTGAGCTGGAACATCACTGTAATGTTCTTTTAAACCTTTTGCAATGGATTTATTTAAATTTGCTTGTATTAACATAGAAACTTTGCAGTAGATTTCTCCAAGATAGTCTGTGTTCTTCAGCCTCTCATTGAACCATTTATTCTCATTGGCTTACAGTAACATATAATAAATTACCTTTTTTATATTAATCTTGAGTATATTTACATAAATGCTGTCATTCAGAAGCATTTAAATCAGATAGTGACTGCTCTATAAACTCAGCTCCTTGTTTAACAATACACCTAAAATATAGAACTGGACTTGTAAACCCAAGGGATTCTTTCTAAACCTGCACAGGAATTTTTCTGACTCTGACATCCTGTGGTGTGCAGTGCTTGTATTAGTTCCAGCTAATAGGTGAGGAGAAACTGAGTGAAAAGGAACTATTAGCCACAAAGAGATTGAAACCTTGGGAAATTCCTGTTATTCAAACCTTTTTACTATCCTATCTTTCCACAAAAATCAGGACTAACACCTAGGTGAAACTACCTAAAGGTATCTGAGTTTCCTCCAAAGGAAATTTTTCACCTGGAACACAGTGCATAGCTACATTGGTTTGTTTTCTTACTTGGTTTCATCTCTGCTGCTATGAGTCACTGTAAGGGATGTAGCAGGAGGAGGCAGCCATGTATTAGAAAGCTGACTTTTAAAAAGATACCCACAAACTCCCTAGCATTTTCTATAATAAAGATTGCATTAGTAGAATAAATCTAATCCTACTTTTATTGTTTCTTATCAGAAATGGGGAATTCTGGAGAGAGCCATATTGCAATATGAGTCAATATTGGAGTTAATAACTTGCTCAATAAATCCAGTAAAACTGGAGATTACGGAGCCTTTTATGCTTTATCTAGTTAAAAAGACTTGGAGACAGTTAACAAAATAACAGACAAAAAATTTCTTACAGAAATTTCTTACTGTCCCCTATTCTAGAAAAAGATTAAAACTCAAAAATATCCTTACAGATTTTTTCTTTCTTTTGTAGAATGCAAGACCTTCATATTATAACTTTTTGAGCTTTTGGGTTACATAGTGTTCAAGTGGTTAAAGCTGAGGTCTGAAGACATTGCTGTGATAATTTTGTCTGAATTCTTCTTTCAGTGATACAGGATCTAGGTGGTTCCATACGATGGCCCAGATTTTTAAATGTAACACAGAAGGCAGGTGTCCAATTATCTCTGGGCAGGAATCTGTAATATCTAATGGAATGACAGCATATGTTATAGCAAACCACTTTATTACAACATGCATTAAAAGAGATTGTAACTGAGATCTCAGACCAAAAATCATGTACAATACATAATCTGTTTCTCAGCTGTTGGTGATGTTAATCCAAGCAAGCATGATGTAAATGTGGATACAATGCTTCATTTCTCCTTAGGCAGGCTAGGGGGCATAGGGCACAGCAGCTGGCCAGATACAGAGAACTTTGCTTCTGAAGTAAAATTTCTTTTGGCTTACATCCTTGGGCTCCAGTGCTGCACTCACAGCTTTCTTTGTAGGCTGGATGCTGACTTCACAGGAATTACAAAGACAGCTACACCCCAGATTAGGCGTTTGCACGACTATTTAAGGAGTGATCGTGTTAGCAACTATGTCAAAGCAAAGGTTTGTTTACTGGAAAACTGATGAGACTTGGGTATTCAATAGCTTTATTCTGCAGTTGCACAGTGACCATCAGAACACTGAGTCAGACAGCCAGACTGACTGACCATTGCTGCGTAGGGTCACAGGTTCCTGTCCTCAGGGCTTCCCTGCGCTGTAGTTTCAGAGAATTCCAAGATCTTAACCTCTGTCTCTGCACTGCATTTTGTGCTCATGTGCTGGCTCCCGTCTGTGTAAACTCTCAGTTTGCTGATCTGTAGTGGTACTTTAAGCTTGTTAAATACATGGCTGGGTAGAAGAAGTAGCCATTGCACCACAAAAACCCACTAAGTACAAAAAACCCCACCTTATTATTTAATACCACAGTTGCCTCTGTTCTAACAGAGCAGAATATCACCTCTACTTTTGTCCCTCATTTATACAGATTTTATTTATGAAATTATTTTGGCCAACATTTTAAATTTTGGATTTTTGACAAACAGAAAAGAGTTTTTTGCCAACTCATCAACAAGTTCATATAATAATATTCCCAAAGTTCATTTCCCTGACCTAGTTAAGTTCTTTAACAGTAGCAACCTTTTCAAGCAGAATTTGAGTATTTGCAGCTTCCTGTTTGGCTTTCTCTCTTCCCAGTCATTACAGTAATATGCTTGGTTTAAATTCATTCCTTCCAGGCTTCAGAATGTTTTATTTCCTTCTACTTTCTCTTTTTTCTTTCTTTCTTTTTTTTTTTTTTTTGGTGACTGTCTTCTCTTTGGTTTATGTTTTGCTTCCTTTTTCCGTTACAGTTCTGCCTCTCCGCAGTGGTTTTCCTCCCTTTCCCATTGCTGCACACATTGCTGCTGTTCAGAACAGCTAAGGACCTTGTGACAGAACTTCTTTGTTGTTTGGTTGTTTTTGTTTTTTTTTTGTCAGAAAAATGCACAATATAAACTCTTTAATCAAAGGACATCCCATTTAGTTACACTCCTTAATTTTTCAAAGCAAACTCATGTATTCAGACTTTTTTTAAACGAGGTCAAACTAAAGTCAAGGTCAGAAAGATGACAGTTAAGAGAGCTCATTTCCCCTCTCATTCACCCTTGTAATATGTACTTTTTTCACACGTGACTGTACTGAAATGATCACACTTTCAATGTTGCTAATAGAAGGCAGGTGTGAGAGAGGCAGGTGCAAAGTAACGCAGAACTTGATGGTAATTACACTCTGTTAGGTAAGAGTTGACTGTAGGGAGACCTTGTTGGTGCAGATGTGCTTAACACTTGGCAGCTTTAAAAATATACCTGCAGTTACATCCAGAATTATATTACAGATCATGTCACTCTGCAGGGCACACACACAGACAGTGCAGCAAGTAAAATGTTATCTTTGAAAATTAATCTTTACATTCAGTCATGGGTAAACTGTAAGTGAACTGACACTGGCTTTTGAAAACATACTTTGAATTTCTGAAAGTATCTTCTTCACAGTATTTTATAAACTATTCTGTTTACCAAAATGACAAACTAGTAAGATCCAGTCATCTCCAAGTTAGAAAAGAGTTTCTTTCCTAACAGGAAAGAACTGGTAGTTCCATTGTGCAAGGAATTTTATCTCAATCATCAGGGGCC
Source organism: Corvus moneduloides (assembly GCF_009650955.1). Classification (NCBI taxonomy): domain Eukaryota; kingdom Metazoa; phylum Chordata; class Aves; order Passeriformes; family Corvidae; genus Corvus; species Corvus moneduloides. The sequence continues at coordinate 7,977,508 of NC_045479.1, forward strand.
GATTGGCTTCCTGCTATGGAAAAAAATAAGACACAAGTTAATTGGTGTCTTAAAGATACTTTTCAGCAAGCTCAATAAGCTTTCATTATGAGCTTTGCTTAGTTTCTTTCAAACCAGTGGTTCTGGCATAATGTAGGCTTGGATTTACTTTATTGTAACTTCTCAAGGAGCAAGATGTCAAAAGTAAATCAACATTACATCCCAGTTCATAGAACCACAGCTGAATAATCAGATACATTGCCTCTTGGAGCCAAAACCAACTAGCTGCATTTCTTAGCCTGACGACATCCTTTCAAGTGTTATTTCCAAAGCTGGCAACAAATCCCCAAAGAAGCAACTGACTTAATGTGTTGTTTAGTACACTTGGACAAACAGATTTACGATGAGAGATAAATGTGAGGTTGAATCGAGTGTTGAACTGGTGTAGTTATTTCTTTTAAGCGTGTGTTTTACCCCTTGGACATCCTCAATTGCCTTTCTTTGTTGCTTCTTGAAAGAAACTCCATTTTTCAAAGTTCACGGATTTCAACTCACTTAAAAATTCTTTTTTCACTGTGACTTTTACTCCTGAACTTTCCGCCAGTTTTCTCATAATGGTGTTGGCTTGTCACTGTCATATTTAATTGTTCAAATTTTAAAATAACAACATGGAAATATAATGGATAATAATATAGTTTTACTTCTTATTGTACATTTGAAAAAGTATCTAAGCCTCCTTTTGGTTGTATTTTATGTATTTACTTTTGTACTGTGTTTGATTGGAAAGTATTGGTATTCTTTGTCCTTAGTAACTTTCTCGGCTTGTTGCAGGGGAATCCAGAGCTTATGAAATGTACTGTTGTTGTGACTACTCTTGGGGTTTTAAAATAATAGTGCAGTTTAAGGATATTAAAGGAGCAAGGCTTACAGGAAAAGGTAGTAATACCAGATTAATCGATTCAGACTGAAAAATGGAAATGATTTCAAAGGCCTTTCTTCACAAAAATTTCCTCTCACATCTCTTTTTAAACGAATGTGAAAAAAAGAGTATTAAGCATTGTAAATCTACAGGATGGGCCAGATGCTGAGTCTCAAGCTCAGGCAAATATTGAGCAAGTCTTTGTAACTCCTATCTACAGCTGAAAAAATATTCTGAGATACCCAACAAATTCTTTAGTAATACATTCCAGTGTTAGTACAACACAGTGTCAAATAGCATTCCAAACTGGATTTCATACATAGTTGCTAGGTTTAGGGAGAAGAATATCACCTGGTTCTTTTAAAATACAGTGTCTTTGACCTTCAGGTTTACAGAACCCTCAATATCAGCATGTTAAAATTCCTTGCTGCTTGACTGGCAGCAGTGAAGGGTGAAAGGCAAGAGCTGGAAACACTGCAGAGCCTCCCCAACTCAATCACATGTCAGTTTTCAGGTGAGACTACTTGCATTCTTCCTTCTCCTTCTGTGTTCTCACTGATCCTATCCTCCATCTTCCTTATCCTAGGAATATAATTCTCCAAATAGTTGTTAAGCCTTTCTAGAGACTGCAATATAGTAATATAAGAACAACAACAAAGTGAGAAGTGGTGTCTAGTGAATATTACACAGACAGTTCACAATGACGCAGTGTTCTTACACAGATTGAAAGTCAGTGATTTCACAGTGGTCAACACAACTGTTCTTGCCAAAACACTGGATAGGGAGTAAAAACCGTGCTTATATGTCATCTTCAAAACTGGCTATCCTTACCAAAATTCTTCCTAAAACTATACCAGAATATCAATACAACTGTGGCATTTCATGAACATAACATGATGGTCAAATCTATCACATGGACATGCAAAACCTGTGAGTCCTGACTGTACCCAAAAATAATGGAAGTGGCTGACTAGAGAAACAAAGGAAAAGGGGAAGCTTATGTCAAGAAGTACTTCAGGTCTTCAAAATGGTATCATGAGTAGAATCATGGAATCACAGACTGGTTTGGATTGGAAGGGACTTTAAAGCTCATCCAGTCCCACCCCCTGCCATGGTAAGGGACACCTTCCACTATCTCGGGTTGCTCCAAGCCCCGTCCAGCCTGGCCTTGGACACTTCCAGGGATGGGGCAGCCACAGCTTCTCTTGGCACCCTGTGCCAGGGCCTCACCAGCCTCACAGCAGGGAATTTCTTCTGCATAGTTTTGAAAACTCCAGTTATGGAACTAAAACCAGAGAATTATGCATTTTCAACCCAGTCTTGCAACTGGAATTTGAGGGTACGGGTCTGTAACAGCCTCCTTTGACACAATTACAGCCTTTACCCATCCGACTGCCAGGATTAAAGCACAGTGCTTCAAAGGGAGGTGGGACTGCTGGTGGAAAAAACGCTGCAGCTGAGCTAAATGTTAACCAACACCAGAATAAACCATGCGGAAGGACCTGGAAGTTTTTACGCTCTGGCTTTAAGATATTAAACGCTTAAAAAAAAAAAAAAAAAAAAAAGAGAGAGAGAGAGAGAGAGAGAGAGAAGATTGGGAGGGGAGGAGGCGCTGTGGGTGTTGGCTTGGGCGGTGTGACTCGCTGAAGAGAGCCTGCTGTGTGCAGTGCCGGGCTGCCCTGCTCTGCCTGCGGGTGACCGTGCCCAGGTGACCTGTGCCACCTGCTGTCACGGCGGCACAGAATCGCTCCTAATGATGCCTCGGCCAGCCCCGCCACCCCCGCCTTGCCGTCAGTAGAGCCGTCCGAGGTAACGCTGCCGTCTCTTCCTGCTGTTCCTTCTTTTTTGTTTTGTTTTGCATTCTCCTCACCGTGATGTTTTTCATCTCTTAACACCTCTGTCACCTGTACGTTTTCAGGGCACTAACTCCTTAATATGCGGGTTAACCAGGTCGCTTTCTCCTGTAAGTAAGACTTGACTGCTGTATTTCACACAGACCCGCAGGTGTATATTCTTGCCTCTCAGAGGTTTTCAGTGCTTTTAGGGAGCCGCGGCCGGTCCCATGCACGCTCTCGGACCGGGGCCTAGGGGACAGACCTGTTCGTCTCCCCGCCGCCCACCCCCCAGGGGGGTTTTAGCGGAACGGCCGCGGTTTGGGAGCAGATTTTAATTGAAATCTGCATTTCGGAGCTGCGCGGAACCTCGGTGTCGGGGCGGCTGTTTCCCGCGCGGCGGGGAAGGCTCGGCTCCCGGAAGCCGTCAGGGTCACTCCCGGAAGCAGACAGGGAATCGGGGCCGGCCGGAGCCGCTATCCAGCCCGGGCTCCTGCTCCCGGCGTCTCAGAGGCAATCGGCGGGCTCGGGACGGGGCATTCCTTTTCCCGCGGCTGCCTGTAGGTTGAACGTTTTAGGCTGATTTCAGATACAAAAGTGTCTGGAAACACGCGCTTCGTCGAGTCAGCCCAGTGACCTGGAGTTTCAGTCGGTGAATGGAGCTCTTATTTCACTGATAAAAACTGAGTGTGTTGAGCAGGAAAAATGTGAGATTAGAAGTTGTTTCGATGTCCCCTCGTTGTGTTTGGAGTAAGGACCCAGCTCCCATCCCGGCTGTCAGGCATCCCTGGATCACAGTGGGCTCCTACTTCCAGCCTGCCGTGAGGAAACCCTGTTTGAAAAGGAGCTGCCCACACCTGTGGTCAGCGCCAGAGGATGTTCCGGAGTAGTTCCCAGTACTCGAACCACGGGGAGATTTGACCTCCATCGCTTATCGCAGCCATTTCGCTGTGAGGATTGGGGGATCATTGCTCCCACTTCCTTGCACGGCTGCGCCTTCCAGGAAGCAACTTTAGGAGCTAAAAAGAAACAGCAAGGTCTGAAATGTTGGTATTGACAGCAGCCCGTGGTGAGATGCTTTTATTAAAATTGGGGAGTGGTAATTAATAAAGCTTTCTTGGATGGGGTTAAAAATAAAAACGATATTTTCCACAAAAATAAGTTGCCCTTCCTCCCTGTGTTGTTTTTGCATTGTGCACTCATAATGTTCCCATGTGTGAAGGAATCTTGTGGTGCCTGGGGGCATGGTTTAGGGTGATTATGGTGATGCTGGGGTGATGGCCATGATGATCTGGGAGGTTTCTGCTAGCCTTGATGATTCTGTGTGATTTTAAAGTGGTTTGTCCTAGACAGATTATTGTCCTGATTTTTGGATGTGCTAATGATGACAGTGGGGCACCTCCATAGGATACTGTTGGTCAGGGAAGGGAATACAGAGAAAATAAATATTACAACAAGAAAAGATTTTTCCACCTGAAAGACACCCTGGGGGCGGGGGGAGGGTGGGCTGGAGTTTGGGTTTTTTTGGTGGTGTTTTTGTTGTTGTTGTTGGTATTGGTTTGGTTTTTTTTTGTGGGGGGGTTGGGTGGGTGGGTATTTGTTTGTTTGATTTCTTTTTCTTTTGTTGTTGTTGGGGTTTTTTGGGGGGGGTTGAGGTTTTTTTGAGGTTTTTTTGCAGGGGAGGTTTGTTTTGGCTTTTTTGTGTTGGGTTGGAGTTGGTTGGTTGGGATGTTTGTGGGTTTTTAAAGTTTAGTTTGGTTTGTTGAGGGTTTTTTGGGTTTTTTTGCGGGGTGGTTTGTTTTTTCTTTTGTGGGTGGTTTTTTTGTTGGTGTTTTTGTTAGTTAAATGATCTTGAAACTTGGAGCCTCCTGCTTCCAAATTAGCTTCTAGCACACGAACACAAGAGCTGGCAACTACCTTAGGAGCCCTAGGCTCTGGCACAATATTTATTTGAGGGATTAGGGACTGCAGTTTGCCATCACCACCACCAAAAACTGTGTCTCAAGCCAAACAAAAAATACATCCTCATAAAAAAACTAACCCATGTAATGAAACTTGGGTGTTTCTAGTAATGATCCCATAGCCAGTTCTCCTGCCAAGATGCAGTCTTTCTTGTACTTCAGACATAAAACATAATAGATGATACAGAAATAAGTTATTTTTTTCTCAGCAAGTATTTTAAATAAAATCTGGCATACCCTGCAGTCTGGTCATGTAGCCAGGTGGCTCTCAGAGGGCTTCTCATGATCAGGATGTCATGTGGAAGTCTGGTTTCCACAAACTGGATTGAAACAACTGATTTTTATGAAAAAAATAAAATCAAGAAACTCCTTAATTGACTTGAAATGACTTAAAGTTTTAGTGGGTGTGCTAAATTTTATCTTGAATTTAGACACAAGTATTTTGTAGCTGCATGAATAGCTGCATCTGTGTTTTCTCAGTCCTATGGCATTTGGAAGCTTAACTGGAGCTGTGCTGGGTTTGTGCACTTGTCCTTTGGCAGGTTTGTTTCCATCAGTGCCTTGCTTCATTGGAATGTGACACATGGAGTCTTGATATTATAAGTTGGTAGGAATAAAGAGAAAAAATCAACAGTAATACATCTGATTTTGATTTCGGCTTTTTCTAAGGTAGAAGCATTAAGAATTATTTTGCTTTCTGTTTTATTCAGGGCTCAGAGATGGATTCACCAGAAGGAGCCACAGCTAGAAGTGAGCAGAAATTCAGGTAACTTGTGTTCTAGAGTTGATACAAAACTTTCTCTTAATGAAAATCTGAAATCACATTGGGAATAAACTACTGAATATCGAATACAAGAACAACATCATGCCTGAAAACTTGAAATTATCCCGGTAGTTTCTTCACTGACCAAGTACTTCATGCTCACTTAAATTGTTTAGTACGAGTAAATAATGAGAGGAAACAATTTGGGCTAAATGTAGCAGGAAGGCATGGGTCATCAAGCACGAACTTGTAGGCACTAGCTGGCAATCACATCTACATGTTCATTGCTTTGCCTGAGGCCATTTCAAGTCGAACACCATAGTTTGACCTAGGTAGTTTCAGATGATTGTGAAATAAGAGGTGTTAATCATCCTTATTACCATGTTACCAGGAACTAAAAATCTGTAAAGGTAGCTTGGAAAGTCAGGGGAGTTCTGAGGTTCTGTACTACTGAAATCCTTGTTTGTACAGAAATGATTTTACTGTATGGTTTATATGCATTTTCACTTCTTTTCTGAGTAATCATGAAAGACAGATTTTCCTCACAGTTCCCTGTGCTGGTTTGTGCAGCAACTATGGATGTAACACCAACACACCTCCGAGAAGGATCTGTGGGTAGTAATGTCTAAATAGTGTGTTGGATGAACTGTTCATCTGAACCAGCATGACTGCTATGTTCACATATCCTACAGTGACCATAAATGAGAACAAAATATTCCACTTTTTCCCAAAAAACCCCCCAGAATTTATTTTCTTGAAATACTGTGACTTGTCCCTTTGAAATAGTTCTACTTCCTTTCTATCGCACATGTATTAATTCAGTTATGGACAATCTTTTGCCTACTTTTTTCAAGATTTCATTGGAAATGGTGTTTGGCTGGCCCAGTGGCAATTGTCAATTTGGATCTCAGAGATATTAGTGATTTGAAGTTGTTGCCTTTTTTTGGCTGGCATTAACCATGCACATTTACTTGTCTGAAATGGCAAAAAGCCTTCAAGGCCATTGTTGGTTTGGGGGAGGCCGTGGGCTTCTGTGGCTGCCCATCTCATCTTGTTGTGTAGGAACAGAGAACTCTGTTCCTGCTGGTTGGTTGGTGTTTTGCAGAAGCTTTAATGGCTCAGATAAACTTCTGGAGTCAGTCCCTGAGCTCTTCAGGCAAGCCAGGAAATGCGCCATGAACAATGAGCACTTTTGTTTTCTGTGTTCAAGAAAATTCTTAAAAAGTCTTGTAAGAAAGCAGCCTCAGGACCTTCTCCTGGTAATTGGGACGGGGGTGAGTGCTGCAGTAGCCCCAGGAATCCCGGCACTCTGCTCCTGGAGAAGCTGCATTGAGGCTGTCCTTGGAGCAGCTGAGCAGCTGGAGGTGTTGCACCCGGGGGATGTCGCTGAATTCCGAAAGAAAGTAATCAAAGAGAGAGACCTGCTTGTGGTTGCACATGATCTCATCAGGAAGATGTCACCAGTGAGTATGTTTATAACCTATGTTAATTTCTAAAACTACTATGTACTTTTGTTCTAAGGAAACACGACTTCCAAAAGTTGAATTTTTTCTGGTAAAAATGGAAATTTTGTGGGTAATCATACAGCACATTGTACATTTTGGAGAGGCTAAAAAAATCTCTTGAGTTTTAGTATAAGTTAGCATTCATCAGAATTAATGCAAACAAGAGTTCTGACTATTAAGTATTTGCTATAATGTTTCTGAGAAGTGAAAGAAGAATTTCTAGATTTGTGGCTATAACTGGAGTGACCCTGAAAGTACAGGTAGGCCTTGAGCCTTGGGCCACACACTGTGAATCACTGGTGCAGCTCACGCTTCCCTGAGGACAGCCCATGCATGCCCAGTCTCAGCCATCCATCTGAGTTTCCAGAGGTTTACAAACTGTGTTAGGACCTTTGCCAAGTCTTCCTTCTAGCTGAAATAATCTGGGTGACAGACATAGTGCTAAGTGTAGGCTGGGGTGAGCCTCTCTCCAGGCCCAGTGGGACAGTAAGGTTGTCTGCATGTGTTTGTAGCAGATTTAATAAAGTTTTCTGAACGAGGAATGAAAAAACAGAACACCTGCAGCCTCCCCCTCCCCTTAATGGTATATCCCAGGGATATCCAGGATATATTGAATAGCTGAATACCTATAAAATACTGATGTGTCTGAATCCAGGGTAAGCTAACTTTAGTGTTGCTTTATTGTGTCTGTATTACAAGCTCTCTTGAGAAACTAAAACAATTGTTTGGAGCTACACTAAGTAGAGGCAAGAGCACTGGAACAAATTGAGATTTGATTTGGTACTGTTCAAGCCCTCTTTTAGAGAAATGTTTTGGCATTCAGTAGCCAGATGGCGTGGGTTCCTGTGGGAGGCAGTTGTAACGTAGCACATGGGCCTGATGGAATGTTCCTCTTCTCTTTCCTCAGCGTACTGGGGACGCGAAGCCCAACTTCTTCCAGGATTGCTTAATGGAGGTGTTTGATAATTTAGAACAACACATTCAGAACCCTGTGGTTCTGCAATCCATCCTGAGGCTCATGGACAGAGGCACAATGGTTCTGACTACAAACTATGATAATCTGCTTGAAATATTCGGTCAGCAACAGGGTAAACCTATGGACTCTTTAGACCTTAAAGATAAGGATAAGGTACGATTGAGAGCAGTAAAATTGTTAGACTTAATATATGACAAACCAGCACATAAGCTGCACTGGAAGATGTTTTCCTGTTTAAAGAGTCAAGACTAAAAGTTGTTAATTGGTAAAGCATGTCTGTAATCTACAGCAGATGCCCAGACATTTCTTTTACATATCTCTTTATACTGAATAATCTGGTTACAGTTACCAAGGAGAATTTCAGTGACATGTTTGTTAACCAGTTCCCTGCCATTTACTGGAAAAAACCCACAATTTATTTAACTTATGTAAAGTCGTTGTTAAAACCCCAAATAGAATTTCACCTGGTTGATAGTTAATTTGCTGTTCATACCTTTTCTGTCAGTGCTGCTGGAACTTGCTTCTTGGTTGACTGGCTGTTTAACCCAAAAAGCCAGAGACAGCTGCAGCATTAGCCATCACCTCTTTGTTACAATTTAAAGTGAGCTATGTAATTAGTCATTACAATCTCTTGCTGTAGGAAGGTGCAAAAGGAGTTGTTTCTGCTTTAAGTGGTTTATAAGTCAGTTCAGCTGTATAGTTTTGTGGATTCATGGTGAGTGTGGCATATTATAACAAAAGGATGCATCTTGCATGATGTGCTTTAGGTTCTTCAGTGGGCAAGAGGCCACGTAAAATATGGAGTTCTTCATATTCACGGCTTATATACAGACCCCTGTGGAATGGTGCTTGATCCCTCGGGATATAAAGATGTCACTCAAGATCCTGAAGTCATGGTTTGTGTGATCTTTAAAATTTTGACTGTGTTTTGCCTAACAGTTTTCTTGTAATGACTGCAGACAAGATACCGAAGGCTCTGTTGCACCATATAAATTAAATACTTGGGGCCCAGAGGAATTATTCAGAATTTTTCAGAAAGGTGGCTCTGTTGCAAAGGCAGTCTGTGCCCTTGGGTGCTGTGGCTGTGTAAATCACAATCAAACCCCTCAGCTGGATATCACAGTTTGTATTTATCTTTGGAAAGAACAGGAGCCTTAAAATACTGAACACCAGGACAAGGATTCATCATCATACGATTGCTAGGTTTCTTAGGGTTTTAAACTGTTACCAGCTCTGGATCCTGGATTTAATGTCATCTTAGCTGTCATAGGAAGTCAAAACATTTGGTCAAGAATATTCATTTTCCTTATTTAGAGATTGACCTAACGGGAACCCAATAGTCTGTCATCCTAATTCTTTTGATTTAAATTCCCTTACTGGCAACACTTACATTCCATGGAATGGCTTGGGTTGGAAGTGACCAAAAGATCATCTTATTCCAACTCCCAATTTTGTATGATAATTTTTCCTTTTTTTTTCATTTTTTTTTCTTTTGTGTAGGAGCAATGGTTATAAAATGTCAGTTTAGCCTGATCCTAAAACATTTACTTTTGTCAGTTCACTAGTGAGGTTCTGCTCTGCTGGTCCCTTCTCTGGCTGATGTATTTTAGAAGTTCTGACCTTTTGTCTGCTCAAGTAAGTGTGGCTCTTCTGTGTTTCTATTCCTTCACAGGAAGTTCTTCAGAACTTGTACCGAACCAAGTCTTTTTTGTTTTTGGGTTGTGGAGAGACTCTGCGTGACCAGATATTCCAAGCTCTTTTTCTTTACACAGTAAAGAACAAAGTGGATCTAGAACATTACATGTTGGTGCTTAAAGAAAACGAAGACCACTTTTTTAAGCTCCAGGCAGATATGCTGCTGCATGGAATAAAAGTGGTGTCCTATGGGGACTGCTTCCAACAATTCCCAGAGTATGTCCAGGATCTGACTGCTCAAATCTGCAAGCAGAGAAGTCCAGGTAATGTGGCCTCTTCAACAGCACAGTCTGGAGCAGGTACTGGGCAGTTTGCGCTGCCTGAACACTGCAGCTGATTCGAGGCACTGACCTCGTGTGCAGCTTTGTTGCTTGTGAGGAACATGCAGAGTTGGAGCATGTGGCCAAACTGTAACTAGATGGTTTTTTTTGAAATCTGTGGATTTTGGAGGTCTGTGGATTCTTGCAAATTTAATCTTGAATTCTGAATTTGCCTATTTGTTAGTATTTGTTAAAGATGTTAACATGTATTTATGATGTGAACTACTTCAGCTTATTGAGTATTACATTATCAGAAATCTGACTTGTCAGGAAAAAAACCTAAGAGAATTGAAGGGATTAACTGGTGGGATAAGCTGGTTGAGCCACAATATCTGACTGAGCATAGAATGGGAAATTAAGTCAGTGCATCCAATAAGTGTTTGGCTTAGTACAGTTAGGGTTGTGAAGAGAACGAAGAGAAAGAACTGTATGTCTAAGGAAAGAGATTTCTTTAATGTATTCCAAACAAGGACAGTTCCGTTTTGGTTTATCCAGAGAACAATAACTAAATGACCTTGGGAAGAATTGCTGTTCGACAGCTCTTTTATTTATCATTTCAGTGAAACTGATTTGTCTAAAATTATCCCCAGGTGGTGCATAAGTGGAACCTTTTCCCTGAAAAGTGCATGCCTGAATTATTATCCCGATTTTTGTGACCTGATGATATTCCAGTTAGACTGCATTATGTTATTCTTGCCATGAAGGCTAGAAAAAAATATTTACCGCACCATTGAGATTTCAAGAAGTTTGTCTGCAGTTTGTTTGCATCAGACTTGCAAGAAGAGGGACCTTACTCAGACTTGAAAATCTCTTGATGTCATTTACAAGTCGAGATCCCAAACAGAACCATTTTCAGGTGTGCTGAACTACTCTGTACATCACAAACTGTCAGGGTTTGGGTTTTTTGTGCCTATTTACAATCTCCCTTCTAAAATATAGCAGGAGGAGTTTGTTAAAAGGGTTATATGAAAGAAATGAGAAATGCAGGCCCTGATGCAGATTGGGGACTACAGGCCCCTGGACACTCACTGGAAAAGGAACACAGCAAACTGCAAGCAGTCCAGGAATCCTGGAATGCGTTGAAGACCACTTCCTAGGAGAGGTGATGGAGAGCCTCAGAGGAGCAGAGGAGAGGCTCAGCTGGACCTGAGGTCAGGGTTGGAAGTAGCCTGGGCTGCACCAGTCATGTCCTGGTAGAATTCTCAATCTGCTAAACCATGATGAAGTTGCTAAGCCATATTATTTGAAAAACTGTGTCAACTGGGGAAGTTCCCACTGACTGTGATGCCTTTTCCTGATCTTAAAATCAAGAATCAAACACGGTTAGAAGGAAAAAAGGGATTTTACTTCTATATTTATTTTAAGGATCCTCAGGTGCACCACGTCCAGGTGGAGTGCGCCGAAATGCACACCTCAATGCACACCTCAATGCACACCTCAATGCACACCCACAATAGATCTCGTATAACATTATAGGTCTTATTAATTAGCATTTCTATCAAAGATTCTCTAATGAGAGGCTCGAGTGAGCCCCCCTCCCCAAGGAACCTTCCCCTGCATGGTTTTATCTTAGTTTACAGAATGTGTTCTGGAGAGGACCTTGGTGTCTGGGGCACACTGATCCCTAACTACGAGGCTTCTGAGATGTTTAGTCTCCTAGCTTGACAAAATACGTCTAAGAATGTAGGCTAAAAAACACTAAGAATACAAAAGCTATAAAAAGGTAAATAACAGGGGTATAAAAGAAAAGGCAAAAAATCATCATGGCATCAACCGGAAAAGAAGAAACCTAACCCCCATTTTTAAAAAGGGAAAAAAGGGAAGACTTGGGGGATATGGGTAAAAATGGGCTGGATGGTTACACTCAGGGCTGTAGTCAGTGGTTTTATGTGTGGATGGAAACTGATGACAAGTTGTGTCCTCCAGGAGTCTGTGTTAGGACCAGGACCTTGTAATGGCTTTGAGGGGGATGTGGACAGTGAGCTCGAGTGTGTCCTCAGCAGATGACAGCAAGCTGAGCGCTGTGGTTGTAGGGAAGGGGTCACATCCATAGGGACCTTGATAGGCTGGAGAGGTAGGGCTGTGCAATCACCAAGTTCAGCAAGGTCAGGGTCCTGCAACTGGGTCAGGGCCATCCCAAGCACAAATCTAGGCTGGGGATGAGCAGATAGAACAGCCCTGGGGAGGACTTGGGGGTGCTGGTGGGTGAGAGCTGGACAGGCCCCATCCCAGAAACCTCCCTGTGCTGGGCTGAGCCCCCAGCACGGGCAGCAGAGGAGGGGGGGTTCTGCTCCTCTGCCCTGCTCAGGTGAGACCCCACCTGCAGAGCTGCCTCCAGCCCGGCGGTCCTCAACATCAGAAGGATGTGGAGCTGCTGGAAGTGGGTCTAGAGGTGGGCAACAAAGATGATCAGGGGCTGGAGTACCTGTGCTTTGGAGACAGGCTGTGAGAGCTGGGCGTGTTCAGCCTGGAGAAGAGAAGGCTCTAGGGAGATCTTACAGCAGCCTTCCAGTGCCTAAAGGGGTTCCCAGAGAGCTGGAGAGGGACTTTTGGACAAGGGCATGTAGGGATAGGATGAGGGAGAATGGCTTTAAACCGAAACGGCATAGATGTGATTCAAGAGGACATTTTTTAATGATCAGGGTGGGGAGGCCCTGACAAAGGTTGTCTGGAGAAGCTGTGGCTGCCCCATCCCTGGAAGTGTTCAAGGCCACACTGGATGGAGCTTAGAGCAACCTGGGATAGTGGAAGGTGTCCCTGACCATGCCAGGGGGTGGAACTGGATAGGCCTTAACATCCCTTCCAACCCAGACCATTCTGGGATTCTAAATACAACCTTGCTGTTTTGGGATGGTGCGTAAGAGTATAAAAACTTCCTGGATGCTCATGTGTGTTGCTGATGTCTCTCACACTTCTCTAGATGCTGATCGGGTGGACAGCACAACACTCTTGGGTAAGTAATGTTTTTATTTTCACAGAAGTTCCATAATCCTACCAACACAAGAAAAATACCCCTCTTATTTCCAAAGTAATTAAATAATTACTTCGGAGAGCTCTGAAAGTTTGCTGAATGCTCTCTTTTTACTCTCTGGTTTTCTTTCTGCCTATCAGCAGGTAACTGAAGGCCTTTTCAGGTCTATCAAATGACAAATGATAGCACGTAAAAGCTATAGAAAATATATATAAATAGTTACTAATATTCACCAGAGTACTCCGAGGTAATACTAAAGTCAATGAGATTTTTGGCTTAGATTTCCAAACACAGGTTTCTGTTCCAAAAGCCTTCCTTAAGGAGGCCAGGAAGAGTGAATCTCAGTTGTGTGGTACTGGGCGATTTTTCAGCTGAGCTGTTCAGGTGGTGGTGTGGTATTTCTGTGAATAAGTCATGCAATAATACATTCCAGTTGATGGAAAAAATATAGCAAAACTTCCCTCTGAAACAAAAAGATTCCAATCCTGAGAGATCTGGGCTGCTGCAGCCAATATCAAAATTATACAGAAGTATCATTTGGTAATGCATGTAAGGGCCTTTGGCAGTGCGGGAGGTGAAACCCCTGCTCTGTCATAATCAAAAAGTACACAAGAGGTCCAAGACACTTGTGTGCAGGTGTGAAGTCAGAAATTAGTTTTGTAATTTCAATGGGATTTTACACTTACCTGTCTCTCAACTGACTTCATAAATCCCATTTTCAATAAAATACAAATAAGCGGAAGAGAAACAAAAAACTTGAGTACAATTTATTCCAGCCCCTCTTAACATCCCTCTTAACAGTCCCTCCTTTACTAACTTGTTAGCACCATCCTTAGTTTTACCTGTTATCTTGGAATACAGACCAAGTAAAAAACCTCAAGAGGATTATTGTGTGTAATATCCCACAAAATCTATCTGGAGTTTTAAGTGAATGTTATGGTTTTGAAAGAATTTCTGTTCCATTTATGTTCCTTTCCAGTTACGCGTTTTATGTACTTCCAACAGCAGTTTACACCAAGGATTTTTATTGCAGACTTCAGGAATGGTTCAGGTTGGGACCACTGGATTAGTCTATTTCAACCCTCCAGCTCAAGCTGGGGCCTTTGAATAAGGGATCTAGACTCATGTGTGAGCTCCACAGGTGTTAAATTATCTTTGGCAAAAGGCAGCTGGATCCTGAGCTGAGTCCCTGTTGCTTGTGAGAGTACTAGACATCAGTTTTGGGGGGAGAGCTTGAGCCCAGACTTTTAGCAGGGTTAATGTTACAGGTAATTCAGAATCCAAATACAAGAACCTCTTCAGAATCCAAATACAAGAACCTCAGGGGACCAGGATTGTGTTTATCTCAATAGCTGATGCTTGTAATAAAAAGTACACCAAACACATGGATGTAGCAATATTAATTTGTTTTCTTTCCCCTCTCCCACCCCAGGAACTTCGTGTGTGGACTGTGCTAAAAGGAAGTTAGGAGAAAACAGCACTGATTCTCCCAAGAGGATCAAGCAGTCAGATAATGATATACCCACTCTTGAATGAAAAAATCCCAAACGCCCAAGGCCCACCCCAGAAGCTTTTTAACAGTAGGTGTTTTACATCTGCTGCGTGGAAAGTTTTGAGCTGGTATTTCCATGGTTTTAAGTGGAATAAAATTGTACATACTAGCTTTTTCTTTCCTAAAGCTGTAAATGTGTTGTGTGTGTAAAGCTTGAGAGTCAAATGAGTCACTCCCCTGGCACTGCCAGACCACTCAGGCAGGACCTGCAGGGTCAGATAGAAGCAGATGTAACTTCTCTTTGCCTCTACATGAAGCAACTTGGACCAAACTCTTCCCCAGGTGAAGCCACACATTTGAATCTGTCAAAAGTGCTTCTTGGCACACCTGCTTTTGAAACAAAGGGGTTTCAGTTCTCCCATTGGCTGAACTGAAGGTGGGTTGCTGGATTCTTCAGGGGTCATGCAGGCTTCCGTCTCTGATCCCCAAGTCCTGAGGAACAGTGATGTTCCACATTTATGGAACCCACAGCCTGATGACCCACCTGCTTTCCACTTTTGGCATGAGGATTTGTTTTCCTTTGTGTGGTAAGGCACAAGATCACCTGGGGAGGAAGGGCTGGAACAGTGCAGGGACAGACTGCAGGGCAGGTGCTCCCTGACCTCTCTGCAGTGGGTTCCTGTGGAAATGTTTTAAATATTGTTACAGCACAGACTGTTCTTGGACCGCAGGTAACAGAGTCCTGCAGTGAAATGAAACCCAATCAGTATCAAAAGGAGCCATCTGCAGATAATTCCTAGTAAGTTTGCCTTTGGCTGAACTGCTCCAAGGGTGAAGGTAAGGCCCAGCAGTACATAGTATTTCCTCCACCTGTATCATCTTGACAGCAAGACACAATTCCCACTGCAGCTGCCAGCACTTGTAATCATGTGTAGCTTTCCAGTCAGCTGGCTCTCACCTCAGTGGCTGCAGGAGAGCATGTCCAGGGCTGTTCCTTGTGCTGATGCCAGCACAGGTGTACCTGGCAGGGCTGAAGGATTGCTCCTGTCTGGTTTCCCTGTGGCTGTTTCCTAAGATTTCTGTTAACACCTTCTGAGAGCAGGTCACACTGTATTGGGGTTTTACAGGGAAGGCAAGGGGTGGGTCTGACAGGTGACTTTTCTCTCTGAACTGTGGTTTGGCAGGTCTTTACTCCCTTGTCACACAACCAACTCCTGCAGTTCCCTGGGACAAAAAACTTCAGTGAGGTGTGCTGTTAGGATGCTGCTGTGCTCCTGCAGGACTTCAGGCAGCCCACAGCCACCCCGGTCCTCTGAGAGAGTCTATTTACAGCAAAATCACTTCTGAAAATTGTCTTTCAGCAACACAGAGTGTTATCTGTGAGACTACCCTCTAACATATGCTTTTGCAGTCAGCATGACCTGGCTGCTTTGGAAAGTGACTAGTCAGGTTCTTGTAGATCCTGATGATCAGCTCAGAACACTTCACCTGTTGCTTCAAGCTGCAGCAAAATCCATCATTTGCACTGAGGTATTTATGACCCTGATTACTACCACTATTTAAACCCTAAAGTCATGCAACTCCTTATCATGTGCTTGAACTCGGGTCCACAGTAGAAAATCCCATCACTCCCTTTGGTAAGGATCAGCTTACAACCAGCACTGGTGATTCTTCCCAACTGCTGAACTGCAGCTTGTCCAGCAGCCTCCTGTCTCAAGGCCCATCTATTGTATTCTCAAAAGCAGAAGAGTGAGGGGTTATGTTATCTCCTAACACACACATCTGTCACCGGATTCTGAATTAAGGCACTGATGCTGACTCACACCTCTGAGTACATTATTTTATTTAATGCTGTGTAGCAGTAACACCAGTATTGGATGAACATCTGTATTCCTGTGAAACACCTCAACACTCCTGCTCAGACATTCTTCCTCCCTGAGGCAGGATCCCCACAGGCCCAGCACAAGCCCAGGGTTCACAGCACAAGACAAGGCAGGTATGTGTAGGCAACCCATGGGACAAAAGGAACCTGCTCTGTGAACACAATATATAATTATTATGAACAACTACAAACCAAGGGGAACATGTCAGCACACACAGAGGTGGAACATAAGCCAGATAAAGTGATTCCAGCTTTCAGTTTTTTATACCCAACTTCATTACTTTGCTGCTTAGATGAAAAACGGCCAGCGAAATAACTTGAGTGTACTGGGACAACTGCATAATAACCAACCAATACATTTTTATAAGGCTGGTGGCTCTATAGCATCTGCCTCATTCTTTCCACTTCTGTGCAAACTGAAATACCTCAGAGGTGAAATTTTTCAAGGTTACATCACAGCTCTAGAGCTGCATCACAAGTTTATTTGTACAGTTAACTAATACTTGCGTAAGGTTGTAGTGGAAGACTGAAGTCTTTCTGGTTGTCACAGAAGTCACCCAAGAGCACATTCCAGTACCTTACTGTTTTAGTAAAGAGGAAATAATCCTATCTGAAGGCAAATGCAGCTACAACAAAAGGTCCTGACTGGAGCAGTGAGTACCTGAACAGTGTGCTGGCACTATGGACTTTTCCTAAGAAAAGCGAGAGGCTTGTTCTTTGGGATACTGTACTTACAGAAATGAACCTGCAGCCCTTCTTCTTACAGCCAAAACATTTGGAAAGAAAGCTTTGGGTATCAGTGTGCACACCTCAGGAACAGCCTCGGCCTCTCACTCCTTAACAAAACTGCATCAAGGAGTAACAGCTGAGTCCCTTAATATTTTGCAGAACTGCTTCATTTGAAAAGTGAACATTTCCCTGTCAACTTTTAAGAACCACATTCAAACTCAGGTTTGCAACAGTCAGCTGTGAACCCAGTTCCTGCTGTCACCTGGCTCTGACACCATCCATGTGCTATTCAAAGACAGAACTGCGGCTCGGCTTCTCTGCTGTGTCCTGCTCTTCCCCCTCTGGGTACTCTGTAAGATCCAGGGTCAGGACTTGGCTAAACATAATATCATCGTGCTGGGAAGAGGGAGGATCACACCATGTAATACACTTCTGGTACTTGAAATAAGCATTTCATAACTATGAGATACAAGCATGAGCTTGAGTTCCCCAAAGGATGTTCCCCGGAGCCAGTACCTGCACAGCAGGACACACCCAGTGTGTCACCAACTGTGTGCATGACTCACTGGAGCAACACTTCAGGTGTGACCCAGCACCTCAACAACCCCATGTGCATTATTTAACCGTAATTAATTATTACCTCAGGACACACTCCAATCAATGCATCTGCCTTGCAATAAAACTCTTCCTTCAGGGAAATAACTATCATTTGGAACCGTTCATGTGCCTGTTCTCTAATGAAACTCGAGACCTTTGGAAAAAAACAAGTATTTCAGTTAGTTCTGGCAACCTGAAACAGTGCTGTGATTACAGAATGGTGAGGGAACTGAACTGTGCTAGCTGTAGAATTCCGTCATGAAGTAAGATTGATAAAATGAGAAATAAACCAGTTTTAAAAGCCAGATATTTTGCATGGCTTTAAGACAACCCCTCAGATATGCTGCTTTTTGAAAACATTTAAGAAAATAATGGTTCAGTCCAATGAATAAAGCTATAAAAAGACACCAGTGCCCATGAATAACAATTTTACTTAACGTAACTAGAAAGGAAGGTGGAAATTCCTAAATAAGTTTTTAAAAAAAGTGTGAAAAGTTTGCTACTGGCTGTATAATAATCTTAAATTAGTTCACTGCAGACAGCAGCAAGTTTCTCAATGATAATGCAACATAAAGGTACAAAATGTAAGTTACGAACTGGTGAGTATTGCAATGTCCCCCAATATAAATTAAATGCTGCATAAAGGAAATCCAGTACATTTTTCATGAGCCCTCTGCCTGCACAGTTCTATCTACACAACAAGGAAATTATTTTTTAATGAAAGAACTGTTGTTAGTAAGTTATGGGAAGAACTGTCTTTAGCAAGTTACAGACTTCACAATAATTTCAGAGTATAGTTCCAATTATTGAGGAATCTGCTTTAATACATCATCAATCTGAAAGAATGGAAGGAAATGGATTAATTTCTCAGGATAAAAAATGGATACCCAGGGAGTACCAGCAACAATCTTTTACACAGCAGTGTTGCTCACTTCCAGTATTTAATTTTAACTATGTTTAAATTGAGAAATCCAGGTGCATAGAGGCAAAATCACCTCTTTGTTTCCAGTGTTTTGACAAAAATGTTGCTCAGCACATCCTTAGGTGTAGAGGGGACCTCTCTTCTGCCAGGCAGAATGACCCTCCTCAGAGAGGCAAAGTGCCCTGTGCACTCTGTTATCAGCTCTATTAATGCATCATAGGTACCCTATATGGAAAGCTGGCAACATCCCAGAAATCCTCACTTTCATGCAGCGTGTATGGGATTGGGGCATGTCTAATGGCAACAGGAATTTACTCGGATTAATAAAGTCATCCAGGTAACAACCAGGTAAGGGCATGATCTGGGTCCCTGCCCAGCTCCAAACAGAGCCAGGAGACATACCAGACAGCCACCCCAGACAGCTGCAGAGATGGGCAGTGCTCATCACCTGACACACCACAGCTTCCATGAAAGGCAGAAATGTGGAGTTCAGCAGTAAATGGTGTAACAGCAAAGGAAAACCTGGAGTCAGCCTGCACTGCTCCGGGTCATCAGCCTTGAGACATCTGAGCCCAGAAAGAACAACATACAGAAAACATAATACTCATATTTAACCAGAATACATCATCTTAGAGTGGTCCTGAGGGAGACTCATAAGTAGAGCAGTATCTGACAGAAGCTCAGATCACAGAGGTGCTGTGTGATGTGTAATCTTGTTTTTACCATGTCACTGAGAGCCAAACCCGAAAGCTTCCTTAGGGATTTTCATTATAGCCCCATTACATCCCATCTGATCTTGCTCAAACTGCATCCAGTTAAAACAACCTCAGGGCCTGGGTAACCTTATGGACCTGCATCCCAAGGAATATTTATGGAATTCAGGTTCAGGAACCTCTCAGAGCGAGTCAGTAACCTCCAAGAAGGAACTGAATTCTATCTGGCAGGCACAAGTGGTAGAGCTTCCCAGCTGGCTATTCCAGAGGTACCCTCCAAGCAAACTCTGGGGTACTCAGCACATCACAGTTAATGCCATCAGGGGAAAAACCAAAATGGATGGTGTTTAAACAACTGCTTTTGTTTGTTAGGCTCTACCAAAACTGACATTAGCAGTAATGCCAGTAGAAATACTGCTCTGAAAAAAATGCTTCCACAGAAGAAAATCCAGGCTTATGTGGAAAGCTTTAGGATTCCTCCCTACAAACAACCCTCCTGTTCTGAGCCTCCCCCTCTCAGAGGCTGCCATCCACAGCTGCAATCTGCTGTTTGTGCTCCAGCCTCAGTTCGTGTTACATTGAACAGTTGCTGGCAAAAAGGGAAAAAGTAATTGAGAGGGCAGGAAGGTGTTTTAATCAAGAAAGTCATGTGACTAAAATGACAGGAGTAACAGCTTAACTGGTGCTAATGCAAAAATAGTTACTAGGCCAATTGTATTAAACACTCCAGTGACAGAATGACTTGGTTGCCACATGCGGACGCACTCCTTGCTACTTCTCAGAGCCAAGGGAACTCCAAGGCCTTACAAATTCCAAGCAGCACAATTCCCAGGTGCCCGCCAGGTCAGACTGTGCCGCATGGGGTTACGCTGCACACCTTCACACTCCTCACCACCTCCTCTCACCTTCACAGTTTAGAGGCCAATCAAACACACTTGGATTAAGGAATTTACACTTTGCCTATGTCTCATATCTCAGAGACCAATTACTTCAGCCCTAAATCCAATCTCATTTACAACAGGTTCAGTCAGGCTAATCAATCTCTGTATCCCAACACCCTGCAATGGAAGTAGCCACACTTCTACAAAAGGTACCAGATACTGCTGGTAAAAGACCAACTTACTTTATCAATGTTTGTGTTGTCCAGTGCAGCATCTATCTCATCCAAAATAAAAAAAGGAGCTGGACGAAAGCTGCAGAAGACAAGACAGTGTTTTGCATTGAGATACCAAAATGTTAATAAACATTCTAATTACTTGCTTACTCCATAAAAAAATGTTGACAATATTTTGCAATATTACTCTTATATTTATTTTAATTAAATAATTAGGTATCATTTAACATTTAATATTAAATAATAGACAACTTAATTAACAGTTAATATTTTAATTAACATAAAAATCTACATTGAATATATAAAGTCATGACGGATAAAGAATAAGGACTTCAGCAATGCTTGAATACTCCATTAGCAGAATTTTTTTAGTATGTGTGTAAGCATAACACTGTCTCTTTCTATCACCTATTCTCCAGGTATCTGGCCAAGTACCACAATACTTCCTTTTTTTCCCTGGATAATCCCAGAACAGTTTTTACCTGTGTATGGCAAACACAAGAGCCAGGGCTGCCACTGTTTTTTCCCCTCCTGACAAACTGTCCATTGGCATAAAGCGCTTGCCTGGAGCCACACAATTAAAGCCAATGCCTTCCAGATAGGGCTCCTCAGGATTTTCAGGACTAAGGAATGCCTGGAAACAAATACATTTAATTGTTAATAGTGACATTTATAAAATTATTTAGATGGGTAGTTCTTAGTTTTAAAGACTGCCTGAGCTAGTGAGGAAACCAGTGAGTTTGCTTCACTTTTAGGGAACCTGTTCATCCATTCTGAGAGTAACATTATCCAATTCCCAGAGAGTATGGTTTTGCTAACAAACCAGGAACCAAGAGGCTCAGTAACAACACCAGTAAAGAAATGGCAGCACATATTTATTATTGACAAATTTTCAACTACTGAACAAACTTCATTTTATCACCTTTTATGTAACTGCTTTGGTTTTTTTTAATTATTAAAATGTTACACTTCAAAAGCAGGTTTCTTCTTTTTTGGCCTGGAAGACAATATATTTGCAAAATTGCATTTTTCTGGTGAAAGGCTGGCTTTATAGAACCTAGCTTTGAGCTAGGTTGGACAAAGACTGCTTGTATTAAAGTCTTCTTCTGTACTTTGTATCCTGGTTCCCAGGGCCAAAATTTAAAAGCATTATTTTAAAGGAACCACCATTTTTCCAAACCACTAAAAGGACGATGGGTAAGATCTTTGCTACATGGTTTATTTTTCTCATTAATAGAAGAGACAATAAAATAATACAGACTCTTCCCCGCTGCACAAGTGGAGACAGATAGAACAGAAATTTCCTTACTTAACCCTCATTTCAAATGTCTCCTCTCAGATCACAGACATAATGGAAGAAAACCAAACGAACACACAACATGCTGAGGGAAAACACAAAATCTTACGACAGACAAGAGTTCAATCCCTTAAACATTCCACAGTCTATGGCATTTGACGTAACCAAAGCATTTGGGAGTTCCCCCTTGACTTTTGGTGTTAATACAGGAATAGTAACAAAGAATTGTGGGACAATTTTTCTACATGTTTCTTAAAAGTTGCAAACATATTATGTCTGTGTTTTCTAAATATTTAAGTGGGGTAGAAGGTGCTTCAAGACCTTGTACAAAACACTAGCACTGATTTATGATTTTTAGCTGTCTGTACTAACGATTAATATTTGTATCACCTGATTTGTAAACCAATGTTATTTTTAAATGAAGTACTCAATTACATTTCACACTTTTGTTCTGATAATTTACAAGTTTGCTAAAAGCAAAGAGGAAAACTAAGCCAAGCTGAGTAGTTCCCAATTTTGTTCACAGATTACCTCTCTCTGTCTAATGTCAAGCATACTTTGACTTATCACCTATTCCTTCCCTGACCCTAAACTTCTGTAGTCTATTTCTGTAATTTTCATCTTTAGGACTGAGACTGTCTTTGGAAACCAAAAGTGCTATTTGATACTTAGCATCCACTAAGGCCTTTAAGGCAAAGCCCCTGAACATGACACACCTGAGCACTAGTGTTCCTGCAAAGCTTCTTGTAGATCCTGTCAATGGCTATGGAGGCATGCTCAAAGCACCGGCTAAACAGCTCATATCTCCTTTTTTTCACCTCTTCAAATTCCTGTTTGCATATTCTGGCCTCCTTTCTGCTGGTCTCAAAAGCTACGGGAAAAAACCCAAAATCACAGGAATTACTCCTCTGTGCCACAATTGTCTGGAGCAAGGAATAAAATTCTCCTAGTTCCTTCTGGGAGCCAGGCAGCCCTAAGCAGCACCAGCACTGACCTGGTACAGCTCCAGAACCCCTTAGGTTTCTTACATTGTTAATGTCTGCAAAACTCTCTGAGGATACTCATAATTTTGCAGAAATGCTCATGTCTGAGTTTTGGACAACACACACAGTTCCTTCAGTTATGTAAGAAAAATTTTAGCAATTTTAACATTAAAGTCAGTAATTCTCAGAAAGCAAGTAAAAATACTTTATGATGTCATGTGGGAAACAAATATCTTCCCAATCATTCAAACTGTATTTCAACAAACTACTGCTCACTCAAGTGTATGTTACTGAATTGTTTACATATAATTAGATAACTGAGGATAAACACTTGAGCACAAAAAAATACTTTGATATCTGAAAGGAGCAAAGCCAGCAGGACCAACCCCAAGAAAAGGAATTCCAATTAGGGTGAAATCTCAAAAGTGACTGACATGAAAGACTCAGTGTTACCATCTATTGATTCTTGGAACTTGTCTCGAGCTGTCTGTAATTTCTCTCCTGCTCTCAGGTTTGGAGCAGCTGTCTTCATTAACGTGACCTCTTTACATTTGATTTCCTGCTGCATTTGCTTAACATGATCCTCTATATCTTTATCAGATTCTAGTTCCTAAAGAAAAAAAAATAGAGCAATCTAATTTGCTTTTAGGCCAAGACATTTCAATACATACAGCACGCACTCATGGTTCCTGAAACAATTACCCACTTATTAATAGCTTTAACTGGAAACGCAACTGAAGATGCCACCCAGGTCTTACCTCTTGCAATGAATCTACCAAGCCCTCACTATTCTCCCCCAAGACCTTTAAAAACAGGGAACCAATTCCTTTCCCTTGATTCCCTTTTTAAAATACAGCACAGGAGCAGAATTAGTGCTTCACTCCTTCATTTTTAAAGGAGAGGTTCTCATGAATTCTTTGAGATAAGTTCCAGTGATGACAGATTCATCCTTTGCTCTGTGCTTAGCCTTGGACATTTAACTATCTTCCTCAAGATTAAAAAGGAAAACAAAATTACAAAACCTGCTGAGAAAATGTGACCTAATGGGCTGTTAGACATGGAAGGATGGGAAGCCCCAGTCTCTGCAAATGCCACAGAAGGTAAACAACCCCCCACATCCTTGGGTTCTGGAGTTTTGAGCCTTTACTTCAAGGCAGAAAGTAAAGGAGGAGAGGGAAAAAAAAAAAAAAAATCAAGGTTATATTAAGTCTCTCAATTCCATTTTTGTGGTTCAAGTAAGCTGTAAGTTAAAGCCAGTTACATGGGAAACTGATCTATCTAGAAATCCCACACATCAATGCTATGTCATGAGTGCAAAACTACAGCACATATACACATGCACTTCAGCTTAGCAGTGTTTTTACCATGTGCCACTTAAAGACCACGGTGAAGAATAAATAAACAACAAATAAAGTATTTTTCACAAAAATAAAAATCAAACACTCCATCTCTAATAATTTCAGACAAAGATGATTACCTTTAGCTCGACTTCTAGGGCACTGTAGTCTATCTGAATTCTCTCTTCCCTTTCATAGATCCCTGATAGAGTCTGGGTGCCTTCTATTTCAGTTCCTAGCTATAAGATGAAGGACATTTTAAAATTAAGAGACAGTGGTAACATGGTATAAGGTAAACTTAATCCATGGGTCTTCCTCTGGCCCAAATGGACTGAGGAGTTAAGATCTCATGAGCCTAATTAGCACCCACACCTGTTAAATAAAGATGAAAACATCTGCTAAACTCAGCTTGAAGCTATGTTGAAAGCAGCAGCAATTTGTTTGTAACATATTTACAACACAGTACAACCTGTAAATCTCCTGACTGGAAAGATTTACACTCCCTGATTCCTCAACCCCTTCAAAGGGAAGGCTGAACTGTGTAAACTGAGGCATTTCCTCCACTCAGTCAACCTCAAAAGAAACAAGGAGCTTCAGTTCTATATGGCATAAGCAGAGAATCTTCTACTCCCCGCAGGCTGAATTTCAGTCACTTTCCCTCAAATGAAACATGTGCCACCTCTCATTATTAGACCCCTTTCCCACCAAGATGCTTCCTCAGAACCAAATCTTGCTGGTCTTCTCAGTGAGATTAATTAAGAATCCACATAGTTATTCCTTCTGCTCACCTCCTTGGTTTCCTCTCTTCCTTATTCAGGAACAGTGAGAGCTGAGTTCCTACATCCTTTGATCACTAGCAGTTCTGTTCCTTCGCAGACTGCTCACCCCACCTCATTGCCTGCATTTTGTCTCCTGCCCAGTTCACACCTATCCTCCAGCAAAAATACTTTTCTAAGGAATGGGTTCAAGACTCCTTCCAAATTCAAACACATGTAGTAAGTTCTTCAAAACCCACAGCTCATTTCTTTTGTAACAGTGCAGAAAGTTTATTTCTCCTCACAAAAATATGTTGGAAAAGGAGGGAAGATGAAGACAAGTAACGAGGGGCAATCATCAGACAGCAGAAATGTTTCTACTTTAGCCTATCCCTGATTTCTGTGAATATCTACATCTACTGAACACAAAAGGATGATTTTACGTACAGCATTTATATTATGGATGATTGACCAAATGTGATCTCAACCCTTGCACAAGCCATATTTATTTACATTTCCAAACTGACCCCTGTGTATCCTCTTATGTATCTTCGTATCAATTTTCTTGTCCCACAAGATTTTATGTATTTCACAGAAGTATGTTTCAAGCACAAGCAAAAATACTTGCAAACAATATTTCTGTCTACAAAAATAAAAAGAAATACTTCTTTTGAATGAAAGAGACCTGATCACACAAATAGAGCATATTTGTTTGAATAGTACTATGTAAGACAAACAGTCCTGTAAGGAGAGAAAAAGGATCTTTAAATTAATAAGTAAGTGCTCCTCTATGATATCTATCTCCTGTAAACACTTTAAGTACCTCTACTTCACTGATGTCATCCAGTGATCCAAACAGTAACTTGATTTTCAAGTCCTGCACCTTGCATTCAAGCAGCAGATTGTGTCGCTTTAATCTCTTCTCTTCCAGAGAGGTTTCTAGAGCTGTAGCTTCCCTCTGCAACTTTGTGGCTTCTCTACATGCACAAAGGGCACAAAACAACTCAAGAGTGGAAAACCACTGCTAATAACATCCACAGAAAAGCAGCAAGATAAATACAGCATGGAAAACAGATTCCAAGCACCAAGAGTGCTCTTTCCTCTGCAGTAATCCCCATCAAATACAAAGGAAAAATGGTACTGTACTTCTGCCATCCCCTCCATTCTCCTGAATTACTCCAGAGGGAGCCTCAGTCTCAGTACATTGCCAAGTTCACTTAAAGGCATGTTCAAATACCCATCTTTCCTAATAACAGCCTACCCCTGAACTCTAGTGAACACGTATGGAGATTTGATCCTTCAACATGTAAACAAGTATCTTTTATCATTACTCTTCTTGAAACAGCTTGATTCTTTGCAACCAATTCCTCTGATAGCACAAAGTTACCATCAGCAGAAACATCTTGTTAAAATTACACACAATACAAATTAATAGGCATACAGTTCGTAAGTTTATAGAAAATTCCACAAGTTTACCTAGCCATACTGTGCCAACATGATGGGGTTTTAAAACACAGAGATGACTCCTGATTAAAGGACAGTAGCCACATCAATAATAAGCAAGCACCACAAAACTGAAGTATAAACTGTCCACAAAGGAGTTGATTTAATATAATAGTAGAACAAACTAATGACCTAAAGTTAGTATTAGTTTAAGGTATCCAACACATGAAAAGTCTGGAAAAATAACAATGAAATTGGAAAATAAAAATGTTCCCATTAATTGGGCCCACTGTACAACTCAAACTAAATTGTGGAACTACCAGGGAACTTCACGTGCCCCCGGTCAAGCTGTAAGCTACTACATACTGACCACAAGAGATCAGAGATCTGTGGGCAGAGATCACAGTGAGACCCAAGACTAGGCAGGTAATGAAATTATTCTATATGGTTTATGGAATGGCTCTCTTGAAATACTCTCCTTCACACACTGAATTAGAAACACTGTTAAACTAAGGCACACTGTAGATGCAGATCACTATGTCTCTAATAAATCTTTCACAAGAAAACAAAACAAGAGAAATCCAAACAGGTGATCACTAAATCCCTTCTAAATATTATCCCATTAATCATCTTCCCAGGAGTACAAGTAGGAATTACCTATTAAGAGTTAACATCGTCTTTCTGAACTCTTCAACTTCATTTTGGCTTTTTGTAAGCTCAGATTTATGAGCACTTAATCTATCCTTAAGGTGTTGCTGCTCCTCCAAAAGTTCATTCACTTTTTTTAGAAGCTTTTCCTCATCCTGCATAGAAATATTTAAAGTTTTAACCTCCCACCAAGAATCTAGATCTGGAACATCTACTATAGAGAAAGGAGAAGTTAAAGTTTAAACCTGTTACATTCAGATGTGTTACAGCACAAGATCTGAAAAGGCACTGGAGAGAGGGGATTTCCCCCACTTTGTGGCAGTTTTATACACTTCACTTTTTGTTTTTTGTTCAAAGCACATCTTTTCTCCTTCCCTTTTCTGTGAACAAGCACAGTTTCTTTAACAAGCACCATCAGCACAATACAGGATAAACACTGTGAAGGAGGACTCCATACATATTACTTCAACTAAAAATCTAAATCGGTTTCAAAGCATTATTTTAAATGTGTTAGTGGCTGTAAAGTAGCTTAAAGATGTAAAGCACTAGAGTTGTTTGCTCTTACCCATAAAATCTGCTGAATCTGAGCCACATGCTGCTGGTTTTATCTGTAGTTGTATGTTGCCTTTTCATATCAACTGAACACATTAACTGAACAAAATATAAAATAATACTGTACAGACAATAATCCAAAACTTAATTTTTAGTAAACTTATTTTTAATAATAAATAAGCATCCAAATACAGCAGTTTATTCCAAGGTTAAAATGCAATATGCATCTGCATTTTTTAAGTAATTACCAAGTCAAAACTAAATTAACCTCTTGAAAAATTAATCCACAGCATCAACTACATTTATTCAAAATTGGAACTGAGAGGAAAGAGTGCACTGAATTACGGAGACAGACATTGATTTTACACTTACCTTCTGTAGCTTGATAATCTCAGCTTCATCTTTATGAACTGTCTCCCTCAACTTGCTGACTGAGTTTGTTAATTTTTGTAGATGATCACGATTATACTCCAGCTGAATCTTCAGTCGTGTCCTCTGATTTTCAAACTCCAGTCTAGTCAAAGTACAGGATTTAAAACCAGTTCTTACAAAGCAGGCTAGTAACTGTGATTGGACTCTATTTAGATACCATTACTGTATCTTCTATATGAACACAAAAACTGGCATACATTGATTCTACTATACCACATCCTGTGGATATATGGGAAATCACAAAGATACAGTGATATTAGTTAAAAAAATACAATATAGCTACATCAATATGGAAAGTGACACTTGAACTTCAACCATCAGTTCATTTTATCATTTTCCTCCTAAAATACAAATCTATGGTGCAGTGACACAAGAGAGAAACACTAGGTGAGGTCACATGTGAAAAACTCAAGAGCCTGTCTTCCTTAAGAGTATGTTCCTATACGAAACACCTGCATCTTACACCCAGTTTTCCTTAAGATTTTTCGAACACAAGTGACCCTTCATGCTATTCTCAATCTGGGATAGTGCAATTTTTCAATGTAGGTTTCAGAAAACTATTTCTTTACAATAGTGCTACCAAAATAGTAAATGTTACCTTTCAAGTTTGTTGCAAGCAGTCCCTGACTGTCTAACAAACCCAAACCACAGCAGTGATCTAACTAATCCTTGTCTAACTAATTCGTAGCAGTGGCCTACCTAATCCTTACAGTAATAAAGAGAACCTTCTACATCCTCTAGGACTTTGTGCTATTTCCTGTGAGGGAGTTTCTCAAGTACCAGTGTGCCCAATCTAATACTGACCCCTGGTTTACATTTCAGTGCCATATATCACCTTCTCTTATCAATCTCCTCTTGTTGTCTCACATGTTCTTGTTCATACACACGAATATTTTCTATACCAATTTCTTCACAGAATTCCCGGAAAACATCATCTTCAACCTTTGAAAACAGAGAAATGGAACAAAAAATGATTATACTATTTTTCAACTCACAGATGTAAAATATTCAATCACTTCATGCTACAGACTGGATTTTTAAGATACTTTAAGAAAACAGCTAACAACTACTGAGAAGTAATTTGTATTTGAAATTTTCAAATAACATTTTCAGTCCAAATGCCAGACATACGGCATATGTGCCTGTGAGCTACCAAGTGTAACTCCAACCTAAGATCTTCTTGACAGCACCTGGTCATTCCGAAGACAAAAGTCAGCACAGTTGTAACCTGCTTCCCTGGTTTTGCCTGTTGTTCCCAGACAGCGGAAGAAGAGAAAGCTGGACAGGACACTAATTAGATACACCAGATTTCTTGGAGTTGTAGTTCAGTTTTTCATTTGAATCCTTTCAAGACAACCATTAATATTAATTACTGTGCTCCATTTATAGAAAAGTCATAGCAAAAACTCTGGCATGGAATATCTAATCTCCTAATGATACAGTAGATATTAACAAAAGCATCAGCCAAAACCAATTCTAAAATTTTGAAGAAAAATTTAAGCAGGCAAATACTAGGTAGAATGTATATGGCTGAACTGAAGGAAGAAATAGCAACAGCCTATTTAAAAGGAAACCCAATGGACTGAACAAAATTTTACGAGAACTCTACAGGTCAAAACCTGGTATTGTTGATATTGTTTTAGTATTCAGGCTTTTTTAGCCAGGTATCAAATACTACATCAAACCAAGTTACATTCTCCAAGTTACACTACTCTTTGGAAACCGATGATTGCTCCAAATGATAGCCCCCTTTTTTTTTTTTTCAGAATAAGCAAAATAAAAGTTCCCTGTACCTGGAATTCTTACAAGCTTAACCATCAATGACATTCTCAGTGTTTGCAGATGACAGACACCTGCACTCCCTCATGACTGCACCCCAAGCAAGACAGAGAACCAGCAGCAATTTTGGCTTGTTCTTAAATGTAGAATTCCAGTCATGAATTAATCCCAGACTGACTGATGAAAATGGGTCAGAAGCCAGGAACTAAATTAAAGATGTATGATACAGCCCGAGTTACTACGGACAGTGGTGAGGAATCTCTCCTTCTCCAGCATTTACACCAGCATCTTAAGTCGTAGGCTGTGAATTTTTCAGATAAAGCTGCAGTACCACTTTTCCACAGCTTATACCAGATTTCTTTGTTTGGCAAGAGTAGGAACAAAGGCAGCTTCAAGATGCAGGTAGAGATGAGATGCCTATTTCCCCAAGAGGTCAGTTACTGCCTACTCTAGCAGAACACAGTAGGAAACCCCTCCTAGCATCACATTAGGCTTTACTAACATTCCCTTCACTGAATGCCTTCAGTCTCTTCATGACAACCCTGCTCTTCCATCTGCCCAGTGTCTGTATGAACTGTTCTGGGGAGCACGGGAAGATCAGCAAATGACAGGGAAACTGAGGGATGAGATGGCAGAAGTGTCTACACAAACACCAGCTGAGAAACCTAGGTGGTAGATCACATATCATAGGGAACTTTTCCTGTTGCTGGTAAGAAGCAGACAGGAGCAGATTCTAAAGACAAAAGCTGTTTAGTATTCTAACAGGTAATGAATTTGGACAGGTGGGGTAGAACAAGATCTCCAAGTTCTCCATCACCTACAGCTCAAAAGAGAGGGTGAAAGAAGAACACTCAGTTATATCACAGGCTAGCTCCACCTTCCCTGAATTGGACTTGAACACAGGTATACAACCGTCTTAAAAAAAAAAAAAAAATCAAAACCCAACAAAATACCAAAACAAATCCCAAAAACCACAACATGCAAAAAACCCGAAAGAACCTCTTTCCCACCCACCAAAGAAAAAACCAAACAACAAAACCACAAAAAGAAAACCTCTACAGAAACAAACAAACCCCACTAAACAGTGAAATAGGAATTTGCTGACAATTATCATGCACACCTCAGCCACTTTCCCGGGGTAATCAGAGCATAGAGAATATGAAGCACAAATACTGGCTACTTCCCAAGAGAAAGGAACCTTCACACTATGCTGTTTTCCATCTACTTTCCTAGTATACAGGCCATCCCCCAGACATGTCACCTGTAGAGTTCAGAACACAGTCCTCTCACAGTACTGAGGACTCTTTTCAGCTCTAGAAAACTGTAGATACTAAGCAAAGCTTCATCTATTTGAGACACAGATGGATTTGGTTGGTTGGATTTGTGTTTAGCACTTGACAGTCACAGAACTTTGACTCCAAGGAAACCGATTTGCAAAGCTATGACACACATACACTAACATTCTCTGTTCACAGCTACCTTGGCAAGAAAGGTAGAGGATGTGGAGAGATTGCTGGAATAATGTACAAGCCTTGTTGACAAAACATTTTACAAAGTAAGAAGTTGTCCGGGTCTAAATGTCAGTAAAACACAGGTTTCTGTAGCCTAACAGCACAACATCTCAAAGCTCTGATGGAATGCATTACCTCGTTAATTTTTTTCTGAAATTCTTGTATTTTCTCTTTTCTTTGTACTACTCCTTCATTAAGCATATCATACTGAGCCTCAATATTTACCAGTTCACTTTCCAGTTTTGATTTCTCCTAGATAGAAAAAAAGGAAAAAGATAGTACTTTCTCTTAATAGAAGGATCAACTTTCTAGAAATTAAGAGACAGCTCTGTTCCACGTTAACTGTTTCTTCTGATTAGAAATTTAAATATTTTCTTCTCTAATGCCACTTAACCACTATTATTGCTAATCTGCATGTAACAATTAGTTTACATGAGCAGAAAAGCAAACTAAATACCACATAAAGTGCACTTTGACTTACAGACTTCTGAAGGTTACTAAATGATAAACCAAGCTTTTTAAAACTACAATACAAAAAGCCTCATGTGAAGTACCCTGCAATCTTGTTTTTTATATTTTATCAATTCCTCACTTGTAACTGCTATATGTAAAACTTTAGCTGAATTTTAAAAACTAAGTAAGGAAGTAGCATTACTTGATGAATAACTGCAGTTTAAAACAATACAATTATTAAACATGAAAATTATACAGAGTTAGTATTATACCATGAAGAGATTAGCAAGACGTTTCTTTTTAATAACGTCTAATTCACTCTGTGAATACTTAAGTCGTGTCTGAATTCCTTGGCACTGAGCACGCAATTGCTTCAAGTCAGCCTCCTTCCGTCTGATCTTCATTAAGTCCTGGGAAAGTGTTATGGTGGAAGAAAAAGCATTTAAACAAAAGGCGTACTATTTGAAAATTATTTGTTTTTCAGCTTTTAAAGCTAGCCTCACTGACACAGGCCTCATTCAAGGTAAGGGCTGATAGCACGGGTCATATTCAATATTAATATTGTAATGGATTTGTTTCCCCCAAGAAAGTACCCACTGGCAGATTACATTACAACTCCATCCTTCTTAAAAAAAGTCAACACTAATGACACATTGTTTTACACTGGCAGGTTTTGGTTCATGCAAACATTCCCATGTTGACAGATCATATTGTCATTTTCACTACAAGTCTTCAGGTACTCTGAACAACAACTTTTTCCTGGAGGGAGCTTGGACCAACAGTCTTGTCCTGTATTTCCACCTGTGAGCTGAGAATCTCAGCTAAGAAGAGAGATGCAGAGTTCATTATTAACTAGAACAGAATGAACAGCTATTATGTCCTGTCAAAAGCTTTGAAAATTATATTTTTAGGAGATCACCTTCTCAGAGCTGAAATAAGTTAGATATAGCATGACTTCTACAGTTAAGTGCTTTTAAGAGACCTACCTTTAACTCATTAATCAAGCTATCTCTTCTTTCTTTCATTTTACTCATTTCTTTCTCATCCCAACATCTAGCTTTAAATCTTAAATCACTTGATCCTCCAGAAATCACTCCAGATTTCAAAAATAAAGTTCCATCAAGAGCCACTGTCTGGAAGAAAATAAGTTAAATCCAAATAAATCAGAAAAAAACCCAGCCAAAATACCCCATGCACTAGTGCCCAAGATACGGTAGTTAAACAAGTAACAACCACATTTGAGTTGGGCTCAAATTTTTCTTTTCTCTTCCAAACCTGCTAACATGAGATATTTGAAGCAAAGAAAAAGTCTGTTGTTTCTTAGCACTAATTACATTTTGGTATTATTACAACTGATCAGAAAATAAAATGAAATTGTATCATTTCCTTGCATATAGCCACTTGTGTCTACACTTGTACTGAAAAGGTGTAGAACAGACATCTTTTAAGCTCGGTAGAACAGACCAAGCAACGTGGTACCGGAGCAAAGGCAAACAGCTGGTTTGTACAGTGAAAGTGTAAATTTTAGTAAAGAACATGGGTGTTTTTGTGACTATTTCAAGTAAACATGACTTCAAACTCACCTTCAACTTAAAGGTGTCTTAAATCTAAGTTTTAGAAGGTTTATTAAGTGCATAAAATACTGTCTGCAGCAATAGAGACAGGAATAAGAAAGAACTGCAGGAAGTGACAGAGAAGCTTCCAGTCCTTGACATAACCTGTATCTACAACCAAGGGATTCTGGCAGGTATTTTAAAGAATTTTGAAAGCATTTTTTCAAAGAAAATCTTGTAAGATAAAGTCTGTATTTTTAAATCAGACTGTTTCAGAAGCAAGATTATCCCTCCCTCCTACTCCTAATCACAAGGACCATACCAAGAACCATATTTGCACACTAACTATCCTTTCACTTGCCCCCTCCTTTTCCCAGGAAACCACTTCAACTTACTTTCAGAGGAAAACAACCATGTGAATTATCTAGCGATTTGTTTCTGTGGGATTAGACGACATGGTACCAACTCTGTGTTTATCTGTAATACTCCAGCATGTTTATAGAAGAATTATTTAATGGCATCAAACACAAAACTGCAATGAAAAACGTATGCCACAAACTTTGGCTTCTTACTTTCAACCTCACTGGTCCATCAAATGCAATATGTTTTGCTTCCTTAACTGTTTCGCAGATCAAGGCATTCCCACTCACAAACTGAATGACTTTTTTCAATGGTGCAAATTGTGTTTGTACAACATCCACCATCACTTTAGCTCCTTTTACCTCCCTTAGCTTCTCGTTAATTGGTTTGACCTGTAAAGCAAACAAGCAGTGTTTAGAATCCACGCTGTTAGAGCAAAGCATTTCCAAATCTGAGTGGTCTGGGGACAGAATGTACAGATCAATGCACAAGGGAGCTCAATCACTGCAAGACTAGAAACAGATCTGGGGTTTATGTTCTTGGTACACCATTGTCCTTCAATCTGTGTAACCTACTGCATTACTATTTATAATGGCATTAAGATACTGCTGTGTAACCTGTGCATGAAATCAAAGGACACTAATGCATGGGGAATAAACAAGAGAGTTCAAGATCTGTGCCAAAAGTAAGACTAAGGAAGATGTGAGCTTGCTACTGAATGAGGCAGGGAGCTTAGTGACACAGCATATAGAATGGACTGAGGTACTGAATTCCTTTTTCACCTCAATCTTTGCTTGCAAGACTAGCCTCTGGAAATCCTGGGTTCCAGAGCCCAGGGGGGAGTCTGGAATAAGAAAGATACATTCTTGTTAGGAGAGGATCAGGTCAGACAAACTTAAGCAAACTGGATGCATGTAAATGTGCGGGCCCTGGTGTGATGCAACCAGCAGAGCTGAAGGAGAAGCTGATGTCATTACAAGGCCACTTTCTATGTACCTTTGAATGATCATGGCAACTGAAAGAGGTGCCTAAGAATTCGGGGAAACCAAGTGTCACTCCTCTGTTCAAACAGGGGCGAGAGGAGGACCCAAGGAACTACAGGACGGCCAACCTCAGGCTGATCCTGCAAAAGGTGATAGAGCAACTTATCCTAGAAACCAGTTCCAGGCATATGAACACTAAACCTTGGAGAAGTAGTCAACATTGGATTCATAAGTCAGTCATGCATGACCAACAACAGCCTAACAGAACAGAAATGACTAGCCTGGCAGAGCAGGGGGGAACAGTGAATATTATCTACCTAGGCTTCAGAGAGGCTTTTAACACTGCCTCCCCTAAGATCGTCATTGAGAAGCTGATGAAATAGGGTCTGGATGAACAGTGAGATGAACTGAAAACTGTCTGAACAGACAAGCCCACAGGGTGGTGACTGGTAGCACAAAGTCCCATGGGAGGCCCGTAGCAAGCCATGTCAATACTGGAATCGATCCTCTTTAACATCTTCATTAATTAATTATCTGGATGATGGGGAAGAATGTACCCTCAGCAATTTTCTGATCACACAAAACTGGGAGGAACTGCTGATATGCCAGGTGGTCATGCCGCCATCCAGAGGGACCTCAGCTGGCTGGCAAAGTGGGCCAACAGGAGCCTCACAAAATTCACTTGCCAAGTCCTGTGCCTTAACACTTAAGCCTATTTTAGTTAAATGAGCCAGTACCAAGACTTACAAGTGTATTAGCTTGCTGATGACAGGAGAAAGAAAAACATACTTACATCAAGGTAATCCAAAGCAAGAAAAGTTTCAGGTTCAGCTCGTTCCTGTTTTAGGAACCGAATGCAATCTCTTGCTGTTTTTTCAGTGGCAACAACAATAGCAGTCATGTATTTGCTGAATACCTTGGTAACAGCAAGCTGGTATTTTTTATGAATAGGATGACACAGGTCAAGCAATCTTCCAAACTGAAGATTAAAATAGAGAGAAATATTAATACTTTAGATAGCAAAAATATTTCTGCATAGAAGATATGTTTTCCTCTTACTGCTTCAGTATTACCTATCTACCAGCTGCACTCTCTCACAACAACAGCTGTACATCAGAAAAAACAGGAATCATAGCAGTCATCAACCCAACTTGCAAAGTATATCTTCAGAATCTGAAGGGATGTAATTTTTTCTCTAAGGTTACAGTCACATATCTCAATGTTTTACTGAGAATCTCTTTCATACACTTCTAGAAGCATGACAGTGACAAAGATACCTAAGCATGTTTTTTGGAAAGTAAGAAAGTATCTAACAGTAAGATCTTAAAATGACATTAACATCTTAAATAAATCGACCTATTACCTGCAAAAGGCAGGTACCACTCCAGTTTCAACCCAAAAACGAAAAAGCATGAAAGGATAAAAACTAATTTTCTTGTACTGCATAGTCCAAATAATCAAGCCTCTTTTGCCATGTGTTGAAATAACACATCCAGAGAGAAAATTAACTATAGTTCTCTGTTGTACATGCTCCCTAAAGAGTTTTATTTCTTTTCTGTAATTATAGGCAGAGTTGAACTTTTTCTGAACGACCAAATTCCACTGATGCACATTCTGAACATTATTATCTGTGAATTCATGCAAAAACAATTTTCCTGCTTCTTGACATGTAGCTACTCATCTCTTCTTGCATATCTACAGTTTTCTTCTTACCAGATTTAAGCAAATGAAAAGACAGCTGGCAAGAGCTGTGAGCGACAGGTCATTCACAGTATTGTCTCAGCCAAGGTACTTAAACTACTGGAAACTCATGGCCTACTATGATCTGGTTTTCAGACACATGCATTTAAGTCTAAATGCAATGTCAGATTTCTATGAAAACAAATACTGAGTGTCCAACTGAATCTGTAATAACAGCAAAGTTGACAATTAAAACTATTAATGTAAGAATGCAATTTTGACAACTAAGCTGTAAAAACTATAAGCAGCTGCAAAATTCCCTTTATTGATGGGCCAAATCCATGTAAATGCACGTGTCAGTACTACAGCAGAACCACGTTATGGCACAGCTAACTTCAGTACCTGCAGTGCACACCCACCATTGCAAGCCTGTTTTAAACAGAACAGAAGCTGTAAGATGGATGTAGGAACTGAACATTTAGAAGCAGTCTGCCATTTTTGCCCATGAAATCCAGAAGACCGAGACACAAAGATTTCCTTCAGTTCTGCCAGCAGACCAGAAGACAAAATGTGTCTTGACCCTTCCATCCTAAAACTGTGATTTAGGTTGCGTTCACTCATCTGGAATTAGTAGACTCGAGCATTAAGGAGCAGTTCAGTAACAACTCTGCTGCCTCAGTATGGTAGTGTTGGGAGAACTACTACAGGAACAAGGGTAACTGAGGCAGGTAGCACTAAGCCCTCCTGTAACAGGATAGTTTATGTACCAAATTTGACTTCTCATTTTTGTTAGAAGCCATCCCATCTCTAAGCACTCTTAAATTTGTAGTTCCTACAGGAAAATGACAGAATATTCCTCAACACCAGCCTTCCCTAAGCTGGCATGGCATCACCATCTGATCCAGTTTTTTCCAACAGGGATATAAAACAAAGAGTGAGCAAAAAGAGGTAAGGCAATCAGGTTTTTGATTTTTTTGGACCATCTTGCTAACTTGGATGAAAAAATTCTGAAGAGCAGCTGAAAAGCAAGTTTCTTACTTTCTGGAGAATACAACATGATCAGATGCTTGCTGTACTCTGAGGAGGTTTTTGCAAAAGACCAAGAAGCAAAGAACTGAAAACATTTTACTTTTTATGTTCTTATGGCAACACTGGAAAGCTGAGTAAACATTAAAAAACATTAAAAAAAAAAAGATTTCCAGCTTGCACATCTCAAATGACTATGTTTCAAAAAGGACTGATTACTCTGAGTCATACTCAGAGGCCAACTATTTAATTGATTATATTTATTTAAAAATTCCTGTTTGAAATGGCTTTCAGTGTTGCATTATATCTTTTTGATGTCACTAAAAAGATGTAAAGATGCTCCATAAACCAGTTAATGTCTGCTGACAATTCAGGATCAATACACAAACCCCTTAAGTACTGAAGAGTAATTTTAGGAAAATATGTAAAATATGCCAACTTATAAGCGAAGACAGACCATTTGATAATATAAAAATTGTCTTTCAGAAGCACTATTTGTTCGGAATAAATGGTCTCATGGCTAACCTTCCCATTCATTTGTTCAAAATAACAAAGTCAAAAATATGTTTGAGGACAGAAAAAACCAAAACCAAATAAGGAAAAAATGAATTAAACACCACTAAATCACACAAGAGAGCAAAATTACTATTTGATGCTAGCAGTAATCCCTTTATTTTTGGAACCTGTGAAAAATAATGACAGTACATGCTACAATTCTTCCAGTAATACTATTTCATCAACTACACTCAAGCAAGCACAAAATTCAAAAGGATGTGCCAGACTGTCCAATTTACTCCAGCTGCTTACTCAGTCTAATGCAGAACTTTTATGTCATAATGCTAAAATAAAGCATTTAAATGAGGACATTCCATTACCACAGAATCCGGATATAGCCTTTTGAGACTTTCCAGGATCTCTGCTCTCATCTGCTCACGCCTTCCTTCATGGTAATCAATTTTGGCATTCTGTAGTTCACCAACTATTTTGTTCAACTCTTCATTCACTTCACCCATTCTTGCTGTTGCATTCTCAATTTCCTTAGCCAGCACTTCCTCCTGCTGTTTTTTTTCTGTTAACGATCCACTTTGAACAGAAGCAAAAAAAAAAAAAAAAGCAATTCACAATTTCATTTATACACACATTCAGTATAAATTAAGGTCATTTTGCAGTCACCTTACTTCACAAGGAGTAAGTATCAGGCAGAAGCCAAGATGCAGGAGGCAAGAACCGAGCTGTGCTAATAAACAACCTAAATATTAATGCTTTCTAGAGCAGCACAATTACAAAACTGTCCTGTTTTCTTGCTCAGAATTTGTCCATTAATAGCCCCATACCCATAGTGAAATAACTCGAGAGAAATTAGAATTATAGAACTGATTCAAACAAAATATGGATTAATCATCATACTTCCTACCCTATTTTGAAAGCTAAAGTAACTGAATTATTAAGTAAAATTAGTAGTAATCAGTAAGAACTCTAGTTCTTACTAAAATTTCAAAGAAAATAATTAGAAGGAATTAGAAACCTGTGTTTTGAAAATGATTAATACCCAAGAAATAATTAACACCCAAGAAATCCAGTTAGCTTTTCTTTTTTTACACATACGTGCATATTTTAGCATATTCTTCCAACTTCTCTATGCGTTTTTCATGCTCTTCCACCTGTTCCACAGTCTGTTTTATGGTTTCCTATGCAGTCACAAATAGAATGTGTTGAAAATAAACCAGAGCAAAATGACAGTTTTGTAACAAGATACACAGTTTTACATTCAGAACAAGTCCTGAGATACGTCTTCTCTTCTTTACTGGTATTTCACAGTGAAGTAACAGCATCTCTTTTGCTATAGTAGGTGCCCAAGCTGCACCTGAACAAATAATACAGGGAAATTATTCTACCAAGGCCATTACTGGATTTTCCATGTTCAGCTACAGTTTAGGAAAAGCCTCTTCAGCACAGAGAATCATGACACCAACAAATAAAAAAAAACTTTAAACAAAGAGCCAGGAAATTATAGGGCTTAAAACAGAGAAAGTGCTATTCTTGGCCCTGCATGAATAGCTTTCTCCAAAGAAGCTGACACAGCTTCCAAACTGACACAAAACATTGTAGCAAAAAAACCCCGCCAATGGTAAAACTAGAATTTTCAATTACTCAAATTTAATAAAAATACACTAACTGAAGCAAGTGAAGAAGAAAAAAAAGACTGCTACCTACACAGCTTATTAAGCTTTAATTTAACTCCTGAAATCCTTGTGACCTTTTAAATAGTTCTAGGGAAGGAAAGTTAACCTCTTCATGAACCCACTTAAATGTTTGCATATTTGTATTTCATGCACTCTTAAGTATTCCTTATTCCTTTCTCAACAACACAATGGGACTTGCTCAGTTTAAGAAGCATAGGCAATGGAATTTATTTCACTTCTAGATGCTAATTACATTTTCCTGGTAACTAGTAATCCAAAAAGAAATAGTATTTTATGAAGAAAAAAATGGATGTACAAATATCAGCTTAGCTATTATGGTAAGGATAACTTTATATTCTCTTAAGTATGGAGTAAAATATAGACTTTTCCATAGAAGCAAGTTTACATGTACAAGAATGAGGTGTTTGCGACTCTATCACTGGTAAAGTCTCATACGATGCATTGATAAGCTTTCTGAACAGGAGTCTCCCTCAACCGTGACTCTGTAACTAAATGCTGAAGAAATGCATGCTGCCTCTCTAACTTCTTAGTACATGACAAAAATGCAAGTTAGCGGAGTTTGAAAAAAAAAAAACAACCAGAAAACCCGAAACATCTAACAGGACAAGGTTTCCAGCAAAACACAGATCATCAGCTGAGCTTCTGCCCTTTTTACTTCTATCAGAAGCAAACATCAGGCATGGTAACCAAGCCAGAGTGAAAAATGTGCATATTTTATTGTTACATGTTTGTATCTGCAATGATAAAAGATATCAGAATCAAAATGACTGAAACTGTATTCACACAAAACAACTGCCTCTGAAGTGCAAGGAAAGAGGGGACACTGAGATTTTTCCAACTGCAACACATTCTTACACACAACTGACCTTAAAACCATCTCAGCAAAAGGTAACTGTGATCAAAATACACCTCTGCAGGGTGTGTCATACACACATACAACAGCAGTGGGACATCCCAGAAAGACTACACTTACAAAACCAGAAACTGATGACAGTTAAGCCAATGTTCTGAGTAATTGTAAAATATCATAGCCAAAGCTTTCAAACCCAAATCCTCAGTGTAGGCCCATGCAAACGACTTCTGAACAAATTTAGAGGCCATTTTGCTAAACCTGCTGCAACATGGAAACTGAGCTAACACTTGCAACATACCTCCTCTGCTGAGGATTTAATTATGTCAAAGTATTGAACATGCTTATATACAGTTATACCAGAGGAAATGGTAGAGAGACATTTTTCTCCTAAAAATCTAATTCTAGTTTGATACAAATACCTCAATTTCATTCTTCTTCCTCCGATTAAGTTTCAGCCTTTCTTGATCTCCTTTATCCTCCCAGCGAAGTTTTTCTAGCTGCTGGGCTAGTGTAGCTACTTTCTTTCTTGCCATTTCCTTTAGCTCTTTGTACCGCTCTAACTGAACAAAAAGAAATAAAAAAAAGATTCACTCCTTGGAAAGTGAGAAGACTTGTTACAGCCTCAAGTAACTACCTACTTTATCATAATAAAAATTATGGAAACTACCCAATTCTCCAGAAGACTCTTCTAGCTACTGATTGCAGGATAACAAGCTGTACTTTTTTAGAGTAAGATTCAATCCAAAGTTTACACCTAAGAGTAATAAAAAAGGCTAAAAAAAAACTGTAGGCAAGAACTATTATCGTTCAGGGAAGTTTATAGTACTTCCCATTCCATCTGAAGGTTAACACTCAGTTTTTGCATAGCCCAAAATTAGTGCAAGTTTTGGTATTTATATTTTCAGCATTCTCATGTTACTAAAAAATTTCACATAGTAAGTGAAATATAAATATTTTAAACAATTCTGCTAAGTGATGACTAACTGACCAAATACCTCTAAAGTGCAGAGCAGAAAGATTCACAAACTAAGGTAATAACCCTGCATG
The DNA here is from genome assembly GCF_009650955.1 of Corvus moneduloides. Taxonomy (NCBI): domain Eukaryota; kingdom Metazoa; phylum Chordata; class Aves; order Passeriformes; family Corvidae; genus Corvus; species Corvus moneduloides. Next base: position 8,018,774 of record NC_045479.1, read on the forward strand.
TTCTCCATTAATTGATCAGAAACTATTTTAAGGAGGAGACAGTGGAAAAAAGCTACCACGTAGTTTTACAAGCATTTGTGGCCATATGGTTGCAAAGACAGCTTCTTCCAAAGTGAATTTACTGTCAAAGGATGTAGCCCCTTCCTTCTCAAATGAGCTACCCCAGTTTCAGTCTCAGACCCACAGCAGATGCTATGTATACTACCAGGTCTGGTTTACTTTTTTGTCTTCATTGGTTTTCCCTAATTGATATCTCAGATTAAAAGCCAGTTCTCAAAAATCACTCACCCTGAGACCCTGACAAATGTTTTCTGTCCTACCCTCCCACAATGTACCATGTGTCTAAATAAAGCTTAGAATTTTGGTTTTGTTGGAGCTCAAGGGGAAAAAGATTAGTAGGAATCACAGGTCACTGGTGAAATAGCAGTTTCCCTGTAAATAGGAGTATTTTTGGACTTCTCTAGTAAACAGTACTTCTGGGCCTCCTGGTTCACCTGACTTTCTCCCAGCTCAATATCTGCTGCTCTCTGCATTCTCTCTTCTTCAGCTTTCTCCTCAAATGCTCTCCATGCCTTCTCAATATCATTCAGTTCTATCTCTAGTTCTTTTATGTTCTTCTTTTCCTTATCACAGGATTTCTCCTTGTCCCTTAGAGATTTTTTAGACATTTCTACTTTCTTGATTTGGTAGGATGTGTTTTCCTTTGCTTTTATATAGAGGGGTCTCTGCTGAATCAGTGATGCTTCCAGAGTCCTAAAAAACAAAACCGAAAACAAACCCAAAACAACCAACCCCAACCAGCCAACCACCACAAAACACAGCCAAAACAACAAAGTCACAGGTAAAGGGGAGAGAGGGAAGATAGAAAAGACACCCCCTCCCCCCTGCCAACCACATATGCAAACAATCAGTTTTAAACTGTAAGGTTGGGGCTTACACTGTGGGTATGCCCACAGAGGACATTTTTTTATCTCCACTGAAAATAGTAATTTAAGAAGTGAAACATAACCTCCTAAAAGTTAATAGCAAGCAAGCATTTCTATAACGAAATATGTATCTAGGCACGGTAGATGAGGTGAAAACCATTTCTAGATTTTACTTCAGTGAACTGCTAGGAGCTGACTTCCATAGCACTGGGCTATCACCCAAATTTTTACCAGGATAATGCTTTAAAATTCAACTATCACAGAATCTGATTGGAAAACCTACTTCATTTCTTTTTCCATATGCTGTTGGTCCCTGTTTAGTATCCCAAGTAATTTCTTCTTGACTTTAAATGAATCTTCTGCTGTAGAAAGAGACTCTTTCTTGATATGAGCCTCCATATTCTTTTCATCCAAACTGTTTTTCAGAAAGTCAATTTTTTTTTCATTGTGATAAAGCTGAAAAAGCTGCACTTGTATCCTTTCTTCATCCAGTTCCTTGATTAGCATCTGGTAATGCTCTGCCTACCAATTTAAAATTTAATTTGTAGTTTATAAAAACTATTTTCCATCATTAGCAGTCTAATTTCAAGGCCAAAGTGATGTAAGATGACATACAAGTAGCTGTAATTTCAGTAATGTTCACTAATCATAAAACTCAAGTATATAAGTCAATACTTAATTAATTATACTGGCAAGCCTATGCTTTCTTTTATTTAGATTACGTGTATTCATCTACCTTTTTAAACTATATTATTATATACTACACCATACTGGAAAAAAAATACCAGACTAAAACCAACAGAACTTTGTGGGTTTGTTTCGTTGGTTTGTTGTGCTTTTTTGAACACTACTGAAGTTCACAAGAGATGCAAAATCCGGCATCTCAGCATGAAAACATGGAGTAAATTGAAGTTACCTCCTCTTTTTCTATCTTTGCTTGTTTGCGTTCTGCTGCCACGCTTTTTTTCTTGTTATAATTAAACTGTGCATCCTCTTCTGCTTGCTGCATTTTCTTCTTTTTTTGTTCATATTCTTCAGCATATTCCCATGAATTACTAATTTGTTCAAAAAGTTGAGTTCTCTCCTTTGGCTTCTTCATTGCAATTGATTCTACTGTTCCCTAAACCAAAATTGAAAATAATTATACAGCACTGTAGATCATTCTGATGCCTTATGAATTTAACAGTATATAGTAAAAATTGACCTCTGTATATATTTATGGTGAACACAGTTGGTCGGTCGGCATCTGGATTTGAACCCAAGGAAAAATTTGGTGCCAAAATGAGTATCACCTAACCATGCGGGTTTCTATATATGTTTCTGCAAAAGGGAGAAATCCATTCTTCCTTAGGAATTTTCGTCAGCAACTCCAAGGAAGATGACTTTGTGAAAGGTATTATTCAGCAAATGCTTAAGGCCTATGTAATTAAACTCATGGAAACTAATAGCTGAACAGAATTTTCAACCCCTCAGTCTTAACAAAAAATCCTCTACATTTTCATGCATCTTTACTAACAGGAGTGTTTTAAGATAAAATCACTTTTTCCTAGCACTCCTACAATTGAATACACTAAACATTTATACAGACCCATACTTTTTCTATACTGTGAACAATGTAAGCACTCAATTTCTTCCAGATTAGCTTCTTTCTTACTACTGTATGCATGTACATACAAACCCCATTAAGTGTATTTTGTAATCTTGTAGTTCTTGGCCCAGGTCAGGAAAAACATGTTGCCTTGTAGTTAGCTATGGGTGTCCTCATTTCTAGACAATACTTAACTGTGTATTCTATGAAATAACCTAAGAACCTTTTGTTTTCTTTTCAAAGTACCTTGAACGCTCACCTGAAAAATAAGGCAATTCCTGGCCTTGACAAGAATGCCTATTTTTTCAAGCTCAGATATGTATGCAGATCGGCTGACAGACTTGTCATTGAAAAGAAATTCAGAACAACTACCTAAAGGAGGAAAGGAAACAAATTACCGCTGAAAACAGCTACAACAAAAAATTCACTGGAAAATAATTAAACTATAAACTACTGGAATTATTTAACTGAGCAATTTTCTCAAAGAGGACAATAGATTTCAATTACTCATTTATTCCTTTCAGTAATTTATTTTTTCTGTTTGAAAACTCTAGTCTCTAGTTTTAGTACTTTCTGAAGGAACAGACATGTTTATGGTGCTCATGCCTGCAGCAAGGCGTCAGACCCCATTTCCTAGAGCCAACGTCATCTACAGATCCAAGGAAATATCTAGAGACAGATATCGAGCAAAGAACATAAAATAACTTGTTTAATTTAACTAATTAACCCAAATATAGGGTTTTTTTCATTTATATCACTACTAAAATGTTACCTGAAGGACTATACTAATCTGCCCAACTACGAAATAGTATCGGGCATCTGAAATTCCAATTTGGGTATTTTTGGTCTCCATTTCTTTACAGATCAGAAAATAGACAGTACATGCAGCAGAATTGACTACCTACCACGGATAACTCTTGAAAATGTTTTTTCTTCCCCATCTTCCTCACAATATACTATCTTCACACTAGCTGTAGAAGAAACAGGTTTTCCAACATGTGCTCCATGAATAAGTTCTCGAACGCTTTTAACTCGCAAATTTGATGTCTTTTCACACATCACAAAGCTAACAGCATCCATTATGTTAGATTTTCCTTGAAAAGTAAAAAAAAATTAAGACTTTTTTGACAAGACATACATAGAGGCATCTTATTAAGAATTAGTTAAAGAATCTGAAGAATTGTGAATTCTTTGTAAATTCTATTTCTAATTATGTATTTTTTATTATTTTAGGAAGAAATTCTTCCCTGTGAGGGTGGTGAGATAGTGGCACAGGTTGCTTAAAGAAGCGGTGGCTGCCCCATCCCTGGAAGTGTTCAAGGACAGGTTGGATGGGGCTTGGAGGAACCTGGGATAGTGGAACATGTCCCTGCCTATGGCAGGGGGGTTGGAACATGATGAGATTTGAGGTCCCTTCCCACCATTCTATGATTTTGTGATTTTACTGAGGAAAAGCTGTTGCACATAATAAACACATTTTTAAGAGGTAACACACTGGCAGCAGAAAATAAGCCTATCTGTAATAAAAATTACGACAAAACTAATTTACTTGTTCAGCCTTATTGAAGAAGTCCTTTGTTTTTACACAAGCTTCTCTGGAGGAGAGTGTGCCACATCACTCTCCTTCCTTGGCAGTGAGCTTTCTGGAGCGAAGTGAGGGAAGTTTATTGCATGAGCACTGCATCCCCAACCTTTCCACTGCAACTCCCGTCTCCTGAAGAATACAAGCACTATCCCAGATCCAATCACCACAGCAACAAAGCTCTCTGGTCACAGTCCTTCGACAAAAATCCTCCTAATGGAATCTTCTTTTTGTTTTATCCCTTTAGTCTTGAGCATTTCCGCTGACAGCTTAATTATTTTCAGCCTTTAACCTTGCTACTTCGACAATATTTTGACTTATTCGCAAAAGTATCAGAAAAGGAAGAACACCATGAGAAAACCAGAAAAATAAAGATACTCAATTCAGGGATTACATAATACACCTTTAATTCCGGGTTTACATCATATTCACACTTTTCCCCTGGATTCATCTATAAAATGTACTCAGACTTAACTGAAAGAGCACCTGGAAAAAGTCTCATCATTCTGAGACTTTACAATACAGAACAGTGGGGGTAGGATGATAAAGAACATGAGAACAATGCTGAATATATTCAACTTACATTCACAGATCTTACTTCAATCGGGTATGTGAGGAAACTACAGGTTCTAAAAATCTGAATTATAAATTAAATCATTAACAGACTGGGGAAACTAAAGTGAGATGTTAAACCCATCCTTGCTGCTTTGTTAAGACAGCCCTCACCTCCTACCACTTTGACAAACAGAAGATAAAATCCCCTTTGTTGAATGGAGCTTTCTGAAGCAAAGATCCAATTTTAAGAAGTTCCAGCACCTTGGGATCACAGCGCGGCGCTGCACCTGCAAACGCGCTGCTCGCGTGAGCCCGACTTCGTGGCAGCCGCCATCTTGTAGAGCCGCTCTCCCCTTCCCGGAGGAAGCGTGGTAAAACCCACAGACTCCCATAAAAAAGCAGGTTTCCACTGGTACAGCCCGGAGTATTACAATAAAACCGCCTTTATGTGACCTTTGTAAGCTGGGGTGGCCAAGACAAGGTGTGCTGTTTGCAAACCAGGCTTTCTGCTTAAACTTGAAAGCGCCAGGTCAACCCGAAATTAAAATTCCATCAACGCCCTCTCCCCCCCAGCCTGCTCCTGCCCTTTCATGCTGGAAGAACCTACATCCTCAGCTAAGGATTACAGAGCAGGCACCTCCAAGGCTTCATTTGTGCTGCCGCCCCTTCAGGTGCACATGAGACTTTCAGTAGGTCCGTGAGGCTAAATCCCACCTAACTGAGCCCTCAATGCTGACAGCTCATGGAGCAGCTGCCCCCTACCCAGGCACCACCCACACTACCTGATCCATTGGGTCCGATGATGCAGTTGAACCTCATGAACGGGCCGATAACCTGCTGCCCCCTCCACGACTTGAAGTCCTTCACCACCAGCAACTTCAGGTAACCCATCCCCACGGGAAGCCGGGGGCAGGAGCTCCTGAGCTCCCCGCCTCAACCCCCACAAAGAATCGACGAGGATATTTTACCAGTTGGTCTGTCGGCAGAAAAACAGCCCCAACCAAAGCCACTATTCCCCAACTTTATCGCCTCAGAAGGACGGACGGCCCGGCCCCGCCCCGCCCTCACAGCCCGCGCGCCTCGTGCAGCAGCCCCGCCTCGCGGTGCCCGGCGGGCGGCGCCGCTCCCGTTCCCTTCGCGACGGGCCGCCTTGTGTCCCGGCTGGTCACCGCCGCTCCTGTTCCCATCGCGACGGGCCGCGTTATTTCCCGGCTGGACGCCACCGCTCCCGGCCACCGCCCTCACTCCAGCCCCGTCGTCCCGCTGTTCCCTCCCGGCGCCATGAGCAGGCTGGGGCCGCAGCGGGACCTGGAGGAGGCCGCCGCCCTGGAGCGCCGGCGGCGACGGGAGCTGCTGCGGCGGGGCCGCATCTTCAACGCGCGGCTCCGCACTATAGGGGTGAGGGCGGGCAGGAAGGGAGGGAAGGCGCCGTGTCCCCCCCGCCGGTCCCACGAGTTCTGAGGAGAGGGGCTTAACGCAGAGGCGACCCCCAGGGCAGGACAGGGAGGGAAGGGGCAACTGAGCCGGTCTGGGCGGGCCAGCAGCGGTACCCCAGTGACCCCTGCTCAGGCGTGTGTGTGAGGGGGAGGGAGGGCCCAGATGCAACATTTAGAGTCGCTTTTAAAGTCACTGGTGACAGAAATCACAGAATACTTAGGGTTGGAAGGGACCTCTGAAGATCATCCACTCCAACACCTCGGCAAGGTACGGTCACCCAGAGCAGGTGACACAGGAACATGTCCAGGCGGATTTGGAATATCTTAAAGGGGGAAGACTTCGTGACCCCCCTGGGCAGCTGTTCAGTGCTCTGCCACCCTCAATGGAAAGAAGTTCGTCCTCCTGTTGAGGCAAAACTTCGTGGGTATTGCTTCTTGTATGTACTTGTGCCCCTCTTCTCTGGGTTCAAGGGCAAGGTGTCATTGCCCCCGAACAGCACAGAGAGATCAAGCCTTGTGTTGCATTTCTGTGTAGGAGTTAATGTGGTTTGCTTTACTTTGAGGAAAGCCAAATGCTTCCAGAGTCAGCTCATGCAATGTGGCTGAAACAAATAATTGTTTTTTACCTCTCTGCTCTGATACTGCCCTTGTCTGCTTGGATCTCACTAGAATTGATGCTGTGAGAGATTTACTGCTGTAAGGGTCCTGCAATTAGTCAGTATTTTGCATCAGACAAAATAGGACAGATCCATCCTTGTTTATGTATAGGTAATTATTTGTTGTGTCTGTTTTTTCTTGGCATGGATGTGTAAATGTGAACACCCTTTAGGCTGGTGGATTTTCTCCAGAGTTCACTATGTAGTTTGCATCCTGAACATGAGGGAATGATGTGCTCTATACCTATTTGACTTCGGATGGAATAGTGTATTGAATCTCCCTGTGATATGTTCAAAGGCCTACATTAAGATTCTGTGAGCGTGCATGGAGGGAAGAGTGCTGTGAGGTGATTTCATTGAACTGGTAGAATTGCAACAGATGTCAATTGGATCCTCTTTTATGAGGTACAGAAACATAACTCAGTGGAAAAATATCTTCACCTTATCTCTGACAGGGCCTTGAATTTATTCTTGTCACTCTTATGCAAGAGTCATTGTAGCTGCAGAGCAATTAGCAGTTCCCACTTAAGGAACATGACAGATGTGTCCACCTGGTATGGCATCCCAACATACGCAGTAACCAACAATATACTTAAGTGGAAGGAGCTAATATTTTTTAGCAGTTGTGGGATGGGTTAAGATACTTGAAATTTCTTCATCAGAAACACATATTTTCTCTGGCTTTTCTAGAGCCTTAAAAATTAAGTGCAAACCATAAATTCTCAGTTAATGAAATAGCTGGCAACTAATATATCCTGGTGTGTTTTATTGAGCTGTACAGGAGTACACCATCCGAAGGTTTTACCCAAATACTTTTGTAGAACTGACTTATTTTGTAGAACTGACTCAGGCAGGTTTTGATAGATGTTTACATAAGACAAACATCTAAAATGAAGGAGAGATCATCTGGGGAATTTTGATTAACCGTATATTTACCGTCATTCAATGTACCTGAACAATGATGCTGACATAAGGGACTGTTATTACGCTTTGAAGTTAGGCCAGGTCTGAACCATTAAGAGCCATGAAATCCATACAGAGATATTCTATATCAGTATTTTTGTGTGGTTTTTAGATTCTTTGCTTCTGTTCTTTGACCAGTTTATCTGAGTGGCAGTCTCTAAGAAAACTAAAAAATCAAGACAATATTTGACTTAGAAACCAGAAATCCTAAAGCAGGGCTTGAATAAAAACGTGGAGGTAATATACTGGAAAGCAGAATGGGAACGCAGATTTTATATTCTTTTTCCTTGATTATTACTAGTTTTATTATTACTTTGACTTCGGTATCTGTTTGGTCGTCTGAGTAATGGAAACGTAAGATACTGCCCTCTTCACTTACAGGTTGAAGAATTTATCCTCAGTAAATCACTGATTTTTCTGAAGAGTTCAGATGAGTAATCCAAATGAACAATTACTTCTAATTTACATGTGAACTTTATACATAAATAGACCTTGTTTAAAAATTAGCTGCTTCAAACTGTTTGTAGATTTCTTATTTAAACACTTAAAAGTGAAACCTGTAGTTTTATATGACTGGGAATGTCTGTTTTAGGGATGTTTTTGTGTCGAGTGAAAGCGTTTGGAAGAGGAGAGAACCAATAGTGTAACACAAGCCGATACACTGACCTACCTCTATTAGTGCCAGAATACTAAGAACTTGTATTGAGTTTCTCTTAACAGTATTTCCTGTAGTTATACTGACAGCTTGGCTTCGCCAGTGAGACCTCTGAAAGAGTTGATATTTAGTGTCCACAACACCATTGTTTTTGGAGGATAGAATTCTTGATGGTTTCACCCTTGCTTACAAACTTATCTCTTTGCCTGATTGCTACTGTCAGTTGTCCTTGACAGTACTAACCATGTGTATTTTCAGCCATGATTTGTTTCTGTCTTCATCTGAATAGTTTTTAGACAAAGACTATCAAAATTGTTTACCAGCTTCTTGAAGATTTATCATTGTATTTTTCACAAATTTTTTAAAGACATTAAGTGACTTGACAATAAAAAAAAAAGAAGTAAAATCCATGTTTCTGCCTATTAATTTGCCACTATCTGCCAATAAATGTGAGGCCACATTCTTTTGCCTAAAATTGAGGTGTCTGCTCCCATTTGATGATGTGGCCTATATTATCCTTTCCTCAGGTCCCACTCCCCATGGATGTGGATGTTCTGTACCATATCTGTCAGCTCATCACAGATCATGTGCCCTGTAGTGCATTTTGGCAACCATGTGAATCTCTCTGATAAGACTGGAAACATTTCCATTCCATTCTTCTAGTGAACCTTCTGTATTTTTTTCAAATGTGAACTATTACAACTTTTCTGTCATCTTGACTGTTAAAATACTTACCTGCTTTATAAATGAAAGCAGAACAATAAAATTGCCAGCTGTAATGAGGAAAACATACTCTGTGTAATGCAGCTGAAAATATTTACAGCTCTATGTATCGTGTAAATGTGGTGTTTTCATATGATCAGGTGCAAGAGCATACCTATCATTATTAAAGCAAAGCAAACAAGAATAGTTCTGTTTCTGGATTTTGTTTAACCTACATTAGTAATGTGTATATAGTCTGTTGTGAGTGGGCTTATATATCTATCTTGTACAACTGTGAGTCAATGTAGCTTGACAATCCCTGTTTTAGTTGTTCAAACAGTATCTCCTAAAGAGCTGCTTTTTTTTCATTTCAATAGATTGATAAAGATGCATTGGATGCGCAGGTCAAGGAGAGGAAACTTCAAGAAGCAGCTGAAAAAGCACAACATGAAAAATTCGGTATATTCATAGATACTGTGATATTTCTGTGAATAGTTAAATGTTTTAATCTGTTTCCTGCTTTCTTTTATCCTTTCGTGTATTCTGTAAATTCAGTCATCCAATTTATGTCCTATTTATGTTCATACACCTACATTGGCACAGTATGTATTTTCCTTGCTATCTTAAGATTTATATTGACATGATTGAACTGGGATACATTGCCTAATAGACCAGAATGTTCAGTGTTTTCTTTTAAAAGCTGTTGACAAATAGCATCATTTAAAAACCTGAATATGCAGGAGGATTTAAAAATTACTTACCACTGTCCTTTTCAGTATAGTAGTGGCTAATCTGTTTTGGTTGCTTTCTTGTAGAGTGAGCTCATGTTCTGTCTGGCCATTCTTTCATAGAATATATAGATTCTGTGGAATCCTCTCTAGATTATTGCTGGAAGCATGAGTCACGTACAGTAAGGCGATAAGAGGAGCCGTTGCTGAGTCAGAACACGCAGCCACACAAATATTTCACACTGTGCCCTGACCTCAGACCCTTTGTGGTGTTCTGTTCTTGGCATGCTTTCCCGTGCTATCATGTGAAAAGGTCCCACAGCTTGAGCTCTCTGTGTGCCTGAAGAGGAGCTAAAATGGAGCTGCCAACTTCCATGCTGTGCTTCTACTACAGCTGCTTGTGATCTTCCTGGCTGGAAAATACACCTGTCAGGGTCTGACTCTTGGGAAACTACCAGCAGCAATGTGGAGCCTGGAAAAAGAGGAGATTATCTTTTCTAGCAAATTATATTTAAATAGCTAAAATGGCTGGTTTGGTGGGAGTTTTGTTTGTTTTTCTTAAAAATGCTGTGAGTGATTTAGTTTCAATTAAATGGGCAGGAGCTATTAAGCTGTTCAAAACTTAATGCCAGCCAATGATTTTAGTGCTATGGTTAGAAAAATCACTGGAACTGTGGAAGAGCTACCTATATTCCTTTCAGTTGGAGCCCAATTTTGGTTTGCTTCCTGACAAGCAATAATGTATTTCAGCTGTAGCTGTAAACTAAGAGTAAATGGGAACAACTGGTTTACAGTACATTTCTTGTGTTCCTGCAGGTTTTCACCAAATGAAACCTCATAGTTCTAGTACTTACTATTATATTTTTTTTTCACATGCATATATTTCATTGTAGCATTAATAAAATAATTTATACCTAAAAAGCTGAAAATATTTCATAAGTAAATATTACTAACATTAGAGTGTTTGCTGGGCTGGTACTTACAGATCAAATACTCTCCTAAGGTGTAACAGTTTGAAGACTTATATTCTGTTTATACATCTTGAAAATTTTATTTTCATCTTATGTGTGCACTCCAATGATTTGTGCACCTCTAAGAGTTGAGGTTTCATTGTGTTCATTTTTGTCTAGCTCATAACATGAAGAAAAATGACAAGCTTATGTGTCTGCTAGAAGAACGACAGAAAAATGAAATCAAAGACATGAATAGGGCTCTCACTGAATTTCACAAGAATTTTCAGAAGCTGGAAACAAGACGTGAATTTGACCTGAATGATCCACAAGCCCTAAAGAAAGACAGACCTGCTCGAGTTTCAGACAGTGATCCACGGTGTACTATATCTGGCATGCAGAAGTTTATGGGTGAAGACTTAAACTATGATCAGAGGATGAAGTTTCAAAAGGAGCAGTTAAGGGAGTGGTCTCTTCAGCAACAGAAAGACTGGAAAAATGCATTAGCTGACCAAAAAGTGGCAGGTAACAAAAAACATTATGTAGTTTTAATCTTATTTTCCTGAATTTGTGATGTGTCTGATGAGAATATGGTATACCCTATTGTATATTTAACTTCTAAAAATACTAGAGCAGTTTTACTTTATAAGCTCTAATGTATCCACTATTTCTTTTAGGAAATCTCTATTTAATAACATGTGATGATTGTAATATCACCCAGTTTTCATTTCTGGTTTATGCCTCCAGTTGGTATGCTTACTTCATCAGAGCAAACTGTCCAATTTGTACTGTTCTAGAGCAGAAAAAATAATACTGATTTTTCTTTCCCAGCTTGTCATGAAACATTCTTTTCTGCAGTACTTAACTTCTTTCATTTTAACACCAAATGTTTAGACAAGATAGGTTACATATTAAACTGATTCATGGGTCACCTGAAATGCCAAGATGGAAAGCTTTGATGGTAGGATTTGGAAATAGTTATTCAGCCTACTGTATCTGTAGCTCCCCCCTGCTTCTTCCCCTTGTTAACTCATATTGCACATCATGTCCATGAATATTGACTAAATTTCATTTGAATCGAATTTAGATGATCTTTATGACAAGTTTAGGATTGAACTTGACCGAAAGATTATGGAGGAACAAAGAAAAGAAGAGGAAAACAGGCGTGTTGTTTGTACAGCTACTAAAGATTTCAATAGAATCCAGGTAAATTAATATTAAGTTGGTTGGTTTGTTTTTCAGAAAACATGGAGACAGAGAAGGAAAATAAGATGCACAAAATCAGAATGAGTAGTAATGTTTTCACAGGGGTTTCTTAGCAGCTGACTTCCAAGGTTGTTTCAGCTTGGAACAAGATAGATTTTATTCACTTTGCCAAGTGAACAAAGGATTCAAGGATCTAGATGTCCTCTGTCTAGTTATCCTCTGCCAAAATTGTGCCTCCTGGTTCTCAGCTTGCTGACTGGTGAGAAGAAACAGCTGCTCCGTCACTCAGGGGCTTTGGTCTGGTAAACTGGGGTACAGCAAAAGCCTCCCATGCTGCTTTCTGGTTTATGTTATTGTGTCTGTCTGCTTTTCTTTGCACGTGTGTGGAAACACTGTTAACATTAGCTTTTTGTTCTTACTGTTTACATTAATTCTCCACAACCACTGGTTTTGCCACTTTGGCTATTTCATGAGTATTTGTGTAAAATGTCTCCTGGTTATTTACTGACCTTGCTTTGGAACCTGTCTTAGTACCATTATCTGTCATGCTCTAGTTCTTCATCTTACTGCAGATGGTTTTTTTCTCTTCAGCTTCTACATACAGCTCAAAGGGCTACATGGATGCTAATAGCTTTGTTAAACTATGTTTGTTGTGACTTAGCTTTAAGTGTATTTAGTCACATCAAAATAAACCACATTAGAATTACCTACATTAAGTATGGTACTTTTTGGTTTAGCTGTATAAGCATGCAAGTCCTTAAATGTTGCTTGAGCCTTTCAAGGGGCATTTGTCATATAATTTTATTTATAGACAGCTCAAGTTAATTGAAAATCAAAATCTTAAAAGTACAGGAGCAGGCCGTTCCCATGTGCTGAAAGTGGTGAAGACCAGCCTGACTGAACAGATGGCTTTGGCTGAAGCTCAGGGAGAAAAAGAGAGTTTATCACCTTTGGAAGAAGGGACAGGCAGCTCAGGAGGACTGCAAGAATGTTGTGAAGTCATGCAGGGAGAAAATTAGAAGGGCCAAAGTCCAGCTGGAACTTAATCCGGCTACTGCTGTCAAAGACAATGAAAAATGTTTCTACAAATACATCAGCAGCAAAAGGACAAGGAGAATCTCTTATCCTTTGTTTGGGGGGAAACATAGTGACAGAGCATTAGGAAAAGACTGAGGTACTTCATATCTTCTGTGCTTCAGTCTTCAGCCCCCTGAGCTGGAAGGCAGGGACAGGGATCAGAATGAAACTCCCATAATCCAGGAGGGAATGGTCAGTGAACTTCTAGGCAACTTAGACCCACAAAAGTCCATGGGGCCAGATGGGATCCACCCAAGGGTACTGAGGGAGCTGGTGGCAGTGCTCATGGAGCCGCTTTCCATCATTTCCCAGCAGTGCTGGCTCACTGGGGAGGTCCCAGGTGAAGGGAAGTTGGCCAGTGGGACACTCCTCTGTAAGAAGGGCTGGAAGGAGGATCCAGGGAACTACAGGCCTGTCAGCCTGACCCTGTGCTGGGAAAGGTCATGGAGTAGATCCTCTTGAGTGCCGTCATGCAACACGTGCAGGACAACCAGGGCATCAGCCCAGCCAGCCAGGGTTTATGACAGGCAGGTCCTGCTTGACCCACCTGATCTCCTAGGACAGAGTGACCCCCTCAGTGGATGAGGGAAGCTGTGGATGTGTCTGCCTGGACTTTAGTAAAGCCTTTGACGCTGTTTCTCCCAGCATTTTCCTCATGGCTTGGACAGGGGCACTCGCTGTTCACTGGGTAAAAGACTGGCTGGACATCTGCGCCCAGAGAGTGGTGGGGAATGGAGCTACATCCAGCTGGGACCAGGCACCAATGGTGTTCCCAAGGCTCAGAACTGGGGTCAGTTTTTTAACATCTTCGTCAATGACCTGGACAAGGGGATTGAGGGCACCTTCGGTCACTTTGTAGATGGCACCAAGTCTTCTGGAGGATAGGAAGGCTCTGCAGAGGGATCTGGACAGGCTGGATTGATGGGCCTAGGCCAGTGGTCTGAGTTTCAAAAAGGCCAAGTTCCAGATTTTGCACTTGGGTCACAACAACCCCCTACAGCTCCAAGATGGGGACAGCGGCTGGGAAATGCCTGGCAAGAAAGGCCCTGGGGTGGTGGTGACAGTGGCTGAGTATGAGGCAGATGTGCCAATGTATGCAAGAGGCCAATGGCACCTGGCCTGGATCAGAAATAGTGAAGGCAGCAGGACTTTGGACAGGATAAATCTGATTTGTTTTCAGCATTTAAAATCTTTCTTGTCGTTAATCATGGCATAGTAGTATGACATACATGGCTATGCATAGGGCTGGGGGTTTCCTCCAGTAAGATTCTCAGGCAGCTTGGAAATTTTATGCTCTCCCGCTTAATGGCAAGTCTGAGTTACAGTGTTGAAGTGCCTTGTTTTGATCTCTTGGTAGATCACAGTGGAGTGACATTAAGAAAGTGATCTAAATAACAATTATACATTTTAAGCTTCGAGGCTAGCAATTATGTGAAATCCATTCAAAATTATTTTCTGTTAAATGTGATTTACTCTGGAGCTTTTTCCAAATTACAAATAATTGCTTGATTCATAGTATTAATAAGATAAAAGTATATATTCAGATGTTCTGTTTCAGTGTTCCAAAAGTATTGGATGATTGAATATCTTCAGGGGTTTGGATGTTAAAAGTTGTAATGTCATCGTTCCTTTCAAGTTCTTACTGACTCTTCTTGAGAAAAAAAAAACCAATTCAGGGAAATACATTTTGAATTTAAAAAATTTCTTTTACCTTCTGGTAAAAGTCATACTCACTAACATCAGAGATGGAAAAGTGGCCTGTAATTCTTACTGTATTATTCCATGTTATGATGACAATGATTCCTAGATCTGAAGCTGATGTTTGTCATGAGAAATTTGATTTGCTTGAGGTTTTCTGTTTTTCTAAAAGTAGGCATTTCTTTTTTTGCTTTATAGTTGATGTTCCTGTTGGGTGGTAGACTGTACTAGTTTGAAAACAAACCAGGGAGAGAAAACAAGTCAGAATTACAATTTAATAGGAAAATTAAAATACATGCAATAGTACAAGAACACTGACAGAGTCAGGATACAGCCTGACATCCTATTAGTCAGGGTGGTGGTAACAGTCCAGATAAAGTGGTCCTATTGAAGCAGTGATCCTGTAGAAAAGGGTGTGGTCATCACCTGAAGGTCCAGTGATAGCTCTTGTCCTTTGGGAGTGCCATAGGTAAGGGCTGCTCATGCTGTTCCAAACCCCAGACTATATCCAGGTGGGAATGCTTGGCTCCTCCCCCTGAGTGGAGCATCTCACAATGGGTTGATGTAATTCTATGAGTCATGTGGTGGGTCCTTGATTGCCCGTTAAATAGAGATAGCTCCCAGAGGGAGTTATCAGGGATGAGTCATGGTAGGAGATAACAAACACTGCCTCACCTGCTTTAACAGCTTGTGAAGATGATAATAGAATGCATGCTTTTGGTTACATCTTACATTGTAACCTAGGACATAGACATCTCTAAAGACGTGATTTTGGGCATTGTCTAAGCTGAACTGTGGCTTAGCTAATGTATAATTTAAAAAAAATAATTTCTCTTCTTTTACTTTCTTTGCATATCAAATACTTCTGTTATTTTAATGGAAACCACAAGGCTGTTTTCAGCCAAGGAATTTATTAATCTAGGATATGGTACTTAGTATTAGTTGTTTCTTCTGCCCCATCACTGACAGGTAGTTTAGCATGTTTACTTGGAGCAAACAGAAGTCACTCTCTGACAGTCTCCTGGCCTGATGTTTGGGACAACCGCTGTTATCCAAACTCAAAGTCTTTAACTAAAAATGTAGAGATAATCTCAGTTTAGCAGTCTTCTCTGGTGGCATAGATCACCGTGCTTGCTCAGTTAGGATTCTTTTCCTTAAGATGTGCAGAGGAACAAGTTCTCACACATGTCTGTAGTCATGTTATTCTCTGTTGTTTATATCTTCTAGTTACTCTGCTTACTCATGTTCAACTTTCTATGGCACAGAAGACTTTACCTGCTCTTTCGTAATGGAAAACCCTCGAGTTTTCATTTGTCCTCATCTACTTTGCCAATACGTATGTGCCAACCAGTGAATTACTGATCAGCAAGAAAAGTACCAAGCTGTTCTACATAAGTGAATATTCTCAAGGCAGTGTTTTTTTTTAACAGCACATCTTGGTCAAAGTGGAGACAGAATTACCCACTGATCTGTTGCAGTCAAGATAGATGTGTAAAGAGAGACCGATCTGGCAGCCTGTTCTCTGTGTGCCCTAGCAAGCAGGAGGTTTTTTTGTCCTCTGTCCAGATGGAAGCTGGAACCAGGCATTGTTCCAGATAGTTTAGTTTATGCATTACAGAAGAATGACACAGTATTAGAAATGAATGATGCATAGCATTATCATTCTACTTTAAGTTAGTTTACTTAGTCTAATTATTCTTTGGAAGGTAATTATGTTACAGTAAACCCATTGTATTTTGTTTCTGGAGTATTGTAAAAGGAAAATTTCCTTTGAATAGGAGACTGCACCTTGTAGTGAACATTAGGAACAGTGAATTCCATAGAAAATTCATACTGTGATTTCCAGTATTGCAGATACATCCACATAATATGATTCAAGTTTGGATTTTGTATCAGCAAACAGAATCAAGGCTGCATCTAAAGACATTAATTGGACATCTGTCTATTTTGAGGGCTTACCCACACTCTTCATTCAGTATGTAATATATAAATCAAGGCTAGTGATTCAGGATTGTAAATTTTTATTGTAAATTTCTTCCATATTGTATTTGTCTGCCAAATATCTACTGGTTATTTACTTGGGGATAAATGTGGAATTATTTTTTATTTAATTCTGCATTTTCTTATAAAACAAAGTTATTTTCCCACAGTTTACTTGCTATATGTGATATGACAACATTAAAGAACTCTTTGATATTAGACTTTTGATCTTGGCCAATAAGACAATGATCACAGTATTTGTATGTGATGCTTTTGACAACTGTATGCAGGTTGGAAAGACATCTGTTAAAATGTGTTAACATTTTTTCACTCCTTAGTTCATATTTTCTCTTGGAAAAAACATCACTTCTCTCTTTCCACTGAATTTAGGTTGCTGAACTAGATCATAAAAATGAATTGGAAAAGGCTCAAAAAATAAAAGATGACATGGATGAAATTACCTTCCTCCTTCGAGGAGACTTACTTTCTGAAAATCCTGACCAAGCAATCGGTCCCTTGGGTAAACATCATGTGCTTGTGGATCGATGGAAGGGAATGAATCAGGAGCAGCTGATGGCAATTCGTCAATTTCAAAAGGAACAAGCTCTGGAGAAACTGGTATTTAAGCTCACATACATTTTCATGCATTTTCTGTTTTCTTGGTTGTAGTAATACTATAGACAATGTTTGTAGAAGAAAAATACCTTGTTTGCCCTGGACATGCCATTATGAGACTGTGTTTTCCATTGATCTGCATTTTATCCAAACTTTAATCAGTCTAACTGAACACAGTGCCTCTGAAGCACCTGGGAGATGCCATGGGGTAGGCTGGAGCCCTGGAGTTGGACTGGGAGGAAGTTTGCTGAGGAGCCCAGGGCCAAGGGGATCTTAGGACATGGTCCATGATGGTCCAGCTGAGCAGCAAAGTCCTGTCCAGCCCAGGACCCAGGCTTCATGGTGCAGTTCAGGACCTGAGAGTGGACAAGCTGCCTGCAAGGAGTGGGCTGCTCTACAGGGGAAGAATATCTGGGACCTGAAGGTGAAAGCAGGGCAGGCCAAAGCAGTATTCTCATGCTCAAGGGTACCCAAGCAAGGCAAATAGAGCAGGTCCACTGACCTTGCTCATGCATATTTCTTAGGCCTATAAGTTCATGAATGTGAAAATGTGATGGAGTTTCGTTTCTACTGTCCTACACAGCTATGAACCGTGCTGTAGAATAGAATTACAATGGTAATAGTTGCTGCTCTAGAGATGTACAGAAGGAGGCAGTCAAAATGAAGACATCTAGTCTCCTATGAAGTCAAGAGTGTCCAGGCCTAGATACTGTGAAGTAGGAAGTGACTTGCCTCCCTCAGCACAGAGGCTACATTTATGACAGCTAAGGAATAGTGTTTGATTTTATCTTTTAGTTCCTACAATACTGTGGGCTATACTGTGTCTTACCTAGGACTTATTAAAGCTGGAGGTAGAATTGTCATTTTCCTGCCTCTCCTATTATTCTGAAGTAAACCCATTCAAGTCATTAAGCTGACTGAAAATGAGTACAACCAAGAAAAGTAAGTTTTTTGCAGGCCTCATTTTTTGATTCAGTTCGTGAGGTGTCAGACAGGAAGTGATGCAGAGGAAAAAAACAGTTTCAGTCTACTCATGTAGTGTTCATGGCTCATCTATTATGTATACCAAGTTAGCCATATTATAAGCCATACTGATGTCTGTGCACTTCTTAACTCTATGCACTTCTTCCTCAAGAACTTTCAACTCTTGATAACAAGAATTTAAAAAAAAAAATCTGTCTTGCTGCTCTGGGTTTTTACAGAGAGAAAAGAATAGCACTTTCATTGGCTGTATCTTGCTTCTGCCTGATTTAGAAGTCCTTGCTCCCTTCTCCCCATTTCAAGTGCTACCTCTAGTGTTCAATAAAGGCAAGCAAGTTTGTTTGGATGAACTTACCCATGAGACTTTATATATACAGTTTCATCTTTGAAAGAGAAAATGAAGCATTCTTTTCGCTCCTGTAGCGAGTAAGAGAGCAGGAACGCCAAAGAGATGCTGAATGGGATAGGCAACGTCTACAGACTGCGAGAGCCCAGTTGCTTTGGGAGCGGCAGCAGCAGCGGCAGAATCGGGTACAGCGCCGAGATTTAGATTTCGTGAACGCAGAGCTCTCTCAGGAGCAGAAAGCAAAGTAAGTACCAGAATAGGGTTCTTCAAATAAAAACAGCTCTTTACCATTATTAACACAATAGCATGGCTTTCAAAGAGCCTTTTTTACTTGTTCTGTTTCTAACTTTTTAAAGATACTTTTTACAAGTTCATTCTTTCAAAAAAACCAATATGTCTGAAGTATGTTTTTCAGTATTATTTAATCAATCTTCAAAGTGTAGGTTTTGAGTGTTACTGACTGACATACATGATTTAGGATCTGGAATTCTTAAAAGCGTTCCACTGACAACAGACTGTTCATATAGGTGGCAAAATATGGAATAAATATAATTATCTATGCAGAAAATTATATTATCAAGTGAAAAAC
Organism: Corvus moneduloides; assembly: GCF_009650955.1. Classification (NCBI taxonomy): domain Eukaryota; kingdom Metazoa; phylum Chordata; class Aves; order Passeriformes; family Corvidae; genus Corvus; species Corvus moneduloides. The sequence goes on from NC_045479.1 coordinate 8,038,007, forward strand.
AGTACATGTTTCTTTAATTTATCTTAGTTTTCTGAGACAAAAAAGGATGACCTACCAGTAGAACTGCCAGTTTTTGATAGCTCAGGGTTAGGCTAGCAACACAAACAGCATTTCCATTATGTATGACAGAACTGGATGATTTTTTAACTAACCACTGGATGTGTCTTGGTGGGCAGCTCTTGTGTCTGCTCTTATGGGAAAGGAGGAAGATAATATGTGCAGGAAAAGAAAAACGAACTTAATGATTTGGTGTTCTTTTTTTCCAGTTCCTTCTTTTTCTTTTTTTTTTTTTTTTTTTTTTGGCATGAATTTAGAATCACAGAATAGTCAGAGTTAGAAGGGACCTAGAAGGGTCATCAAGTCCAACTCTTAAGTGGATGGCCCATATGGGGATTGAACCGGTGACCCTGGCATTATTAGCACCATGCTCTGACCAACTGTGCCAGTCTCAGGTTCATACATACCTTTTGCAAATGAATTTCCAATACATGATGCCTTCTTGTTATGAAAACAAAAGTTTGGAATTGAGTTAATTCAGGTTTTCTTACTGTGAGATTTTTGGAGGGATATTTCAGGAAGAAAAAACCTAAGTTTGCTATGTTGAGATGTGGCATATATTTTGCAGAACAAGTTCTAGTTATATTAAATTCCATTTCTAATAATTTATGAGCATTTATAGGTGTTAATGCATTATATCTTCTTTAGGTTTCTCAGGCTACTTCTGTATAATAGCAAGGAAACATTTACTAATGGCTTTTTAAAAAATTTTATTTAATTCTAGGAACATTTATCTTAAAGAAGAAGAGTATTCAAATATTCCAACAGACGAGTTTTATGCACAGTTTAATACAACCACCCGGTGACAATCTGGATAAATCAACCTGAATTATACAGAAGTATGTAGACATATTAAAATTTTCAATTGAGCAATCCCATGTTTTATTATTTTTATCTGTTCCCTGCCCTGTTCAAACACTGCACTCAAACTAAAGGACAGTCTGCCAGGCCAGATTTGTTCTAAGAAAAGGAAAACATTGTAATAGTTTTTAAACATGATTGGTGTTCTGAAAGAACTAGTAGATTCAGTAGTAGGTTATTTGACTCTTGTGTCTCAGGCTTAGCTGTAATATTTACATTATTCATGCCTTTAGGAATTAATTTCTGGAAAGAAACCTGAATTTAAACTACAATGCTGCTTTATGCAACTTGGCCAGAGGGGAATGCTGCCTACCACAGACCGCAAGTGATGCGCTTCTCTAGGAGGGAAGAAAGATGACCTAGTGAGAAAATTTTGGGTTGGTTTGTTTGTGGTTTGGTTTTGGGTTTTTTGTTTTGGATTGTCTTAAAGCAAAAAAACCAGCCAGACACAAAGGCAAGCAAAGAGAAAGAAGCGGTCAAGTTGGTCAGAAATGTTTTATTTTGTGAGCAGTGGGAATAAGAGTTCAATAGTCATCAAAGTGATTAGTGCACTGAGGTATAGCACTGAAACAGAATGTGTGGTAGAGTTAGTGTGGAAAAGCAGGGGGGAAAGTATTCCTACATACACCCTCACTCTTTGGAAATAATGGAGAAGATTTCAGGTAGTGTGCTGCTGAAGGAGAGTGGGGACAATTCACAGGTGTGACAGAAGAGGGGTGAAAAAGCAGGTGTGCACCAAACAAAGTCGAGGAGAAAAGTCTCAGCTTGTGCAGGGTAATTCAGGGAAACTGTTTACTTCCTGCCTTCATGGTGGCAGTGTTGACTTAGCAATGAAAGAGCCAGTCACTGACATTTGAAACATGGGCGAGCACAACACCAAGGAAGAAAACACAGAGAAGCAATGCAAGAAACTAACTACATAAGGGAAATGGATGGTGGAAATCCAGAAGAGAAAGAGCTGACATGGAATAGACTGCAAAAAGGAGACTAATCCTAAGAGTCAGGAGATATGAAAGAGAAGAAAAAATGAGAGTCAGATGAGAGATTCAGCTAAGAATCCAAGACCTCTAATATTGTGAACCTTTAATAAAAATAGAGAGCCCATTTATAAGAATAGATCTCGATAACTTGCCAGCATATGGGACATAAATCTGGGGTAAAAACATCCTGATGATGGTGGCTTGGAGTCCACTTTGTCTCAGCAATAATGGTAATGTTGAATGAACTTTGTGATGAGACAGGTTGAAGATGCCTCCACCAAGCAAAGGAGGAAAGATACTTAAAAAAAACCAAGGGCTGAGATAAACTTGAATGAGTTATTCTCACCTCTGAAAATAATGAAGAATGCATGGTTCTTGAGATATTATTAGGAGGATTTTATGATGTTTGAAGGAAGCGTTTCTTGAAAGGGGACTGTTCAAACAGATCTGTTTGCTCAGCTGAAATAGTGCCCTGTGGGCTCACGCTGATACAGTGTTCCTGCCTGATTCAAAACGCTGATTAAAGAGGAGTTTGGAAGAGACCCATCATGTTAATGCCTTTAGATAGGAGAGGTGAAAGAAAATGCAGGAGAACATTAAAATGGTTAAAGAAGTGCCTTTCAACATGATTATCCTGAGGAAAAAGGTCTGTCCCAATTGTAGGACATTGATGCAATTGGAATTAATTGCAGTAGAGATAGAAGCTAAGTAGAAAAGCAGTGTGGCTGAAATACAGGAACTGTAGGAAAGTTGGAAAATGAAGTTGAGAGGGGGTCATGCACCGTTAATAATGAGCTGGTCTACAAAGAAGTAAGAAGGAATGATATTCAAGAGATGCCAATGTGAGATCCATTTATTTGTCAGACTGAGATTCACATATGGCTGGATGTCTTTGGAGTATTACCTAGAAAATTGACAATCTCAGGAGTGCAGGTATGTGTCTTAGAATAGACAGGCCATCAAATGGGATGGGTGGATTAATATGCCATCTATAGTAGTTCTCATGTCACTAAAGTTGGTTTTGATCTGTGTTGAATATCTCAGACTCTGACTTTTTCTTTTTTAACTAGAATTTAATTACCTGACAGAAAAAAATAAATAAAGCAAGTGCTGAAAAGTTCATGAAGTTGTCTTAGTTTGTCCAACTCGTGTGACTAGGTGCTTGCAGACTTGACAACAGCTCTACAGTTTAATGAAACGATGCTGGACCTTGTCAGATGATGTTTGAGTTTCCTTCAGGAAGGAATATGTTTTTAAAGTCTTTTTGTAATACCTATTTGTTTGCTTGGAAACATTTTATATGAGATCAGAGAAGGATAGGTTTCTCAGCTGTACTCTGAATAAGCCTTTAGATGGAAATTCAAATAAGACTGACAGCTCAATAATTGGGCAGGATCAGGCATCACTGAATTTCCTAGAAAACTTTCAGCATCATCAATCATATTTGCAAGAACAACCACGTTCCATTCTACCTGTTGCTTCAAAATATAAAACCTGAAATTTATTTTGGGTGTTGGAAGCACAATCAAGTTGTAGATAACATGCTTAATGTAAAGGGGAAAAGGTCTGATTCATTGTTATTGATATTTTATACTAACTTTTGCCTTGCACTGAAACAAGCCATATTTTCAGTAGGTATTATCAACTGAGCAGGTGATAATAAAGAATTGAAGTGCAGGAACTCCTCAAGCCTGTATGGCTTTGAAACAAACAAGCTGTGAGTGGTATCTTCACCTTTTGAAGCATCATTCTCTTAACTTTTACTGCTGAGTTTTGAAATAAGTGGAGGAGATCAATTAAAAAGAGCCTTAGCTGATTGTAGGTGCTGTTTGAAAATGTTGATTTCCATTGCTGAGGTAATCTATTTTTTGTGATATTTGTAGGTATTTCTATTAAATACAGCAGTGAAAAAGACAGTATCTTCTATGTGATGATATGATCAGCTAACTGGAATGAGTACAAATCACAGCTGCTGGGAGTAGAGGGATAGCAACTATCTCTCTCTAAAAAAGCATAGATATGTTTTCCATTTCTTAAGAAAGACTTTTTAAAAACTGTGAGTATGGCATAAGAAGTTTCTAACATTCATCAATTCTTATAATGGTCCTTACAAATAAGCACAATTAATTAGATTAAATGGTCTTCATGGAGCTTCACGGAAGTAAGTTGGGTAAAATGCATGTGCTAGGACCTGATTTCAGAGAGGAAAATTATGATCAGTACCTATCATCTTTAAATTTGTGGTTTATATTCACACAGTTTTCCATGTGTCTTTGGATCAACAATTTGGGAAAAGAGTAGGTATTTAAAGTTTAAAAAAGAAGTTACAGTGATTGACCTGAGTCCAGTATTCTACTTTCTCTTGGGATTTTCTACTCTAATATTTATAATATTTCTCTGTCTTAACTCTGGAGCAAAGGTCTGACCCAAGGAAATTCTTAGTTAGTGTACAAAATTTTCATGACAGTTAGCACTTTTTGATATGCTTGTAGAAATTGGATTGGGATAAATTTTTTTTGTTCATTGAAACATGAACTAGCTAATTATATATGAAAATGAGATGGGGTTTTTTTGTGTCTCTCATTGATAGCGATGTAATGCAAAGTGCATAGTTAAGTCTTGGAAACAGTAGTAATTGGTGTGAGCAAATGAGTTTGAAATTCTGGGTATGGTTCGCCTTCTTCCATGCCTGTCCCTAAAGAGGGACTAAGAAATTTGTCAGAATAAATATCCAGCTAAGCCATCATCTCCAGGATGGGGGAATACTCCTTTCCAGGAAACTGTCTCAGGGACTTCCAGAGCTACAATAGGTGATTGCTATTGCAATCATTAACCGTGATAAAAACCCTTTGCTTTTTGAACCCAGGTAAATGTACCATCCAAGATGTATTTCTGCAGACTCACCTTCTGTTTGTTTGGTTTTTGAACTTGACATCTTTGAGCTTCACTTGCTTCTGTTAATCGTCTTATGAAAATGTTTTAAAAAGGTGAATAGCTGTTCCTCATATTTTTTAAGTTGTTTTAGACCACTGTCACATCACCATTTAATCTTCCCTTTTTGTAGGCTGAAGAATCCTAAGTTTGTTCAGTTGCTCCTCAGTAAAAGTTATCACATAGGTTTCTCAGTCCTTTTTATTAACTTCTGTACTTTTAAAAATTTGACTACATAACCTTTTTGAGATGAGGAGGTCAGAAGATTGTGTAATAATGATATTTTCTGGTTTATTCCATATTTTCCATAATGCAAATATATGTGTATTTCTATAGAATCCTAACATTGGGGGTTTGGGCCTTTGTTTAGCACTGAGAGGCATTTTCATAGAACTCTATAGTGTTGCTCAAAGACATTTTTTTTCTTCCGTTCGGTATCAACTAGTTCAGGTCCCCAAAAATCTATACTTAAAATTAGGGTTGGGGGGTAGTTCTTGGTATGTGTCACTTTTGGGTTTTCCTGTATCAAACTTCACCTACCATTTTATCTTCTCATCATCCTTTTGCTACACAGGTAGGTTAATATGATCAGGAAAGTATATGATCGCAACATTTACTTCTTTTTTCAGGATGTTGAATAGCATTTTACCCAGGGCTTGTGGGACTTAGCAATTTCCCTCCAAAGGGAAATTTCAAAGGGAATTTTCATTCTGTGCAATCTGTTACTGTCCATTTTGTTATGCTGGCCTGGGATGTCTGTAATCAACACAATGGCTTGAAACACTACCAATATGTTCCACATAATACAGTGTTCTGGTTTGGAAACATCCCTACTCTCCACCACTGTGAATACACAAAAAATCTCTTAAACTGTTTGAAATGACCTCATTTTTTCTGCTGCTTTAAGAAATTTTGTCTCCTACAGGCTTCTTTTTAAGATCACCTCCTTATGAGGTATTCAGAAAGGAATATAAATTTTATACCTTTACTTTAGAGATCTCTAAACTTTATTTTTGGTCTATGTTGTTAAGTTTTACATCCAAATTGCCAAAGTTTGGTTTCCCCTTTGCTTCTGGCATGGACCTTTGGAGGAGTTGACGGCATCCTTGAAAAGGTTTACTCTGCTACCTAACAATACTTGGGGAAGATTTTTCCTCTAAGGTTTGGATAATATTTAATTTTGCGTACTTTTTTTTTTATTAGTGGTTTTCTACTTAACTAGGAATTTTCACATTTTCTGGCCAATGAATTTACAAAATCACATTAAAAATATTTCCCCAGGTTTTACTTGACTTTATAGGTGAGAGAGACGAAAGAAAGGAAAAACCAGTCTCCTCTTATCCTTATGCCAGCACGCAGTTTATTTTCTTGTGAAAAAAGTATGAATTCTTCATTTTTATCAATTAATTAAAAGTTTAAAAAATAGTAAGTCTGCAGTTTACTTTGCTATTTTTCAAGAAGGGATGACTGAGTTTCTGATAGTCTAATGCTGTCTCCTTCTCTCACTTCTAAAACTCAGAAAGGCCTAGTAAGAGTCTTGCAGATGCTAGTGAGCTTTGAATCAGAACGGAATAGGCAAAGTTCAGCTCTTTTCTGTTAAAACCCCAGAAATCACTGCAATTAAACTTCACTTTAAACTAAATAACTAATGAAAGACGTCTTTGAAGTAAAATTTAATACTTCTACTAAAGTTATGTTGTTTGCATGGTACAAGGTGTTTTAAGTGTATTTTCAACTTAAACAAACGTGCTGAGGAACAAAGAAAATATTCAGTTAAAAAATAAAACAAATAAACCAATAGAACATCATAAATCCAAAAGGAGTGATCAGACCTTATAAAATAATTGGTGTTATTCTGGGTCAGGTTTGACCCTTCACTACTTTTTTCATCTGTTCATTTGAGTAAAATAAGTCTCTGAATTAGAATAATCAGAATTAAACCTATTATATTACTGAATTTTATATTTGGTTGGGTAGATGACATTCCATTTGTAGTCATTAACTTCTATGCAAATAGAAATATCTGCTGAAAGAGTTAAAATGCTTATGTGTAAAGTTGTTATAACTAACGGATTTGAAGGATTTCACTGAGTAAATTGCTGCTGTTATTTTGGCAAGTTGCATAAGCAAGTAGTGGAGAGTCAGGTTGGAACTAGCCATTACAAATACTGAAATCTGATTAAAGAATGAGAAAAAATGCTAATTTTCTTTTTCTATTCTGTTTTATATCTCTGTGAAGATCCTGATATTTCTCTTTTCACGTCAATTCTTTTTTAGAACATTTTCTCAGAACCAGTTTTTAGTTCCTCATTTTAAACCGAAGATACTGTTTTGTATCAAATGCAATTCAGAGGATATTAACCTCAAAACTTGGCAATGAAGGCAGATATGTTACATAATCCTAAATGTAATTTGCAAATGAACAAGGCAAACTATGCATGGACGAATAGGCATATAGATTTCAAAATTAGAAAAAAGAAGTTTCTGAGTGGGGGAAAAAATGAGTTTCTGAATGAATAAACTACATTTCACTAATTTCCTGGGGTTTCTCCTGCAAGGGCAAAGTTAAGTTTTTTTTGCAGCTATTACTGAAATATTATTGGTATTTCCAACTTATCTAATGTTAATATAATAATGCTAAAAAACAAATAAAAGCACATAATGAAGGAAGTCAGGTCAGTCCTGGTTTTCCTACTGTAATTTTTTTTTTTTTTTTTTGCTTCACATACTCCTCCACATTTATTTCTTGACAATACTGTATGTGTTCCCAGCCCTGTAATACCAAACCACTGTACTTCAAATTCTCAAAGCGCAGAAATACTCTGTATGAATTAGGGAGAAAATTCATGTTAAGTCTATTCCAGTGAATTTTATGTACCATTTCTGTCTTACCTTGTTGCAATTATTAATGAAGTTAAATGCTTTTCAGATGCCAGCATGTGGAACCAGGGAAAAATGGATATCTAGTAGACATTCTACTTGATTAAAGGCTGATGATGCAATGGAAGTATGAGGAATACTTCAGGTGATCATTTAATCAGGAGAGATACTGCTTTCTGAAGGCTTTCAGAGTTTTATCTAAATATGATTTTTTTAAAAGTTTGGCTTAGCTTACTGGTTTTAGTTAACTTTATTAAATTGATTATCATTACTCTTTTGTTGCCACAAACATGTCTATGTATGTACATATATATATATCTGTGCCCATTTTTGCATGAATCTTTAAATACTGTTTTAAGACTTCAGCATGCTTTCTGTTGGTTTAAATACTTTTCCAAATATACTGTCCTTTTCTAGATTTATTACCAGAGTTATGAAATGAGGACATTACCATTAGAATGTTTCTTGCTATTGGTGCTCTAACCCAGAAATGTAATGCTGCTTAGCAGAATTGTAATGAACTCTCACCCTGAGAAATCTAATTCCTGTGGCTTCTCATTAGCAATCCTGATTCTTCACAGAAGAAACCACAAAAATCTTGCCCATAGAAAAAACCACAGGAAATAAGCAGCAGCCTCTATATGTCATAGTAGAAATTGCACAATTGCTGTTCACACAGCAAAAAATACTCATGCTGAGGTCCTTAGAAAATAGGGATAAGGGTAATTTTTTTTTTTTAATAATACATATTCTAATCTAACTATGCCATTTTGCAATAATACAAGAGAGTGGAAATACTGAGGATCCAGATGCATCACTGTCATACCAACTTGAACAAAAGAGTGCTCCAGTGTGTGCTATGGCTTTTCTAACAGAATATTTGCTATTGCAGCGGTGGTTGAAATATTCTAAGAAACAGAATACTGTAAATACTGTAAGTGTTTGATACAGCATATAAAAATGAAAATTATTTACCTTTGAGCTTTATTAAATTTTCAATGAACTTTCTCCATCAATAAAATTTAAGAGTTAATTCAGGTTTCTTGTTTGAAAATGCTAGGAAGGAAGTGAGGATTGAAAAATCGAGCATACACAGGAAAAATTGACAAAAAGAAACAGCCAGCTACATAAAGATGTTACTATTTTAAAAAACAAAATATTTCATTGGTAATATTAAAATACTAGTTTCTGCTTTAATGCTGTCCCTGGCAATTAAATGATGAGATGTTTAAACACAAATGTCTGGAAAGTTGGTTAAAACCCTTGGAATCAATGACACTGCTCTGAAATCAGGATGAATGGAAAATTTAGTGAAAGGATAGATGAAAAAACAGTCCAACTGCTCAACAGTTTAATAGTGTGATATCTGAGAAAACTCAATTAAAAGGACATATAATAATTGGAGTTTGCTGAGTAGCAAAATGGGTAAAGTAGTCACTCTCCAGGAAACCTTCTAACTGGAAAATACTGTTTGTCTTTTCACATGCGGAAGGATCCACAGTCATTCTCTGGGTTCATGCTTCTGCTGGAAAAACAGTTGAGTGTGGAGCAGTGACAACTTTGAGTTGTGAATTCTTGGGAGATGCAGGTTTGCTTGTATCTGTCGTTACCCAAGTCTGGCTAAGAGATCCAAGTACCAAGCCTAGACTCAGGATAACTGAAATTATGGTGGATCGATGTTTTTAGCCTCCCACAATACATGTGAGCATGTAATGTGTAAGTATAGATGCGTGTACATACACAGAAATGAAAGTGCAATTTTCAAAGCCATCTGTTCAGCTCCTGCTGCCTTAAAAAAAAAGAAAGACAAAATAGTGTTTTTTTGGAGGTATGGCCAGCACCAGAGTTCATTCCAACAGAGATCATAAGCTTATTTCTACAAAGAAAATGGTTTTCCCTGAAAGCTGAAAGGACTGAAGAATGAGAGGTTCTGCCAAGGCTAGCCAAGTGTTATCCAGGTGGTGTAGAGCTGGGAAATAGCTTGTTGCTCTGATGAACTGCATTAAAGCATGGTCTAAAGGCTCTTCGCTTTTCTATTTTTGAGACCTTAGTAGGATGTGTAACAGTTCTTCCAGAAGTGAGAGCATGGGCCATGTATGGCACAAACAAGTAAGCTCTGGCGGGGTGTGTACCTTTGTATGCTTAAAAGGTACACAACCTGTGAAAACACAACCCCTGAGCGGAACCAAAATTTCATCTCTTATCTCTCCCTGTTGGTTTTTGGTTTGGTAAGCTGTTGTTAGCATCCCAGAGGGAATAGAATTATAGTATTTCTGTAAGGTGATGGGATAGAATTTCACTGATACAAAGGTTAGTGGCAAGTTTTGTCTTAGCCAACGGAAAATAGATTTCATGCTGGTTAACTGAATCATCTGAGTTTTCAGATATCTAACCAAGAAACAGAATGGAAAACCAGAAAAAGTAGAAAAATAATTAAGTAAATTATGGATGAAAAGTCAGAAACATCAAAGCATGGCTGTATAAAAATCTGAGTAAATTATGAAAGTAATATTTGATGCTTTTAATTTTTGCACTTTTGAGCCTCTTAACGGGTAATTTATGAACAAAATAGAGCAGAGGTCACTAAGGTTCTGGTCAGGATTATGGTCACTTTTGGCTGCAGCCATGATTTGAAAGTTCAGGTGTGTACAGTTATGTGACCACTCTGCCAAAATATGGGAAGCAGCACGTACTGAGCTCAGGAAGATAGAAGGTGACAGTTTCTGTAAAGCTTCTTCCACTTGAAGTAAGTCTGCCCTTCTTATTCTGTAGTTTAGAAGGTGTGTTGATGCATTAGTATCCTGCAAAGAGGCCATGGTTTGCCACATACGTGTTACAACCTTTTCCTTGCACATTTCTGATTTAGTTGTTTATACCTGCCAGTTTGACAAGAAGTTGCACATTCTGCACAGGCTTCGTTAATGCAGAAGGACACTTGGGAGACTTAGTCCTCTTACAGTCTGGATACCCTTTTGAAACATGGAACAGAAAAGTTCTGAGTTTCTTCCTGCATGATTATAATCAAGGTGTAGATTGCGTAGAGATGGAAGAATCTCAGGCTACCAGATGGGTATGTATTTCCAGTTACATTCCATGTTGAAAAAAGCAAAGCACAAAAAGGGAATATTATGGAAAAAGGGAAGATCTCACAGCAATGTTCTCCTGGCTTGGGATTTTCTTTCCTCCCTTTCTTGTAAAACTCAAGTTGTTAACTGTGTGCATCGAAGAAGAAAATGATTTTGCATCCTCACTGAAGAGAAAAGCCCTTGCTGTATCAAGTCTGGAATACAGCATCAGTTTTGAATTTGATCTGTATATAAATAAGCCACAGAACTGTGACATAATTCTGTTTATGAGGATATGCATCAGGGTGGAGCAGAAAAAAGCCTTGTGTTAGACATAAGTAAGGCTGAAAAAATTTTAAAGAAATAGTACATGTTTTTCTCTTCTGGAAATGTGACTTGTGCTAAAGAAAGTACATTTTGCTTTTCTGTCAGATAAAACCCATGTGCCCCAAAGTTACTAATTATAGCTCAACATACCAAAGGCTTGGGAAAAAAGAAAGGCCTCCTCAACCTCCTCCTTCAGGGCCTTCCTAAGTGCTAGAAAACTGTTTTATTGTCATATTTCAGTACAAAATATCAACTTGTAAGTAAAAGTTAATGAACAATAAACGAGTATATCAAGTTTGGTCAGCACAGAAAATTACTTCTATTTATTCTAGTAGTATTTATTGATAAGATGAACTCTTAAAGATACCGGTGTAACAGTCGTTGTCCGAGGGCCTACAGACCTGCCTTACTATGAATTTGAATGTTTGTTCAGTTCTGCTGTGTGTATTAATTCATGTTTCAGTTTACTGGAAATTTTTGTCATTTTTAACTAGCTGCTGTAGTATTAAATATTGGATTGTCAATGTTCTTGTGAAGGTAAATGTCGAGAGAAAGTACTTGAGTAATGCCAGCATCTCTTCAAAAGAAAATCACTTTGTACAGTAGGTCTCTAGCACACGAGATTTACTGTATTCTGATGTTATGATGCATTTATAGAAAAGCCTTAATTCATAAATGACGTAATGGTATTTTAACTTAGCCTCAGTTACGCCATTTTGCAGTAAAATTCTCAGTCTTCCTCCTGTGTCACCTGACCACAAACTGTGTTTTGTTCAGACCTGCAGCTGTGCTGCCTAACAAGCCCAAAGCCACATGTAACAGAAGTATTGACTTGCTGCATCCTTTCCCTAAACAGGTCAATCACCTTTGTTCTTTCTACCTTCTCCAAGCTCAACTTGTGAAATTAATATAAATTTCTATTTGAAAACTTTACCTTCTTTTATTTGGGTTGAAACTGGCAAGGGATTCAATGTGTGAAGGGAAAGGAATGCAAGACAGGAAATACGGGTTCTGTCACTGTGCAAGTCCTATTTCCATAGGAAAAAAAGCAAGTCACAGGGATCTATGGACAAAGCATAAATATCAAACTTTCCCTAGCCCAGGTCCCTGAAAATACAAGACACGTTAGGAAGTGCTTTTTTATAATAGCAGCACATAGAACACTTCGCTGATAACGCCAGCAAGCAGCATAATAATACCTTAAACCTAGTGGAAGACAATGGCTGCTTAAAATAATAATGACACCTATTAAATAGAAATTGTAGCCACTGAAGAAAAAGAGCTAAGACAAGTACAGACTTGTACTTGTTTATAGCCAGTTTGTCACAGCCTCAAACCCCAAACTGATTAAGGAATGACATAACGTGGTAACATGATCCAATACCTTATGCTTGGCTGTGATTGTTCTCTGCCAAAAAATTCTGAAGTAGGAAAGGGGGCATTTTGGAGATGAGAAAGAAAAAAAGTTTGTATCTCAGAAAGAATCAGTTTGTGCAATAGTTCTGAACACTGGAGACCACAGTTGCATGTCCTTGGTCTGCCACATGTCATGTCTGACCACGAGAGTTTTAAGCTTTCTTCAGTTTAATTTCTAGTCTGCAAAATGAGAATAATTCAATAGCAAATAGTGTAAACAAATACATAGATTAGATCTACTTTCTGTGCTCACTTCAAATTTGAGGCAACTATTTCACAGCACTACAGTCAAGTGTTAAATAATGGCATTAAATTATAAAGACAGATAAAGCAGAAGAACCAACTAGAACAAAAAACAATAAATGTACCAAGGATTTTATGTCACTAGACAGAGATATAAAAATACATAAGATAAATTGATAGGTAAAATGGACGTCAAGTTCTACTGGGCAACTACTAGGCCTGAATATCTCAACAAATACCCACATACATTGAGCCATTACAGGTCTCATATTATTTGTACTTACTAGTTCTGTAGTTCTCATGGGCATCCTCAGGTTTTAAGTGACTTTTGTTTAACTGCCTTCTGTGCCACATGGTAACACCAACTGCCCTTGAAATGCAGCCAGCCTCTAGAGGAGAGCAGTTGCATTTGTGCAAGAGTTGCAGTCCGAATTAGGTCTGGTTTGGGTTAGCTCAGGTGTCTCCAGCCACTCAAGCTTTACACAAATACTACAACTGAGAACACAGTGAATGGGCCATCTTATTGAGTCTCTGATAAGAGAAGACAATGAAAATGGAAGGCAATATGCATACCATTGTAGAAGGAAATGTTTGAAAGCAACACATAAAGTAAGGAAACAGAATCTTTGAGGGAGTTAAATAAAATCTAACAATTTCCTTATATCCTTATAGAGAATCTATTGAACCATTTTGGGCATGTTGTGAAAATTACGATGTAAACGGTCATGTTCAGGGCGTAAGCAAATTATGAAGGACCACTGTGTGATAAATCACTAAAGCAGGTTAGGAACATGCATGATTTCATTTAAGGCAATGGAACTGTTCGTACTCAAAGTGTACCTCAGTGCTCTACTGGCTCAGAAGCTCATAGATCAGTGGTAGAATTTCGGCTATGGGCAGGTTCTTTGGAAGGTGTGTATAATGCCTTTCTCTTACTTTCCCCTAGTGCGTAAGTTACTATCAAAGGCAGGATGTTATGATAGATGGACGACTGGTCTGATCCAATAGGTTGTTTATGCGCTTATATTTTCCTGTGAAGAGCAATTTTTCAGTGTTTTGTTTTCCTTTCTCTGTAGTGCATAGAGGAAAAAGGAATTAAGAGCCCTATCTTCTGCATGCTCTGTTTGACCTCTCTGAAAACAGAAGAGTTGTATCCACTGGGAAATGTCAATTACTAGACATGTATATCCTAGGAACAGACAATGGAGATCACCTAAGAATGTTATATAATGTCCAGGTCTTTTAAGTAGCCAGGAAAATAATTTCATTCTTCAGTAATGATGTCACTGAGCTTGTAGTCCAAATGGTGTTCTCATTCTTGGCAAGGAACGTTAAACAAAGAATGTATGGTTTTTAAATGCTGCTCAGATTCAGTATAAAGCATTTACGCAAACAAAGGATGTTGTTGTGTCTAGAAACCATTGTTTATCTTTAGAATGGAGCCATGTTAATAGTTTTAATATGCTAAAATGTGAGGTCCTAGATGCATGGAATAATCAGATTCTGTTCATCTGCCTAAAAGCACTGTCATCCTGTGACCTGAATTAGGACTGTGCTGAAGCCTCAGGCCCTGAGTAATCTGTGCACAAACTAAATATCATAGAAGTTTTTTTTCATTCTTACTTTCTATAGCAAGTAGAGTTGTCTTTATCAGTATTAGCAGTATTTTTTTGAATGTCTAGAGAAAATATATATATAATATAATTGTCATCATGCTGCATCAGTATACAAATTTACTGATGTCTTTTTTTTTTTCTGGAATCTTGAAGGAGATTTATGTTGAAGAGTCACTGTGAGTTTTGATTCAAAGTGGTTTATGTCCACATCCAAAAGTACTAAATTCAACAGTGGGATACTGCTTTTGGTATCCTCTGTTTTCTTATGAGTGCTTATGATTTAATCAAAGGAGATGATGGTATTGAGTGTGAATATGTAGAGTTACCTTTGTATTCATGTCACAGAAAATAAACAGAGACTGAAACGTTTAGTTGAGAGTATTATCCCTAAGAGTAGGTAAGAATACACAAATAGATATGAAGTAAAATGAGCAGTGTATTCTTGTGATGATTTACTTGACTGCCAGCATGAATTTCCAGTTTTAGCTTTTCTGGTGGTTTTTCTAAACATTTATATTTCATTATAGGACAGTGTACGGTGCCATTTTTGTGTAGGGCTGTCCTTTTGTACATGGAAGTTATTCCCAGGAGGATGATAGAGCACTCTAACAGATTGCCCAGGGCAGATGAGTCTTGATTCTCAGAGCTATTCAAAATTCATCTGGATACAGTCCTTAGAGTGACCAGCTCTACATAGCTCTGTTTTGATTAGGGAGTCTCCAGCTGATTTCCAGAGGTTGCTTCCAAATATAACCATTCTGTAATTCTGTGATTTCATTTCTTGCCTCAAAAAAATGAAGGGAATATAATTTTTGTTCACTCAAAGTGTTCCTCTGTGTATCTACGTGTCTTATCTCAATACCACTGCGACATTCAGAGGAACAGAGAAGGAACATCTGTGTGTCAGCTATGCATCAGACAGTTCTAAAGTGCAACCTCAGGGCCATTTGGATAACTGTGTAATTTAGCAAGGCAACTAAGACCTTTTAAGCCATTTCTGAAGTAATATACAAGCAAAATAGGTTGTTGGTTGCCATAGGTTGGTTTGTCTTTGCTTTCATTTGTTCTTCCATGTTATTAAATTAGTCTCAGAAGGTCTTGGACAGAGAAACGAGAAAGGAAAAACATAAAAAACATTTTTTTCCTTCTCCTCCTTTCTGAAGTAAAATGAAAGAAATGTTAATTTAATACTGTAACAAAAGTAATGCTGTCCACTGAGAACAAAAAACTCTGATGGAGTAAAATTCTTCTATGTAAAAAGTTTTAATCCCTTCTGGGAAGAGTTTAGGGTTCCAAAAGTCTTGTAACATTGTTAAAATTTACTCAGTAGTGTTATTCTGGACAGAATTAATTATTCTGCCTTCATAACAAGTCCACCATATATAAATGCATACATTCAAAGCATAGGTTTTCCAAAGAAATTCTCAGAAATTACGCATTCTTGGTAGGGGAGAAGAACCAGTATCTTTCTGTCTTTTAAATACAAAAAAGCACTGTGCTGGTTTGAAGGCAAACCAGTGGGAGAAATTAACTCCACACAAATATGTTGCAAGAGATTCCGAGTCAGAACTACAATTTAATAGGAAAAAATACAATAAAGGCAATAGTACAGAAACACTGGCTTAAACCAAAAAAGTCAGAATACAGCCTGACCTGTTGGTCAGGGTGATGGATGTGGTTCTGTCCAAGCAGTGTTCTTGTAGAAAAGGTCTGGTTTTTCTCTGGAGGTACAGGGGTGGTTGTCAAGAGCTCTTGTCCCCTGGGCACCCAGTAGTAGTATTGTGATGGCCCAAGCCCCAGATTATATACAGGTGGGAATGTTCGGTACCTCCCCCATGGCAGGGCATTTCACAATTAGATGATGTAATTCTGTGAGTCATTCTGGGAAGTCCTTGATGGTCTATTAGCAGAGATGGCCCCTTTAGGCTGAGTGTGTGTTTGGCAGCTGTTGCAAATGACTGACCATTAACAGTTCATCAGAAGGTGGTGTAGGTGGTTATAGAATACATGCCTTACATTGTAACCAAGACAAGCACTCTAAGATGCCTAAATAGTATCAACAGGCTGCAATTGAAGCAGTCCTATGAGACAGAGAAGGAAGGGTACCAGTGTTCGGGAGACAGGGAGGGTGGTTTTTTTTGTCCTCTGCTGCTGTGAGACACTGCTCTCCTCCAGCTGAGGTAGAATATTCCAAATTATTTTAGAATATGAAGAGCAAATCTATAACCTTGTGGATTCCCACCTTCTTGAGAGTTTGGAAACTGTATCACTTACAATTTGAGGCAGCCATGAGGATGTGTAGATTCTCCACCATTTGCTGTTTAGAACTGTGAGAACAAAAAAAATCCATTTTCTTCCATCTTTTCAACTTGTGTTTTTTTGTATTCAGTGACAGACTCCAAGATCTAGTTGCTTATTTTCAGTTGTTATAATAGGCTTCTTACACAAAAATGTCAATTAGCCCATGTCACGTTCCAGTCCACAGACTCTTCCCAGTGATTAGTAAATAATAAACTTTCCTAGAGCATGATACAAAATCTTTTTATCATCTATAATGCAATCTTCCTCATATAAATCTGAATCTTCTGTTTCTGAGAATCTGAGGCAACTGTGTATGGTCATTGTGGAGTTCGCTATGCCAGTTCCTAATTTAACACTAATATTTTTTTGAAAAAGTGCAAAATAACAAGCAATGATGCTTGCTTCATATGCATTTATATCTCAAATTCGGAGTCTTAGTTTTGCCCAAGGTTGAGAAATTTGTGTATTCTTTCTCTCACCGGCTCCCTGTCATGTAATAATTCTCTGTCATCTAATTAAGTAGTGACCTGAGATCAGATAAGGCCATTCAATGTGTATATTGAATTTGGCCCAGTCTGTGAAAATAATGTACAAGAGAGAGAGATGTGTGAAAGTACTGGGAAAACAAAGGAGCAATTTAATTTAGTTTTAAAAAGTATTTTAGACAATCTAGCTTCCTTTTTGCCTCTGTTTCTTTATTCTTTTTAGCCTTTAATGTTTGCCCTAGAAGAAGACTTTTGATCAACAAAAACTATACCAGTTCAACTAGAAATCGCTCAGCAGAGATAAATGTAAAAAGAAGTTGCAATAATGCAGTTGGAGTAACATGGAGCAGGAATGGGCAATTTTGATGTGCCGAGGTAAAAACTGGTTTGTGAATGTGACAGTGTGTTGAACAGAGCAGTGAACACATACCCCTGACACTGGCTCCCTGGGATGGAACTAAACTCAGCAGCATCACCATGGGAAGCATTTGCCACTCATTGCTAAGGCAGGTCAGGTTTTCTATTGTGCAGAGAACAGTCATTACCTGATGGTGAGGTGCAGCATTTGTACTTGGAATTATAGTGTTTGGGTAGAAAAAGGAGGGATTTCTAATGGGATTCTTCACTTATAGAAGTTTCTTCTTAAGAAGATTCTTGTTTCTTGAAAAATTCTTTCATCCCGCATTGTATGGTGCACTGAAGAGGTGGGTAAATTGAATTTCAAACGTGCAGTGGAGGGAGATAAGCCTCCATTATCAGAGACAGGTAAATGTTCGTAATGCAGCAGTTTAGTAGAAGCATAAATGGTGCAGAATTGAGGCTTAGGCTTTGTGCTCACAGGGATGTTAAAACAAAGGATTGCCTTTCCATGCTCAGTTCTTACATCTGGGTATAAAATGTTATGGGGAACTGAATATCTACTTGCCGTACAGTAGATTGGGTGGAAAACAGACACTGATATGGCTATTTGATTTATTTGAATGATGTTGAATGGATTTTGGGTTTTGCTAAAATTTAGGCAAAAATTTTTTTTTTGCTGAAGATGTTTTTTGCTTGAGATACCCTGAAAACAAATCAAATCTTTAACTCACTGCAGTCTCAAATGATTACAGGAAATTTTAAGTTAAAAAAACAAGTAAAAACCACACAACTTTTTTTATAGGCCATGGTGTTCAACTGTATTATTACTGTAACTACTGAAGGCCAAAATGTTCTTCACTCATGTGCACAGCTTTTATTGACAAAGCTCAAGCAATTGCCCCTAAAATATTCTGATTTTCATCCTGTTGCTTTTCATCCTGCCTTGCATCCTTGCCGACTAGACTTACAGTGTGGATGCTTTAATTAGAACATGCTCCTTGCTGTCTTGAGTAGTTTTCAGAGCAGTATTTTCCAAGTGTTTGTGACACTTACCATATGGTTTCCAACTTCAGTGCTGGCCAAAGCCTGGCTGTCACCAACAGACATGAACAGCATGGCTTCATAAACTCACATTCTTTATTCCTTGTGTTTTGCATCAGTTCCCTTTTGCAAAAAATCTGCACTAAACTACTCTTCATTAAAAGAGGAGAAATTGAAATCAAGTGTTCTATACACGTAAAACTGCTGCCCGCACACAGGAGGATGATCTGTCTTCTCTACCATCACTGTTTGTCCTTTGAATTTACTTTACAGTTCCTTTGATGAATGACTTAGGGTTGATACTGATAAAAGAATGAAAAACTGAAGATATTAATGGGGTAAGCAGCTCAGCTGTTATTACAAACAAGACAACTTATTTCTGTGAATACTGCCATCTTTCTGTTAGCCTGTCCTCCATTTGTTTGTTTACCTCTCACTGTAGTTTTCTGTCCTGAGTTTTAAGTAGGAGTATTTTGGCCCATGTATGCTTTTGGCCTCTAAAAGGAATTAATTCTGTTTCCCATTTTGTCCTACATGGTGGAGTTTTAAATATATTTTGGTGCTAATTCCTGTTGAATTCAGAAAGAATTAAATACCTTTATAAATATGGTGACTCAATAAAAATAATAATTAGAAATGTATCCAATACATTGGGAATATCATTATCCAGACGATATTTTTTTACTCATCTTTGATTTTGCATCATTGGGAGCTTTCATGGATGGGCCTAATAGACTTGTTGTCCTTTAGATAGTAAAAAAAGAGTATCTGTTTAGGTTGTGGTTTCAGGTAACTATGAGCCAGTGTTGTATGGAGAGGATACAGGATAGTGTAGCTGGCTGTGGAACACTGGCTGTGGGTATCACTTAAAAAAGGCAAGTGTAACAAAGGTGGTTATTTTTAAATCAAATTCTTTCATAGGGAAGGAAAATATTCACAGTTGAATGCTGTGTTTTTCCTTTCAGGTTTTCACAGGTACTTTTTTCATATGGCTAGAAAGGGTTCAAATAATGATATGAGTTTTCTTCCTAGACAACTGCAGTTTTCCAGGCTTCTAGGTTTTCCTAATGAATTAATTAGTCCTTTTTCTTCTATGGATTAAAGAAAAAGAATGAATCATTTGACTTTACATTTTTGGTAAAATCTGTGATTTTGGCTTACAGAATGGTACATTCCAGTGAAAGTAAGAGCCAAGCAGTCCAGTTTACCACTGATGTAAATAGAATCATTAAGGTTGGAAAAGGTCTTTGAGATCATCAAGTCCAAATCAATGCAGCTTCATAGAATCGTGGAACTGTAGAATTTTAAAGGGTTGGAATGCACCTTAAAGATCATCTAGTCCCAACCACTCCTACAATGTGCAGGGACACCTCCCGGTTGACCAGGTTGCTCAAGGCTTTATCCAGCCTGGCTTTGAACACTTCCAGGGATGGGGCAGCCACAACTTCCCTGAGCAACTGCCCTTCTTTCTTTCTTTGCCATATTGCCCACATTTGTAAAACAGTACCTGTTTGGGTTTGGAAATACTAATTTGTTCCTGTTTAAAATGTGCAGTGGTCTGTTCCATGCAGAATTCAGTTATAAATTCATAATAAAAATTAAAATGTGGAAACCTAACTCAATATGATCTACGTAAGAGAATTGGGAGACTTCTGCCTTATGGACCTCTGGGTTATCTTTCAGAGGATCAGTGCAGATGTGGACCATGTTGTTATTTCAGGCCATAGTCTGTGTGGGTATGCAGTGCATTTAAAAAGGTCTGTCACTGAGAGCTTTTAAGACAATTAATCAGCACAGACCAAAAAGGAAGGTCCTTGCTTAGCTAAACATCTAAAATATTGGCTAAGGAGGATAAGTCTAAAAAAGTTGTTTTTACAATGAATGGTCATTTGCAAATTTCAGCAGTGGTCTGTGCTAAGATCTACTCTCTTCAACGTACTTATAAATAACCTAGAAGCAGATGTGAACACTGAGATTAAAAGTTTGGAAGATACTAAGTTATTCAGAATAGAGAGAAGAAGAAAAGGTGGTAAAGAAGCGCTCATAGAACTAAATGACCAGGCAATAAAATGGCAGCTGAAATTCAGAGTAAATAAATGTGAAGTCATACACATGGTGAAAACAACTCTGGAGTCACGTAAAACTGAACCAGCTGTTCCCAATCAAGAGCAAGATTCTGAGGTTATGATCTTAAGTTTCATAAAACATTGATTCATTGCTCAGTGACAGTCATAAAACCAAATCAACTGTTTGGCGTTTTCAAGACTGAAAACAAAACAGAGAACACCATTATGCCACCATGTACCTTTATAGTTCAGTCGTGGTTTTTTGCGCAAGTTCTGATCCCTTGATCTCAAAAAGGAATTTATTAAAACTTGAAAATATTCAGAGAAGGCAAAAAACGTGACAAAGGTATAGAGTTTCTCCAGAAGGGGTGGATTACTAGGCTAGCCATTTTTAACTTGGAAAAGGGTGATTTAGAGGGCTGATAAGAGATCCACAGAATCCTGGCTTTCACAGGAATAGTTGATACAGGTCAGCTGTTCACTCTCTTTTCACAGAAAAACTAAGGACCATCAAATGAAACTGGCTAAGCTGATTTCAGATCAAATACAATATGGCAGTTCTTTAACCAGAGAGTTGTAGCCCCATGGAACTGCTCACCAGGAGGCATTGCAGATGCTCATATTTATGTGGATTTTAGGGGGAAGTGGACAAACACTTAGAAGAGGAATCCACTAACGATTAATAAACAGAAAAAATCCATTAAGCTTAGGAAGTTGTGTGACCTGCATATAATTGGAAACTGAGGGACTTCTGAAGGAAAAGTCTGGTTTTTCTCTGTTGCTATTCACTGAGCATCCACTTATGGCTACTGCCAGAAAAAAGATACCGATCTAAATGGCCCCCTGGCTTGAATTCCTGTTCCTAAGAAGTGCAAATAAAGTGTTTCTTTTTTAAAAACAATAAAGACCAAAATCACCCAGTTTAATACCAAAATCACCTGTTTGGGGCATGTGGTATGCTGTATTATCGGGCTATTTAGACATCCAAGCAATAATTTAGAGCTGATATTTTCATAAAATACAAAGGGACTTAATGACTTCCAAAATTACTTAAAGGGACTTAATGGATTCCAAATCTGACTGATTTGCAGTCTGGTTTAGACATTTCATTGTATTTGTTGTCCTTGAAAACTGGGGCATAAAAAACTATACAGACAATATCAGAGAGTACTGATCACAGTAAAAATTACGTTGACTTTGGAACTTTAATTAGGGATTTATGTCTTCTTTTATTTTTTAAGGTTATTAATCTGCCACGCATATTTTCAATATAGAGTGAGTAGAAACTCGTGTTTCTTCTTTAAACGCCTGGATTGAAAAAAACCCGATGAGTTCAAAACCAGTTGATGTAAATTGTGATTTTCCAGGAAACATGACTGTTCCATGAATGTATTATATTGTTCAATCAGTCAGAATAGTGCTTTCTTCATTTGCTAACTCATGGAGGCTGCTATAACACTCCAGAATGGGAAATCCTTTAGAAGGGTTATTTCTGAAAAACCAACTGGTGCTTGGGGTTTTTTTTCAGCTAAGACTCAACAAAAAATTATGTGGTTCCTTAAGGCATATATTTCTTAAAACTACCCAGTTTCAGATCTAGAAGAATATTGCTGTACAAGATTATAATAATGCTTTCAAATATTTCATCTGAGAATTTATGTATGAATGCGCATTCCTAAAGCATATGTGTTAGATTAACATTCAGTCCACCACAGCCACAATGCACAGTTTCCTTTAATGGATTCCAGGGATTTAAGAAAAATATATTTTACGTTATTAACTTCAGCTTAGTTCTATTAACAGCAATTAATCCTCTTTTTTGTTCAACTTAATGAGATTTATGCAAGTTTAGGATTTTGAAAATAGTATTGTTATATTAGCATAAAACTACTAATGAAGGGATAAATAGGGAAATCAATCTTCACTGTCTATTCAATGAAAATTCCCTGTCTATCCAAATGCTAGCATGCTGTCCATCATTAACATGCCTGCTTGATTCACAATTAAGTGAGGCTTATAGCTGGCACCCGAGAACTCTGAATTCACCTAAAGATTCCTGCTGACTGATTATGAAATTAATGTATTTATATATATGTACAAGTATATATTATATCTAGCAATTCAGTACACCATTTCTGACAAAATTAGAAATTTTCTTACTACGCTAAGTCTTTTGCTTATGTTATTTGTTGTTTTCACTATATATTGACCCCAAATAATATCAATAATAATCTTCTGTAAAGTTAGCAAAACGCTTTAGTTCTTAATGTCAGACTAATGTGTGATGAAATAATATCTCGTTGTATGTGACAGCCTATTTCTTGGTCTGCCTATCAAGTAAATAATAAAGTACAAGAATTCAAAATTTTTAAGTTGGAATAAGAGTATTTTTGAAGCTTGGAGTGAAGGAGGGAAAACTCACAAAGAATTTTGCTCGCAACATCAGTGCATCTAAGACTCAAGTCTAAATTACCAGCAGCACAGATCATAATTTTCTGATTTTAATTTTTCTTGTCCTTTAGCTATAATAAACAATGGTAGTAGCCAGTTTTCAGGATGACATTTAGAATTTTTTTTGTATTCTAGTGTATTAGTTGAATCCTAAGACAGATTGCATCACTTCCTGTGTATTGGGCTTTCATTCATTCATTCATTCATTCATACAAGTTTTCTTCTTCAGTTAAGAGCATTGTACAGATACTTTGGAGCTGCACTTGTGTTTAAATTTCTGCTGCAGAAGGCATTTGTTTCCTAACGTAACATATGCCACTTTTGACATAACCAAACCATTTCTGTCTTGCCAGCAGATGATGTGTTTGGATTCAGGCAAATTGCCAAAGAGGCTCCACTATGTTACGTTTCTTGTACTGTTTAAAAATTGCCCTGAATACATCAGAGGGACTAGGCAAATCTGTTCAAAATTTAGATTCTAAAGGGGTTGTAAAGGGCTGGTTTAGGAGCAATGAAAATTTTAGTCTAGAGCAGAAATTACATTGCCTTGTTTTCTTTGCCCCACAGGACAGATTGGAGACCTATGCCTGCGTGGATGTCTTTTAATATGAACTGAATATAGTCTGAGAATAATATTTCTGATCAGCATAGCAGATTTATTTTCCCTGTTCCTCACTGGGAAGCAAAACTGGCTGTTTAGAAGGACACACAATAGGTACAAACAAAACCATTTCTTTTGAGATGTTTTGGTCTGTTTCTTCTTTGCTTTGTACTTAGGGAAGATTGGGAGGATAGTATGAATGTGATGATGATTTTCATTCTTAAAGTAATCTCAGCATTAATTTCCATAATGAATTTAATGTACGACTCGTAACTAACCATAACTACAAATAATGCTTTGAGCACTCTGGATGCCACAAAGCCAGACATAGCACTCCTCCCTAAACATTGAAGAGGAGACATTCTGAGCTTGAAATGGTATTTGGGGCACTTCCTTTGAGACCCTGAAATATCCTCTAAGACAGTTTGGTAAAAACTTAGTGTCCTTACTTGCATGTTCTGCTCATTCTTACAAGAAGATGGCAGTTTGCTTTTCTCCATTTCACATACATTGTTAAGCCTTCTGAGCTCTTTTGTTTGGAGACTTTATATGAATCCAATACAGAAATCAGGGATTAAATGAACAGAAAAATTACAGAATAGTTTTAAAATAACATGAAGATTACTCTGTGTTAGAATTCAGGTGCAGCTTCTGGTTGCACTAAGTGATAGATTTTGATTTTCTTCCAAGTAAAAAACTCAGTTTTTTGGTGAAAGTTAATTTTAAGTCTCCCCTTTCCAGAACTTCCAAAGTAATATACCTTCCATAAAGCCCAGTGGCTGCCTGGCTCCCACAATACCTCGCAGTATGCCAAAGACCTCTGTAACAGGAAAGAGAGCCGGAGTCTCTGGCATTGCCTGTCAGAATAATTATAATGAGTCACTTTTGTCACTATGGATCTAGTGACAAAGAGTGATCTTGGAAAGCAAAAATGGGATCTCGCTGTTTAAAACCTTTTTTTTCAGAACCAGTGTATTTCAACTGCATCATTCAAATGTGGATCTTAATATTCACAAGACCATGAAATTAAGAGTAAAAAGAACTTATACATTAATAAATGACATGCTAAAATAATAATTATATGGTTAGCTAGTATATGTGTACATATTAACTGCCTCCTAGTTTTCATTTCATTTGAAGGGCAAAGTATATCTAAAGTAATCTCCACAACAGAAAATGTTTCACATAACTTGGACTGGATCCTTTTTCCTATGAAGTAAGGAGAATTTTGCAGTAGATTTCAATGCACCCAAGTTCTTATATAGTCATTTGAGACAATGCAAAGAAAAATGAAAGAAAACCCCCACTCTTTTTCTGTCTTACAATTAGCACCAGGGTTAATGGCTAACATGAAACACAGGAAAATGGATAATAAGGCTCAAGAAATACTGTCGTTGGGACCATGCTTGAATTTGTATGTGCAATTACATCATTTTATTGTATTGTAGGAAAAAAGCCTTATAAATTTGAAGTAAACATTTCTAATGGAGCACAGGTGTTAATATCTTAGTTAAATAATTGGCCGATAGTGAGTGCTGTCTGGCAGTTCCACCCAGTTGAAATGTGTTGAGAATTGTTAGTTCACTTCAGTGGTTTCTGGTCTAAGCTTGCATGTAAATGTGCAGAACTGTCTCAATTATTTGTAATTTGATCAGTTTATTTTTTAAAGACTAGATTTCAAATTAAGTATTTGTGTTTTAACGGTGTTTTAACCCCGTGGGCAGGAAGTATTTCTGTTGGTTCATTTAGTGCAACTGTTACGTAGTTAGCTCAGTCCTTCTACTCTTGAAATTAATGGCAACATTCCTGCTGATTTCAGCAGCAAAAGCAAATCTACATCATAACTAACCGCAATTCCCTTTACTCCTCCTTCCCTCTCCAAATATTGTGTTTATTAGAGAAAATTAATTTTAAAATGTTCTTTAACTAGTGATCTGCTGAAAGACATTTAACTCCTTAAATTTAGTTTTTAAATGTCAGATGTTAAGAAACAGAAGACACTGATTAATGTACTTCTCTTTTCACTTTTCAATTCATAATCTGTGCTTATGCTGAATCCCTGGCTAGAAGGGAGATATTTACGTGGTGCATATTACAAACACTAAGAGCATTTAGAAAGACCTATATTAATGTAATTTTCCTGCTTAAATGTATCCTCTGTGCTTTGCTTGGTACTGGTTAAAGCTTATTAACATACAACTGAAATGAAACAGCCCAGGGAAAGAGGCTGCTGTCAGATCCCACATGATGAATTGTAACTTCAGGCATCTCTGTGTAAATCTCTCTGCTAACCTGTTCCCAATTAGTGACATGTGGGACCAGATTTTCTTGTATTTGAAGCAGAGGCTCTAAGAAGTTTTTACGCTGAAAAAAAAAAGCATAAAAAAAGGAGATGGGAAATGTTGTAACAGAAAGAACTTTAAATCCAAGTCCTATGTGATTTTATAAGCAGTGTCAAATATTTTTGAGTATTGCATCTCAGTGTAGTGCATTATACCATGATGTGTTAAAGGTCTGACTTTACAGTGATTGGTGTTATTCCAGGTCTTAAGTTTCAAACTTTAAAAGGCCTTTTTTTTCCTTTTTTTTTTTCTTAACAAGGAGATGAATGAGAATATCTTTGAAGAGACACTAATAAACTTCCTGCTTTACATCTAGAAATACATAGGATACTGCACCTCCTTTTTTTCCCAAGAGTTGTCAATCCTCTTCTGTTGCAAATTGGCACAATTTTGATGAAAATAGTGGAGCCATGAGGATTTAAGTGAGCCATAAGACTGAGAGTCTTGACATATAGATATCTGTGCTTCCATTGCATTTTTAGTTACAATATCACTTTCATTTTTCTTCATGCCATGGATGAGTTTTTAGACTCTGTATGTGCTCAGTCTTTCCCTGAAGTTATGGTTGGAGTGTAGGAGTCTGAAGGCAAAACCATGTAACTTCCTGAAGTGTACAAAAGGTCTTTTAAACAAGAATTCTTCATTTTGAGAGACAGTGAACATTAACCTTCTGTGCTTTTCAGCTGAAATTTGGGATATGTTGATCCAAGAACCAGGCCAGCATAACATTGTATGCATAGATACATAAATAAACAAAAAAGCAAAGAAACACATGCTCAAACTTGGCACTTTTGTGGTGTTTCACTAGTAATTATGGGTGCTTTTCGTAGGCATTAGGGTCAAAAGAGAAGGTGGTTGTGTTTGTCCCAGAAAACACCCTGTTCTTGAGATACATAAGAGTGCCTAGACAATTCAATATCTAAATGTAATTATACATGCTCTAGTGACAGTTCCAGTTCCGTGCTGCAAAGTGCAAAACATCCATTCCTTCGCTGAGTCCTCTAAAATAGAGAGGAGCACTGTGAAAATGCCTCCAAATAAAATACAACCTGGGTGGTACATGGGAATGCCAAAGCCAAAATTACTGCAAACACAATAAAATGGGAGCCAGATAAACCCACATTGCTTGAGCATTTTCTTATATTCTAAATACATTTTGAAAAAGTGTAAATTTTGAAGGGTGTCCCATGGGACAGACAGAGAGAGGAATCATTGTGTGTGCATTCTGGTTCTCAAGTGCTCATAATACAGAACTTAAAATTGCTGCAGGCTGATGGGTATGTTGCTCATCTGTGTCTGTTAATGTTTTGCACGGCCTGGTTTGTGGTAGTGGGGGGGCCACAGAGGTGGCTTCTGTGAGGAGCTGCTGGAAGCTTCCACCATGTCCAGCAGAGTCAATCCTTGGTGGCTCTGAAGATGGACATGCTGCTGGCCAAAGCTGGGCCAATGAGAGATGGTGGTAACACCTCTGTGATAACATATTTAAGAAGAAATCAAAACAAAGATAGTGGGGCAGTTTTAATTCCAGATGGAGAAGAGGAAGAGGTGAGAACATGTGAGGGAAACAACATGGAGACACCAAGGTCAGTGAAGGAGGGGGAGGAGGTGCTCCAGGCGCCGGAGCTGAGATGCCTCTGCAGGCCATGGTGATGACCATGGTGAAGCAGCTGTGGCCCTGCAGCCCACGGGGATCCACGGGGGATTCAGAGATCCACCTGCAGGCCTTGGGGGAGGTGCCCATGCCAGAGCTGGTGGATGCCTGGAGGAGGCTGTGATCCAGTGGGAGACCTGGTGGAGAGAGGGGGCCCTGCTCCCAGGCTGGAGCAGCCTGTCCTTGGAGGACTGCACCCCGTGGAAGAGTGACCCATGCCCCAGCAGTTTTGGGAGGACTGCTTGCCTGTGGGAGGGACTCACACAGGTTACAGCAGTTGTGGGGGGACTACTGCTTGTGAGATTGGAACCATGCTGGAGAAGTTCACGGAGAACTGTGTCCCGTGGGAGAGACCCCACAGTCTCACAGGGGAAGGACTCCTCTCCCTGAGCAGCGGAACAAAACCTCGGGTGATGAACTGACCAAACCCCCATGCCCTGTCTCCCTGTGCTGTCCGTGGGAAGGAGGGATGGGTTGAGGGAGGAAAAAGTGTTTTAAGGGCTTATTTTACTTTTCATTATCCTCCTCTGATTTTGTTAGTAATAAACTCACTTTGTACCTCGAAGTTGAGCCTGTTTTGCCCTCAGAGTGTTTTCCTTACGGTTGTTATCTCAACTCATGAACCCTTTAATTTTTTTTTTTTTCTCCTCTGTCCAGCTGTGGCAGGGGAGGGTGAGTGAGCGGCTGTCATGGGTGCCTGGCATTTGGCCAGTGTCAAACCATGACAGTTAATGAGAAAGATTGTAAATAAAACTTCAAATAGAACAAAGGACCTTAAAGGGACTTTATTAATCAGTGTGTCACAAAAGCAGACAGTAATCACGGAATACAGTGGTTCCATGACAGACAAAGCAATCATCAAAATGAGTGTAAAGGTGAAGAAAGGGCAGAACCCCCAAAGAATAGCAAGTATGAAATAATGAAACATCAGCCTGAGGTGGAAGAAAAGTACAAATTGTTTTTCTTTGGCCATGACTTAAATGGAAGCTTCATCAATGACTGTTCATAGACCAAACAGAAGTTTTCCCTATGACTTATCAGTTTAAAAAAAATGTCGGAAGAGGTATTTTGACATTCCTGTCTCATCATATGTCTGGATGGAAGGGTGATGTAGGACATAACAGTGTAGGAAGGCATTAGAAAGTGCTGTGAATATTCACAATAAGCTTGAAAAACAATATCATGCTGAAAGCATTATAAAGGCTAATAAAATATTTCTGGTAAGTACTTTCTGACCTTGCCATCCTGCTGATAAAATAGTGAGGACTTTCTGAAGTCACATAGGCAGTTAAGTCTCATTTCTATCATGGCAGTGCTCTTAAGAACAAACTTGTCCTTCTAGCAGGAAAGATCTCTAGTTAATCTTCCATCTCAAAAGCCGTCTGATGAGAAGCTATTAGCGACTGACAGCTTAAAGCTCGAGTACTTTAACTGGTGTCTAAGGTAAATATTAATTATATTGTATGAGGAGGAGCCAGGGAATGTAGGAAGAGAGAACAGATGAAAGGAATTCTTTAGACTTTTATTAATATTTTGTGGACCATTGCTACTATTATTTGCCGTTTATATGAAGGCAGTATCTAGGGGTCTGGTTTTAAAAATGTGTATTGGGTTGACCCTGAGTTGATGGACAGTCTTTAAGACCAATTACGCTTCTCAGAATTTACATATTTAAGCCGCACAGAAAGGGGGGACTGCCCCTTTTTGTCGGAGCTCGCCTGCTGGGAGGTGGGGGGGCTCCGAGCTCCGAGCCTCCAGGCCCCGTCGGGCCGGGCCGGGGCCACTGCCCCTTTCCCCCTTTCCCAACGCTGCGGCACAGACCCTGGGTCGCTGGGGGGACTGTCCCAGAGCCGCAGGCAGCTCAAACCAGCCATGGACTGCCACAGCTAAACCCATCCAGCGTGGCTTCTGGGGACAGGCGGGTCCCTCTCCTCTCCATGCAGAGCCGGCGGAGTCAACAGGAGCCGGTGTAGCCTCCTGTCTGCAGCCAGCACACTTCGTGCTGAACTGAAGAGGACACCATGCAGCCCGCAGCACAGAGGGAGCGAGACTTTCCCCACCGTAAAGCCTGAACAAGAACACCCTTCAACATGGCGGTTTCAGAGTCAGAGAGAAAGAGAAGTGAGTCACGTGGGACGGAGCTGGAAATGGCGACGGGAGAAAAGAGGGCGGCGATGGGAGAAAAGAGGGCGGCGCCGCGATTCTGGCGCGCAGCTTAAAAAAAACCTTCTTGCATGCCGTGGTAAGAAACTGTAATACCACAAACTGTTTGTCTCTTTAATCCATTTGAAGAACATGGGGGGATGGAGAATCCCCGTGTGGCCTGTGAAGATTGTGAAGAATGCCTATGCTAGGCTATATAGAAGTAGTAAGAGGCTGTTAGAGACTTGTGGCGAAGAAAAGCCTTTGTGTGCAGGCCAAAATAACTTATCCTTAAAAGGATTAATAACCCCGTGTGATGGCCTATGTTTTGCAGTGTGAAGGAACTGTGAGATTTTTCATGGGAGACATGTTCTACACACAGCAGATTGTTTGTTTCCGGGCGGATCTGCTGTTAGTGGCAGTTTGGGAACCACGTGCAACGGAAGGAAAACCCTTTTTTCCTTAAGCATAAGAGAGAGACTTTTCAAGAACTGGAACACTGACTAACATCCCATGTTCTGTTATCCTTTGTGCGAGTTGGGTAAAAGGAGAGAAGTGCTGGAAAGGGGGGGGGGGGGGAGGAAGGGGGATTTGCTTTAATTTTGTTTTGTTATTTTCTCTTTACTTTTAATTCTATTAGTAATAAAGCTCTTTCATTGTACTGCAACTGTTTAAGGTTTGTGCCTGCTTTGCTTTTCTCCTAATTCTTATATCAGAAGGAGAATGCTGGCGTTCAGTAAGTAATGAATATTTTGAACCAAAACCACTACATTTAATTGGTGTTTCCGCCCAGTTTCGAACTCAACCCACTACAAAATGTCACTCCACAGTGATAGATCCTCTAGGAGTGACCAGCTAATGTCTATGTAATCAAATAAAGGAGTGATTCCACTATGTAGAACCATGCCTGGAAGAGATGACATTCAGCTAAAACACAATGAACAACAGTCATGGGAATGTGACAGTGTATTTGTCTGTAATCGCCTGAAAGTCTCTACTCCTGTGTCTTCACTCATGAAGAAAATGAATATGAGATACACTTGCCTGAGATACAAACACACTCTTGTGTGTGTGTTCTCCATGAAAGTAGGTTCTGAAGAAAAATTGAATGCCAAAATTGCTAGCTCTTTAAAAAGAACAATCATTGCCTCCTTCACAGAATAAATAAACTCAGAATATAAGGGAGAAGTTTTCTTTTTTCTTTTTCTTTTGAAAATCTACATAAGTTTAACATATGAAAGTAATGCTGACATTACTATTTGGGTCCTCTTCCCCAATACTGAGTTGAAGAGAAATCTGGCAGTGAAAACTCCAGCATGAATTTTTTTACTGGAACCAGAACAGCAAACCAGAAGAGAATTTACAGACATTTCTAGTAAGGCTGGCTTTACTAAGAAAGGAAACAGCTCACTGTGACAGGCAGTGAAGTGAAACGGACCTTGGATTCTGTGAGCTGTCAGAAAATACAGATGGATGCATGAACAGCATGGGTGTGAAAAAGATTCTTTTGACCCGTGATGGAGTCTGGCAAATGCTGGCTTGAGAAATCATAGTGAAAGACTACAGTTCTCAACATATATTTTGGAAAATGAAAAACATGAGTGAACTTTTTTTTAGGACACTTTATATAACCCAGTTCAATAAAGAATTTAAGGGCATATATAAATTAAGGTGTGTGAGTAATCCCAGTGAAGTTAGTAAGCCAGTTAAATAATGATGAAGTGTTTGGCTGTATTGAAATCAGGCTACATACCATCCCATGGGAACAAGTCCTACAGCACTCCAACAGAAATATTACCAGTTTCTTCAGTGGCAGTCTCTTGCAAAGTTAGAGCTATTCTTAGCTTTGCTGCTTCAGAGCAAACAGTCCAATTTCTTCCAGCTATGATCAGAACAACGGTACTTGAACATCTACTGTGAAAGTTCAGAGTTCAAAAGAAAAGCAGCTAGAAAGACTTTGCAAGGGGACGCAGAGAGTTAGTCAATGACCACTAACATGGATCTGCATTCCATGTGTTTAGCAGAGGACTCTAAATATGGACCATCCTCAGTATAACTTAAGTAGAGAAGTCTCCACAGTTGGATTTTTAGGGGTTTTGTTGCACTATCACAATGTTGCTGAATTTTCTGTTCCACATTAAATTCAGTTCCTTGTGGTTTTTTCCTAGTCACAAAGTCATCTTTGTATTTCAGTGGGGGCAAGGAAACGGAATGGTTTGGTGTAGGGTGTAGTAAATGGTCTGGAATAGACATATATTTAAATCATAGAATGGTCTGTGTTGGAAGGGAACTTAGAGCCCATCCCATTTCACTCCCTGCCGTGGTAGGGACACCTTCCACTATCCCAGGTTGCTCCAACCCCTGTCCAACCTGGTCTTGAACACTTTCAGGCATGGGGCATCCACATCTTCTCTGGGGACTGTGTACCAGGGCCTCACCAGCCTCACAGCAGAGAATTTCTTCCTGATATCCAATCTAAACCTCCTCTCTGTCAGTTTGAGACCATTCCCCCTTGTCCTGTCACTCCAGGCCCTTGTAAATAGTCTCTCTCCATCTTTCTTCTAGGCTCCCTTCAGGTACTGGAGAGGGCAGTTAGGTCACCCAAGGGCCTTCTGTTTTCCAGGCTGAACAATCCCAATTCACCTAGCCTTTCCTCACAGGCTATAAATCATCCTTAATTCTGACAGTTTCAGAAGATACAAAACAATATACTAATATTTCAACAAATTTTATATGTTTTAGTGCATTTAAAATGAAATGTCAAACTTGGAGGCAGAATGTTCCACAGTGTTCACTTAATAAACATGAGTTTCTTTCTGGAAATAATAATAAATTTTAAAATTTCTGTAAAATAGTCAGTGAAACCACTGGAATATGGAAGTCAACATAGGTGCTTTCATTTATAAAAGGAGAAGGTTTGTTTTACTCCAGGGTAAAAGTTTGGGGATAATTTATTATGCTAGTTTTGTCTTGAGGATTTGGCAAATTCTCAAGAATAACAGCTTTCGTAATTGTACAAGGTCAGTTCAGCTTGTAAGCAGTCTGGATTGAGGTCTTAGCAGAGGCAGGCCACCTTCCTAGGCAATCTAGATTTTCCTTGTAGGGAAGAGTTAACAGCAGTATTGGCCCCACTGAAGTCAGTGGGAATTTTGCCAATGATTTCTGTAGAGCCAAGCTTTCACTTGTCTTTAGCAGAGCTATTAAATACAGTATATTGCATAAACTGAGATGAATAAAGACACTTCTTTTTCTGGATTCATGTAAATGATTCTGCAAATGCTTTTCATATGACCTATCTGCTGCAGGAGAGTTAAGACACAATTTATATAGCTCCTAAATACACCTATTTGAAAGAATCCTGTTTTCTGACTTGCAATGCAACTATTACTGACATGCACAAGTTAGATCTTCATAATGACAGCCTGTATGTTTGTAGAGTACAAATTATGGAATAACTATCCAGCAAATGTTTGTATCTGCTATTCTGTTGGAAATGTGCCTGTCTGTACATTTCTAAGTTTGGAGAAAACATGAGAGCTATTCTGAACACTAGTGTTTCTGTAATATAGACTATATAGGATGCTGCTTTGAAACAGGGGAAATAGAAGTTAAAATTGGACAAAATTATTTCATACCACAATCGTGGGAAGCTAATGGCTTAAAGTTGCTAGTTTTTAACAACTATTTCTTATGTGTCTTGTTTAATTTTATGGAGCTCAAAACATTTTACAAATCAGGTTATCCCTATAGACAACATGTGGCACTAAGAGGTCCAGTATTTGGCCAAAAGGTATCTCAGAAGCCAGAGAGAATGAGCTAGAAAGAGAATGTTTGTTAAAGTCTGCTCAAATTTGCTGTTCAGCAGGCCACATTTCTCTTGGATAATTAACTCCTAAATAGTTAGGACTTTC
Organism: Corvus moneduloides; assembly: GCF_009650955.1. Lineage (NCBI taxonomy): Eukaryota > Metazoa > Chordata > Aves > Passeriformes > Corvidae > Corvus > Corvus moneduloides. The sequence goes on from NC_045479.1 coordinate 8,071,734, forward strand.
AGGGTGTGTGGGTCATTTTTGTGAGCAGCCTAGATTTTTTTCTGCCTCCTTTTGGTGTAAGTTGCTGCTGTCTGTCTATATGCCACATCCTGTTTTCATACATTCACCTGGGAGCTGTTCTTCCCTCTTGCAGCAATAGCTCATTGACCCAATCCCAAACTCTTTGACTATATGAAAGAACAGTTGTGAGATCAAAGTTGAAAGAAATAAAAGTGTCAGGAAGGGGTAGTCTGGAAAAGATCTGGTTAGTTGGTTCAAGTTCTTTTAGCTGGAACCTAAACTTTGTTGCTTCCTCTGCTTCCAGAGCTCACCCAGGAGCTAAGAAAGGAATGACAGAGTAGTCCCTGACATTAGCTCAATGTTATCCAAAATGTAGAGTATACTGTAGCTCTCCAAAGACTCTGAGCCAGCCTCCTCATCCACATAGGCTGTGGCTAATGATGGAGTATATACAACTGAAACTGGCTGTCCTGAGAACCACAGGGTACATGCAGCATGGAACATGAGTTCATTTAATAGAGCTCGTCTATTTATTTTGCCTTTTGCAGCATTACATAGGTGTTCTGATCCATTCACCCTTCCAACTAGAACCCAGTGTCTACTAATTTCACATGTACCAGATATCAACCAGTTTCTGGAATTGTGCCAGAAAATATGTTATGTTTATAATATTTTTATTCTAAACAGTTTGCTACACTACAATAACTTTAAAAATCATGTTTATTAAGGTATGGTCTCATAGCCACTGCTCAGAATTGTGTCAGAATTTTGTAAATGCAAGCCACACTCCCTGTCAATTGTATTACAAACGTGTTTGTAGAATCAGGCCTCCGAGAATCATCTTGGGTTCCTGGGACAAAGATATTAAGCCCAAGGCTGTGAAGTCTAAAAGATGTGATGCATAAGTAAATAAAGTTTGAGAACCTCTGATAAGGAAACTGAGACTGAGGAAATGAAACAGGCTGTCTGTGAAACTGGGGGAGAAGGAGGAAAAGAGTATACATGAATTTGTTGTAGAGTTTTATCAGTGTTCATACTCTTTCCACTGACTGCCTGCTTACATTATACTGTGTTTAAATTGCAGTTTCTACTGGTAAGATAAAAGTTTTCTGGCAGGCTGGGACTGTTTGAAGATGGGTAGGATGGGTTCTTGTTTATTAGAATTACACAAAAAGACTTGTAAATAATACAGAAAATTCATAAAATGATGAAGAAACAGCACTGAATGATGCAGGTCTTCAGTGATTATGAGGAAGCATAGAAAACTGCTCCTGGTTTAAAGCTGGTAGGTACAGCTGACTCTGGGATTTTATTTATTCAAGCCTGAAATGTCTTACATTCATTTGTATATTTTCTGGTGCCCAAAGATCATTGGGTCACATACTTGAATATTACTTTTGTTTGACAAGGGATGGAGTTCAGATTTACCAGGGTTATCAGGAGGGGAAAAGGCCTTTATCAGAATAGCCATTTACTTTATTGATTGTTTTTCCCCACCCTTTATAATGAGATTTTATTTAGACTGCAGCTAAAATAGTGACTGATTCGTGCTGTTGTTGGATTTGTGGAGGCTCCAAGCAGAGTCTAAGGCAGATGCCATTGTCCCCTCCTACCTGTGTGTGCATGACTCCCACTGTTCTCCAACTTAACCAAAGGATCCCAGCCTTCCTGGGGCTCAGGTCCTGGAGAACACCTTGCAGATCCACACATCAGACTAGGTCAGTGTGTGGGGACATGAGAAAGTTTAGAAGGGGAAAGGAAATTTATGGGAAGTGGGAGATCCGAGAAACTGGGAGGATGCATCTCTAGAAGGAGAGGCAGGAAATGCCCCATGAATGTCAGATTGAGTTATTCCTGAATTCTACAAATAATACCACAAGGGAAATTACATGGATCATCAAAACATTCCTCTATGCCCAAATAAATTTCCCCTTGTCTTAGAAGCAGCCCCCATACATAATAATGGACAACCAGTGTGGGTTCTGAGTGTCCAAGATAGCTATATCTAATTCCCTAAATCAGAGAGGACAGAAAAGAAAATGTAGGCAATATGCAAAAAATGGATACAAATTCCAAAATGGGCAAAACCTCAACATGCTTAGAAGCAACACTGTTGAAAAGGACTCAGGGTTATGAGTCCCAGTCTGGAATATTTAACTGATCCATGCAAAGAGGGGTTTTGTCTTTGACAAGGAAAGCTCTTTAAGATAAGCCAAGCCTCTTCTGACAGTCTCTAGGCATTTGAAACATAGAGCCCAGGCAAATTCCCTTGTTTGGATACAAGCATCTGTATTTCTTGTCTATGCATATGGCATAGTGGCTTGGACTACTGGCATCTGTGTAATTGTACATATGCATATATATATATATAATACGATTTATGTATGTATTTCTATGTAATACGATTTATATAAAGAACAGTGTAAATTCAGGATTGTTATGAATGGCATAGTAATTGTTCTGGAAGGAATTCCAGCCTTGACTTCAGCTACAAGATGCCATAACAAGCCTGATGGTGGTGTCTGGGTGGGCCTTCTTGGAGGTGCAGTTTTGGACTCTTAGGGCAACAGAGGAGGCTCACAGTCATCCCACTTCCTTTTGTTTACCTAGGCTGGGAGCCATTTCGTATGGATAGTCTGTAGTTTGGGATTTGAGGATGGGGATGTGCCTGCATCCTGATTTATTCCAAATTAATCCCTGACAAGGATTTGGAAGTGCATATGAAGTGCCCCCAAGTGACACTACGCTAAGGGGCTTTGGTGATCAGTGGTGATGTGCAAAGTGTCAGCAACTTCAACATGAATACAAGCCCAAAGAGCTATTAAAAGCTAAACTACGTTGATTTAGACTCAAAATAAGCAAGCAATTGTTATCTGTAATGGCAGTAGCAGTTTCAAAAAATAATCAAGGATTACTGTGCATCCATCTCTGAAAACTCTGCTAAGTTTTCTTTGTAAAAGATGTCTTCTAGTTTAATGAGCAACTTATCATTACTGTCCAAAAGGCAAGATAGTCGGAAAGGTTCCCATAAGCCTTCAAAATCCATTTCCTATATTAAGATACTAAACCAAAAAAATTCTAAAACTTCCAATATTAAAATGATTATGTGTCAAGTTGTTGCCACATGTCTTTTGTACATAGGTTTTATTCAAGTTCAGAAAATATTCAGGTAGTGTTTTCTCCAGGAAAGAAGCCAAATGTCAGTTGTACCATGCCTGTACTAGTGTTTGGAGCTTAGCTAAGTGGTCATTTGTACTCCACTAGCCATGGATTTACCTACTTTTGGGGTTTGGGGTCTTTTATTTACAGTGAGAGATGGTAAGATCCACATGAATCCTCTTAATCCTTGTGTATCTGTACCAATCAGTGATGTATTCTTCCTATTAAGAAGGAAAAGAGGCCTTTTTATGCATCTTTAATGAGGCACATTTTCATAACAAGAACCAATATGTAGCTTCATTTTTTGCCATAGGGCCGAAGGACTTTCCCTTTACAGTTAGAAATCTACAGTTAGATTTAATTTCTAGGGGAATCTATTAACTTCCTTGCAACATTCTTCCTGCAAACAGGGAAGATAGTGCAATTTAATTTCCCTCTCTTTTGCTCAAGTTCTAGGACAGATAGGTGGAGTGGTAAAAAAATCAGACTTTGGGAGCTGCAGTAAAAGAGATGAGCTAGGAGGCACAGCAGCTGGGACCCTGGGTCAGCTTTGTTCATTAGACAGAGGTCGATACCCTTATTTAGACTTAATCAGGCCATCTCAAGAATTCCTGAGTAGCCAAATGGGAGCTGTGAACCTGCTGCCATAGATGGCTAGATTTGATAGAGTAAGTCTAAATTCTTTGTCAGTCTACTTGTGTGTCTCTACTCTCAACAGGACCCTTGGAAATGACTTGCGGAATGATTTTATTAATGATTAGCTGTCACTGCTCATTAATGTGAGCTTCTGCAAATGATTTCTATTCTTATGAAGTAGAAACAAAATCCTCATTAAAGAATTTGTTTGTTTTAGAGCTACACAAAAGATTACAGGACCTTTATGAACAGATATAAGAAAAAAATTTGGTTATGCAAAATGTTCCGTCTCATAAACCCTTGCTTTCCATTGACTCCCAGGACCTCTGCATTGAGCCTGAAGTGCATGGCTCAGCTCATTACAAAGCTTGGGGTCAGTAATTGGAATCACATGTACTTGAGGCCTCTCAATCTGACTGTAGGTGAGAGTGCCAATTTATCCTGGAAATGTGTATTAAACAAAAAAACCCCCACCCCAAACCAAGGAAAAACCTATTGTCAGATCTGCAGATGACCATAGCCATGATGTTTTCTAGAAATACTTTTTAAACTTTTATTTAAATTTGCCTCATTTCTGGTATAGTTTGTGGTGGCGAACTAAATGGGAACAAGGAATTCTTACTCTGGAGTAAAAATGTCGACACATGGTGTTAATCAGAGTAACTCCATGTGTGGACAGGCACATGTATAACTTTACACTGTTTTAGGCACACTGGGTGAAGTTCTTTCTATCCACCTTTAATCAATTTGGGGAGGTTTTAATGTAGAGTGAAATAAGGCAATATTGAACTGAACCCAGAGTTTCTGTCAAGGGGATTCCTCTGGTTCAGTTAAGCTGGTATGAATTTTAGACAAGGTGTAATCTTTGTTAGGTGTCTCCCACAGCTGTCTGATACATGAAAAATGGTAACTTGGAGGTTGGAATGAAACACTGGGAAGGTCCTGCTGTAACTGATGTAAAATCATTTTAAACTGAGTTAGGGCATTAAAAAAAGAGGGAGAAATAGACATGCTTATGTAGAAAATCCTCCAATTAAAATCCCCCCCAAATAAAATCAGCCATACATCCTTTTTCTCCTTTTCCAGCTGCCCCTTCCCAATAAGACAGAGGAGAAAACCAACCAACCAACCAACAACAACAACAAAAAACGGAAAAACCCACAACAACAACAACAAAACCAAACCAGCAGTCAAAGGAAGATGATGTAGGCATTTTGAGTGAGGATGGAGGTCAGTTCTTGGATAACTCTTTCTGCTGTAGATGTGGGAGGCAGCCCAGAAGGGCGCTGGAACTAGGTTCAAAAGGAACAAAAGGAAATGGCCCTTCGCACAGTCAGTGGTAAATCCATGAAACCTCCTGCCAAAGGGTATTTTGGATTATAAAGTTTTACAAGAACTCGTGGGGAGACATGATAAATACCTGAAATAGAAATTCACTGAGGGCTACTAAGTACACATAGACCACATTTCACCAAGGAAATGCTCCAAACTCAAAGGAACTGAAGGCTGGAAGAGTGGCCGGGAAAATTATCACGTGTGTTTTTCTTATTCATGTTCTTCCACTACTTTACGATTGTGGCTGAAGACAGGCTATTGAGATAGTTGGACTCTTGGCCTTATGGCTGTATTTGTGTTCTTGTGTTAGAAAAGTACAGATAACCTGGTGCGGAAGAAAACACACATTCAACTCTTACTGACTTAAATACTTTTTCCGATTGGACATTTTGAGGAGAGATACTCAAAAATTGCATTATTGGGTATTTACAAGAAGAATAGCCCAATTAGAGTCCACGTGGCACAACCTCCAAGTAAACACACACTGACTTCCAACTCTTTCTTTGAGTAAAATCGAGGTCAAAGTATACAGGGGTGTTGAACTTTGTGTATTTCCATCCCCATTTGCCTGCAAATATTTTCCCTCCCATTATCTTAAAGATCTCAGCAACAGCATTACCAACTGGGTCTTTTGACCACTATCAGTGTTTGTGTTGCTGTTTAAATAAGATAAGGAGGTTAAAAAAAAAAAAAAAAGGGAAGGGAGAGAGAGAGAAGAGCTGCCTCACTTGGGTTGAAATTCTTATCCTGACTTCTTAAGAGGAGGGGGAGGGAAGAAAGGATTTTTATTTTTCCCACTGAATTTCATTGAAAGATTCTAGAATCTCTCTCCTTTTAAAAATCTTATTTTATTGACAAAAGCTGTATTGGGGTAAAATCCACGGAAAGACCTAGAAGGGGGATTGAATATCTCCCCTTTAGAGGTTAAACCTCTGCTAGGTGGTTTCTTTTGTTTTGTTTTGCTTTGCCTTGCTTTTGTGGCTTTCTCCTACTTGGCACCGAGAGAAGTCGCTGCACTTCTTCACAGAATCAGTCACGCCGGCCCGAGGTTCACGCTGAGGATCTGCAAAGTTTTCCGAGCTCAAGGGAGTCACTTTTAGAGCGTGTGGGGGCGGCGGGGTATTAGAAGCAACAGGGCTCGTGCCTCCGAGCTGCGGTGACGGCTCTGTTCTGCCGAGCACTTGCAGGCTGTATAATTAACCGGGCAGGCAGTGAATTAAATCTTTGTAAAGCCCACCGAGTGGGGGGTTCCTGAAAGCTCTTTTCCAACCGGTCTCAGGCGGCTGGGATAACAGCAGCAGCAGCAAGCGAAAAGGGGGAGCCCACTGGACGCCGCAGGAGAGCCAAGACCCGCTCGGAGCGAGCGCTCCCGGCCGATGGACAACCTCGGCGGGGCCCGGCCGCTGCGGCTGCTCCTGCTCCTGGCGCTGCTGCCTCCGCTCCGGGGACAAGGTAAGTGCGGGAGCGGCTCCCACCGACCCGAGCCTCCGGGCTCTGCCCCGGCGAGACCCGCTCCGGGATGCGGGCTCCTGGGGATGGGGCTGCGGGGCTCCCCACGGTGTCCCCGGGCTGCCGGGGGACGGGGCCGCGAGGCCCCCCTTGGGGCCCCCTTCTTCCCTGTATCCCTGGACGTTCCAGGGAGGCTTTAAAGCGCCGCTGCCACGTCCAAGTGAGCAGAAAGGCGTGGTGTGCACCGGCCCCGCCGCTGCCCCCCTGGTCCCGCTACCCCCGGGCAGATTCGATATGAGGCTCCGCCGGGACGGGCTGTGCCGTGGGGAAAGGGTGAGTGTGCTCCCGGCGGACAACTCCGCCCGGGATCCAGCGCAGCTCGGTGGATGTCACGGGAATCGCGACATGTCGTGGCGGCCGCCGCACGGTGCCCCCCGCCCCCAGCGGGAGGTGCCCGGCGGTGGCACCGCGAAGTGATGGGTCTGAAACCGGCGGGCGCCAGAGGTGTCAGCTCTGATCTGCCGGAGACAGAACTACGCCCGAAAAACATGGGAAACTGGACCAGCAGTTAGTTGGAATCCCAGAGAAGCGGGAGGAATAGTGAAGCAAAGGATGCGGGCTTTTTGGAGACCAAATGTGGAACATTTATGAATGATACCGTGTGATATGGTTGCTTTTGAAAGCAGGGATCTGGATCCGGATCATGACTCTTTTTACTTATTGCACACTTTTTCCTGAGCTCTTAGTACTGTCTGAAGAGAGGATATGAACTTGATTTAATTCATTGTAGGAATCTCATGCAAATCTTAATTTGTAGGAGATGACAAAGAAAGTTATTTGTCCTATGGTGATAATGAATTTATCACAGCTAACAGGTAAGTGACTTTTCCATTAGAGTAACCCCAAGGGGTCTTTTGAGGTTTCATTTCACTCTGGGCAAGTACTTGGAAACACATGGTCTCTGGCCTAGGCAGACAAAAGCCAGTGAAGTAAATAATTTGTTGCTGTCACAGTGTCTTGGGTCTTAGATTTTCGTTAGAAGAGTACTATCTGTCAAAATACTTGCTTTTGATAAAGAGACTGTAGTGCTCCTTTTGAAAAAGGACAGACTAAGATGGTCAGAAGAGCAGCATTTACCTCCAGAATCAAAATAGCTCCTACTTCCCCTTAGACAACAAAATACATCAGCAAAACTGTGGCTTTGATGTGTCACAGTGAGCAGACAGGGTAATTTTAAGCATTCAACTTTATTGTAGAACATGAAAAATTTCACTTTGTAACCTCTGTACATTTAGCCTTAGTTACTGGGTAACTTTTTAGAAAACTGGGAAGTCATTAGATCTATGAGTTCCGTTTTTAAAAGTTTTTTTTAATACAAAAATTTGCAGTAAAATGTATATCAGGTTTTTATTCACAAATTAGAATCAATACTCTAATTTGACTGAGAATTTCTATTTCTTAAAACTTAACAGTGCACTGGATAAAATTAAATTTATACGTCTGAAAGCAGGTGAGGATCCTTGCTTAGGAGATCGGCATTTAAAGAGTAGACTTTGCTTCAGTGAAATAATTATTGAATATTGAATAATCATCTGTGTTTTAGAAGCAAATGAAGTAATTACGTGGTGAGTTATGTTGTTGAAGTCTTTGGGGCCGAGCCTGTGCTCCCTTGCAGGTCTGGAATAAGGGGCCTTGGAGAAAGAGGAGCTCTTATGTGCTTTAGTGATACAACTGCCAAGTTACTAGGACAGCATATTGACGAAATATGGTTTTCTTCTAAACTTGTTACCATCAGTTTTCTTAATTGCTTTGCCTTACTAATGAATCATCAAATCATCAGTAGCTCTTAAAGTCTTCATTCTGAAGAAACTGAAGGAACTGCCTTCAGGGGAACTGCCCAGTGCACGTAAATATACGTATGTACATCATTCTTTGCGAGAGTAAGGATCTTAAAACCTTTAAACATTTCATTATGCAACTTTGTTTTACTGTAAACATTGCATTATTTAACACATATCAACTACCATAAACCAAAGAAGATGAATTACATCACCATGGCCAGTCAGTGTATTAATAGTTCATCCTGTAGCTCTCTCTTTGGCATGTCTTGGTACTACAGGCACAGTTTTAACTCACTAAACATCTGGAAACATGTCTATTCAGGGGAAGCTTACAGTTGTAATAAAAAAAATGTTCCACTGACTTCGTGGAATGAGTTTTATTTTAAGATTATGATTTTTACATGTGCTTTTATAACAGTATATTTATAAGGAGTATATGGGTGGAGGTAGGACACATAAAAGGCTAAATCTGTGCTTTTTTGCATGCTATCACAGATAAAATCTACCCCAAAAAATCACATACTATCAGTTCTAAAACATGAGTGCTACCTCTAAATTAGCTGAGTTTCATTTTAAGAGGCCATTTTGAGAAATGACATTTTATTGCAGTCAGGAGAAGTGCAAGATGTTAAAGCTCTTTGTTTTTCATCTGTGTAATTGAAAGCAGACGTGTTAGTGAAATCCAAGAGAAACCCCCATAAACCAGCTTATCAAGTTACTGCAGTGTATTTATATTGTTCTGTTAGGTTTCAGGTATTATCTGAGAGTAGGTCAATGCATTTTCAGAAGTTATTTATTTATCATTCTGCTTTAGCCCATTCTGCAAGTTTCATATCAACTTCACACGTGTTTTCAATAAACAGTTGTGTTAAGACCAACTTTTCTACAATACTTCTATTACTATTTTCTGAAATGAAAGATGGGCTTTGGCCCTCTGGAACTTGACTGAAATAGTTAACTGGGACCAGTAAAGAGTTTGAGTTTGGTTTTGTGAGTTACGGATACTTCTAAAGAAGTAGGTGGTAAAATGAATTCAGTAAGCAGAGAATCTGGGTTTACTTGACGTAGTAAAATATCTGTAGAGAATAAAAGGGGGGTGAAATAGAGAAGGTCAAGAAAGGGAGAGCTGAAATCCAAATAAAACAACTTCAGGGCACAGGCAAGAATTTTAATGGTAACATAGAGTGGGTTAGTAGAAAAGAGATAAATGAACAGAAGCTTTTGTGAAAATGTAGCAGAAGGTGATGGTTGACAGTTACAGGGAGCAAAGAAAATGAGTAAAGTTAAGAAATAACAAAGTAAACAGGTAATTTTAGCCAAATTAGGCAAAAGCTTTTGTAATTATTCTGGAAATGTCAGGCACCCATGTTTTCGTGTAGATTCAATGGAAGAAGATAGGCCAAGGGTGAGATTTTAATGGTTAAGTAATCACACAATTAAGTTTGGAGGTTAGATAGCATTGCTCCAAGATAAGATGTAGAAGTGGAAGCAGAAGGTTGGGAAGATTGCAGGGTAAGAAAGAATAGAAAAATTGTCTGCAAAGAAGCTCATGAAGGAGTTGTCAGGAGCAAGAGAGAAAACATAGGAAGAGGCCACAACAAGCAAAAAGCCTCAAAAGGAGAGAAAAAGTCAGTACGGATCAGTGAAGAGTTCTAGAAAAATGGTTAGAATTTCAGGCCATAATATTTTGTGAATAAAAATTAGCTTGGAAATGCTCAGAATAATGTCAAGTAAGTGGAGAAGGAGTAGTCAAGGACCTACTAAGATGATATACTGGGTGATTACAGTGACAGAGTGTACAGTAAGGGGAATATTGTGACAGTCACCTGCACGTTCATCAGACTTGGCAAGGATTCTTGTCCTCTGGTAAGACACAGGACAGTCCAGAACAAGTTGTGTTGAAAGTCTCTCTGATCAACAGGATGCAACATATTAAGCATCTCCCATGCTTGTACTCTCCTCAATATACCAACAAATCTTTGGCTAAGGCAGTTTATGAAGTTTCTTCCCTTCACTTTTTAAAGCAAGCAACATTTCTGTTTTCTGCCAGCGCTCAGGAGTACTTTGTCTCTGATTTGTACCTATTATGACCTACTTCAGACTTAAAAGTTTTGAGAAATTGCCTTTTGGATTTGAAGTATGTGCTGCTGTATCTTAAGAAGAAAATCACTTTCAGATTGTCAGGGATTTTTATTCATACTCTTTTCAGTTAATCAAATTACTGTTACATTTTCGTTCAAAGAAAGCTGATGTAGTTTTGGGTACTGAGTACATAGGTATAGGAAGTATGTTGTTTTCTGGGTTATGGTAGCACCACAAATGAGTGATGCTGCACAGGGGTGCAGTATGTTTCCCAATAAAGGGTTCATTTTTGAATCTAGTCAAAGTCTGGATTGAGACTTTAAGCTTAGTAAGAAAGAAAACAATACCAGAAAAGATCGTTTTTATCAGTGCTGAAGTGTACAGATGTAGAAATACTTTGTATGGTTCTTTTCAGCTTTTTAGGGTGTTTCCAAGGATTTATGAAGCTTTGGAAGGATATAGTGTGCAAATGCTGCTCGCAGTACATCCACTGGAAATACTGCCATCTTCCAGCTTTGCTCTTGTCACTGACTAAATTTCAGGTACTGAGTACTTTTAATATCAATGCTTAGTCAGAGAATCTGGGAGAGCTAGATAATGATTGTGGCTTACTATAGATAATTTCAAAAATGAGGAAAGTCTCACATAAAAGTTCTAGTACAGTTTTCTCTAAAATGAAACTTTCCCTAAGGCATTGTTATATAATTATATGCAAAAATAGATCTGTATTGTCTTCCTGCTCTGTAAAGCCTGTGGTTCCTTCCATGCTTGAACCTTGACCCACCGTGCTATAAATTTTATCCCATCTGCTTAGTGTTTCCTGACTATTCTTTAAATATGGCAATACTAGAATATCAGAATCTTTCATCATTGTCTATCTTTTTTTTTTATGTTCAGCAATAAACATGCTGCCTACAGAGTAGATACATTTTACTTTAGCAGTATATAAAAGCATCGTAATTCTTGTTAATTTTCTGGTCAGATAAAAATACAGAAATCCCAGTGTGAAAATATTTTTCCTGTAATCATTTTACAGGAATAGCAATAGAATTAGAAATCGTTTTATGGCAGTAGAAATGCTTGAGCATGTGTGTTTGATATTCTGAGATGTGCTGCTCTGTCACATTCTCATATCCTTCTTATTTAAGTAGCTTTATTTTGGATATATACATATACTTGGACTCAATCCAAAGCTCTTCAAGATCTACTTAAAGACTGTCATTTACTGCAGTACATTTTTGGTCATGGACTTTATACAAATGAACAGGACTCACAATAGGTTAATTTTAATACCCTAAATAAAACTTTCTAATCACACAGTTTTTCATTATTTGAAATGAGAAATCAAGAGAAGATTAAAATTTTTTCTTAAATGAGAAAGCCTGATGTGGCCCTCTTTCTGTCAAGGTCCTGTGAAGTTATTTTGTTATTTGCATGATTTTCTCGCAGGGGTGAGAGTGAAGGACAAAGTTTAGCATACGTTTATCAGGAAGAACAGTTGCTCTTCCAATTATGAGGTTTTTTTTGTTTGTCCTTCCATGTCATCTTGGTGAGTCTGGGTTCTTTAGGCCACCTGTGTCTGTCAGAGCTGTGAATGGACCATCTTTTTTCATGTTCTTTTGAGTATGTAAAGTCTGGGACAGATACTACATGTACTAAGCTGTTTACACAATGCTGATTCAGTGGACTCCAAGGTTCTTTGAATACTTTTGTATCTTCTAGAAGTTTTCAGAACAGTCTTTATTCTTTTAGTCTTATGTCTTTTGAACTTCAGCCTCGTCATGGAAGCCCAAAAAATAACCCATCCAGAAAGATGAAAAAATTGGAATTAATTTGTTTCCAGAAAAGGCACCTTCAGGGAGCAGGTACACAGAAGGTTGGGTGTATAAGAGGTAGTAACAAAAGAATGAATTGAAACAGGCTTTTGGAGTGAACAGGTAGTATATTATCAAAAAATCTGTGGTGTTGCTGAATGTATGAGATCTTCGAGCACAGGAGCACATTGCCTAGACACGTTTGGGAATCAGCCTCACTTGATACTGATTTTGAACAACTACGTAGGGCTCTGCCCACAGCTGACTGAATTTTATCAGGTCTCCCTGGAAGTAGTAAGACAAGATAACCTCCTGAGGGCTTCTACATCCCTGTCTTTTCTGACATTTTGAGATACAGATATAGACACATACATCTCTCTAAGATGCATTATTCCTGCAATAGATGGAGTTGTCTTTTCTAATTTTTAGTAGCCATTTGCCTACTTTTAGAAGGATTTTTTTAGACCTGAGACATAATAAAAACCCTGCAGTAAAGCATGTGCTTTTCCCACTAAGGACATAATGGGTGTTGCAGCATGCATTGTCTCTGTCAGGCCTGTCCTTATCACCAGCTATTGCCATGGAATATTTTGAGAACTTGTTTTATAAACTGCACATACGTATCTCATAAAATGAGGTTTGGCTGTATCTGAAAAATCCCCCTAGTTGTGTGATGGCCTCTGCTGGTGCTACCAGAGTCACATTCCCTATAAATGAGTGTTCTCCAGACCTAAAAAATTTCCAGTAAAATGTTGGCTGTTTTCAAACCAACCACAAAACACACTAACATACCAGGCATTTCCTTTAGGGTGCTGCTGCTTCAGTTACTATGCTGTCTTTCTTCAGTGATTTCAGCTGTCCTGAAATAATTGCCCTCAGCTGAGAATACATGTGAAAGTAAAACTTCAAACCCTTTAAACATGTTTAGAGAGGATGTTGTATTTTTCAGCTGCATGTGAATTGTGAGTGATTGTCTGTCAGTCCATAAAGCTCCAGTACAACCCCTCACACTTGGAGGAGAGAAGTTCAGTAGTCGTAGATCCTCTTTGAGGGACTAGAGCAGGACAGGAAGGGGACAGCTGGTGAGGAACACAGCCTTGCATCCTACAACATATGCATTGGAGAATTCCTCCTGGCCCATGCTGCTGTGGGTGTTAAGAGAGAGGGTGTCCTGTCTCCAAGTTTTATGCTTTTATTATGAAGTTCAGACTGTCATAGTCTTTAAGGGAACCTGTAAGAACAACTGAGTAGAACAACTAAGAATATCTTACTGTCCAAAGCTGACTAGTGCCACAGCTCAGCTGCGTCTGTTCATTGTACCCCATCAGCATATTGGGGTAGTTGATGAACAGTCTTAAGGTGAACCAGCATTTCTCTGCAGAAAGAGAAAACCTCCTATTCACTTTGCTTCTTTCTTTCCATATAAAGAGGGGCATCTTCATTCCAACTCCATTCTGAAGAGATCCATGACATACTCGCATCGTCTCAGATGAAGAATGGTAATGCTCTCCTACATTGCTCCTTTACTTCCAGTTCAAACTATTTGTTTCAGGGAATCATGGGGCAGATTTTCTGTTATACATCTTTCCCTTTCATGGTTTCAGGTCTCCTTCACCCTTTCCCCTACTCTGTGTGCCTAATCCCTAGGTTTACACGCAAGATAAAGATGCAGCAAAGCTGTATTTGTCATGTTAGTTTATTACCAGTTGGACCTTTGAAGTCCACTGGCTTCCCTTTTGTCTAAACACGTCTCCAGGTCTATTCAATACCTTAAGTGGCCAGTCAGAGTGTGTTTGCACTGCCAGAGACAGCATTTCCACAGTTTCTTGTAAGAAGAGCCAAAAAATCAAGACTACATACAAATCCCAGCTGCCAGCACTTAACTGCTGTCCTTGCTACAAAAGCAGCTGACTTTGTCCACCTGATGATAGCCAGGTGTCATTGTTCAGGAGGAATTAATTTGGTGTAGCAAATCAGGCCAAGCACACTTTGTTTGCCCTGAATGTTGAGCAAAGGGGAGCCTTGGCCAGAGGGATATGTGGTTGCTGTGGTTTTGTGAGAATACAGATATAAGGGGAGATTGGAAGACAAAGAATGTGACTCTGCGTAGTATGGATGGCCAGTCTGTAATTCTGAGGATCAGATTCTGTAAGTAGATTTGGAGTTTTTTCCAGGTGGCAGTTAGATGGATGAACATCACTAGTGAGAGAGTTTTCTGGACAGGACAAGAAGGATTTTATCAAAAAGGTACACAGTGAATGTTGAAAGTGGTTTTCTTACTGGAAACCTAAACCAGTGTGTGTCTGTTGTAATCACGAGTTCCAAAAATTCTGCATGACATACTGTTACTGAAACATGTTGGATTAGTGCTGAGCTCTCACAGAGTCCATCTGTTGCCTGTATCCTCCTCATATGCTGAGAAGTGATGCCTGTGTTTTGTTTTCTCACATTCCATAGTGCTGAGCCTCTTACAGAGTAAATTGAGTGAAGGGCAAGATCTGCACCACATTTTGCAAACGTAATCAATTCATGTGCTTAAAGGATTGTAAACATCTTAATAAGAAGGTGTGATTTTGACCCCTTGACCTGGACTCACTTCCAAATCTGTACCCAACTACAGCTGGTTATGTGGGCTGGGAAATCATGGAGTTCGAGGGTCACATCATTGACTGCCCTGAAGAATGGGCAATCTTAACTGGCACTGGCTTGGTGAGCCCGCCTAGGCTCAGGTGTCACTTTGGTTTGGTATCACCATCAGGTTGATAACTGTTCCATAGATCAGCACTGAGTAATGAACAGCTATCCAATCCTGGACTCTATATAGACCTTTCTATTAGAGGCAACCATGCAGATTGTTACCTAAAAAGTCTTCCTTTTTGATCTAGCTGCAATGCTGCTGCTATGAAATTTATTCAGTTCTTTTTACTTCTGCTTATCGTTTGCACAATTCCTAGAAACAGTTCAGGTGCTCTCATTCCAGGAATCACACTTTTGGGTAACATTCTTAAGATTATCTTTCTTTTGCAGAAAATACTCACTGCAGCTGCTGAATAATCAATTATTACATCATAGAAGTCTAAGGTTATGCAGATATTAACCTCATTTCTTGCTTTGAACTCCCACAAATGGCAGTCCTGTTACGATTAGCAAATTACCTTTTTTTTTAAAACAACCTTCTGCTTGTACACATCATGTCTGTGTAAGTGTAATTCAGAACTAGCACATGAATGCATCATGTGCACATAGTGTTTGAATATTTTTGACCTTAATCACATCTTATCTGATAGATTTTTCTTCATGACATCTTTTGTAAAATTAGAGAGCTTAGTTCCATCTGTCTGCTTCACAAGACTTCTGAAATCTCTCTCAGAATCCAACATAGACCAGATATCCATTAGGACAGGCATCCTTGCTGTTACCATACTAACAGAGCTTGAGTTCTTTTGGATGCCCTGCTGCACATACTTCTGTACAGGAACAAAGTAGTGATAAAGCTGCATTGGATTTTACCCAAAATAAACTTGGATTTTCTGAACTGATCATTTAGCATGCAAAATTATTGTATCTGATGTAAAGGAAGTCAACATGCTCCCCTATTACCAGAGCTCTGGTTTATCCTCATACTTTTCTGTCTTGTAATACCAGAAAGCTGAAAAAGTGTTTCTCAGTTTTACAAAATGGATCTGATAGTGTGTTCTTGCATGTTATAACTTTACTGTAGGGTTTCTCCCTCCAAATAAAAGGGTACATTTAATCTGAACATAGATGATATCATCAGCCTTTCCTGTAAAGGCTTTATCTTTAGGATGCCTGAGATTTCTCTGGCTGATTAGCATGAAACATTATGCACTTGGCAAAATTTTTGAAGGAACACCAGTAATGTTGTTCCTACTTGATCATTGTTGGCACTGTAGCTCTGAGGTGGGCCAGGAGCCCACCAGCTGAAGTAAGAAACATGTGGTTACAGTCAAGAAAAAAACCCCATTCTTTTCAGTGAGATTCCTTGAGATGTCAGAATCAGAGTAGTTTCTACCTTCTGCTTCCCACTGTCTGATTCTTTGCCCACCCTGCAGTACCAACTTGTAGTTAGGAGAGGCTGCAGAGAGGACACAGCCTCTCTGTGCTGTTGGTCCCCTGAAGAGAGTGTTAGAAGGCACAAATGGCCTCAGTATGAACTTCTTGCTCAAAGGTTTCCAAGTGGGAGCCACGTGAATGTGTGTGTGTACAGTTGAATCTGCAACAAAACTACAGCTGGGAGATGGTAAGTCCGTCCTGTTTCTAAGTACTCATTAGCAACTCTTAGTGCCCAAATAGAATCACTTCTAGTGCAATCAAAAGTTGACACCCAATATGTGAGACACACACTTTGAGATTTTGAAAGAGTAGGGATTTGGCCATGAATTACCATTTTAAAACCAAACTGCAAAGCCAAGAGAAAATGTTTTCCACTGTTTAATTGTTACATTTTAGAAGAATGGCCTTGAGGGTGGAGTGCTTTTTTTACTGCTTGTTTTTCACTTCCCTCTATTCTCAGGAGATGTTTGGCAGGATCTTTGGAGGATATGAATTGTGATGTCACCAAAACAATGAGCCTGGACCACAGTTCTTCAACAAACTCTCCATGATCTCTCTTTGTCTGGATGCACTCCTACAGACAAGTTTGCTTAGCTTGGCCTGCTTTGAATTCTTGGGTTATTTGGTTGGAGTAGAGGTGTGTTGCCAGGGCTTGGAGGGAAGAGCTGGTGTCCAGAGCCAGGGATTGTCCTTCAGGGGAGGAACTTGGCTAAAGACTTATTTGCACAAAGCCCTGCAAAAACCTGCAGCCAGCTCTGCATTTCAGTTAAATGTGTATCATTTTTCAACACACTTAAGATTGATTGCAGACAGCAGCACTAAAAATAAGGTTATTTGTAATCCTTTGTAAGAAATTTGATGCACATGATACTTGTCAGCTGGAGGGCCCCGAACAGGGTCCCTATTCCCAAAGAGGAGCTTAGACACAAATGCATGGATTTCAGGCAGATAGTTATTTACTAGACTGGTTTAATCTGATTCATTATAAATTGCACTTAGCTTTCAGACATTGGCATGAATTCTGGACACACTGAAGGATTCAAGAGAAATATTGCCTTGACTTAGTAATGACAGAATTTTGACCGTTATTTTGGGTATATAAGTAAAACTAGAAGAACGACCTGGGTCATAGAGTACAGAGCACTGTTATAAACTAACACTTAAATTGTAATTCTGTTTATAAGTATAATGGTTTTCTTACTAAAACTTGTTTGGTTTACTTGATCCCATAATTTTGATTATTTTTTACTGTAATAATACTGTAATACTGCAATATTTGTTCACAGGAACCCTGTCCTTTCATGGGTTTTACTTACCTATGCTTAAAATGGTCTGTCTCTCCTAGTTTCTCCTCATTTAGCAGGACTTTGATTCCCCTGACAATCTTCCTAATCTTTCTTTATGCATTTTTCATTTTGTTGTAGTCTCTTCTGAGCAGGGAAAGCCAGAATTCTGTGCAATACTCCAGAGCTTTGCACTGGAGAATTGATAACTGCCTTAAGAGTACCTACCTCAAAATGACTGATGCATCCTAAAATCTCACTTAAGTCTTTCATTTTTGAATTATAATCACAATGGGAATATAGGTTGTTCCCTGGAAAAAAAAAAAAACAAAAACCAAAACCAAGCAACTTAATTACTGGAGGGAATTACCTTCTCTACTTGCTTTCAGCTGCTTTTGCCTTCCCTACATGTGAATATCTACCAGCTGAGCAGATACAAACTCTCTCTGATGTGTGTCAGAGTGATCATGAACAGTTTAAATATTTCAGCTTATTTAATAACTGCAGAAAGTTAAGAGGTGGGCATGTAGAAAGATGGAAGGTGGCTGTAATGGCCCTACATCAGGAGCACCTAAGAATGATGGCTTTGTAACTGCTGTAGCCAGAGGAGACAGTTGCTTGTCCTTACAAAACTCTGCAGGAAGTAATTTGTGAAGATGTAGTCTTGAATATAATGTGGCTGCCTGTTGAAGTGTGTTCATTTCAGATGTGCTCAGACCAAAGCTAAGGATGAGACAATCATGTGTGCTCTCTGTTCTGCCACCAGCTTGACGTGTAATTTGGGCAAAGCATTTCATCCTTCTGTACTTCATCTTCTCCATAAAAAACAAGTACATGAGATTTGCCTTCCTCTGTGCAGCACAGCAACAAAGAGATGGAAGGCTCTTACTTATTTTTCATTAAGTAATCAGTCACAGGATCATTTAGTTTGGAAGGGACTTCTTGAAATCCTCCAGAGTTTAGGCACTCTCACAGTAAAAGAGTGTTTTCTTGCATTCAGGTGGAACTTCATATGGTATAATTTGTGTCAATTGTCTCTTGTCCTGCCAGTGAACGCTATGGAGAGGAGTCTGGCTCCCTCTTCATCCCATCCTCTCAGGTATTTATAAACACCAATCAGATCCCCCCCTAAGCCTTCTGTTCTCTTGACTGAATAGTCCCAGCTCTTCTTGTCTCTCCTCATATGAAAGACACTCCAGTGCATATATTGTCTTGTAGGTCCTGCACCGGACTCAGTACAGCAGGTCCATGTCCTTGAACTAGGAAGCCCAGGACTGGACAGCACTTCAGGTGTGGTTTCGTCAGTGCTCTGCAGAGGGGAAGGATCACATCCCTCCATGTGCTGCCCGTGCTCTGTCTAATGCAGACTAAGATGGTGTGGGCCTCTGTTGCTGTGAAAGTGCATTGCTGGCTTACAGTTAGCTTGGAGTCCACCAGGACACAAACTCCTTCTTTGCAGAGCTGCTTTACAGCTGGCAGGTCCTCAGTGTGCACTGCTGCATAGGCCTTATTCCACCCCAGAACCAGGACTTTGCATTTCTCTTTGCAGATCTTCCTGAGGTTCCTGTTGGCCCATTTCTCCAGCCTGTTCAGGTTCCTCTGGATGGCAGCATGGCTCTCTGGTGCATCACCCACTCCTGCCAGACTTGTATGATCTGTGAGCTGGTGGAGGATGCACTGCTTTCCCATGTCCACCTCACTGTCCACTTACCTGAAGTGTCCATTGCCAGCTTGTCTGTGATGATGTTATAGGTGATGGTGTTGAAAGCCGGATGTCATGGGAAACAGCATCCACTCCCTCATCTGCTAAGCTAGCCACCACCTTGTCAAAGGCTGTGAGGTTATTAACTAACTATATGCTTAATCATCATGCTTAATGCATGATATACCCTTCATAAATCCAGGCTGACTTCTGCCAGGCACATTCTTGTCCTTCATGTGTTTGGACATTGTTTCCAGAAGGATTTGCTCTATCACCTTCCCAGAGAATGAGAAGAGCGTGCCAGATGGGCAAAAAGCCTATGGCATCCTGACCCGTACCAAAAATAGTTTGACCAATAGGGCCAGGACAGTGATTTTCCCCCTGTACTTGGCACTGGTGGGAGCATACCTCGAGTCCTATGTCCAGTTCAGGGCCCCTCACTGCAAGAAAGACATTGAGGGGTTGGAGACTGTCCAGAGAAGGGAACAGAGCTGGGGAAGGGTCTGGAGCATCAGGAGCAGCTGAGGGAGCTGAGAGGACTCATCCTGGAGAAAAGGAGGCTCAAGGGGAACCTTCTTGCTTTCTACAGCTCCTTGACAGGAGGGTGCAGCCAGGTGGGGTTTGGGCTCTGCTCCCAAGGAACAAGGGTCAGGACAAGGGTGAACAGCTTCAAGTTGTTCCAGGGGTTGTTCAGGTTGGGCATAAGGAAGTATTTCTTCATTTAAAAGTTGGTCAGGCATTGGAAGGAGCTGCCCAGGGAGGTGGTGGAGTCCCCATCCCTGGAAGTGTCCAAGGAATGCCTGGACAATGGCATTCAGTGCTCTGGTCTGGGTGACAAGGTGGGGATCAATCACAGGCTGGACTTGATGATCTCAGAGGTCTTTTCCAACCTGAATGATTCTGTGATTCTGTAATAGGTTGACCAGTTTGTAGTTTCCCAGATCTTCTCTCCTGTCCTTCTTGAAGTCAGGGAGATACTTGTTCTCTTCCATCCTTCAGGATCTCCTCTCATTCAAGATGAGCTCCAAGATCCTTGTATGTAGCCTGGCAGTGTCATCATCCAGCTCCCTCAGCACTCGCAGGTGAAACCTGTCAGGGCCATCAGTCAAAAAACTTAGGAAACTGAGAGAAATTATTAGAAAGCTGTCCCTCTGGATAACTGGATAGGGTTTTTACACAGTTTGCATATTTGTTACACAAGGAGCTGCTCAGTGTTCAGACTACAAGGTAATTAATAGAAAAGTGTGACTCATGTTTTATTCCAAGTTCTGATACACCTGCTGTGCAGTGAACTTTTGCACTTGGAATATGAAGCAAACCTGTAGTGCTTGTCAGTTCATTAACAATATTCAGTTTTATTAAATTAGAAGCTTGTAAAAATATACTCTACACAAATAATTGCCTTCAGTGTGGTTTTCCCCTTAGTTTCAGCACTGCTCTAAGTTGGTAACAGGATTAATTTTTCTTTCATATGTTAAGTGATCAAAATACCATATACCTTTTTGTTCCTCTCTACAGTACTTTTGCATTTACAGACATACTTCTGAGTAAAAGATTGAAAACAGATTAACTGGATAATAACCTCAGGAAAAAAATTGTTCTGCAAATTTACTTGTAATGAGACTCATCTGTCTTTCATATCAGGTATTTGATTTATCCTGTATTCTTCAGGATTTTAAAAGGTTGCTTACTGCTGCTGCTTTTGATAATAAAGGAGTGCAATCCCAAAGACCCTTTTATTTGGTAGGACTATCTGAACTGGTTTCTGCAGGTGTATCAGTCCCTAGGCTGTGTCTTTGTGTGAAAGGTTAGGGGAAAATGCAGTTTTCTTCACCAAGGAAGGAAAATCTCCAGCACTAGGCTTTATTGCAAGGTGCTGACAGGTGCTCTGTTTGGCCATGGCTGCTTTTTGTGTGGGTGCCCTGTTCTGTGTGTAAATCAGGGAGGGGAAAACTGACTTGCTTGTGTTTGGGTTTTTTTAACTGGCAGATACAATACCATATATTAAGGTTGTATTAAATGCATTGTATTTTTCTCTCTTTCCTCATTTCTGCAGATCTGTCAATGGAAGAATGCTGTGACAAGGGTGTTGAATGGGCAAATAAAAACAGAATATGTGCTTCTCTGCCATTAATATCCGAGTCTAGAGAATGCAGGTACATAATTACATATTATATATTAAAACACAGTTTGTACTTTAATGTGAAACCATAGGAATGGCAGGTGTTAAAGCTAACTTACAAGATGAAGCACCCAACTCTTATATCCCAGCTTTTCAATTCCATGTGTGGCCTTGGGGAGTACCTCCTGAGTACCTACTTTTCGTCCATCAAGTCCTTTTAATTTTTGCTGTCAGTCTAGTGTGGATTCACCCAGCCCTAACCCATGTGGCATGTGCTGTCTCTTACTCAGAGGTTTTCCCACTGTGCTCTACTCATGGGGCTTGGGCTCTGCCTGCAGTCAGGACATCTCAGTGTGGCTGCACTAATGTCACCAAGCTGTTTGTGAACCTGGCCACATTTCTGGGCAAATGTTTATAACGAAACACAGCAGATTCTGCACATGACTAATCTATGGTTTGAATAAGTACATATGTCTGTATGTACGTGAGGCAGCCTTTTGTGGTGCTACACAAGTAATTGTCCTGCAGTCCTTAGTTGACTTAAGCTTTAAGTTCCCCCACAGAGCGATTCAAGGAGATTCCTAGTTAGTCCAGCTTAGGAAAGGACCCTACAAGAAAGATGGAGAGACACTATTTACAAGGGCTTCACACTGAAAGAGAGTAGGTTTAAGTTAGGTATTAGGAAGAAATTTTTCCCTGTGAGGGTGGGCAGGCCCTGGCACAGGTTGCCCAGAGAAGCTGTGGCTGCCCCTGGGTCCCTGGCAGTGTTCCAGGCCAGGTTGGATGGGGCTTGGAGCAACCTGGTCTAGTGGAAGGTGTTCCTGCCCACAGCAGGATGGGTGGATGAGATGAGCTTTAAGGTCCCTTCCAACCCAAACCATTCTGTGTTTCTCTAATTGTGTTAAATGTATTTGATGGTAGAAAATAGAACCCTTCAGTTAATGAACAGATTTCTTAATTCTACTGAGAATTGATAGGATATTTCTGTTTGGTAATCGACCAAATGAAATAATGAAGGAAATGTTTAATTAAGATTTTGATTCTAATGCATCTCTTATGTTATTATGGCATTTATATTTTTTATGTCAATGATAGTTTGCATCATTTTTGCTGTTACATGCACTTGTTACATTTAATTAGCAGAGCTAACAACTGGTAGTTTGAGAGGCAGCTTCAAAGGGAACTTCATGTTTAAAACACTTTGCTCCCCTGTGCTCAAATGGATTGCAAAGTGATTTAACCTTGGTAGTTACAGAAGTGTTAGGTTGATCTTTATTACAGAAACAATGTGTCTTCCAGGGAAGTCTGTCCATGTTTTCTGACTTTTGCATTTATACTGGCATTGAAAGCAGTCTCTTATGGAGAAGAATTGATAGATAGGAAATAAATGCCAATTTAGGAAATACTTGAAGAGTCATAAGAACTACAGACAAAACAGAGGCAGGAGAAACAGGAAACCAAGTTTCTTGAACAATCTGGGAGTATCTTGATGATTTAATCGTGATTTGATTAATATGAATTGAGATTCTGCTGTAAATAATTTATTCTTCCAAAGATTTTCATTTTAGAGACTCACTAGGACTTCATAGGAACTGGGGAAAAATTTCAGTAATGATTCATCTAGCTTTTGTGCATAACTGAGATGTAGTTAAGAAAATCGTAATAGTAAAATAAAATGCACGTATTCTGTGAGAGGTATGAATGCTCCTTGACAAAACCCTAAGTTGATAAACTCAGTTCAGTTGCATTTATTCATGACTGCATGCTCCCCCTTAAGCTTGGCTTTACTCTAAAAGTGACTAAAAATGGCACCTTGGAGCACTTTTTTAAACATCAATATTATTTTACTCCAGTTATGATTGCAAAATGGCATAGCTGTGAGAGGTACAGAAAAATCACTTTAGGATGCCATTTCAGACACAAATTCTACTCCTAATTGCTGGTGTAACTGGAGCCAGAATGAGCACTGAGGGAGCATGATTCTTTTTGCAGGCACGTGAGGGTAATGACACTGATGTTCTACATTTATTTCTGCTGCACAAAGACGGGAACAGACCCGCGTTCATTGCCCTTGCTGAGGTCTAGGCACGTGAAAATAGAGGATTGAGAAACAGGATGCCTTATTGGTCACAGATTTTCAAAAGGACTTGGTCCCTACTTAGACTCCTGCATGCAGTGGGAGCTGCTGGGGGCCACATGTCAGCATTCCTGTGGTGGTTTAAACCCCAGCTGGGGTCCTCTGGCCATCTAGTGCAGTGCAGTGTTGACCATCTGACTTGAGTGCTCTAGAAAAGTGGGGGGGTGGAAAGCCATATCCCCTGATGCCAGGAGGAGTTGTTTCCCCTGCGTATTTCAGCTTCAGTTTGCAAGGTTAGCAGGTGACTATAGGGGAAAACACATTCTGAAGTGAGTGGGTTTGATAAAGTTCCCGGAATAAAAGGGATTTTTTGCAGTTACTGTGCAGATTGCAACACAGAAAAGATTGGATGTGAGTACTTTCTCCAATATGCTTTACAAGAATTTACACGCTGGTTTTGAATCATCTGTTTAGAATAGTAATAACTTAGTGGTGTCTCAGATTCAGTCCCTCCCTCAAAAGAAGCCCACTGCTAGTGTCCCTTGTTTGTGTGAGGAACCAACTGCCTTACTGAGTTAGATTGCATCCCCTTGGCCGTTTCCCAACCATTTAAAATACATCCATACTAATCAGAGAATCATGGAATGGGTTGGGTTAGAAGGGACCTTAGAGATCATCCAGTCCCACCCCCTGCCATGGTCAGAGACACCTTCCACTAGACCAGGTTGCTCCAAGCCCCATCCAACCTGGCTTTGAACACTTCCAGGGATGGAGCATCCACAGCTTCTCTGGGCAACCTATGCCAGGGCCTCACTACCCTCACAGGGAAAATGTGTAAAGAAAGAATAGTTTCCATAGTAAAGAAAGAATTGGTTTCCAGCCCTGTCATTCTTGTATCTGCTGTGCATCCCAGAAACAAAGGTGACAGTTCTGGGTTCCAGCATATTTGTTGTATTCTTCTCCCACAGTCCCTTGTGGTTCCTGAGGGACTTGCCAGCTGTGTGAGTGTCACTTGCTGAGTGTTGTGTGGTTCAAACTACAGACATCCTTACTTTTTTGTCCTACACAAGGTGAGCCAGACCCTGTGTGAAGTTCACAAGTTCCAAAGATCCGTCTGGCTGCTCATATTCCGTTGTGTTTAAGCTGAAACAAGGCTCTGGGCCCACTATCTGCAATCTCTTACTGTGGTTTCTTGCTCCACACCAGTTTATCTCATTGCATTATCTCTCTGTACAATGTCAGTGTTTATCTCTGTGTCTTTGTGACTCAGTAAATACAAGTGTAGAATTTTAATGAGTAATGTCTGGCTGTCATCACAGTGGGTCTTCTCCCATTCATTCATTTTCTTG
Organism: Corvus moneduloides; assembly: GCF_009650955.1. Lineage (NCBI taxonomy): Eukaryota > Metazoa > Chordata > Aves > Passeriformes > Corvidae > Corvus > Corvus moneduloides. Next base: position 8,096,657 of record NC_045479.1, read on the forward strand.
TGGTGTGGTTAAACTCACAGCAGTTGGAAAGAGCTGCCATTTAATTTTGGAACTCGACCTGTCCAGTAAGTCGTCTTCCTTTCCAAGTGAAGAGTTTCCCCTGCACAGAGCTCTTAGCAAGTGAACTTAATTCCTGTGCCAGAAACAGACTATCTCCATATGGTATTTGCATGCCATTAATAATGTGTAGCCTTTCTGGAATTACATCAGGAATAACATTATTTATTAGTGTTGCAAGAATTCAGACTGAAGAATGTAAGGCTGGAAGACCCAGCTTGTTTTTGCAAGATCATTCTTCTTAATTTTGATATTTTGTCCAAGACCTTCCCCTGTACACATGAATAGCACTGACAAAGCTTGAAGGAAGTAGGAATGAGAGAGACAGAGGGTAATAAAAGTAGATTGACAAGAAAGACATTTTCAGAACACAGTTAAATTTTAATGCTTTTATGAAAAGAAGTGAAAAAATAGGTGATTATGAAATTGGTGCTGGTTTAGGAGTGCATCCTCTAGACAGGAGAATAATAAATGTGAAAAGATTGTGGATATAAGTGGGTGTGTAGATTTTAATTTGGAAATTAACTCCATGAAAATCAGCCACATTGGTTAAATTTAACAGAAAGTAAAAGTGAGAATATAAAACATGATTTCTTAACTTGATTTATAATCAAATTATCTAGTAGTGAGATAACTTCTAGATCAACATCTGAAACAATAAGGATTTTTTAAATGTCTTGGTGATTTTTGTTCACTAGTGAGCCATGAATAAAACTCATCCTTCAGAGATGCATGATTTTACTTGAAATATCCTGAATGAATATCAATTATGAGGTCTCCTGCTCCTAAAGATTCAATATTTAATGTTATACAGTATCTGCCATATTGTGAATACCTGTTTATTTTCAGTAAAATTCTATTGCAGTCTTTTAACTGAAAGTCAGAATAAGGCAGATAACAAAAAAAGCAGCCTTTGGCTTTTTAAAGTATTACTCCTAATTTAAAAAACCCCAAACTCACAAAACTTTTTCTGTTTTTAGAGACCAATATTGTAATGTCCATAGACTGTTAATGGTACACAGGGACACCTGGAAGGTTTTACACCAAGAGACAAATTTAGATGTCTTCCTAGCCAGGAGAGATGGCTCCCTCACCTTGCTGGGGACTAGAAAGTGAGCATATATTAGCTGTAAGCCAGAGAGACACATGTGACTTAGGAAAGGAAGGGAGAGACACTGCTCATCTCAAACTCCCTAGAGCCTGCCGAGCTGGGTGTGGTGGGTTCTGGCAAATGGCAGCACCAGGGCTGGTGTGCAGACGGAGAAGGAAGACCAGCACTGTGCAGGTACTTCTAGCATTTTTCTCTGCCATCTTTCAAGGACTTCTGCCTCTGTTACTGCCATACTAGTGTTTAGAGTCTCAAGCAATATTTGCCACCACTCCAGCTTGGCTGTAGGATTTGGGCAATGAAGTGTGATTTTTATTGTTGTTGTTCTCAGATGAACACATGGTATTTTAATCAGTATTCAATTGATGTTTAATTCCTTATTACAGTTGGGTTGGACCACATGACTTATGAATGCAGCTGTGGGAAACATTTTAAGAAACTTTCTTGTTTTGGTTGAAATTGCCTGTTTGTCAGAGATTTCAAAGAGTTGGCTTGTGTTTGAAAAAAGAAAGCCACACCAGGAATCAAACAGATCTACTGAAAGACTGCTGTTGTTTGTTTATTTGTTTGCTTGTCTGTGGCTAACATATCTAGCTCCTCAAGAGAATCAGGAGGGCTAAAGAGGCTGGAGAGTCTCAGCTCCCACGCTCTTGGGCTTGGAGTTCAGGTTTTAGAGGCTTCCAAAGCCCTGAAAGTCAGACCACCCCAGAGCTGGGCAGGGAATGGAAATGCTGCTTCAGAGGGAATTTCAGCAACAAAAAACCTACATATTCTTCCAAACTGGAACTAAATCAGATATCAAAAACTTCAAATATCCTGCCAAATAAAGTTACTGTCCTGGGCTTAACTTCTTGCTATGACTTTAGAGTCCATTTTTGAATAATTTGTTCATGACTTTATCCTAGTTTTTGTTCCTATGCATTGAAATCTCATAGCTGTTTTTGTCCAAGTGAGAACTGCACAGTCAGACCATTACTAATCATGGAACTGTAGAATCCTAGAGTGCTTTGGGTTGGAAGTGGCCCATGTACTAATAGTAATTGGAATCTTCAGGAATGTATCTTGACAACCTGGCCTCACCCACATGCACAGAGATGCATAATCTCAGCCCAGTACCCACATGTTCCCTGCTTTTTGTTGCCTGGCCTTAGAGCTGAGGGAGCCTGGGAGCTGAAAGGTCATCCTGTGGTCCTGGAGAGCAGGAAGGCCCCTCCAGAGGGGATGCATGGTAAGCCACTTATCTCAGGTTATGGTAGGAGAAGCCAGTAGTTCCACTAACCCACACCTCTTCCTGATATTACTAAAATGTTTAACAGTGGAATAGAGGATTTTTAGGAGTACAGGGTATTTTTTCTGCATTTCCCAGTGTCTATTACAGAACATAGTGGTGGAAGAGCTTTACCCACAAAACTACCCAGCAGAGCAGAGTTACCCATAAAAGCAGAGTGGAGAGAGGAGAGAGATCTTCACTGGGCTTTGTATTCAGGTGACAGTAGCACCAGACTGGAGGAGTTCAGAGCTTCCTCGTGCAGATTTTTTTTCCCCGCAGGAACAAGTTTCCTATTTTTTCAATGACACTGAGATAAAATAGAATTATTTAATGAGCAGTGTGACAAAACTTAGTTTCCTGCGCAATTTTATCCTGTCTCCTCTTTGCGTCTCTCTGCCCTGTAATAGTCTTCTTACCCCTGTCTTTCTTTTCCCCTTGCTGCAATACACTCTACTGTTTCTCACTGTGACTTCCCTTGGTATCTTCATTTCTCTTTATTATCTCCAGGTGTCCCACAGAAAAATGCTCTGATCTTCCTTCCACATGCCATACCTGTTGATTTGAGGCAGCAGGTAGACTGGGTAGACTGGGACTGTGGGCTCTTACAAGATCCAGGGCCTGACTTCTCCCTTTCCCCAGCCACTAGCTGTCACAAAACATGCCAGAATGTAGCCCTGTAGGCCTTGAGCCCTGAAGCAGGTGTGGCTGAAGTTACTCATTTGCTTAAAAAAGTTGTTAGGACAGACTGCAAGGTAGATCAGCAATGAAACTGCATTAAACATGTCACACAGACATTCTGACTACTCCCAGAGAATATCTTTACGTTGTGTTTCCACAGAAACCCCTTTCCACATAACTAGCACAAGTACTAATTGTGAAAATTTGTATCATCTGTTCGTGACCCATATGTGACATTGTTCTCCCCTTTCTTCCATGCTGTTGGCAGCATGACCCAGTTGCAGTGCTGCCGCAGCCAGCTGGAGAAGCAGTCCTGTTCCGATGGGGTTGAATTTGCCAACGTGCATGAGGAGTGTGATACTGCCAAGAACTCCACCTGTGAAGCCGAATACTTCAAGGTGAGACATCAGAGCTACTCCTGTTTGTCTTTAAGAAGTGGAATTGAGGTTATTTAGCGTTGACCCTGAAGGTCATTAGACTTGGTTTGCTGCACGTGGACAGTTTGTCCCTGCCTGCACCTCATGTCTCTGTTAAGGTTGTTCACTTTGTCCTTCTCTTTGAGAAATGGAGCTCTGTTCAGCAAAGCAGACTGTCACATTGCATTTTAGCAGAGGCAGAGGGGAGAATGCAAAAGGGTAGAAAATTTTGAATAAGTAATTAGCCAGGAAATTACTTCTGCATGAAAAGAAGATGTCAATGCTGTAGTGAGGGATGGGTGAGAAACTCAGACACATTTCAGACTTCAGCTTTCATTAAAGCAGCATGGCCTAAGGTCAGACTCAATGGTTTTCGATATTGGTGGTCCAAAGGGGTAGGACTGAAGTTAATCCTCTGAAGGTACTTATGATTCCATCTTGTGTAAGTGTTCTAAGTTAACGTGACTTTGATTTACAGCTGATGGAGAGATCTGTAAGCCTCTGATACCAGCATTTTATATCAGAATAAAGATGCCTGTTGTTGGCATCTGCAGTTATTCTGTGCCCTGCCCTCCACCTTTATTGCTGTCTTTGTCTCTCACTGCCTGAAAGGGAGCACAGTCATACCTTGCTTCACAATATTTTTGGAAGAAAGTTCCACCAGTAAGATCATGACCTTGACCATGATCCAGTCATGAACAGCTCTGGTCCTGTTATGGATTTCTTTCCACGGTGATTAGAACAGATGAGCGTGATTTTAGTTCTTCCCACTGCTCCAAGATGCTAAATGATTCATTCAATTAAAATAAAAAATCTACTATATGGAAAATGGCAGACAATGTCTGACTGACAAGTTTCATATCCTTCAAAATGCTGTCTTGATCTGCTCCTGTCAGTGGGATGCCACTGATTCTAGAGCTGGGAAGTAATTCAGGTTCTCACTGGGAATAGGAGGAAAGGTAGCACATGCTGATGAAGCTGATTCTGTTGGGTTGTCCTGAGTCTGTCTGCACTTGTGGTATTATCTTGTCCCCAGTGGACTGTGTCTCCCAGAGGGGCCATACATCACTTGTTGATGATGTCCAGGGAATGGCCTGCTCTTGGCACAGGAATTTCTGTGTGCGGCCTTTACTGCTGGGAAGCACATCCCCCTCAATCTGAATGTGGCACAAAATAATATTTCACCCTCTGTATCAGTACTTCGAAGGGCTCTGAGCAGATGAAGAGGGACTGATGGTGAGGACTCTGCAGATCCAAGTGTTTGTTACCAAAGACAGGATTTTAGCAGCAGTACTATTTTAACCACATGCCATGGCACAACTCTAAACCAGAATTCAGCTGTTCAAGGAAACCCACTTACCCACCAATTGCCTGATGTTTCCTTATGTAGGCTTGTCAGCGTGAGGAGGAAGGCTTAATGATGTTTTTGTAACTGGCCAGATTTCTTTAAAGATGGCAGGTTTTGACAGTGATATCTTTATTATTAAACAAAGTGGACTGGGCCTTGATCTCTGGCCCTGAGAAGAAATGGCTCAGCACAGTTGTCACATAGCTGCTGTCCTTCCCCTGCAACACACAGTGCAGAAGGGCTGTGCTGGCCTCAGAATACTCTTCAGCCTTATCTGATGGAGTGTTGCCACTAGAGCTTGCTGATATTTAAACATTACAGGTGATTGTGGGGTAATGCCCTGAGCCCACATTCTGCCCCTGTTTAATTTACTGGTATAAACATAGTCCGAGTTAATTAATCTCTGTGAGTCACATTCTGCCCTTCCATTCCCTAACAGGGATATCCTACACTTAATAACTTTTCTGAGGTAGGAGTATCTTTGAAGATAATCTCTGATCCATGGTGGACATAGGTGACTTATGATCTAATATCAGTGAAAAATTCATCATTCCGTATGTTGACTCCATTTTGAATCTGATCACCTTGAGACATACAATGACTGGAAGATGTGCCTTGCTATGGTAAACAAACTTGAATCTCATTTTTCCTAACTTTGTCCATTTTTTTTAGCTTAGGTCACATAGAAAATCTTTCGGATCTTCTTTGTCTCCTTCAAGGAAGCAGAAAGAATGATTTAGTCATTCAATTAGTAGGATTAATTGCAGCACTTTGCAGCAAATGAGGCAGCTGATCTTTCCTTTGAATCCAAAACTTGGGATTGGAAAGAAGATAAAAAGACCATATTTTGAAAACATTTGCCTCGGCTTTTACACATAAAGGCAATAGGCATAGGAAACAATGGGCAGAATTTTCTCCTCTGGTTGTTTGGATAGTTTTTCTAGGTTTGGGAAAGAAAAAGAAAGGATGCAGAATGAATCATTAATCTATAAAACCTTCATCAAAAGAAAGCAATCAATTTCCAGGCATGGTGCTGGTACAGGACATGTAGAAATTATTTTCTGGAAGTTTGTACTCCAGCAGCCTTGCAGAAAGGAGTGCAGCTTCTAGAAATTTGACCACCTTTAGTGTGCTTGGACATTTCCCCAAAATTTGTCATAGGTACTTTTCAAAAGTTGAGATCCGTCCTTATCTCAAAAGTTTTGTCATGAATATTTTGGTTGTGTGTAGTAGATGAGTACATAAATTCTATTGCTTTGGACTGTTGAACATATTTTTAATTTTCGTTTAGCTCTTTAAAAGTTCTGGAAAACTCCTTGGAGTTATTAGTGAGTTTTTGGTTAGCATCTAACAGATTTCAACAAGGGAGAGACCTCTTGTGGACAGATACCAAAAGCAGTGTTAGTACAGGATTCACACCAAAACTGACAACTTAAATCCAAACATAAGTAATAAGAGCTATTGTCAAACTACTGTAAACTTTACATAATTGAGAGACCTTATTCATCTAAGGAATTTCAGGTGATTCCTAATCACACCAAAAACAAATCTTCAAATTTCTGACATATAACTTTACTTCTTTACTCCTTTCTGTGAGAAGGCAGTCTAGGGATCATGGGTCTTCAGGTAGGACACAGCTGTCCACTGTCTATCCACACATGAGGAGCAAGACATGGCTTTGAAGCTGCATGGGTTTTTGCTAATACCAGGGGGAAAAAAGTTTGATATTATTATTAGGGTGACTTAAGAAGCAGAGGCTTACAGGCAGTGAAAGGGTATAATAACAATTTGATTGTTAGGTTGTACCATCCATGAAGGCAGTGGTGGTTCTAGCAAATAAGTAAAGGGTCATCACAACTTGCTTCCAGGCAACTGGCAGCCTTTGGAAAATGGCTGCAAACACCTCAAGAACTGAATGAATATGAAGGTTAGACTGCACTCCTGACTGAAGGATCAAAGGCTTTCAGAACAGGCCAATAGCCCAGAAAATTGGTGTGGAAAAGGAAACATTGTGATTAATTATACCAAGATAGTGGTAGTTCCCTGCTGCTTTGTGTCTTGGAATTCCAGAGTGTGCCATGAACGTTAGTCTCCTTATCACTGCTATGCTGTTCCCTTTCTACAGTGGGAGAACTGAAAGAAAAGGTGACTTTCCAAGTTCACAGGTGAAATATGTGGAGCTGTGTCCAGGTCTACAGAGTCCTGAAAGTGCTCTTCATCAGCTTCTCCATCTTCTTTCAGTCATGAAATGCTGGCATTTAGGACTGCCAGTGTAGAAGCTGTGAGGGTCGGTAGGAAAATTCAGTAATGATAAATACCAGTTGTCATGGTTTGACACTGGCCGAATGCCAGGCACCCACGACAGCCGCTCACCCTCCCCTGCCACAGCTGGACAGAGGAGAGAAAAATTAAATGAAGGGTTCATGAGTTGAGATAAGGACTGAGAGAAAACACTCCAAGGGCAAAACAGGCTCAGGTTAGAAGTACAAAGTGAATTTATTGCTAACAAAATCAGAGGAGGATAATGAAAAGTAAAATAAGCCCTTAAAACACTTTTTCCTCCCTCAACCCATCCCTCCTTCCCACGGACAGCACAGGGAGACAGGGCATGGGGGTTTGGTCAGTTCATCACCCGAGGTTTTCTTCCGCTGCTCAGGGAGAGGAGTCCTTCCCCTGTGAGACTGTGGGGTCTCTCCCGCGGGACACAGTTCTCCATGAACTTCTCCAGCATCGTTCCAGTCTCACAAGCAGTAGTCCCCCCACAACTGCTGTAACCTGTGTGAGTCCCTCCCACAGGCAAGCCGTCCTCCCAAAACTGCTGGGGCATGGGTCACTCTCCCACGGGGTGCAGTCCTCCAAGGACAGGCTGCTCCAGCCTGGGAGCAGGGCCCCCTCTCTCCACCAGGTCTCCCACTGGATCACAGCCTCCTCCAGGCATCCACCAGCTCTGGCATGGGCACCTCCCCCAAGGGCCGCAGGTGGATCTCTGAATCCCCCGTGGATCCCCGTGGGCTGCAGGGCCACAGCTGCTTCACCATGGTCATCACCATGGCCTGCAGAGGCATCTCGGCTCCGGTGCCTGGAGCACCTCCTCCCCCTCCTTCACTGACCTTGGTGTCTCCATGTTGTTTCCCTCACATGTTCTCACCTCCTCCTCTTCTCCATCTGGAATTAAAACTGCCCCACTATCTTTGTTTTGATTTCTTCTTAAATATGTTATCACAGAGGTGTTACCACCATCTCTCATTGGCCCAGCTTTGGCCAGCAGCATGTCCATCTTCAGAGCCACCAAGGATTGACTCTGCTGGACATGGTGGAAGCTTCCAGCAGCTCCTCACAGAAGCCACCTCTACCAATACCACCACTACCAATAACTTGGCTGTGCAGAACCAACACACCAGTTAAGAAAGCACTTGACACTTTCCATCTCTGGATCATTTTGGCTGTGGTATACAAACATGAATTATTCTCGTTCTCCAGATGTTAAATCGAGATGCATTGTGCACAGTTAGAATAAATATAGGTTGGAACAAATGATTCAGGGCACACAATTATGTTAATTGAAGATATAGTGTCTTACAGACATTGCAAGATTTAGCAAGCTCTGTACTTGAAGTTTCACATCAGCTGGAGACAGGTTTTTCAAGTTGTGGTTCAACCTGAAAGAAATAAGGGACATAAGGCTATTCTACACTTCAAAAAGGGCAAGATTAATGATCACTCTTAAAAAAAAAAAAGAGAAACTCTGTAACTCCCGATTTGAACATCGTGTGACAAGACAAAGAAGTAGACTGAGTCTTCCAGCAGAAGCCAGTGAGGGTACCAGAATTATATGTCACAATTTGTCAAAACATCAGCCTATTCAATAACTTAAATAAGATTTGGTTATCCAAAATATGCAGGTTTAAGTCAAGTAATGAATCTTCAGCTCACTTTCCACTTTTGTCTTCTAATTTATGGTTGTGAAAATTGAAAATTAACAAAATTATCATCTGATTTAAGAACTTTGAGATGGATGCCTCAGGGAATTGCTTGATATGTTAGAATAAATATTGAGAAAAGTTGCAATCATCAAGGGTTTATTTCTAAAGTCATCCAAAAATGCCAGAAAAGATGGAATTACCCCAGACATAATAGGATGAAACTGGAGCATCTGCCATTGGATGGAAGTAGTTGGAGAAACTAGTAAAAAAGTGGGTAGTAGGAACCATCTCACCAAACAAGAGAGGGAAAACATGTATCCTAGAGATTGGGACGGCATGAAAACAACATCCCAGGAGATGAGGTTAGGAGAGAGGAGTTCCAGCCCTACAGCAATCTGCAGCATGGAAAAGCTTCTGTCGTGTATTTAATGACATCATACAAAATGGAGTACTTACATACTTCAGGATGCTGTTATTATCTCACCTTCATGCTGCTCTAAATTTTAAAAGTGCCTTTCAGTTCAGTACAGGGAGAGAAACATGTAATTCATTACAAGGGAAAACTTAGAATATAGGCAGGGATAGACATCTCAAAATAAGGAAAAGCATTTCATAGTTGCCTTCTTTTCAGCAGGTGTGGTGCTTAAAGCACCAAAGTATAGAAATTTAGTTGAAAGTTTAGTTATTTTATATTCCATCTCTTCTGTTTAATGGTGCAGGCTATTTTTTTCAAGCAAAATAGAGTCTGGAAGACTAACAAAGCTAATAAAAAAGCTTAAATCTGTTTTCATGTGACAGTAGCAATTGGCAGACCAGTTCCAGAGAACCAAAGACTTTTGCTCCTTTCTGGCAGCAAGGAAGAAAACTGAATAAATGAGAAGCATCCTCTCAATTTAAAATAAAGGAAGCCTCCATGGGATTAACTTGTCCTGTGCATGCTTGTGGTGTGTTCCAGGTCTGCAGTTCATCAGGTCTCAAAGACACAGATCATGTGTTACTCCTGGAAGTCACATCAGGACAGTGATGCTTTTAAGTAGTGTTTGACTATGTTTTTCAGAGCAAAATAGCTCTTCTTTATGACCTATTAACACAAACATTGGATGAGTTGTTTGTTTATTCAGGGAGGAGGTTGAATAAGCAGCTCCAGTCAGACTGAGTCCTACACTTCATTGATTGTATCCCGTTTTAATTAAACTGGACACAAATGGGAAGCAGGGGTGTGAAGAATTTCCACTTTTGGCTGGTGTTTGAATCCAGGCTGTGCAGGTAGGGAGTAATGAAATTCCATATACATGTGGGGAGTGTTGTGGTCTTCCACAGCAGCTTGCACACACCTTCACACAGACAGTGTTTCTGAGAACTGGACCCTGGCCAGATGCAGAGCTCACTGAACTCCACAGCAGGTTAAGAAATTCAAGCCCAAGTATACCAGGAGTTCTTAAAGAGTTTGCAGAAAATTTTCCGTCAGTGCCAAGATGACACGACTACTGACAGCATTGAAAAAGCTTGCATTGCTTTCACTTTGTTAATATTTTCATTTTCTTTTTAACAGACATGTTGTTACTGTTGTTTGCTGGGAAAAGCTGCCCAAGTTCACGGACAGAGTTGTGAACCCAACCCGAAGATAGGATATCAGTGTGGAATTGTCTTCAGAACTTGCTGTGGGAAAGGTCAAGAAGGCATTGATCTGTCCATCAGCGATTATGCTCCTAAAAAAGAGCCAGGTATTTTATAGCAGACTTTAAAAGAGTGAGGCACAAAATGATACAGGTACAAGAAGTGTTTGCACTTTAAATTATTTATGTTAGAATTCCTCTAATTTGACATCTCATCTGAGTAATTTAATGATGCTTGTTTTGGAGCTCATTTTTTTGGCTAGTGATAGCTGAAAGGCTGTTGTTGAAATCAAGAGGCGGAAAGAGGTCGCTTACTTTCTGGTGTCAGAACTTAAATGTAAGAGAGCTTATTTTGGCAACTAATGATCTTGTCTTGGAAGGTGAATATAAGCTATTAGATTTAATGGCATTTTGCCCACTGATAAATGCTTAATTAAAATGAAAATCAACAACCAATTCTTTGAATTGTGTTAAAAACTAGAGGGCCTTTCCCAGCTCAGCAGAATTCAAATGTTGCCATTGTGTGAGAGGCAAATGCCCAGAAACCAGGGGTGTTTGAAATGCCAGGACTGTCTGGGACAACTAAAGATCTCCAGGAGTGTGTTTCTTTCGATATTACCAAAAAAGAGAGGTACCTGGATGGCAGCAGCTCCTGACGCCCTTTTCCATACCTAGTCCACAGAGCTGAAGAGGATGAATGTGTACAGACTGACCCTTATAGACCTTCATTTTTTTGGGTTTTTTTTCCCCCTTTTTCACTTAGCAGACAGATCTGAAACTGCAGACAAGTCATACTGTGTGGTGTTGCCCCCCTCATGGGCCTCCGAGCACTGAAAACACGCAATCTCGCTGGCAGATCACAAGCGATGGGTTTTGGGAGATATCATCCTAATCAATCATTTAAACACAAGCCCCATCACAAAAGCTTGCACTGGTCTGCTTGAGCCAGCATGTTATCAGACTTGTTCCAGGTCTTTCAAGCCTGGCTTGTCTCAATGTCCCCCTTATCAGGTAACATCTGGAAATCCCCTTTCAGGCAGTTTGTCTGTGTGTGCTGTTGTCTCAGCAGGGGAATTGCCCCTGTCCATTGGCACTGGCTGAGGTGACTGGACTAGTATATTCCTTGTACTCAGACATCTCTACTAATAGCAGAAATTTGCATACGCAATGTACCTGCATGACATGAGAAATATGTCATCTATGAGAACTGCGAGCGTGGCGTAAAGTATTTCTCTGCTTGCCCTTGTGGGCAAGTGACGCACACAGCAATCATTAATATGGTTATTGTGGCACACATCAGAGCCACTATGCATTGCAAAGTTGGGGCTGTGTCCACTAGCAGGGCAGGACAATGTTCTCAGTTGTGAAGGGGAGATGAGGCTCCATTTTGCAAGGCAGATTTTTGGACTAGCACCTTGTGTCTGTTGTGCCATAGCAGTGCATGAAGGGCACTCTGCTGCAGGGGTAAGGCAAGCTGGTTCTCCGAATCATATAAGTGTTGTCCACAGGTTGGACTTGATAGTCTTGGAGGTGTTTTCCAACCTAATTGATTTTGTGATCTCTGGTGCTATGTCCCCAGAGGCCTGTACAAAATCCATCCAGACTTGGACAAACTGATTTCATCAGCTCTGTGTAACTGAAATGTGCTCCTGTGGCTTGAGGATTCAGTGAACCAACCCAGCCTCATGCCATTGCAGAAAACATTGCTTTCACATCTACTATGCATCCCTTGCTTGTAAGTGACTGCTAGTGGAATGGGCTCATGGACATTCACTGAAACGAGCCTAAGTTTCCTAGTAAGCAGAGTATTTTGGGATTGTGTTTTTGCACACTACCAACCCACCTTTGCCCCTGTGTTCAAAGTGGCAGGATTGGAGGAAGACCGTTAGCTGGTTCTTTGGGGAAGCAGTGGGTTCAGGATGTGTTTGGTCCTTTTATGTCCTCATGTGGTGAGAATGGACTCTTGGGATACATGCATGTGGCAGGAGTATCACAGATCAAAACTCTCCAATGTATATATTTGAAAGAATACCATAAGTATGTGCCCAAAAATTTAGGTGTGGAGTTCCTTTTGAAATGAAACCTAAAGAAGTAACTGAGGTTAATCTGATTTTCATTAAATCTCTGAGTACCCCAAGCTACTATAAAGTCAGTGGAAGCCAAGCATGCCTCAACAACATGCCTTATGAAAATGAGGTTAAGCTCTGGTTAAAAGTCTGACATCATGAACCTGCATTTGAAAATCTCAGTCCACATGTAGTCTATGATCACAGTGTGACTTTCATATTGAATCAGTCAGATGGAAAATGCCCCATGGCCATGAGCATTTGAATGTCAAATTTAAGTAAGAAATAGCTGTAAAATATGTAAATAATGCTTTTTAATTTTGTCCTGGTTTGTCCAAAACCCTCGTGTGAGTTCTGTCCTAAGCACTGAGTGTTTTACAATGAGAAGAAAAGTGCTTTCTTCTCTAATTCCTATCTCTCCTCTTTTTAGTTGAAATTTCAAAGGAGGAACTAGACCAAGAAGATCCTTATCTGCATGATGGCTGCAGAGGTAAGTCAGGTGACTAGTCGTGCTAGCCAGCTCTTTCGTGATTGCTTTCAATAAAGTGAAACCAAATTAGATCTAGAGATTAGCCAGAGTCTTTTGCTAGGATAGTTATGGGTAAAAAAAAACATTGAGGAAGAGCCTTTCCAAGGAGTAATGGGCCATTATGTGATGCCTAAATAGTTCCTAAATACAAGGGAGGCATTGTCTCTCACAGTGGAGGCCATCTTACCCAGCTGAAGCTGAGACAATACATTTAACTTCTACTTAACTTCTAGTGGGAATACCTCAGAAGTGTCATCCTTGAACCTGTGGAGTACTTTGGATTCTTCAGAATATGATGATCCTATATTAAATATGTGCATCTTTTAATCTTTTCTTGGGGTGATCAGGGTGTTTGAATATGAAATTAAACTTGTTTCTGTTTGAGATTCATCACCTGAAAAAATGGAAGACAAAAGTGGCTATTGTCCTGATTAGTCATGCTGCTCTGCCTCCTTGGAAACGTGTGTTTGGAATATTGCTCTGCTAAGTATTCTGATTTATTGCTTGCCACGTGATTTACATATCTATAAACCTAAACCAGCAGTGATTCATTCTTTTCTGCCAGCATTTTGGAACTCAGAAATGTATTTAGGATATAAACAATTTAATAGTCTTATATTCCAGTTGAAAAGTTATTTACTGTTCTCCGTGTTCTACAGCTGTTACGCTCTGGAGAGAATGGGAATATCTACCAGGTCATTAGTGAACCAGAGTCAACAGTGCCTCTCCTCCTTGTCTCCAGTTGCTAATTACAAGAGATGACATAGAAATACGTGTTACATATTTTCCTAGCATTATTTCTTCATGTAATCAGTTGTTGTATTTCTCAGTTAATCAGCTGCCTGCAGGAGGTGGATTGGTATTGCGAGCTGCAAGTTAGTGGTTCTGTCTACAGTGTATTTTCTGATAAACTTGGCATGCCAAAAGTACTTGTAATTTTCTGAACTTTACCAGGGGAAACTTAAATTTCCTAGACAGCGGAACTTCCAGCAATTTGTTTTGGAGAATCTTCATTTTACATGGGGAAATTCTGTTCTCCTAGCAACTCCACTACAGATTTTACTGCTAGGATGGAGCTCACAGTATTAGCAGAGATTCAGAGAGCAGAGGCTGTTGACCTCAACCACAAAACTATGGTTTCACCTAATTTTCAGTGGTGCATTAATGCCCCTGTCCTCGTCAGAAATTGTTGTACTTAAAAAACTATTTTATAAAGTACTTACAATGTATTATAGCTGCAATTGCTCACATGGATTGTGCCTATCTCAGACCTTTTGTTTAATGCCTCTCCAGCCATTCCAAAAAACAGAGATGGGTTCTGTTTGTACTAAGAATATCTGCAGCCTTAAAACAAATATTTGTTGTTGGAAGTATATAACATTTTCTCTATTTTTAGAATATGAAATATTTTTAATATTAATTTCTATTGTAACAAGATCAGAAAAAGTTTTCTTAATGATGAGCCAAATTTTGTGTAAATTCTCTGTAGTATTTTCTTTCTATCAGAACAACCCTTCTTGTATTATTTTAGAGCCTTCTGTGCTTAGCCCTTTCTTTCTTCTGTATATGTGTATTAACTTCTTTTCTAAATAAATCAGGTATCCTGTTAATTAATGGTATGTTTCAGTTCCTATGAAGAGCCTCTTAATTACATGACTTTTTAACATATCCATTAGGTGGTGGTCCCTGCTCTCAGCAGTGCAGAGACACAGGATCCAGTTACGTCTGCTCCTGCTTTGTTGGTTATCAGCTTCAACCAGATGGTATCACCTGTGAAGGTAAAAGAAATAAAGCCATTGTCTCGATTATCAACATTCTTGTTTTAAAAGAGCAAGGATAGATACAAAAATACCCAGAGAGAAGAGATCAGAATATGCTTATGTCAGCTGGGGAAAGAGGTGAAGTCATAAAAAGTTGATTTGAATGGAGTGTTGAAATGAGAATTGTGGGAAGATGAAGTTAAGAAAGGGTCAGTGTAAAAGGTGGAGAATTTAGAATGGAGAAGAGGCAGAGTTTGAATTTGTTGTGAATAAAACCAAAATAAAATACCTATTCTCTCTCGTAATAGTAGATTGTAATTGATAAGGCAGATGAAATAAATAGAGTAGGATTCTTTAGCTTGTTAAGGACACAATTGACAGAATGGATGAATGTTCTGGATTCCATGAGTAGCATGGGAATTGTCAAGGAAGGATTTTTAGTTTCTCCCAGAAGAAGAACTGGTTCTTCCCCCAGAGGGTGCTGGGGCACTGAACAGGCTCCCCAGGGAATGGTCATGGCCCCAAGGCTGCCAGAGCTCCAGGAGTGTTTGGACAATGCTCTCAGGCACAGGGTGGGATTGTTGGGGTGTGTGTGCAGGGCCAGGAACTGGACTCAGTGATCCTTGTGGGTGCCTTCCAACTCAGCATATTCTACTCTGTGACATCAAATGAAGCACACTGGGATGGAGGTCCCATTTGACTTCAGGCACGTGCAATGTGACATTTGGCTCTGATCTGGTGAGCCCAGGCTCCTTGTTGCTGAGTTATATGCGCCCTATGACACAGTCCACCTTGCCCATCCTGCATAGTAGTTCAAGGATGACAAGTGTTCCTGATGAAGAGTGCCTTTTTCTCTCAGTGACTGAAAATGGAGTCTAAGTAGCTCAGATACAAACTTCAGAATACAAAATAAATATTGATGTTTGGTCAGATTAACATTAACCTAGTTGAACATATAAAAAGGAAGAGCTTTTACGTTTAATACACATGGATGTCAGATTTTCTTATGCATTCAAATTTAAAATGAAGAAAAATCACAAAGGAAATGTCTATCAGTAGCTGTAAAGTAGAAAGTCACAGCTTGGCTCAGAGAATCCCTCAACCATATGTCGGTGGGATACAGAGCAAGGCGAGGATTTCTGAAAGTTTGCC
Source organism: Corvus moneduloides (assembly GCF_009650955.1). Classification (NCBI taxonomy): domain Eukaryota; kingdom Metazoa; phylum Chordata; class Aves; order Passeriformes; family Corvidae; genus Corvus; species Corvus moneduloides. Next base: position 8,112,580 of record NC_045479.1, read on the forward strand.
TCATTCATACAGTCACTATAATCCAACCATGAAATCACTGACATTGGAAAAGACACTTAAGAGCATCAAGTCCAACACAAATCAAACACTGCCAACTCCACCAGCAGACCATGTCTACACATCCTAGCTGTAACAACCTTAGATGTGTCCGGAGACATCATCTACTACTAGACTCTATCAGATGATGTTGTCTCTTTGCTCTCACTCAGTTACCCTTCCTCCTCTAAAGTACAGGGAAGTCCTGGTACCAACAGGGTCCAAATGTCTTTGCTGGCTCACACCCTGGCAACAGTTGTGTAGTGGGGTGTAAGCGTGAGGCCAAATCCACATTTTTGTATTCTGATGCTCAGAGGAATACCTGGTTGGAGGTGTGCCCACAGCTAGCCTTTGACCTTGTCTCTTTCCAGGGACTTCATGCTTCTTATTTACTCTCTCTTATTTCTTTTAAAATAATTTTGCATATTGTAGATATTAATGAATGTATCACTGGGACACACAACTGTGGGATTGGACAAACCTGTGTCAATACATTAGGATCCTTCCGCTGTCAGCGGGACACAAGCTGTGGAACTGGTTATGAACTAACAGATGACAGTCGTTGCAAAGGTATGTCCTGTGCAGAGAAACTAGAATCTTTCAGGCTTAAGTTCAAAACTAAGCACATCATTATGTCGTGCTTCTTTGCTTTTGGTAAATACTCGTGTAACTGAGACACGTGCACTTCAAGAACAGCAGTTCTTCCACCTGCGACCTTGCAGATAACCAGTTCAGGCAGCTGGGGGCTGCTGCAAAGACTTCCAGGAGAGATATTTTACACTGGCAGTTTTTGTTGCATGTTAGAAGCTGGTTTGGGGACTAAAACAGGTGATTATGAAGGTCCAGCACTCACACTATACACAGCTTCCTGGAGATTATTTCTGGCTAGCTCCAGTCTGTTCTGAGGAATTCATTGCTCATTAATGAGTGGAGTGCCTGAGTCCTGCTCTTGGAGGTTTAGATGTGCCTGAATAAATCAAGGTTGCACATTCTGAAGTGTGAAACAAAGTGTGGCAAGTGGAGCCAGCAGGTGATTCAGTCTGAAAATGTGCAGGTAGATGCATCTTTAGAAAAAGAAAGTAAGCTTTTATCCTTAGGAGGTTTAATTTGTTACAAAGGGATTAATTTCTTAATCACAGCATTCCTAGGGATTTAAAAATGTAAAGAGGCTAAAAGCACTGTTCTTGACTAGCTGTGTTTGAACACAAGGGCAACAGTCTTTCTTACTAAAAAAGTTACTTATTTCAAGTTGCATCTAGCTTAAAGAATGCTGTTATGTGCATCTATAACTTCACCTGACATGCTGCCTTTACAGAGATATAAATTATCAGCAAACTCCAGTTGATGTGGAATTGGTTTTCACTATGAGAAAGTCTATTATCCCCAAGCTTGGAATGGTTTATAAATAAACTAATTTCATCCCACTAAGTAAATTAACTCAACCAAAATTTTAGGCAAGGTTTTACTGTAGGAACTGATCAGTGATGAATAATAAATAGATTGGATAAATAGGCTGATTAATGACATCCAATGCAAAACTTGCAGAACATCAGGCAATGTTTTTGAAAGTGTCATGGTGTAACTGTGATCCCTTTGAAATAACACTTCTGTTGGTTTGAATGATATCAGATTTAGGCCAACAAATAGCTTACTGGCAAGTATTAACACCTTTCTCTGTTGAAAAAAAAGGAGTACAGTTAGTAAATTATGCATGCCACTAATTTTAGAAAGTTCTTACCTGGGTAAGATATGTTAATAATGTTAATTATTAATATTATGTTAATAGTGATAAAAATAGAAGATTCATAATCTTCATGTATGGTTTTTAAATGCCAAGTAACATGACTGAGTTGTGCTACATGTAGAACCCTGCTAAACCCAGTTCAGTATTAACCCAACTAAAACTTCAAATGGTCTCCACAGTCAGTTTTTAAGTTCCACAGAGCTCTAGGGCTACTGTTGTATCAACTGCATCAATGAGAAAGCTGAGGTATTCTATTGCTAGAGAGTTTCTGTATTTTGATAACTTTAGGAGATTTCATCCCAGTGCCAGGCAGCAAATATTAAATTTTAGTTGCTTTTATGTGGACAGGACTGCATTCGTGTGTGAAGCCTCATTTGCTGTTGTCTCCTTTATCTGCTTTACCTGAACAATAATTTATTCACAAATATTTATTGTCTATTCTGAACTGGAGTAGAATATTAAAGTAATCAGAAGTCATATTTATGTGCATTTTAAAGCATGATAATTCAGGGATATTGCAAGCCTTTATGGATGGGAATCAAGGCCAATTAATTCATTTATGAAAGAAATTAACAATACCTGCATTGGATCTAAAGTTAAAATTAAAATTGCACTTGGATAATTAAATCTTCCTGACTTCAAAGCTAAGCACACTGCTGAATCAAGGCTTGAGCAGTGCTGAATGTGATGCTTTAGATAGTCTGTAATGGTTTTGAATCATTTAATAGTGAAAATTAAACTTGTAAAGCATAATACACACAGACACACCCCTATATATAATATTAATAATGAAATAGTAAAAAAATCTTAACCTACCTGGTTTTACTGAGATCTTTTTTGAAGTAGTAAGTCAGACTGATCCTGGATCACAGAATTCCAGGAAGGTATGCTGAGGATTAACAATGATTTAACCTATGTCTTATGTTTTAAATGTGATGAAAAAAATTGTTGAATTCCTGCTAACAATTTTTTTTTGTGATGTACCAGATATTGACGAATGTGAGACTGGTACTCATAACTGCCCCCCCGATTTTATCTGTCAGAATACTCCAGGATCTTTCCGTTGCCGACCCAAGCTACAGTGCATGAGTGGGTTTATACAAGATGCACTAGGCAACTGTATTGGTAAGGCATGTTCTTATCTTGGGGAATACTCAAGTGTTGCCTGGGAGATAAATGGTAGTTTCACTGGTTGGGTTCTGAGTTGCTCAAGCCGTTCTTCATCTGTGTATGGATTGCTCTTTCCTTGGTCCCATGGGTAAGAGTGACAGAGGAAAGCCATTTAAATAAAAGACTTAAGTACTCAATAGCCATTTTTAATGAGATTAGGTTACCTAAGGTGCTTAGCTGCTTAAGTCTTTGGGTGTTTTATCTGAAACAAAATTTGTAAAATAATAATGATAAATTTTACCTAACTCTATCCAAAAGGTTTTAGCCAAAGCTTTGTGTAGAAAGGTGTAATTATGGCCTCCTCTGCAACACGCTTTCATATTAGTCTGCTTGGTTTTACAGGCATGTAGGTCTTTCCAGACCTGTCCCACGTTACAGGCCATCAAGAATCTTACTGTGTATGGGGCAGTTAGACCGTGAAGAAGAGTTTTACTTTAAAGACTGATGACAATCTTGTCAGGCCAATGCTTTGTTTCCCCCAAACCAGAATTATAACCTTCATATAAGTACATTAGAATTACTGGTTTCCAGCAGACTCTATATGGATTTGTCTAATGTGACCCACAAATCTATCAGTTATTCCCTTGAGTGTTATTTTCAAGTCTCAACTCCACTTTTAATCCTTCCATTGGCATAGGAAGTGTTGGACTTGTGGAACTGGCCGAACAGCAGCAGCTGCCAAGTTGCACTCATTATCAGCCCCTTTTTCTCCTGATCATATCATACCCTGTAGTGCTGAAATCTGACACTGGAAACAGACTGAAAACAAAATTGCAGCCTTTAAAATGAGGGGGGGCAGTGCCTGCGCACAGCAAGCCCTTTGAAGACACATGTCTGCCATAGGTAGCACCAGGTCCATGGCAGCTTGTGGTTAGCTTTCCATCATGGACATCAGTAAAGCCACATCAATTTGCAGCAGCAATAGTTATGGCCCGTAAAATGCGTTTGCTCAAAATATTTACCAAAGCAATTTCACAGCCTATTTTACACCTTGGCAATCAAATGCTTTCCTATGTGGAGTTGAGGGGATTTTGTTGTTGGATTTGTGACTGATCATCATATACAAGCTAAGACCTAAATCAGAACCAACAGACTGAAGCAGCACTGGTTGAGATGGTGAACTGAATTGTTGATTAGCTCTTTGTGTGTTCAGGGGAGACTTTTAAAGGCTTTGAAACAAATACCAGTTCTATACCAAATTTCCACAGCTTTTCAGTGGGATCTATGGCTTTTATACCTCCACAGTCTTCACACTGGAAGCATTTTATCAGAGAAGCTAAATGTCATGAATAGTTGTACTCTCCCACGGGCAGAACTTTTCTCTGAAGGGTTACATAATGAGAGCATCTTACCTTAAACCTCTTGAGACTGGAAACAGTTACACTGATTTCTGCTATTGTAGATATCAATGAGTGCCTGAGTACCAACATGCCGTGCCCAGCTGGACAGATCTGTATTAACACTGATGGCTCCTTTACCTGCCAGCGAATCTCACCCAGCTGTGGCCGAGGTTACCATCTCAATGAAGATGGAACAAGATGCGTAGGTGAGTGACAGTTGGGAAGAAAAAGCAGTTTTAAGAAAATAACTCACATATATAATAAATGTTTACCAGTTTCTTGCACTTTGCCCAGGTTTTTCTCATTCCCACAGTCAATTCTTGATCTTGTTCTTTCCCTCATGGCAGTCCCAGCAAGTGAAGAATGACAAGCATCCACCCTCTGTCCTTCATATAACTCATGAAACCCTATATTTTGAGGAGTAATGATTATCAGCTGCCATAAATGGCATTGGCTGTGATTGTGTCAATGGAATAATGCTGTCCCAAATCTCCTTAGTACAGAGAGATGACACAAGGTTAACTTAATGCCCCACAGAAGCCATTCAAGTAACACTGAAAGACATAGATGCCTTTGGGTGGCTTTTAACTGAGGTGCTTTTGCAAAGAGAGGCATTTTTGTATGTGTTTTCAATATCTGTGACTTACCAAAGCATTTCTGATGACTCTGGATCTCAGACATCTTATACTAGATGTAGATCTGATCCACAAATAATGCATAATAAAGCAATTTTGCACCTGAATTCCTCCAGAGATTGCCTGATTACTTCATTGCTTTCCTCCCAAGTCCATCAACATTAAGGACACCTTAGAGCTAACCTGCTTTGGTATAACTAGTTTGGATTTGTGACTCTGATCTTGTAAAAGCTGAGAGCATGGTAACGTCTCGTTTTCTGTTTCAAAACAGTTTATAACCACCAGGGGACAAAGAAATATGCTAACATGTTGCTCTTCTCTCAATTTGCGTAGTCAGAAGTGTACTTAAAATCACTTTTTATTTTAGATGTGGATGAGTGCTCATCCCCTAACCAGCCCTGTGGAGAAGGACACATTTGTATCAATGCCCCGGGCAATTACCGCTGTGAGTGCAAAGCTGGCTATAATTTCGATGTCATCAGTAGGACGTGTATTGGTAAGTTGGACCTATCAACCTAAATATGTGCCGCCATGGCACTTACAAAATGATCCCGTGTAAAGAACGTTACTGCTCTCTGCATACCCTCTGTCATCAGAATGTAAAATTGACTGCTGTATTATTTGGATGAATCTAAAATCATATTAAAGAACTGCTGATACTTCAAAGGAAGCTGTATTAGTATTGTCAGTGTGTTATCTGCTATCCTGTTAAAAGGTAAGGTTGTGAGAGTGTAATTGTTTTCTGTGATATTTTTATAAGCACCTACAGCAAAAGATTCCTTTGGAAGATCAAAGCAACTTTCTTCTGTGTAGATCTAATCCAACTGTACTCTGGAGTGCTTCTAAATGAGCATTTTGAGGACTTCTTCTCTCTCTAGTACGAAATTTAAACCTGGAAAATAACAATCAAACTTTTATAACCACATTCTTGTCCAGACTGGTACCACAGTTAGCCAGCCAATCCACAGACCTCTCTGTGTTTGTCATTGCAGATATCAATGAATGCAGACGCTACCCAGGCCGTCTATGTGCTCACAAGTGTGAGAATACTCCTGGTTCCTACTACTGCACTTGTACCATGGGATTCAAACTTTCAGCTGATGGTAGATCATGTGAAGGTACAGCTCTCAGTGCTTTGGTTACAGAATGTGAGAAACTCATGAATGTGAGAGCTCATTGCTCTTTGAGCTGTTTTTTATTCTAGGTTGCAAGACTGCACTGGAATGTCATGAGAAATCATCACAGTGCAGTCTCTTTGATTACATGAATGCTGCTGTGCTTAGCTGAGGCCGCTATAGCCCACAGCTTGAATATATTGCCCTTAGACTGGGTCATTTGACAGGGCAAGGGGACACAGCCTCAAGCTACACCAGGGAAGGTTCAGGTTGGACATCAGGAGGAATTTCTTCACTGAAAGGGTGGTCAGGCATTGGAAGGGGCTGCCCAGGGAGGTGGTGGAGTCCCCATCCCTGGAGGTGTCCAAGGAACGCCTGGACAATGGCACTCAGTGCTCTGGTCTGGGTGACAAGGTGGGGCTTGGTCACAGGTTGGACTCAATGGTCTTGGAGGTATTTTCCAACATGAATGGTTCTGTGATTCTGTGATGCAGAGGTGTATGGGTCTACATTTCCTGCACTTTGAAGGGTCATTCAACTCAATCAGATTCAAAACCTTCAAAACCAACTTTGCGGATATCCAAACACAAAAATGTATGTGTTGGCCTAAAAATTCCCTCCCAGTCTCACACCTTGAAGTACAGTAGGAAATTCTAGCACAGTGCAAATTAACCTATACTGCCAGACCCTGTTAAGAGTAACACTCTCAGAGCCCCCTGTTTCCAAGTTACTCAGTGATATGTGTGCCATCCTTTTTTAATTTAAAAAAATTACATTCCAAAGTTTTGTCATATGACAGTATTAGGAGTGATGAATATAGCAAGAAATTTGGGGTTCAGGTGTATAACTTTGCATTTCAGATTTGAATGAGTGTGAGAGCAACCCCTGTAGTCAAGAGTGTGCCAATGTGTATGGCTCTTACCAGTGCTATTGCCGCCGCGGATTCCAGCTCAGTGACATCGATGGCATTTCATGTGAAGGTGAGCTCTGTAGTGTTGCAGAGAGAGTGGGTGGGCATTTCTTATTGTCACTGCAACAAACATGAGCAATTCCATGTAATTTTTTCGTTTTAACATTTGAGTCTCTTTGGTATTTTCTTGTGAAACTCTATTTAATGAAGGTCTCCCACCCATATCTTTTTCTAGAAGTATCTCTCTGCATGCATGGTGTCAGTTTTGCTGTTTACACTGAATTGTAGCTTGGCATACTTTCATTACTTGACAGAAATTTGTTTTTTCACTGAGGAATTACCAGAATTTCTAGTCTTCAGCGAGTGGAGATTTGAGCATATTTATATGCTACATATATAATATATGATATTACTAGGTAGTATTTAATGCATCCTCTTTTGTGGCTGGTTCTGAACTAATGTGTTCTCAAATACCAGGAGGATGTGGGTGTGACCTTGTGGACAAGATCCTGAATTTGGACTTAGGTCTCCAGGACTTACTAGACAGTGAGGCCTTGGGCAGAACACCTAATTTTGATTTCCTTTTTGTAAAAACAAGGTTAAAACTATTCATCTCCCTCCCTTTTATAAAGCAGTAAAACACATGTCACTGTAAAGTACTTGCTCTTGTCCATTACATTGTCTCTTGGGCTCTCATGTATCTTTTCATTTTCTTCAGAGTTCCATTTACTCCTGAAAATCTTTGCTATTTAGATGTCGTTGGCTAAAGCCACACCTATCTGATGATCTTCTTCATTGCCCAGAAATTAGAATCATCAAATTGTGTTTGAAGCTCATAGCAGGAGCACAGTACATGTGCACTGGGTTGAATGTCATGAACACATAGTAAATTCGTGGTGTTTTTTTCTTGCAGATATTGATGAATGTGCTTTGCCTACTGGAGGACATATCTGTTCCTTTCGATGTATTAATATTCCTGGGAGCTTTCAATGTACTTGTCCCTCCACTGGGTACAGGCTGGCACCTAATGCACGCAATTGCCAAGGTGAGTTCAGTAACTGCAGGGAGACCTCACTTGTTTGTGGACTTCTGACAAGTTCTAGCAGTTTTTGTATTTAAAAAACGCCTTTCCTACGACATTATAGGTAAAGCAGTAGACCTCAGCCAGATATCTGAAGAAACCAGTCTTTTATAATAAATATACAGGAAATTTCCATTATAAAGTAATTCAGTAGAGAATACTTTTAAAAACATTATCAAATATAAAAAATTCTTACGATGAAAATTCCAATGGTGAAATGCTATGAGTTAGTTTAGCCATTAAAAGGAAATATCCTACTGTAAACATGCCAGTAAATATTGAGGTCATGTCCACTTAGTGGCACTGCTGCTCTTCCTTTTCTTCTTCTTGCCAGTTGGTTGGGTTAAGGTTCTTCTTTTTTGTTCTTCTGCCCTGCCCTTGCAATCCTGTAGTAATGTTTAATTGCACCCCATGTTCTGTAGTATCTAATAGGATACTGTCATTGTCTGGCACCTGCAAGTAGAGGAAAAGCATGTGTTTAATCCACTCCCCTGTTTCCATTTGGCAGATATCGATGAGTGTGTTGCAGAAAGCCACAACTGCTCTTTCAATGAGACCTGCTTTAACATCCAGGGTGGCTTTCGCTGCCTGTCTTTGGAATGTCCGGAGAATTACCGCAAGTCAGGAGATACGTAAGTACCTTCTTTTTCAAGGTCAGGCAGTTTTTTGGTGACAGGATCTCCTTATGTCATGCCACTGCTGACTGAACACAGAGCAGTTTCTAGCAAATGTATTCTGTTGGCAGGCCTACCCTATGTTTTTCACACACAGATCTGGTGTCTTTCTCATGCTCCTCTTTCTAAGAAAAAAATTCTCCCTTAAAAAGTGCCATGTGTGAGTGGTTTGCACCATAATGTTCCCCAGAGCCATGAGCAGATACTCTCTGTCTGGCTTCCTTGCAGGCAGCCTGATAGGAGGGCTACATTCAGCTTTGAAATCCCTGGCTTTTATTTCAGAATCACACATAGTCTTTCCTTACTTTCACACTTCAGCCAAAGGGTTCTTTTTAGCTCCCTCTCTGAATTCTCATCTGTGCTGTTGCAAAGCATTGCAAGAATGTCTTATATTTAGTACCATATAATTGAATCATAGAATATTAAGGGGTTATAATGGACCTTAAAAATCATCTAGTCCCAACCCTCTCTGCCATGTGCAGGAACATGTCCCACTAGACCAGCTTGCTCAAGGCGATATCCAACCTGGCCTTGAGCACTGCCAGGCTGGGGCATCCACCTCCCTGGACAACCTGTTCCAGTGTCCTCACCACCCTCACAGTAAAAAATTTCTACAAATTATCTTATGTAAATCTCCCCTCTTTCAATTTGTACCCAATTTTCACCTGTATTAGAAAACCTGGGAGCCCTAGCAGGGGTGATATGTTAGCTGCAGCTCATAATTGTGTCACTAACCTAGCTCAGAGACAGTGTGCATTCTGGTGTAGAAAATAGGAGACAGCTCTGGGAGGAGGGGCAACTGGCAGCTCTTTTATACCCATCAAATGGTGTCAGCAGAGTGGAGAAGTTGCAAACTCTCAGTTGGGTAGCTGAGTTTATGGCTAATGAAGGTGATGCTTTGCCTCCTGCCTGTGGCTTTCCGGCCACCCTGTACTCCAGCAATTCTTCCAAAGGCTGCTTCATGGTCCCCTCATGTGCCCTGTACTCAGGTAAATGTGTTCCACCAGCCAGGGAGGAAAGCTGACAAATCACATTTGATATCAGCCCACTCTTGCTTTTCCCAGTCAGCGTTGGTATGGCCACCATCTGTTAGACAGAACTGAGTACTCTGTGCCTCCTCTGTAGAATGAAGCTAATGCTGATCTCCATCTCAGGGATTTTGTGGGAATTAGTTATTTTGCATTTAAGCCTTAGTCTTTGAAATGCCGTATAAGTGGCACAGCAGATGTATTTGATCAGAATGCTGGAGAGGAAGTTCGTGGTGTAAACCCAGCTATTTATAAAATATGCTTGTGTTCTGGGAAGGGCAATAGGAATTAAATTTTAAATTATATTTGTCACATCAATGACCAAGCAGTGCCTCATGATGGAGATGTTCTCTTTATTTGTAATACTGCGGGTTCATTTGTTTTCTAATTTTAAAAAATGTGTAATGTGCAATGGGCCACTAGGCAGAATCAGCAGATTTCTACTTTTATGGACATTCCTGCGTTGCAGAGTTCAATTTATAAAATACACATCGTACACACATTCCATTTGTTCTTCTTTCTTATCTGTATTTGACTTTAATGGCTATTTGAGCTATATGGGATCTTTTGGGAAAGCATTAGAATGTTTGAATTGTTTTTCTGTGTCTGGGTTGTTGGGCTCTGTAATGGCTGTCTCAGCCTAAGTCAGACCTACTCATAGGGTGAGATCCTTCTGAGGTGCTTGGGCTATAATTAGGCTATGAGTCAGACACAAATCCTGCAGCTGCTCAGTGAAATGCTAATTATTTAAATTCCTTGAGTTATTATCTCATTGGATATATTAGGTTTTCTCCTCTCAACAGCTACAGATAGTTACTAAATGTATTGTTGAAAACATGTTTGCATAAAGCAAAGAGAATGTGAGTTCATTATTACCATTGACAAAGTCCAGTGGGTTCCAGAGGCTCTCTCATACTTAGCCAGGATATGAATGTTGTACCAAAGTGCCGGAATCAGGATTTATGGGTGGGATTACCTGGCACTCACTGGGGAGCAATTTCATAAGATAGCTCTTTAGCACTCTTTTTATATCCAGACTACTTTGTATCTTCTTGACTGATTTAGTTTTGCATATATACCCCAGCAGGGCTGATAGCCAGCATATCTTTGTTACATTCTGTGTGATAAGGACCTTAAATTGCTTTTTCACACAGGCTCTAAAATCAAAGCAGTTGGCTTCTTATAACATCACATCTAGTACAGATACCATTTTTTCTCTCCTTTTTATTCAAAACACATTCCAGTTTTACCAACTTGGCACATAGTAAGAAAGACAATGTATTTTTCCATTCCCGTCAAGTTGCCACCTCAGGAATTTTTTTTACCCTGTTCCCCATTGTTTTCTTTGGAATAGCTATGATTTAATAAGCCTTAGTCCTGTAAATCCAAGTTTCTTTATTCTTATTTTTCCTTAAAATCCTTATGTACAGGCAACAGCACACAGTGATCCAGAAGCTTCATTACCCAATACCTTTAAAGCAGAGGTTTTTGCATGGTGGCTGTTGCAGTGGTGATTGCCATCAGGTAAATTAATTGCAGTATCGTCCCAGGCTATGGGCTGAAACCTCAGGATGCTGTTTAGATATTCTAAGCTCCAAGAGGAAACAGTCTGTGTTATCTTCCCCAAAGACAGCAAAATGCCTGGCCTGATCTTAATGGTAACAATTTTATTGAAGGCCTTATCTTTTACTTAAATTCTGCTTTTTGTTTTTCATTGATCAGTCTATAGGCTTGGTATTTTTCCCAGGGTAGATAAGATCTACTGCTTCTCATAATAGAACTTAACTTGCTACACTGCCTTGCCAAACAGTTTTTGTTTTCAAATTGCATAACAATTAACTTCTCTTTATACGGCATTGAAGTCTTAACATTTGTAATATTTAACCCAAGAAAAATAGAAGAAAAGATAAAGAAGCATTTGTAGCAACATGTCAGACATGTGTCCTGCATTGAGCCAAATGGGGAAGTATTTCTGTTTTCTAGACATGTCTCCATATTATTAAGGTTGCCTGGGGCTTATCATTATTAGGACGTGTTTTTAACTCCTTAAAATTTGCCAAATTGTCGTCAATGGCTGAAATTTTACATGCCAGGTATCTGACTCAGGCTCAAGTTTTGGCAAATTTCAGCCAAAGAACAAGTGTAGAGAAGAGCACACTGGTTTGTGTGTCTTAAAGACATTTTTGTGATTTTTTTTTTAAATTTATTTTAATAGTTTGCTGTCATGTTATGGAGCAGAGATCTGAAATTTGTTAGGAAATTGCTTTTGCACTTTTTTGTCATCCTTACCAAAATCCTCTGAAACTTTTGAAATTACAAACTTTGTAAAATTGCATTCAGCCTTTTTTTTCCATAAGCGTTAGGAAATGAAGACCTTGATGGGTAAACTTAATCCCCTCCTGTATGCCAAACTAGGCTCAGATGTACCTGGAGTATTTCTGAGAGTTCTTTAACTTTTGCTTCAAGTCCTTGAATGATAAAGATTTCATAGCAATCTGTCTTTGTGTTTGGCTATCTGCCTCACTGCAATTTAATTCTTCCTATTAGTAGAGAGGTCTTTTTCTTCCAGCAACAAAGAGTTTCCTTCTGATTTAGTGGTCCTGAGCTTCTTATTGCTCTTCACAGCAGTCTGAGACATGCAGGTCCAACTCCACAGACTGTCTGAGCCTGCTCCCACATAAAGCTACAGGAGAGGAGCCTAGTCTGTCTGTCCTGGGCCAGGTACTGCCTGCCTGGACAACCCCAACTCCGTGGATAAGTGAGCTGTTTCTAGCATGGGTGAGAGAAGAGTCAACTTGGTAAGAAGAAAATGCATACTTTGAGATAAGGAGGCTGAATGTAGGGAGGGAAGGATCTGAAGGCATGTCAAGGTGAGGAGAATGAGTCTTGGAGATGCTTCAGGGGTAGCAGGTAAAATGGGGTAAAACTAGAAAGGGGAAAACAATCACAGGGGTCAGGACCTTATGGTCAAGGGTGATTGATTCCAGGGAACTAGTGACAAGACAAGAGGACATCAGGAAAATTTCTGCACTGAAATGGTGGTCAGGCATTGGAAGGGGCTGCCCAGGGAGGTGGTGGAGTCTCCATTCCTGGAGGTGTCCAAGGAACGCCTGGACAATGGCACTCAGTGCTCTGGTCTGGGTGACAAGGTGGGGCTTGGTCACAGGTTGGACTCAATGGTCTTGGAGGTATTTTCCATCCTTAATGATCCTATGATTCTATTCCAGATTTGGATGAGGACCATCAGAGGAAGGAATAATTTGGGATGGCTGCACAAAGATCCTGAGGGAAAGGATCTGTGCTTCAGGTCTTGGGTTGTGAGGTAGAAACTGAGAGAACTAAGTGTCAGCCAGGAGAGAATGAAGCAAGAAGAGGAGGATTGGCACTGGCTGAGTAGACAGTCCTGATGCCAAATATTTGTGTGAGCAGCAAGGGTCATAGGCTAGGAAAGGGAATAAGAAGAAGAAACTAGATTAGAAAAGACAGATGAAGGAGACAAGGATAGGACATAAAGGCTCAGTGCTGAGGGCAAAGAGAAGGTAGTTCTGTCTCCTCTACATCTTGAAATATCCTAGAGACTTCCCATCTCCAGACAGGAGGAGCATACAGTGTGCTGTTCCATCCTCTCTACTACTCTGCTGTATCCTGTTTTCTTGCCTGAAGCAGGGCTCCAGATTCTTCTCTGGTTAAGAATTGTCCATGAAGACCAACCATCAGTTGGTTTCATTCCCTTTAAGTTCTGGTCTGTTAAAGACAAAACCACCTTCCCTGCACAGCTGATCATTAGCAGCATCAGTGTTGAGATCCATGGTGTGGCAACGGCTCACTTGGACCTCATGGTGTGGTGCAACCTGCTGAAAAGAAGTGCACGCCAATGATAGCATGAGCGAGCCTTTGCAGTGGAATATATTCTAGGAGGCCTGGAAGATTGTTACAGCTCTGGAAATCTACAGCATAGAATGTATAGTGAGTGTATAGTTCACTAATAAAACTTGGTTGGTTGTTCAGCATGTTGAGCTGGTTTCCCTATAGGAAGTAAATCACAAAGCCATAAATTTTGCTAATAAAAGTTCGTTTTCCCTCAGTACATGAGGAGTTGTTGTATATCACTCAACTCCTTTAAGCACAATGTAGTGAAAACCTGACTCAGAAATTAAAGTGAGGGAAGGCCCAAAATATTTTTTCCCTGTTTTTCTATTACAAAATGTTATGTTTATTATCTACAAATGGAATCCTTTTAGTTTTTTAGTTTTCTTTTATCAGTGTTTGGCACATGAAATTCAAACTGGGAGTAATTCTTTGAAACCAATATCTCAGCCACATAAATAAACATAAAAGAACAGAGTAGTAAGTGAGCTAAAATAACTGCATTTAAATTCAGTAATAAGCAATTAGCAGCAGTATACACTTACTTTTGTAGCCCATGCACCTAATTTGGAGGTTTGCAAAGACATATGCAACTGCCCCTGGGCTCCAGGCTGGTTTTCTCTGGTAGGACTTTCTGCCTCCTCAGCACTCCCCTCTCCTGCTGGGCCCCTTGGCTCTGTCCTATGGCTCACAGAGTGGTGGCAGGACACAGGAGCTCTACAGGCAGCTCACCTGTCCCAAGGAGCCATGGAGCTGGGCAGCACCCAGGGCTTGGGCTATTCCCTTGTTAGCAGCAGCTTGCTGCATTCCCCCGCCATGTGATTTCCTGCTGCCCACTGAATGCCTAGAGAATACACTGCGGTTGAAATGTTCTTTGCTTCTTGCCTTTGCGGCACGTGACCCCGGAATGAACTCTGGTTCTTGAAAGTAGTAATATTTGCTATCTCTCCTTTGTGGTTATTTGATGGAACAATTATTGCACATTAACTGAACCTACAGTACAGCGTGCAGTGTATACCAGCAAAGCATGTGATAAAAGATGACGACTTTTGAATTATTTTAGTTCCTAGCCGCAGGCGCATCTATCTTCACAAATAACTTTCTGAATCAGCAGAACATCCTTTTTCAAGTCTTCAAAAGCTGGAAGCTTTGTTTTTTTGTTCTCTTAAAAAATTCTGGCCATAATTTTAAAATGTATTTTACTTTTATAAAACAATAAGGGAGAGCATCTTTCTGAGAGTGTAAGTGCTCATAAGCATGTACATGCTTCTAAGAAGTTGTATTTGAAGAAAACCTTTCCAACTATGGAATGAACTGTCTCAACTTGCTCCACGATTTCAGCAAAACCAAGTAGCCTCATTTCAACAACACCAAGTCATTCTCCTTAATGGAGTTATTAGTGACATTT
Source organism: Corvus moneduloides (assembly GCF_009650955.1). Taxonomy (NCBI): domain Eukaryota; kingdom Metazoa; phylum Chordata; class Aves; order Passeriformes; family Corvidae; genus Corvus; species Corvus moneduloides. The sequence goes on from NC_045479.1 coordinate 8,127,588, forward strand.
CAGAAGAGAATGCAGAACTCTCCATACCTGGAAATACTTCAAGAGTATCCACACCTAATTAGTCGTCCATCCTGTGAGGACTTGCATGTGATCTTTAAACACATGAATAAAATTAAGAACGCCTTTAAATCTTCAAAGAATTGCTTCAAAGAACTACTTTTTGTTTGCAGGTAGTATTAAAAGAAAACACATTAATTGAAGAATTGGGGGTACTTTTAATTAGTCTTTTTGAAAGAGCTGATTTTGCGTATAATGAGAAGTTCCTGGAATTCAGATCACCATGCATTGGCAACAAAGTGGGGCTCGCTTATGAACCACAGTTCTTTTGGTAGCAGATACTCCTGATAGGAGCTCAAACTCATGTCAAAATAAAATAATGAAATGGACATTAAGATTTACTTGAGGTGGTAAGAAGCAAATCATGCTTTTGTGCTGGAGCATTTCTTGGTAAGGAAGCAAATTGTTTAGTTTCCAAACTTCAACCTATGGACCAAATACTGCTTGGAGTGGAGAGACTTTTGCACACAATTTAATTGATTTTAGTTTTGCACGGGGCAAGTTTGGAGCTAAATGCTCAACCTGATCATAACGAAATTTTACAGTTATCATCCAGCTGAGATCGTCATTGTCTACCTTTACTTCCACATACCTGCCTGAAAGGATGTTTTGATACCTCTGTGGTGACTTGGGCATATCTTTAATCTGAAATGCATACGAACTTACCCAGTTTGCAATCCTTTACACACTTCTCAAACCCACCAGGTACCATGACTTGTCAGATCTTCATTAATATGCTGGTAAACTGTAACACTCTTTAACAGCAGTGACTTGGATGTCCATAGCTGTCTACCGTATTTTTCTGGACAGAGATCACTTCTCTTAGGAACAAAACACATGACTGCTAATGTAGAGGTTTGTTTTTCCCTGCCAGCCTGTATGGGTGATCTCTTGCTAGTGCTCTGGATTTTCACTGGGACACAGTGCTAAGGGAATGAAAGAGCAGAAGGCAAATTCTTCTCTCACCAGAATCATTCCCAGGACTTAGGACTATGTAAGAGGGGACTGGATGTGTAGGACACGTGCTGGAGACATCAGACCATTGGATCTTGTTTTCAGGGCTTGCCTAGATGGGTGTTAGACTGACTCAGGTTGGTTCTCCTGATAGTACAGAGGAATACTGTGCTGTATCAGCAGGAAAAGGTCTGTCTTCAGAGACCAACTCCTTGGAAATTCATGGTTTTCAGAATACTTTACTCAGTCTAAAAATACAGCCAGACATCCCAAGTAGGACACAGACAACTCCCTAACCACTTAGAATCTCTTCCTTTACTGAACATATGTCCAACCGGCAAAAGAATAAAACTTGGAGGGGAAAAAAGTGCCAGTGCTTTCCCTAGGAGAGCTTGGCTGACGTAAATGCAAATAAACTCTCACCCCTGCTGAGGTGCCAGACTTGATCCATCTGTGCGTGCAGAGCAAGGGCAACACTTCTGACAATGGCAACGCTTCTCCCAAAGCTCCAGCTGCAGGCAAGTTCATCGTTATTGAATACATGTCCATTTGCAATATGAGTGAGGTGCCAGGCTGAAGAATGGATACAGGATGAAAGCCTATCTTTTCCCACCCCCACTGCCCTTGCTCTCCCCTCCCACTTGCTAAATGTGCACTAACCTTCCTCTTGTCTTGTGTTCTCACTTTTCTTGCAGTCGCTGTGAGCGCTTGCCTTGTAATGAAAATAAGGAGTGCCAGAGCCTGCCTCTGAGAATAACCTACTATCACCTCTCTTTTCCTACCAACATTCAAGTACCCACCGACATTTTCCGCATGGGTCCTTCTAATGCTGTCCCTGGGGATAAAATTCAGCTGTCCATCATCAGCGGGAACCAGGAGGGGTTTTTCACCACAAAAAAAGTGAACAACCACAGTGGCCTTGTGGTCATGCAGCGTCAAATCACAGAGCCCAGAGATCTTCTTCTGACAATTCAAATGCGACTTTCCCGCCATGGAACTGTCAACACATCTATTGCCAAACTTTTTATCTTTGTCTCTGCACAGCTTTGATCCCTAATTTACAGTCATCATTGGCTACTCTTTTCCTTCCAAGAGTAGCTTTCCCCCCAATTTTAATAAAGTTTTAGTTCATCTGTTGCATGCTGCACTTGCATTTTATTTGCCATCATCATTACAGTTTTCCACTTTCTCCTGTAACTGAACATCTTAATTCATGGAGATTATTCTGTGTACTCTGCATGATTATACAAAGCAGAAGTTGGTGTCTAAGAGTTCATTAGCTGAACATACTGAGGACTGAAAGCTGTGAATTCACTTCACACAGTAGGGGAGTCATCTGATCGTACACAGTTACATATGTTTAGGTCTAAATTTTCCAAAGGAAATAGGTACCTATTTTGAGCTGTCTCAACTGAGACATCTCTAGAAAATTTCATCGCTTATGGGGCAAATTTTCTGAAAATCTGTTAAAAGGGCATAACTTGGACCCTTAGGACCCCTGAGGTGCCCCAGCGCATGTCAGTATAAAAATGTGCAGCCAGATTCTCAAGCTGTCCTATTTATCGTTGCTCTGTTGTATCCCGTGAGCTAATGCTGATTTTCACCAGGGACAGATCCCAGTTCTAACTTCTAAGGATTGTACAAAAGCGAATCTCCTCTAAAGAACATTTATTTGAGAGATATTTAATCTTTTTTTCTGTGGAATTTTTGCTGAATGGAAAAACTAATGACAGCAGAACAGCAATCAACTTCATAACAGCATTCAGCTAATAGCAGAGAGCTCCTTTCTGTTTCACAGGCTATATCTTGAAATGTTACCATCTATAGGAACATTTGAAAAAGATACTTGATTTGTCTCATAACACTTTTGTCTCTCCAGCTTTCATATTAAAGCTGATAAATTTTGAACATTAAAGACTTTACCCACAACCACCATCAATCCAAACCATAGGTGCCCTGAAAAGTCGGTCAGAATTCCAATATCCAAATCTTTCTTCCTTTATTTGCCTGCCTTTGTTTATTTCTAGGCAGTCAAGAATAATGTAGACAATAAAACTGGAATTTCTTTGGAATTCTTTTTTATTTTTCTGAGCTGGAAGAGGATTTAATTACAACAATCCTCGTGTTGATAAATATTAGAAGCTCAGTCCCAGAGGTATGATCCAAAAATTAATGTTCAACACCACCCTGGGCTCAGTTATCTGCTGCTCATTACACAGGCAGAACAGTCATTCTGTAGAAGAACAGGGAATATTCCATGTGAATGCATCCTATAGAAAAAATACCTCACAATGTAAGTGCTGACAGCACAGTCAGGGTACAAGGGTAGAAACTGGGAACCTTCTAAACCAAGATCACAAGCATTAATCACCTGAGCACAAGGAATTACTCCATTAGCTGGAAGCTGCAGGCTCTCAACTCATCATCAGCCAACGCCTGGATCAGGGCATGATCGCAGCACTCTGCCAGAGAATTACATGTTCCCCAAGGCAAAGTTTATCCCAGCTGGCTGACAGGAGTTCAAGTCTCATAAGAAATGCCAGTGTTTAATAAGCCTGTTGACACATCCTTATAAAAGCTGCCAGAAGTTGCCAGTGGGGATAGAGTCCCAGGTTTAAATACTGAGAACACAAGCCCATGCTACTTGAGCTGATGGGGTTTATTACTGCTGCAGAAGATGCTTATATGTAAATGCTCTCTGGCTAACAGTTCATTATGAGGCCATAATGAAGTAGGATAAATATTCAAAAATAAACTTCATTTTTGCAAACATTAATATATTTTTTTTTTTTGGCAGAAAAAGAAGAGGGTTTGAGAACTTGGCCCTCTGTGTTGTAAAATGCTACCACATTAATTGTATTTAGCAAGGAATTCAAGAGCACAGAGCTCACATTCCCCTGTGTTAAATGCTTGAATGCTGCAGTGTCACTGGGACTTTCAGGAGCACATATGTAATTACATAGTGCTATTTATATTTTCCAAATGAAAATGAAATCACAGCTCCCAGTCCAAAGAACTTACTCACTGAATCTAACAGAGAATATGAAAAGGAATTGTACCAGGACCCTAGAAGAAAGAAAAAATTACACTTAGGAAATAATCAAAGCAACTCAGCTGTTTCTTTACTTTCTTCTCTTTCAATGAAAATGCCTAGCGGAAAGATCAGCTCCAAACCTGTAATTCGTGCTAGAGGCAGAAAACTTGAAGGAAAGGTTCAACTAAAAAAATTCTCAGCACCGTGGAAGAAACTTTTGTCAGTCACAGTCCCCATTGTAGGAGAACATGAGCAAAAAGAAAAATATCAGCTAATCAGAAGATGAAATCCAAAGGTGATGTGTAAGGACAAAATTATAAAGTATTATGAGAACAGAGCATATAATTTATAGCAAATATCAGGATTTTAAATAAATGTTAGTTGTGAAAGAAGTTATTCCAGTTTGGAGATGAAGCAGTGAGAGAACAAAGTGTTATCGACTGCACTTTGGATATGCTGGCATGAGGCAATTAGCAGGGGTAGTAAAAGAAAGGAGATCAGAGAGTGAGTATAATGAAAAAACAAATTCCAGTTTAGCAGTGTGGACAGAGCATGCAAAAAAAAAAAAAAAGGTTAGTGGGATTTGTAAGAGGAGAGACAAAAGGTGCAAAGTAGAATGGACACAGACATCTTTCACACATGTGGTTATGAGCTGGATGGATCTAGAACTCAGTTTTGATGAGAACTAACACAATTCACTTGTGACCATTGAGATCCTCTGATCTGTACCAAAGTCATGTCAGAAGGCTTTATTTCACAGGTGAGAATCATGAATACAAATCTTGCTTAGGACTTCATCTTACACAAAATTATGGCTTTATTGGCTAAGAATTTCAGAAATATTTGTATTTGCCTTTTGTTCCAGCTGAAGTTGAGAGTAAAGCTCCCTTTTATTCCCAGGAAGAAGCAAAAGCAAACCATTACTGAATGCCTGAGACATTCCCACCACAATGTTTTTTGCATACAAATTCTATTATCTAAATACAGCTACAGAAATGTAGGATGTTCTATGTATTCTAACAGTACTTCATCAGTAATAGTGTCCCAAAATAAGTCATGCAAGCTACTGTTCATAAGTGAGGTGTCTAGGAAATGACAAGATTTTGTACACAGATAATGACGGGAAGTAAAAGGTCTCTTCTGGCCTGTATCTCCTGGCCAGTGTCAAAGCATCGAGTACAGGGTGTGAATACCAGGCTCAGCTGGTGTTCGTTAACTCAGCTCTGTTGCCTCCCGGTGGACTGTGCCAGTTCGCATCTGTTGAAGCATGTGTTCCTTGATGTTGATTCGTGTTTTCCCCTTATTTTAGCTTCATACAGTATCAACATGTTTGGCTTAATTTTCTTTGATGAGCAGAGGTAGAGAGCATGTAACAAGATGTTACTGATATATTGATTATTAATAAAGCCATAAACACCTGAAAAAAGATGGTTTGGACTGGAATCACACGTTTGAAAAGAGCAAGAACTGTTTGTTTTTAGAGGTACATGACAAACTAAATCTTTCCTTTTTTTGTTTCCCTTTAACTCAGTAATTTTTTCTCACTTTTAATCTTTTAATTCCCCCCCTCTGACGCTGCAGTATTTTCTTTTTCCACTTAGAAATATGTAGAAATGGGCAGGTCAAAGTTGACATCATTTGTGTGGCTTAGTCACATTTTAAGTCCTAGCACAGTTCTTTCATCTCTCATGAACACAGAGCGCGCATTGTGTGAAGTTCTTGAACTGTAAGTGACTTTAAATTCACTCTAGTGGACAAGGGTGAGAAGTCATTTAACTTTTTAATAGACTTTCAAGGCTGAATGAGCAGCTGGTTGAGATGGAATATGAAATGACCCTTACCATTTCCCCAAACTCAGAATTCAACCTTTGAGGTTTTAAATAATGTGGTTAACTTTTTTCCTCCCGTTGTTTCCATTCCTCTCTGTTTTCTCAGTTCTCTCAGATGGAAAGGGAGGGTATGAAAAAACAGACTTTAAAAAGGCTCTTCTGGCCCTTGCTACACTGAAAATCATGAAAGTTGGCCCTTTACATATTTATGCCAGATTTTTCTAAAATAGAAACGATTCTGTCTGCTTTATATGACTGAGTAAAAAAGGCTTGTGCAAGTAAATGTGGCTCCACTGAAATTGCTGAGACCAGGCCAGCTGAGGGTATGGGTCTCATTGTTTGGTCCTGTTTGTCCTTGGAAAGGGACATTGCATGGCCTCTTGGGCACTACAGTTCTCCTTGTTTTCACATGCCTGGCTTGAAAAACTGGGTTTGAGGGGGTTTTGACTGCAAGTCTGAGCCAAACCAAGTTCTTCAGGGGTCATAAAGTTCTGATGATATGCATTTGTCTAAGTTTGTGAGATGAAGAATCAACGCTTATATCAACTACAGTTTCTAGCTCCCTAGATTGCAAAACACAAAGTATTTAATATTCAGTCTATATATGAATCTCTTTTTGGTTTCTCTTAGTGTCAGACTAGAAAAGACAGATACCATCCGTTGCATTAAGTCTTGTCGACCAAATGATGTCAACTGTCTGCTGGATCCAGTCCACACAATTTCCCACACTGTCATTTCACTGCCCACGTTCAGAGAATTTACAAGACCCGAAGGTAAGTGGTTTGTTCCTTGTTCCATTTAATAGACTACAACATATAAAACCTCCACCGGAAATCCTTGCCTAAAGCCAGACTCGCTACCGGTGCAGTAAATGTTTGCACAGCTCCAAATTATAGGGTACTATTCATTTAATTAAAACCTTGGATATCCAGGAGTTTTAATTTTACGGAGGAAAGAAAATAATTCTGATCTCTAACTCATACCGCTTCCCAGTCTAAGGAAATACTGACTCTGAATTCCCACGTACCACATTTACTCACACAATAGTCATATGCCCCATGACATTTTTTCTTCCCTTGTTTGTAGGTTTTGCTGTATAAACAAGGTACTCAATATATTTCTCTCATCTGTCTATGACCAGTTGTTTGCAACTGACAGGTGACTTGTTCCAAGAATAAAAACCTTACATGGAGACATTAATCACAAAATAAATTATATTGAGTATATGATCTGTGACTGGCTGATTTTTGACCTATGAACAAAGTGTTGTTTGTTATAGATTAAAGGAAGAGAAATTCCAAAGACAGGGCAGAAAGTTTTTAAGACAAGAATTTCAAAAAGCACCCAAGTGAGTGGCTGTCCTCTGCAGTACCTGAGAATTTGTAAGTCCTGGAGTTTCATAAGGATCACACTCACTTTCTCAGTTCACATAAAAACGAAAAACTTACAGATCGAGAGCCAGTTTTTGCTCCTTGCCATTTGTATGAATTTTCTGGCAATGCATCCATCAGTGGGATGACTGCCTGCAGCCCTGCTGCTCTCAGCACCTTACTGAGTGGCACAGACACAGAGAGAAGGGCATGGAGGTAAGAAAGGTTATTTTGTAGGGGTTTCTAAAGGCCCTAAATCCTCCTTTCTGATGTACCCACAGTCTCAGACTTGCTGTTTCAGAAAGTTGTCCTAAATGAAAGCCAAAGCTGATTCTTCCCCTCTGCACCAGGCTGGAGTGGGGAAAGAGACATCCCAGTCCTTGCCCGAACAGGAACAATTTAACCACTGATGTAGAGCTCCTGTAGGTTCTGTCAGGCCAGTTTCAGGCCTTGGCTGGCCCTGCTTCACCAGGAATGGAGAAATGCCCCATGGCCACTTCTGCTCCCATACACACCCCTTCAGCTTCACCAGGTGTACTGGCAGCAGAGCTAAGGATTTGGCCCAGGATGCTTCCCAAACCTCATCAGTCCATCCTCGTGTTTTAATAAAAAGAGATGAGACCTAGTGATCTGAGATTACTACTGAAGCCCAGAAGACGTAAACTGTAATTCAGTGCATGGCCTCAGGTGAATTCTTACAGCTCCAAGCCTAGTTTCATCATCTGTAGAGTGAGGATAATAATGAGAGTAATAATACCTCCATCCCTCACAAGGGACTTGAAAATAATCTCACTTTTATTTTTAAACCTAAACACCGCCTCCAGTACTCCAAAGGACTCTTTAATTTGTAATGGCAATACTTTGTGTAACTGCCTAGGGGAATCAGAGTGGAGAGGTTTATCTGTTTGGTCCCTTTCTTAGCCCAGCCTGTGGATCCTTGATGTTGTCCTCTTTGCGTACATGCTGGAAATCTGATTGGCTTTTTAAGAGCATCTTTTTGGATTTTAAAAGTAAGAGTGTTTTGGCTTCAGGGCGCTTGGATGGTGGAAATAGGAGGAGAAAATAAATCTATCCAAATCCTCGCTTCCCTTAGATCTTCTGCCTTTCCATTTTAAAGGACAAACTGGGAGTGGTAAAGGACGGGAATGTCCTCCACCAACTTTGAGGACAAGACGTTTTGGACCAAACTCTGTTGGATTCTTCAGTAATGTTTTCAGATACTTGTCAGTGCATTCTGTGATACTCTTTACTTGCAGAGATTATTTTTCTTCGTGCCATCACACCTACATATCCGGCCAACCAGGCAGATATCATATTTGACATAACAGAAGGAAATTTAAGAGACTCCTTTGATATCATCAAGCGTTACATGGATGGTATGACAGTGGGTGAGTAGTGTTTTTTGCCTGCTTTCTTCTCTCAACTATACTGTAGGATAAGGTCAAAGAAATTAACTCAAGTAATTAATTTCTACCTTGATTTTCAAGACAGTGTTAATTTCATATTCTTCAGTCCAAAATGTGTAATTTGAATTAATATCACAGATAATTTTTTATTCAAAATACCAGAGGCTTATTCTTTGCTTTTGAGAAGTATTTTAACTTTTTTTCAGAACTGGCTCTAACTAAAAATGCAAACGGCTTAGTTTTGAAATGATGAGGGACCTAATGTAACCAGGAGCAGTTGGCAAATAATGTTAAGGTGGAGGGCAGGAGCAGGTCTTAGCTGATGTGCTGTTCTGCCCAATGGGCGCTGCTCAGGCGGTGGCAGGGGAATACACTGGGATTCTTATGCCAGGTATTAAAAAGCACTATTTCATTGCTCTTTATTAATGTTTAGTTATGAAAATAAAGGACCACTGTTCCCAGTGAATATTTTTGCTTCGGTATGTGAATGTGCAGATTCTGCTCAGGTTTATACATGTGCTTCAGCAGGACTTGTCTGGAGGAAAAGAAAAATCACTGCAGCTTTCATATGGAGGGTTGTGAAAAAGCCCTATTTCATGTGGTCTGAAGGTGGCACTGGTGCATTTCAGAAGCAGGATAGCATAGCATCAGCTCTGCAAAGGTTTTATGGACTGTAGATAAAAATCCTAAGTCATTAGGTTTCTATTTCTTTCTTGATCAAACAGAAGTATACATGTGAATGCTGAGAAAAAGGGAGAGTCTGTTAAAACAGGATGATAAGATTACAGATTTCAGGTATTGGAGCAATTCTTTAGCAGAGTATAAATGTTATCAGATCCCACAGGAGTTACAGTAGTTTGCTTTTCGTGCCGTGTGCTTCTTTTTGTCTGAAATAAGAAAGAAGGATGTGTTTGGAAATTCGACTGGCCAAGGTATTTGCCTGAGGGAAGTGTTTCCATTTTGAAGAACAGGACTGTGTGTCAGTGGTATTTTACTTGGTAAACTGGATTGTTTTCCTCACTTTGTAAAGAAAGAAAGGATGTTCTTATACACTGAATTGAGAAAATATGATACTTGCCCAAGTATATTCCCAGGTCTGTGAAAGAATTGGGTAACTCTTTCTTCACCTCAGTTCCCCCTGTGCAACATGGAGATGATAAAACATGCCTACTACTGTCTTAATTAATTCTTGTGTGTAAGACTCTTAATTAATTCCTCTATGTAGAAGTACTTTGAGATTAATGAATGGAAGCTGCAAAGAAAACTGCCTACAGCAGAACTGGAAAAGGAAAATCAAAACAACCCCCCAGCTGATATTACCTGGAGGGGCAGAGGTTCAGGACAGCACATTGTATGTGTGATATTAGGATTGCAAATAATTCTGCTGGCAGCAGTTCTGCTGCTCTCATCATAATATAATTTTTATTATTATTAATAATCAGAATGTTAGGTGTTTCCTTAAAAAGTGCTGGGAAGTTTTCAAGACAAATAAGGTGGGATCCTAGTCCGTGAGAGGTCACAAAGTGAGTCCCTTTTGTAAAGAAAGTGATGGGTTTGTGTAAGGGAGGAAAACCATGAAGGGCACAGACAGTATCAGAAAGCTTTAGTGGTTATCCCACTAAGGTACAGGGATGTCAGAATTGTGGGGAACATAGCAACTCTAGCAGAGCAAATGTCCAGCTAGGCCAGTAACAGCTGGGTTTTCAGGAATCTTTCTGCAATTACCATGTTCCAACTTGTTGCAAACAGCAACTTATGCGCTTCTGGGAGAGCACACCTGGGCCATCATGCTCGATGACCACATATGCCTCTGGGATCCATGTTGCATATTTTTTAATCTTTTTTTTTACTACATACTTTTTAATGTCCTTTTGCTGCCTATATAGAAAGAATACATTATTTTGATAATAAATCATAAATGCATTGGTAAAAGTAGCAAGAAGCATGTTTCATTCTGTTGTACTATTTCAGGAGAAATGACCAGAATATCAGAGCTATCTTGTCTGCTAATGGAAATTAGATCACCAGATATCTTTTTTTTACAAGACTAATTTTCTCTACAAGAGAAAAGATTGAAAATTTCTACAGTAAGCTTCTTGTTGGTTGTTTTTTTTTTCTGTTAAAGAAAAGACACAGACTAGTTCAGAGCGTGATGAAATGCATAAGAGTATATGGAAAAAATCAGGAAAAGTATTACAAGAATTATTGAAAGACCTCAGTGTAATAAACCTTGACTCAATATCAGACTAGAGGAAGCCAATGAAGGAATTCAAAGAAAGGAAGGAGCACTGGGAAAAGTGGGGGAGAAAGGACAGACTTTCCTGAAGATGAAGATGCACTTGCCAGAAGACCCTCATTAGTAACACAGTTTTTGCTAGGTTGTCACAAATAAGGAGAGACATGATGCCTTATGAAGGACCTGCATCTAGCCTGTGCTTGTGTGAATGCAAAAGAACAAGATGCTCTCAAAAGTGCAACAGGGGGAAAAAAACGTGAAAAGGTATAGCTCTTTTGGGAAAGGTTTAAAGAGAGGGAGGAGCTGTCAGAGGTGAAGTTACAGAGGAAAAGTGGAGGCTTCAACACTGAGAGAGAATTTTGAGCTGAAAAGATTCAGGTTACCAGTTTCAGCCATTATTCCTTTAAGCTGATGCTGAGACTTCAGGGAGATGTTAGGGAAGCTGAGTTACGGAGAATGGCTGATCAGGCTGGTTTGTGCTTTGTTGATGGAGAGATTGCAGCTGAGGTCATTGGAGGAGATAAGTGTGAAGGAGCAGGTTGTGAGGGGGATAAAAGAAGAAAATAGAAGCAGAGGAAAGCCCTGCCCCAGGGAATGTTACAAAAAGAAAGAACACAGTCTCCCAAAGGATATGTAGAAGAAGCAGGCCCAAAGGGAGGTGAAGAAGGCAAGGACAGTATTGCAAAATCAAGGAAAGAAAACATATCAAACAGGAATCAATGATCAGCACTACCAGATATGGAGGAGCCAAAAGAGCTAAGAACAAACTCCAAAAGTAGCTCTGCTGACCTACAGAAAGTATCTTTCAGTGGAAGAGGAGGAATGAAATCCAGACTCCTGAAGAGGCAGCGTGTAGAATTCATGCAATCTGATGAAAAAGAATTGTATAAAAAGTTGCTTCTGATATTTGTACCCTGTTGTATTAAAAAGAGATGCAAATCCCCATTCTTTCCTGGATCAGGAAGTGCTGTAGACTTCTTGTTTCCTGGTGTGGGTACAGGCCAAGGTGGCAACGAGTCCAAACGATACTGTTAACGACCTCACATGACTTGCTAGCATGGGTAGGAGAAAAACAGAAGTGCAGACCTATCCAGGCTTGGTTTTTTTAAAAGCTTTTATAGACTGTTCACTGCATTCCTCCTTTAACCAGCTGTCAGTGAAAAATGAAGAATGCATTTTCAACCTGTGCAAAAATGTCCTATCAGTGCCTAAGGTATTATCAGTTGCTATAAAACACTTTCCCCTTCAGCTATGCATTCATTTTTTGAAACAGTAATCCCACCTTGTAGTCTGGTAAACTTCAGGAAGGTTTTAAAATTTCATAATACAGCTAAAAGTAGTTTTGATAGGCTGAAATCTTCCATATTGCATTTGGTAATAACCTAAGCCTGTATTCTTACCTATAAAGCAGAATGGTGGTATTCTTCTGGAAAACATACTGTATAGCCAATGTAGCTATAAAAAGTCACCATAGAGTTTCTCTGGGGGGTTGTGCTGGTGCTTGAATGCACTTGTATCTACACTGATACGTACTGCTGCTCTCCATTGTTATTTGCAACTTACACTGCTGTCTCTGTCCTGAATGTCCAACCTCCTTTATGTGGGTGACAGTTCATGATGTTACCTTTGAAGCATTACAGAAAGTATCTCAACTACTGATAGCACTATGCTGGATTTATCACTAGTCTAATTTCTACTGTGGTATCATGATTGTTTAGTGTGTTCCAGAGTCTGAGGAGAAACTTGTCAAAAATGATCAAGAAGAAAAACAAAACCAGGTACCATGAGCAAGTGTTCTTGTGAGATCCCATATTAGTTGGGGGCAGAAGAAGGAGACTGGAGGTTTGTTTGACTTTCGTGACACCTGTCCTTAGCACAGGGGTAGTAGTTCTGTATCTTGTAAGTAGTTTGGCCATTCGCACTGTGGCAAAGTCTTTCTACAGTCCTCCATGCAAATGTTTGTATGGTCTGACATTAAATTCAGTCATTGGTCTGCAAAAGATTTGGTTCTGAACTTTGTCCCTGGACCCACTCTCCATTGCCAGGCAAGTACCTTCACATTTCCCTCAGCTTCTGTCTCCTTTGTTACTCCAGACTCTTTATCTTTGGGCCAGAGACTGGCTGGCTCTTACCATGCATGCGTTTTGGTGTTCAGCAAAATAAGATTCCCAGACTGATGTGGGCTTCCTGGCACAGCTGGTGCTGAAAGCAGCAGTTCACCTACATCTGGGTAAGGTTTCTGTGAGGCAGGGGAGGTGTAGGCAGAGCCAGGGCATCCAGGCAAACTCTGCTGTGTGCAGGGGCAAGGAGAGAGAACACTTGTTATCTCCCCATGTGGATAACTCTTACTAGAAAGTAAGCAGCAATAGGAACATTTTGTTGTGATTATAATGTCATTAGTGTGAAACAACAATGGTGTCTGGCCATACAACACTGGTGCTGGCCAGTCATTACCAGCAAGCTCATGGAGCAGGACATAATTCAGTAGGTTTTTCAACAGGCTTTTGCAGCTGTACATTGAAAAAGACACGGTCCCTTTCAGTATCTTTGTTCTGGTTTCATCTCTAGGCTTGCCTCTCTCACAAGAGGAGCTCCTCAGAAAAGAATATTTTGTGAGTTTTTCTCTATGCCAGGTTGCCCTGTTGAAATTAGTAGTTGTGCATTTGAGATGAGGGTGCCCAAAAGCCATTTGGTAAACGGGATTCTAGATTTACAGCCTAAACATGCCCTTTCAGGATACTGCTGACTGCACTGCTCAGTAGTCAAATCGCTCAACACCCTCCCTCCCCTCCAGAAAAATTTGAGGCTGGAGAGCTCTTCTGGGGGCAAAGGAGCACCTTGAGCAGGAGGCAAATTTTTGTTTCATATCTGAGAAATGCTGAAGGTGCTTTTCTGGTGAGAATGATTCTCGATCTCGAGTGGAACAACATTCCTAATGCCAAATTTCATTCTAGCACATTGCAAGTATCTGGTTAATGCAACCTTCCTCCTTGATCTATGTTCATGTCACCTCTCGGGTGTCGCAAGGTATTACAAAACCATTCATACAGACCATCTTTGGTTATAGTTCCCATAAGGCCCAGCAGGCAGATAAATTATAATGCAGCTCTGATGAAGTTTTGTGAACTGTGAAGTATAAAACCTGACACCTTGGGAAAGAAATGGACTGAGTTAGGGACAGCAAAGGGCACCAAAGTCCTTGGTTCAGATTTCATAGCATGCATTTTCTGGTATTCATGTTAAACAGTGGGCTGAGATATTGCATAAATGAGCAAATAAAGCCAGATTTGAAATCCAGTACACCAAGAAACATACTATAGCAATTCCTCAGAGAGATGTCTGTGTGAATCCAGCTTTCTGAGGTGCCCTGCCCCAGTTCAGAGTAGTCAAAGACCTCCTTTTGTGATGATCTCCAAGGGTGAAATATATGTGCAATTGATTAATGACTGGATGTGACACTCAGTGCTCTGGTTTAGCTGACACTGCGGTGTTTGGTCAAAGGTTGGACTCAATGATCTTGAAAATCTTTTCCAGTCTTAATGATTCTGTGATTCAGCTGCTTCTGCTGCTGTATCCGAGTCTGTGTGTTGATAGCAACCATCTTATTCCTGCAGCAGCACCTACACACCCTATAAAAATGGAAAAGGAAGATAAGACCCAAGGTGTATCGTAAATCTTTCCCAGTATGATATGCAGATGCCTGGCTCACTTAAAAACAGCCCTATCTTAACTTTAGTTTTTAAAGGGGCCAAATGTGGTGAAGTGACCCCTTATTTCAGCCCTTGAGAACTGGTCAGGAATTGACGCACATTAAAGTACAGGAAGCCTCCCTTGTCACAGTTCTGCAAACAGGAACAGCAGAGCCGGTGCCTCTAGGTGAAGACTGAGCACTCTATAAGGGTTCCTGTGCCAAAGCCTCAGGATTAGGTACTTTTTCTTCCATGGTAAATCAAATCACAGAGCCATATGCTGCTGTGTGCCGTAATTGTGGCTCTTTGCCAAGAAATGCTTTTATCACAAGGGTTGCAATAATTAATTGCCCGGGTGTCGCGGATCCAAGTGCGGCTGAATGGGAATACTGCAATTGTGAGACAGGTGGGGTGAACACAGCCACTCTCACTAAATGGAGACATTGCATGTCTGTGATGATGCACATGAAGGCCCCTGTAAATAACATATTGGGAATAAAGGATCAGGGGACTGATAGATGTGATTTTTCACATTTTGGACATTCATCCCTGAAGTTTTTCCACCTGTTTTTGTAATATGTAAGGGTCTTCTAACACATAGAGCACCTCATATTCTTAAAGTGGAACAGGAAAGATTAAAAAATATATGATGGAAACTATTTTTTAATGAGGTTACTTCAAGTATAGTTACTGCATTTTAGGCATGAGTGATTTCACAGCATTGTCAACATTGAAACCCTTTGCGAGGTTTGGCTGGAAGGCAAACCAGACATCTAAAAGCACTTCGAGTTTGCCAAACCAGGATAAGAGCACATCTCTCTGAAGTTATTTAGTATTCTTAATAAAGATCACAGTATTTGTAAACTAGCCAAACCTCAGTAAAATCAAAGATTGTTTTTAATTCTTTTATAATACCAAGGCTCCATATGGTCCAATATGACAGATAATAGCTTTGAAAATATTCACCATTTGTTTCTGGCCCAAAAATGTATTAATATGACACCTCTTTATGGACTCTTTATTTGATGCATTTCAGCAATCAAAGTTTTCTAGAGAAACCCAAGTGTTAATGAAATTAAACTTCATGGAGTTGTTGAATTTATAATAAATTGAATCCTATATTTCTGATCTGTCGAATAATGCAGAAAGATCCTTTTTACATACTGAAATGTAATTCCTGTACTGTAACTTCATTTTTTTCATTGGAGTTGAAGCAAAAGGGAAGAGAGAAGCAGATTCAGTTTTAGCTAAACTTAAACTAACACTCGTACGCTGGGTGGAAACTTCAAAGGCTGTGAGTACCTGAAGAGTTTTAGACAATTGTTTAAGCAGTCTTTAAAAGAGAGCTTTGCCTTTACGCGGCTTATAAATGATTCCAGTGGCCACAGATCTTCTGCATATGGGAGAGATCTGAGCCAGAGGTGCTGGTTGTGGTTGCAGGCATGGCTCACCTGGTTACACTGTTTTTCTGAGGGGTGTCTTGACATGCCCCTGGTCCTCTTTGACACTTTTCAGTGAAGCACCCAGTATTGCCTTGAGCTGCACTGTTGGATAATGGTTGTTGAACTGCTCCAGGGACACACACATGTATATATTATTTTTATATCCCAGGGTAATGTGCCACTGCAGTCAGCACTGCACCAGCTGGCCTGGGTCATTAGGAGCCCTGTTCATGCCACTAGTGCAGTACTCACTGTGACTGGACACTGCTGCCTTTCTGTTCCCAATAGGAGGAACATGGAGGTTGTGTTCAGTCTTACGGAGCTTTGTTGGTGCTCAAAAGGGAAATCTCCTTCTCCTGTCCACCTCTGAGCATACACTCCACCCTGTGGTCAGATGAGTGCTTGTGTGGCAAGCTATGGTTTTGATTTTTCAGGTGTTAATCCAAGGCAAGGGGTGGAGGATATAACAGGACCACTATTTTTGATCAGCTTAAACCAACAGTGAAACTACCGTGAGTGTCATATAGCTTATAAAAGTGAATTTTATGTGTCCAAACTTACTTCTGAAGTATTTTATAAGCCCTTGGTTGCTCAACAGTTGAAAAATAGGCCTTTTTCCTAATTAAACATCTGGGACATTCATGTTTGAAAAGTATGTTTTTGAAAATCTTGTCCCCAGATACTTCAGCAAAGATATGTATAGCCAGCCACATTCCTCTGAAGCAGTTCTCCAGCAGCATGGAAACCTTGTTAACATCCAACTCTAACTTGATTCTCCAAAACTTTTATTTTGTGAAGTGTTCACCATCAAACTTGATGAAGGTCTAATTCACAATGTTATGACGGCAATATACTTCAAAGCAAGAGGAAATCTATTTTGGTACTTGTATTTTGATTAATGAGTTTTCTGAATCCTTTCACTATAGTTATGTTTGTCAGGTGTGGCATCTTAAGGATTAATGATAACTTCAGAGCTATTTTTCTGTATGTGATTTGATGCCTGAAGTGATGATTACCAAGAAATATTTCATTTTACAAAGAGAAGCCACTTACTCATAAAACAGATTATATCAGAAACTATAGAACACCACATAGCAGGAGACACATTGTTATTGTGACAAATAATTGAGAGAAACACAGGTAGCTTTCTCTCACACACACACACAAAAAAAAAAAAAAAGAAAATGAAAGAGACTATTCAGCTTTTGAGAGATGGAGGAATCTCAAGTATACATTAACTTTCTGAAGTCAGCAGACAGATATCTGGTGGTCTGGGAAATGCCTGCAGTTTGACAGCTAGATTGTTCCTTTAGGCACAGTCATGAACTGGAGAGGAGTGGAGGAAAATAATGCCTGTGAGGCTGCCTATGGTGGCAGGAGAACTGGTGACAAAAGACATGAAGAAAGATTAAGTATTCAATGCCTTCTTCACCTCATTCTCTACTGATAAGACTGGCCTTCCAGAGTCCTGGGGGTCTCAGAGCAAGAGGAAGAGCTGGAGCAGGAAATACTCACCCTCAGTGGAGGAGGTTCAGGAACATTTGAACAAACTGGGCATAACCAAGTCCATGGGTGCTGGTCGGGTACTGAGGGACAAGTGCTGGGGGAACTGGCCAATGTCATTGTAAAGGCACTCTCAACATCTTTAAAAGATTGTGGTGAATAAAAGTTCCCATGAAAAAAGGCAAATGTCACTGCAATCTTCAGGAAGGCCAGAAAGGATCTAGGGAAGTACAGGCTGGTTAGCTTCACCTGAGTCCCTGGGAAGGTGATGGAGCAAATCTACCTGGAAACCATTTCCAAACATCATAAGGACAAAGAGGTCACTGGAAGCAGTCAGCAAGGATTTATGAAAGGGAAATCATGCCTGACCTACCTGACATCCTTCTACAAAAAGATGGCTGGATTAATGAGAAGAGTGGATGTTGCTCATCTTGACTTTAGTAAGGCTTTCAACACCATCTCCCTTAATACCCTCACAGGCAACCCAAGGAAACGTAGGCTGGATAAGTGGACAGTGAGATAGATTGGAAAAAGGCTGAACTCCAGGCTCGTAGGGTTGGGATCAGCAGACCAGCTCTCTGCCAGTCACCAATAGTCCATTTGAGGGGTTGATTTTGGGGCCACTGTCTTCATCAGGGGCCAGAGGGCACCTGGACAGGGATGATGCAACAGAGTTGTGCTGGCAAGCAGAAGGACCTTGACAGGCTGGAGTAATGGGCTGACAGGAACCTCGGGAGGCCCAGCAAAGGCAGCTCTCACTCTTCCAGGTGCAGTGCGACATTCCCTGATGTGCAGTGTTTGAGCATTGCATTTGCAACAGTAGGACACATTAAGCAATTAGAGGTTGATTCACTTCCCTGGCATAGCACTTCCCCGGTCAGTAGGTACTCGAGTAACTATGTTGGCAGAGCAATTTATGCGCTGCACCAAAACACTACTCTGGCACAACCTTTTGTGTAATAAGTAGAAGCCTTTAGGAAAGGAATTTAATTAAACTTCAATGCCAAGCTTTTTACAGAACAAAAAATTGCTAAAATAGCCTAAAATATGTATTTTCTGTTTGTGATCAGGATGTGAATTATTTTCCAACCCTACTGATGAGCTTTGTATATTTGTAATGAATACTGAAAAAGAAATGACAAATCTTATGGTGACTTCTTTAGAGTTAAGGTCTGAAGAGCCAAAAATTGGCTATGTAGTTTTAGCTTCACACTATAGATATGCATTTACATGTTGTAGACTGAGAGTGCTTGGTGTTCAAGCCTAACCTGCAACTCCTTGTCTATGATTTGATCCAAAGAAACATTAATTCATGTCTGGGTTCATTTTCCTCCTGCTCATTTCTGGAATGATGCTATCAATTTACCTTTTATAATAGTCTCTGCCTGGATCGTTTCTCTAGTCCAAAATTTCCTAATTGCCTGAACATCTTTTCTGAAACTATGACAACTCTCCTAAGTAACACTGATACAGCTGAGATGTTTACTGTTAATTTTGTAAATCTTGGCCTGCAGTATAAAGCAAAAAGCCTTCAGGAGACAAGAAAACTTGAAGTTATAGTCCAAGATCTTGCATTAACATGAGAAGATTGGTCTTGTATTGCTTAAGGGAATCTCATAAACAAGCTCTTCCCCCTCAAAAAGTTGTTCACCACACATTACCACCAGTGTGCCAGAGTTTTGGTCTCCTTGTCTTTAACAGCCAC
This sequence comes from Corvus moneduloides, assembly GCF_009650955.1. NCBI lineage: Eukaryota > Metazoa > Chordata > Aves > Passeriformes > Corvidae > Corvus > Corvus moneduloides. The sequence continues at coordinate 8,146,813 of NC_045479.1, forward strand.
ACAATAGCTGTAGGTTCCAGGAGGAGCAACCTCCTTTGTGATACCCAAAGATCCATTACTTAGAAAGGGGTAGTTACTGTTGTGTTGTGGTAGTTAGGACTATTCATTTCTGACAAGCCTGTAAGAAGGACCAGGGTCTTTTTTGTGGGGAAACAGAGACCCGGGAACAGCCAAATGCAGGACTTCAGAACACAGGCTGAGATTGTTTGGAGTTTAATAGAAAGTATATATTTAATATATACTTGAGTTTCAGCTCTGTTTATGTTCCAGCTCCACAGCTCTCATCACATTTTCTTATGCTTGAATTTTTCCCAACTGATCATTTCATGTTCCAAGTATCCATTTAAAGCACGAGGAAAATAGCTGGAGGAAAAATTATAAGGTGGGGTTTTCTGGTGTCATTGAAATCTCTCTCATGTAGGTGTCACTAGCAGCTCATCCCAAAAGTTCTATCTGAAAACAGACAGCACTCTCTCTCACCATGTAATAGCACATTTTCTTGACAATCCTTCCTGTGCTTCTTTTCAAAGGGAGAACTTTTCAATGGGTTCACAATGGTTTAAAAGTGAAAGAGGGGAAATTTAGGCTGGATATACAGAAGATATTCTTCCCTGTGAGGGTGATGAGGCCCTGGCACAGGGTGCCCTGAGAAGCTGTGGCTGCCTCATCCCTGGAAGTGTTCCAGGCCAGATTGGATGGTGCTTGGAGCAACCCGGGATAGTGGAAGGTGTCCCTGACCACAGCAGGGAGTGTGTCTGAATGGGCTTTAAGATCCCTTCCAATCCAATCCATTCTATGGCTCTGTGATTCTATTTCATGATGAGCTTAAGCTTTCACTTACCATCAGGCTTGTCATAGCCCAAAGGTTAGGAAATTTAGGGGGAAAATCAGACATGCTTTATCTCACATGGGATTTATTTATCTAATGAGGACTAGACATTCATATATTGCTACCAATATTAGTTTCTGATTCATGAAAGTTAATTTTAATAGTGCATGGCCAAAGCAAACCCCAAAATAGCCTGAATAGCAGCATGTGCTTACTTTGAAGGAAAAGCAAATGATGAGACTTCGTAGCATCACAGAATCATTTGTTGGAAAAGACCTTTAAGCTCATCAAGTCCAGCCGTCAACCCAGCACCACCACTATGTTCACCACAAAACCATGGCACTTGTTTGGCTGCCTTAGGTATTTCAAATATATATCCTATTCTTATTATTTTACATAGCTTTTACAGAGTGTTTAATTTAAAATAGATCTTAGAATTAATAAAAATGTGTGTTTTGTTCTATTTAGGACATGATTAATAAGTTAACAATAGAGTAATGATTCAGAAAAGTGAATTTTCTTATTTTCATCACTTCATGCTTTCTCAGTAACTCCTTACCATACATCCCACATTTTTTCAGTTCATGGTCAGTTTTCAGCTGACCACAGATCATACAACTAAACAATGATAAAAAAAATAGCAAATTATCCTAAATTGATTGTTTGTTCCCAGAAAAAGTTGCTAAATTAGTACTTGCCTATAACGTCAAGGGTGAAGTGTTGCACTAGTGAAAACAGGGTAATACTGCTGGATTCACCCGACAGTAACCAACCTCTGTTGGTTACACATCTCTCTGTTAACTTGCCTCCTGAGAAGAGTCACAGAAAGGACATTGTGTGCTTGCTGTGAGCACAAAGGGAAAGAAAAAGGTGTTTTTTTACTGTCCTTTGGTATGTGGTGACTGGAAAAAACAATATAGCTGTAACCCCATGGGGGAAGCAATGGGAAGGGGACAAGAGGAACAAGAGCTCTCGTGCTTGTTACTTAACACAAAGCTTGAAATGTGGTTGAGGGAATTGATTCCAATTTTGATAACTGTGTTTATTGTATTTCCCTGAGCGTAGCCCACAGGTTATTTGGAAGAATAACTTTTGACTTGGCAGCAGTTGGGGTTGTTTATATATATACAAATACATATGCCTGTATATGCAGGCAAGGCAAGAGGAGTTTACTGCAGCACATCCCCTCTTCCAGCAGTCACCATGTACAGCCCTCACTATCAGCCTCTGATTCCTTGACTGCTCTGCTAACATCTCTCTGCATGATTTTTTGGGGGAGCCTTAAAAATTTAGCTCTCTTGTTCAGGAATGGGTGCAATTTATGTCTGTTCTGTGCTCCTAATGATGATACAGATGTAAATATTTGACTAGACTCAAGAATCAATCCCTGTGGAAAATCCTATGAGCTTCACCTCTGAACCATAAAATGTAACATATTGCAACCTCTCTATGAACTCAAACCAGTATTTTCTTATGGCAGTATGGAAATAAGCTGCTTGGTTTTGCTTTGCTTTTTGCACACCATGGTGATCCCTCTTAGAGGAACTTCCTCTAGAGGAAATGCAAATGTGGTGTGAGGAACACCTTGACCCAGATCCCCTGAGAGTGTAATTGCAGCAGATTTTGTGGCTAGCAGTGAAACAAAGAGAAAGAAAGGTTTTTTTAAAGAGAAGCATTTTAAGGAGCTTAGCATAGAAGTCAGAATTAGGAGTCTGGAGGCAAGATATGAGTGCATGACAGTGCAGGGACTTGTCACCCAGAATGAGTTAATGTGGTAACAAAACAGCAGCTCTTCTCCTCAGCTGAAAATGGAGCTTCTTAGCAAATCAGCTGCCTAATGCAGAAGTACAAGCAGAAACCAAACACAGAGGTGAATTGCCTGAGGGTCTCACATATTTCAAAGCAGAGAACTGTAATGATATCTTAAAGAGGTATAGACAAGCCAAGGAATACCTGTGGCATCTAGAGAACATGTCTTATGAGGAGCAGCTGAGGGAGCTGGGGGCACTGAGCCTGGAGAAAAGGAGGTTCAGGGGGAAGCTTCTCACTCTCTACAACTCCCTGACAGGAGGGTGCAGCCAGGTGAGGGTCAGGCTCTGTTCCCAGGGAACAAGAGACATGACAAGGGCAAATAGCCTCAAGTTGTGCCAGAGGAGGTTTAGATTGGATGTTAGGGAAAATTCCTTCACTAAAAGGCTTGTCAAGCATTGGAACAGACTGCTCAGGGAAGTGGTTGAGGCAGCAACCCTGGAGGGATTTAACCAATGTGTGGATGTGGCACTTGGGGACATGGGTTAGTGATGGCCTTGGCAGTGCTGGATTAATGGCTGGACTTGATCTTATAGGCCTTTTCCAATCTAAACAATTCTATGATTCTCTCTGGTTAAAATACTAGAAATGCTGCTGAAAGGCTTAGGAATATTAACAGTATTATCCTTGCTGTCTTATTTATCCCATCTTCTCTGATAAGCAAAAGTTCAGTAAGTCAGTGACAGTTACTCAGATTATTGGCTGTTGTCATTGCTCTCACTTAAAAATATGTATTATATATTATTTAGGTTATCATCCTCACTACACATGGTGACATGCTTTACCTTAGAAAAAATCAAAATACAAAACAGAAAGAAGAAACAGGACAGGAGAGTAGCTCAGGGTTTTAATTATAAAGCTTTAGGAGTTGGGCCATGGTCAGACCATTACTGTGACATCCAAAAACTTGCTGCCTCTCACTTGGAGGCTGTTTGCTTTCACAGATCAGCAGGTGGAAAGGATTGCCATAGATCCTGTTTACAATAAGGGCAAAAGTGTGCAAGAGAAAGAAATCTTTTTTTTTTCTAGAAGGAGGTCAGCAAATCATGAAGATACCCAAACGGATTTGGGATGTGTAATGACATCTGTGCTTAGTTAACAAAACAGCAAATCCAAGCACAGATCATGGAAGGCATTCTGCCTAGCCCATGACACATGACATTTTCTGCAAGTTCAGTCTGTATTGGGTCACAAATTATGGACCAAAGACAATGAACAGCACCAGCAGCTCATCAGACTGGAGGGTACCAACACTGGTAGATGTGCCTGCAAGGAAGACAACACAGGTGCTTGAGGTTGCCCATCACATTGGATTCAGCAGCAGGGGGAATCTCCATGTTAATACATAATCAAGCATTCACCCTGTTGTTGTTGTTGTTGTTCCTCTTCTTCTATGCTAACCTAGCTGAAGTCTGATATTGTTGGAAAAGAATTGGGGTGAACTTGCTTAAATGAACTCACCTGCTTTGTCAGTGGTAGAGCCTGTAGCTTCGGTCCCTGAGAGGATCAAATGGTGGTATGTGAGAGCCCTCTGTTTACAAGTAATTTCCTGATCAGCCCCACTGGTGCTCCTGACATCCTGCGGACAGTGACTCACAGAACAGTGGGCACTTCTACAGTGGTCCAGGACCAAGTACCAGTCTGCAGTTATCTCCATGGCAAATCTGAGTGGCTCCATCCAACTACTTTGGACTTAGGTAAAAAAGAGATCAAAAACCAGCTGCTTAATTTTTACATTTCCTGACTTCCCAGTGCATTTAAAAATTGTAACCTTCCTGTTACTATAAGGGATGTTTTTATACTTAGTGTTCAGCTGATACCTGCCAGACCACAAATCTGGACCCACCAGTTTGCCAAAAGGGATAGTGAAACAGCATGTTTATGCAAATGTTGCAGTATCTCACAAATCCATGTCACTTAAAAACATACAGAATTATAACATGTGGCTTCTTCAAATGTATCCTGGGCTAAACGCTTTTGAGATACTGACTGATTCGTTGAGCCACATATGTGAATACATGGACCAGGCCTGGATCACAAGATTTTTCTTTAGTCTTTTGTTTGTGTGAGTCAGCCCAAAACTGCTGGTCTTGTTTGGGTCTGGCAGAGCTATGCCTCCCCTCATAGGTGACATGAAAGGTACGAGACAGCAGAGAATCAGACACAGGAAGCATCTTGCATGGTTTCCACCTGCATTTTCCCTTGAGTTTGGTGGAGAAAAATACTCAGGTTTTCCATTTTAGCACTTGTCACAAAACAAAAATGCAAAGCTCTCAAGGAATGAATCTGCCAAGAGCAGCAAACCTCTCATATGCTTTTGTCCAGTAGAACATTTCAAGGGTTTCTCCTGACTCTTCATTTTTCATTCTACCCATTCAGAATGAATGCATCCTTACACATACACTGTAGCACAAAGCCACCTGCCTGTGTCATCCTGTATCATCCTCATTCATTTAATGGGAGAGAAGTGAAATAGTTCCTGCAGTGGTGGTCATTTCAGGATCATCTAGAGCATTGGCACAACAAACTGTAGAAGTAACTATTGTCAGAGTATTGTTTCCTTCTACATTCCCTCAATTTCTTGCTTCAATATAGCTGTCAGCATGCATGGCATTCACTTCTCAAGCCACTTTATAGGCTGGATTTTAAAACCGCAGCAAGCGAACTGTGTGAAAAGGCACTGCCACATGGACCGTAGTGTTTTCCTGTTGCACCTTTTTTCCTGCCTGTTAGCACGATGCATCTCAACAGAAATGAGAACATTACTAATGGCTTTGAATGCTGCATCAGTGATGTGCAAATGTTTGCCATACTGTGGCATAGCACAGCAGAGAAAACACAATTTGCAATCCCACCTCCAGAGTAGAGTAGACTCTAGTAGAGTAGCACAGAAAGTGTAGAATCCTATAATAGGATTGCTAAATGAAACCAGCAGCCTTTGCTCTCTAAGGCTTAGTGATGAGTGCAGGAGCTGCTCACAGGGTCAGTTAAAGCTTGCCAGCACTGAGTGATTTCAATGCTGTGCATTTCCGTGGTTCTCAGTTAGAGCAGTGCCTGCAACAATGTGATGCGTTGTTAGCAAAATGCTTTAAGTGCTACCCTAAAGGGAGGGCAATTTTAGCAAGGCTTTTCTGTTTCAATACATCATCTGCCAAGCCCGGCTATTTTTATAAGATACAGGAGAATAGCCAAGAAAACTAAAGAAAATAAAATATAAGTATATATATATATGCATATAAATTGTAGGGGGCAGGATGCTTAAAAAGTGTATTCATCAAATATGGCAGGCAAAGTGACTGTGGTGAGAAGTTTGCAATTTCACTGCATGCTGAAGATATTAGTTAGTGTTTGAACAGGACAGAACTGTAATGTCATCACTGCCTTAGGAAAAGGCGCTGACAGCCTGCACAAGCAAACATTTATGTCTCCCATCAGATCTCAGGCCAGTGTGTTCATAGGGAATGGCTGTAGGAGCTCAGCTGGGACTCCATGATGGTACTGGTGTGCTGTGAAACATAATCCCCAGCATGCAGGAGGAGCACATCTTAAATCATCCTTCCTTAAACTGTGCATTTCCTTCTGAATCAAACACCCTGTCAGAGCAGTCTGTTGTCAGAAGGAGGTGTCTGTGGAGGGAGGTCCCCAGCAGACTCCCCGTGCCTGCTGGCTGACCTTGGCTTCATGTGATTTTGACATTTGGGGACGTCCTTTTCAGATGACAGCAGTTTGGTAGCTGCCTACTCTGTAACACCAGGCCCAGAAAATAAACAAGAAGTGAGAGTATGTTTAGGACCTGATCTGCAGCCTTGGGGGTCAACGGCAAAGCTTGAGTTGACTTTGTTTTGTAGGTCTGAAGCTTTATCACTGTTCTGTGTAGCCACATTGCATCAAGGCACAGATAACTCCTCATGACCCAGATGTGCCTTCTCAGGGTCCTCTTCTGCACCCTGCCCAGAGCCCAGGAGCCCAATGTCCGCTTCAGGCCCTGCCTGAGCAGTTCTGGAAGAGGGCTGTATAACAGCCCAGGGTCCGCTTGTTCTGGACCCTGCCCCACATGTTGCCTCCTCAGTTTGACTTTGGCCCAGCATCGTCCATGAGCCAGGCTGTGATCTGGGTCTCTGGGTGAATGTGGCTGCCCCTGGCCTGCCCTGCTGCCCGGCTGGCAAGTGGGACAAGCCCTGCCCTGCCACCCTCTGAGGACTCCGGCCGTCTCCATCCTGGCACTGGGGCTCCTCCATGGCAAACCAGTCACAGGACTGGAGCCCTGGAAGACACAGCTTACTTCTCCCTTACTGCTTCCTTCCTTATCAAACCCCAATGCTGGTGAAGGAATGACCACCATCTACATGAGGATGACATAGGAGCAGATGCAGAGATACCCCCTTTCCGTATTAAAATTAATTCCCATTGTGTCCAGTGGGGTTGCCCATCCATGACTCAGCACACTAATAATTGACAGATGGGTGTCATTCTGATGTTCACAGGGGAAGGGTTGATTTTACCAATGCATTTCAGATAGCTTCTACTGTTCCAAATGAAATGGGGTTTTCAACCCGATACCAGGAATTGCATGGCATTCCCAGGTGTGCTCATGAGCAATGTGTGTTCTGGGTTACCCAGGGAAATCTCCTTCTGCCCTATGTAAAAGTAGTGTCACAGCATGCTTATTGAATTTATGTCTCCAATTAAAAGGTAAAAAAAATTACTGATTTCAGAATATATAAGAGGGTTTTGCCATTCGCAACATCTTAGTGCTCATTATAGATCTTTGAGGTATTTTGATTCAAAAGTTTTATTTTATCCTTCTTTTGCAAGCTTTCTTGCAAGCTATTTATAGACCCAATAAATAAAATACCTTTCCCTGGGCTATACTGAACACCAAAGGTGGTGTAGCTCCCCCAGACTTAGCTAGATTCTCCTGCTAATCTCAGCAACCTATTTCTGTCCCAACAGGTGTAGTTCGCCAGGTGAGACCCATAATTGGACCTTTCCATGCCATCCTGAAATTGGAGATGAACTACGTCATGGGTGGGGTGGTGTCTCACCGCAACATCGTCAACGTCCACATCTTCGTGTCTGAATACTGGTTCTGAGGGACACCCACAAGCAAGTGCTCCAGCCTGAAACATTACCACAAGCTATTATGTCATATACTTGTTTTTAAAACCCAATAGTGTTCTTTTTTGTTTTATTTTTAAATATTTGGTTTATAGTTTAAGACAAGTAACAAGCTATTACATTGATTAGACATAGGGTGGAGCAAATTAGGTGAGCCCGATGTAGTTGTTTGTATAAATACGTAGTGTGTAAAACTGCTCAGCTGCCTGGTGGAATTTAAAATTTTTCTAAATGTTTGGACAGATCTCAACTATTGCTCCTTGTCCAGGTAACTGAATGACAGGCTGTGGAACAAAACAGATGTCAGAGTTCATTGGGATGAGTATATGGTCTCTTTGGATGGAGGAAGTTGGATAAGGATTAATAATTTCGCCTCAAATTAACTACCTTGAGGAGGATTGTCAGAGAGTGATAAATAGTTCATTTTGGGCCCTCTAAATAGGCCCCCAGAATTGCTATTAACGCCTGAAAAGTTCAGCCTGGATATTTAAGAAGTGTCACTCAGCTGCAGCTACCAGAGGAAGTGCAAAAGGAACTAGAAATACTTAGAGACTAACAAGCTATTACACATATTAAAAAAATGCTCCTTTTTTTGGGTACTTATTATTTGATTGTAAGATTGTTTGATTCCAATTAAACAAGTACCTCTCATTGAAATTAATCTGTTACAGGAACACAGCATATTGCCTAAATTCCAATCTCACCAGTACTCAGCAATACACGGGAAACTCCGACCTTATCTCCTGTCTGTTATCAAGCTCCATGCCATTTTAAAATTGGTAATAAAATTAGCATGTTAAACTGTACATTTCCCATGCACCAAACCAAGGCATATGTAATATTATAAGGAAAATCTCACAAATAAATGAATGTTTAATGTATTTTCTGGCCATAAAAATAATGTGTCTTTTTTATTACAGAACAGGAAAGAAATAACTCCATGTTTCAGTTTGTTATGTTTGTTAAGATATGAGGAAATAAAGAAGGTCAGATGGAAATACTCTGAAGTATGCCATGGTTTCTGATTCCCAGGAAAACAGCATGATACAGCTTTTGTAAGCAAGTTCATGATATACATATTCCCCACTCAAACCAGACCTCCTTGGTCTTTATTGGCACTAGGTATGGAACAGGTTGCCCTGAGAAGCTCTGGCCGCCCCATCCATGGAATTGTCCAAGGCCAGGCTGGATGGGGCTTGGAGTAACCTGGTCTAGGGGAAGGTGTCCCTGACCATGGCAGGGGGTTGGAACTGGGTGAACTTTAAGGTCAGTGTGATCCTGCTACCTTTACTTTTTAAATGAGTGTTTGTGGTCTAGGTCTGTTTGGGAGGATGCTATTGATGCAGAAAATAACAGGTGGCAGCTGTGGCAGAAGACAAGTGTGGGCTCTGAGGGACATTTCTGCGAGCCTCTAGCAACCTCTAGCAACCCTTTAGCAGTGTTTCAGCAGTTTGGATTTAGCAGTCCAAAAATAAATTTTACAGGGATGCTGACACATGACTTTTCTGTATTCTGTGGTGGTGTTAAGACACATTGTGTAGGAAAATTTTATTTATGTTTGTATTCACTGGCTGGGCAGGGATGGAGATGCTCATGCCATGGCCACAGTGCCTTTTTCTTACCCATCTGAGCTTGACAACTCATCTCCCAAGTCGCACTCTTGACACCAGTGAGATCACTAATGCAGCTGGATGAGGAACCCACCACCGGGATGCTCTCGCCACCTTGGATGGGCTTTCCCAGCTAGGTGGGTCTTCACAGAGGTTAAACAAAGCATCAGTTCCCTTTGCCATTGGCTATGTCACATACAGAGCCAGTGGTGGTTGGCTGTGGTTGATGTGGTTCATTTAACCTTTTTTTTGCTTGTGAATTGTGACAATACCACTCATAAGAGCAGCAGGGAAAATATTAACACAGTGGAAAATCTGCACTCTTATCTACTTTTTGCACAGTGATCTCAAAATAAGCAAACAATAATGACAGCAAAGTAACTCTTTTGGAGGGCTTCAAAATGAATCTAAGGGGATTCCAAGCAGCCACATGAGACAAGGCTGTTGGAATTCAGTAGAACCAAAATAAATTTGCTCCTTAATATAATTTGTTTTCTTGAAGAAAAAAAGAATCTGCAAATAACAGCATTCTGCAATTTCTTTCTATTGTGGGCAGATCTACTGTCTTGATATTGTCTCTTCTCATCTATTTCCTATAGCAAGGTTTGAGTTTGGGTCCACTGGCTGCCTCTTCCCTTTTGATTTTAAGTACATTCAACATCCAGAGCTCAAGGAGTGTTTGAACACTCTCAGGCACATGGGGTGTCCTGTGTGCAGGGCGAGGAGCTGGACTTCTAGGATCTCTGTGGGTCCTTTCCAGCTCAGGGTATTCTATGATTCTATGGTAACTAATCAAACGTATTTATCTTGATTTGTAGGAAAGGTATTATCTCTGAAAGTAACAACAACAACAAAAGATCCTTCTCTTCCCTAAACTGGCATTTTTGCTGGCTTTTCAAAAGATACCAGCTTAGGTCTCCCAGAGGATGCTCATTCCAAGGGCTTGCAGTCAGTCACCCCCAAAACCAGCAGTTGATTGTTCTCCCTTGGCCAAGGCTGGAGTGAGCATGGTTTTGATGTAACAGCCAGAGCCCCCCAGGTTGGCCAGCACAGCACATGCCTAGCCACGGGTTAAGGAATGCTGTTTTCCCTAGGGAAAGGGAGAGGGACCAGAACGTGATTTATGTTGCAGGGTCCCGAGTTTGGCTCAGGTTTCCAACCCGCCCACAGGCAGACCGCAACCCACCTGCCTCTGTGCCCTCAGCTTCTGTCCTCCCAGCCAGGGCTCCCAGACTCCCCGCAGCGGGTGGGGAGGATGCCTTTTCCTCCAACTCCCCTCTGGTCTCTCCAGAGCAGGGCTCTCTGCTCTGACACAGCAAGGAATGCCAGAGCCCTTCCCACATCACTTCTGCTCTCCAAGTGCCTTTGTTCCTGCTGCCTGCGGTGAGCGCGGGAGGTGTGAGGCTGCCTGAAAATTGCTGCTCCAAGACAGAGACATAAAGTACACCCACCAAGTCTCCAAAACATTGGTCTGATGAAAGATGTTTTATTCCTGCTGTGGCTAAAAATGTGCTATCTCTTCTGTAATGAGCCCGCTTTTTTTTTTGCTTTCACCTTATCCTATTTCACTGGGGTTTTTCCCTCTTCCTTTCCTTTATTGAATTTTCTTCTCCCTCTCCATATTTTCACTCACATCGTTTCTTTTTTTTTTCTGTCAATGAGTGTTTACTTGTAACTGAGCATTTGAAGTTTAAACATGATCACCAGACCCAGGAGAGAGATCTTGAACAGCTGCAGAGAGAGTCATCCTGGGGTGACTGCAGACATACAAAGGCCTATTTGCTTTCATACCCAAATGTTTTACCATGATAGTCTGAATCACATTCAGATCATGCCAGGATGGACACTTCCATGGGACAGTTTCTGGCCACCTTCTTTTAAACTTCATTCTTGGAGCACATCTTCTGTGAGGAAAGGCTGAGAGAATTGGGATTGTTCAGTCTGCAGCAGAGAAGCTTTGGGGTGACCTAATTGCCCTTTCCAATACCTGAAAGGAGCCTGCAAGAAGGATGGAGAGAGACTATTTACAAGGGCCTGGAGTGACAGGACAAGGGGGAATGGCTTCACATGGACAGAAAGCAGGTTTAGATTAGATACTAAAAAAAAATTCTTCTGTGTGAGGGTGGAGAAGCCCTGGCACAGGTTGCCCAGAGAAGCTGTGGCTGCCCCATCCCTGGCAGTGTTCCAGGCCAGGTTGGATGGGGTTTGGAGCAACCTGAGATAGTGGAAAGTGTCCCTGCCCATGGTAGAGGGTGGGACTAGATGAGCTTTGCGGTCCCTTCCAACCCAAGACATTCTGAGATTCTGTGATTCTTAAACGGTGTTTGAGATTCCATGAGGGCAAAGCACAGTTACCTCAGGATCACACCTAGCTTAAGTCTGGCTTTGGGATTGCTGGCATGGAAGTGGAGTCACCCCATTTAAATTAAAAAACAATAAATCAAATGGAAGGTGATGCCTTTTTCAACCTGGAAATGAAACTCGAGATAGTTTTAGTATAGGAGGCAATATAAAATTTGATCTTTATTTGAGCTCCAGGGGCATTTACAGAAGAAGGTTAACAAAAGCCCACCCCCACGGGAGTGAATACATTTTTATAGGTTTTAGGAAATTAGCAAAATTGATAGAACGTACCAGTAAGGAGGACAAGCGATGATGCAATTCCCCCCAAGTCAAGCCCCTTCTCTGTAGCCCCCACTCCCCTTGGAACTAGCTGTACTTTGTTTATGAAAATGTTTCTTGAAGAGCTGTTTTCGGCCTTGGTTTCCAGAAAGAACCAAGATAGGATAGGGGCCTTGTACCCCCTGGTGCTTGGAGCTCTGCAATTTGTTTTCTCTTCCTGCCTAAGGAAACGGCATGGAAAACTACTGGGAAAACTAGCTATGAATGCATTAATAAGCTACAGAGCTCCAAATATATGTGTAAAGAATATAGAGAATATATAAAAGAAAAAAAAGATAAAAACCAATAAGGATCAAAGGAAAGAAGCTGTGGTGTATCACACCATAGGTGATGGGTATCTTGGGCTGGCCATGTTCACAGAGCAACATCTGCAGGTTGATCCCCAAGATGGTGATAAGCTTTTTCGTTTTGTCATTGGCTGATGGTTCTCACATGAGTGAGATCGGGGGCAGATCATACAGTGATGCAGGGGAGAGCTGATAAAAGATTTCGGTTTTCTCCACTCAGGCAAAGCCAAAACCAACTTTATCTGAACCCAGCCCATGAGTGACCTTGGACCTGATCAGAACAACCACCCTTGACTCTGGATGTGAGGTAAGTTAAATTACACACTGCTGAATTGTCCTAATGCTGCCAACATTTTGAGCAGAAATTGTAATAACAATAAAAAAGCACTACTGTAATGGATACCATCATAACTCTGTAACTACAGTTTAGGTTTTGAAAATTACAAATATGTGTTTAACTAAGGCTAGCCAGAAAGTACTAAATGGTGCTTGAACTGTGGCCAGCTGTCTAGAAGCTAGAAATTAGAAAAAAATTGGGGTTTTCTCTCCCAAAGTGGAAAAATTGTGTACGTTTGTACCTATTGAGCTGGTGACTGTTTGTCCAGCCCTACAAGGAAGCACCAGATTTTCTGTGGTATCAAGAGGATGAAGTAGTTTGTAAAACAACTGCCAAAAAATAGACTGTCTAGCCTTCAACTTGTGATACACTTTACATCTTACAGATTAGGGATTTCATTTGCAGCCACTAAATCTCATACTTTTTTTTTATCAGACCCCATCAGTTAACAAGTCATGGTAAACTTTGCTTTCTTTAGCAACAGTGAGTTTCATTTAGTCTTGAATTACATGGACTGACTGATCTTGGTGATGTTTCTTCAACTCATACAAGCAACTTGGTTCTTTCCAACTCATGTACCTTTGGCTACTGAGCTCTCTAAATGTTTATGATTATAATTCTTTTTTTACCTCTCCCCTGAGTAAGATTTACACCTGACCCCTTATTCCATTTCCTTCTCCTTAAGTTTCTCAGATGGGGAACAGCTGGGAACATGGAAAGAGTATTTCAGCTGCAGATGCCTGTGTCCGTCAAAGAGAAATTAGATGTTCTGCCCCCATAAGCCACTGTGTTGCGGAGCTGCTGCTTCTGTGTCAGACGGAGACCAGAGAAGGTGGTCATGGGGGTGAGATGAGCAGAAAAAGCCAGGAAAGTATCTGTGTTAGCAAGCTGGAAAGGGAGTATTAATGCAATCTGAGAACATGCGGGCCTTGCCGAGCTCCTCCCAGGCAAAGGTTACACTGAAATCACCGGTGGCTGAGGCTTGGCTTTGGTTTTGATGACTGGCCAAGCGCAGTTATCTGATAGGTGTGGGTGGCTACAAGATTGCTCTCATTGAAGGGCACTGACAAAATGAGCTGCTTTTCTTCCCCCTTAAATCCACAAGATTTCCCAGATCTGCTGATGAACTGCTTACTGGGATGGGGTTAGAAAGCTGCTAAACTGGAGTTCCACAGAGATGGGCTTAACCGGGCAGGGGCACAAGGACTGTGAACAGGCACACGGGGTGAGCTGAGGTGGGATCTGAAAAACCCCTCTTCAACAGTGGTGTTGTATTTGATGCTTGGAATAGAGGCTGCCTCTGCAGGAGCCTTTCTGTTGGGAGAGCAGTGGAGAACAGCAGTTCCATGAGGAGTTTGGCCAGCAGGGCCTCTCAGGTGTCTCTGCAGCAAAGCTCAGCCCTCCATTCTCTGGACTCCCATCTCCTCTGAAACATGGAAGCAGGGGTTTGGCACAAGAGACTGGGACCCACCTGGTCCATCCTCTTTTCCATGGTGGTTGGGTATGACCTGGTGAAATGGAGAGGCCGTGGTGCTGGACTGATGGCCATGTGCCATTCAGAGCCAGGGATGTCCAGCACCCTGAGTGCAGCTGTGGGAGCCCATGGAGGGGAGGAATGCCCTGGAAGGGCTCCTTGTGCCTCTGCTCTCACACACCACACTGGGCTCAGTGTACCTGGCCTGCCTTCCTACCTGCTCAGCTGCTGAGGCAGGGCTGGGTGGTTTTTCCGGGGCCAGCCAAGGAGGTTCAGGGGCTGGGGAAATCCAAAATGATTCAAAGCAGAATCATCCAATTACTCTCTGCAACTGCACTGGGGTCAGAACATTTTGAATTTCGTTTCATCTCCTGACAATAACATTAAAAGCCTAAATTGGTGTCCATTGAAGCTAATGAAGAGTTCATGATTTATCAGGCACACAACATTTCAAAGAGACCTTGGGCAAGTGTTTTACCTCTTCATGTTTTATGCATTCCTTCTGTCTGTGGAGATTATGTAGATGGTTATCTGAAAAACCCACATTCTGATATTTTGTAAATAAAAGCCAGTTGTGCTGAACCCTTGGGTGGCAGACACTTCGAGAGAACATGGAAATGTTATTAAATGGTTTGCCTTTAATATGTATCTTTAGCTGTATAAAAATGTTAAAAGATGTTTTGGAAGTGTTTTAAATTCATAACCCAGAAACTTGACAGAAACAGTGGAAAGGCAGTCTGGGACCACGGCAAGGTGGCAGTAGTTACTGGGGAGGTCAAAAGGGAAAATATCTTCAGCAGAGAGCACAGCTCTTGCCCCCATGTTGTGGGGGTGTGCTCATAGGTTGGCTTCCATGGGCTCTTTCTGTGGAATATCCTCAGCTGGGAGGATCCCAAAGGGTTGGTTTGATCCTGCAGAGCCAGTCCAAGGGCTCAGTACCCTGCAGCGCTCCCACCTCTTGGTCCCTAGGTCCTTCTTTCCTTGAACTGTCAGAAGCCTTTAAAATGACAAATAACTACTTTTGGGGTGGGAGAAGTAGTTTTCTCCACATGAGTGGGAGAGAGAAAATGTCATAACAACAACAAAAAAAGATAAAACACAGCTATAACCAAATTAGCCATGACTAATTTACAGTGCTGTGTTGGGGGCTATCAGATACAGATAAGTTCAACAAATCATCTTCAAACAACAGGGACCTCACTCAAGGCTGTTAGTTTCAGATATGTGAGATTAAAGGAAATCCAAGAATGTACTTACTTGCAGTACGTGAAAGAGTTTACATCAGATTTTTTTGAAGGAGTTTGTAAAAGCAGCCTGTTTATCTGCAGCTATGTTCTACTTATTTCATCTCCTTTGCAATTCTAATGGTATTCATGTTTTCCTCCCTGCCCTGTACAGTTGTTTGGCACCTGCCAGGCTCTTTGGCGTTGCTTTGGAATATTATGTAAGCCACTGAGTTGATGTAAACTGCTCTATTCTGTAGCTGGTAATCGTTCATGAAACTGAATTCATGCGCAAATAAGGAGCATTTGGGTAAGGGCAGCTTTGGCTCTGCCTCAGAAATGCACCACACTGAAATAACTGAGTAGCATCTGTCTCTGAAGTTACACTGCATGTGTGTCTTGTCCACAAAAGTTCTTTTATTCTCTTTGAGTTGTAGTTCATGGTCTGAATTTGCTTTCCTGAAGTCCATGGAGCATTGCCATTAGTTTTAACTAGAGAATTTCATTAATGACTGAACATCTCTTGCTAGCTCTCTCCCCACCCTCTGCTTTCTTTTTGATTCTTCTACAATGCTAAATGCATTAGATCCTCTATAACATATCAACCGTATTTTTTATTTACCAAAAATTAAACTCTTGAGAGGAGGGAATCCAAGAAATATTTGACATGGTCTATGGATCCAAAGCTGTTTTCCACATGGCCAGATTCCTGAAGATCTGCAGATGCCTAGTGACACTGTCATAAGAGTCAAGACAGATTAGCTATCTGTGGTATTTAGGTATGTCAATGCTTTTTATTATCTACCCCTTAATCTCCTCAAAATTTGGCTGTATAACAAATAAGAAAGTATGTGCTAAGGTATTTACAGAAGGCATTTATTTTTAATGCCATTCTTCCCTGACTAGAACATGAAAATAAAATATACGGAAAGTAACGTTGTGTTTTCCCACTGCCCATCCTTAAACTTAAACCAGAGATTATGTATGTAAAGCTTGCAGCAAATTGAGCATGGTATTGACCCTTCAGCTGGGATTGAGGAATAGAAATGCCAGTATTTTATAGGAGTCCAAGGCAATATGATTCAAATAAATACAACCAACCTGCACAGCAAAGCAAACAGTCACTTGTTAACAGTGGAAGAAAGTTACTGATGAATGAGCTGCATCCTCTCTGCCTTGAGCTTACAGTCAATAAATCTCACTTGAAAAGTGATACTGCCACTTATCCTGTCAGCACCAAGCTGTATTATTCCTAGTCTCACAGGATTTGTCCTGCTGACCTATTATTAGCCATGTGATATCAGCATCCATGGCTAAGTGTTATCAGACGCCAGTGGGTGGAATTGTCCCAGGTCACTGTGGAGCTCATAGGTGGAAAGCACTTCTCTATGGGAAAGAAAGATGAGAGGGATGGGCCCATCTGATGGCTGGTGTCTTGTCTGACTGCAGCTTCTGGCAGGTCAGACGTGCATCCTGATATAAGGCCATAAGTTGCCCCAGATGCTTGGCTGCAGTAGGTTATAGCTGTACATGTAATTGTTACATGCCTCAAGAAGCAGCAAAGGAGGGCTGAGCTTTGTCATCACACTACCCTTGATGCTCCCTATGCCCTTGAGCAAGATGTGTAGGCTCTCTCTACACTAGCAAGCAGTAAAGCATAAAAGGATCACATCTGGTGATGAGGACAAGAAGTTGATGCTTGCTTCACTCCCCACAAACACACAAACTCTCCAGGCTGAGGGGTTTTCCCTATAAAGGTCTAGTCTGATCAACAGTGCTGAACATTATGAGGCTGAAGCACAATACGTGCCCTCTTGAAATGCATCTTGCTTTAGTTTCACCCAGGTTGAATCCAGCTGTTACTCTGTGATCTCTTTGCAGTATAACCCAAGGTACAGTAGCTGGACACAACCTGGGAGATGAACTTCAGGAGTGCAGTAATGGTGCAAACTGAAATGCCCACGCGGGTCATCCTGTTACTCCTGATGCCTCAGAGGGAATTGAGAGGTTCATTTATGTGTGACTGCTTAGCACAGTCCAAACACAATCATGTTCTTTGTGCAATTCAAAATGGGGACTTCTTATCAACTGGTGGCTTGAACCTGGGTGGCATCCCAGGAAATACAGTTTTACCCCTTCTCCATAGACTGGGGAGATCTGGCACTTTTTTCTTCTGGGGTCTGTCTGTCCCAAGCCGTAAAACTTGCTGAGGGTGATGACTAGGAAGTCCCATCTATATTAGTGACGCACGTAGCACTATCTATTGCATCCTAGGGATTAAGAAGTTATAACAAAACTTAAAAAACAATCACGTCATGTTGTGAGCCTCCTAGATAGTACAGCCTGGGTCAATTTTTTTAAAACCTGCCCCATCCATTTAGAGTAGTTAATTTCTGCAGAAAATGGAGACAGAAGTGAAACCATCTTCTAAATTGCCTAAAAGAACACGGTTTTGTTTTGCTTTGTTTTGTTTTGTATCAGAGGTATGTTTGTAAGAATGGAAATTGCTGCACAGATTAAAAGCACCCTGGGCTGCAAAAGAGGAAAAATGCAGTAATTGATAGGAAAAGGCAAACTCCAAGCTTGTCTTCTCTGCTGTACAGGATGAGCTGTGTGCAGCTTCTCCTCAGTATGCCCTGTTACATGGTACTCATTTCAGCACTAGGATTTTGGCAAAAAAGTGTTTGGACAGAAATTTTCTATATCTCAAGCCAGTTTTTGTTTCTTAGCCTAAACAAGGCTGATGTTCTCAAACAGAAAGTTGTGGCAAATCAGAGTGAGTGTTGACCTGAGCTGATGGGTGCCAGAAGAGGGGAAGGGTAAACATGCCTCCTGCCATGAAGGAGCAGATGGTGTGCTACCTGTAGCTAAGGAAAAGTCTAAATTTGTGCTGTTTCTATATTAAAGCATGCATGGATTTATCTATTTTTGTTATTTTTTGTCACTGGCATACTGAGCAAGCGCTCCCTAGTCCCCAGGTGGAATGGCCCCTCTGCCATGCAGGCAACTTCTTGCATCTCCAAGAAAATCTGCAATAGTACAAGAATTGACAGTCTTGAAAACCAGCAGTCTGAAAATGTTTGGATGAGAGGGATACCTTAGGCTTCAGCAGCTTCTCTTTAAGCAGGTAGAATTTAGGTGCACATCTGTTTTAGGTGAAACCATCAGATCTCACCAAGGCTCTTTGGTATTGAACCATTTTAAGTTTTCATTATCAAGTGCTTAATTCTCTGCCAAACAGCATGCCCTGAAGTGTCAACCTGACCTTCAAAATTCCCACCTCCTGCCTTGGGTCATGAGGGATTCATGGGTCAGGCATCTCTGCAGCCTCTCAGTTCCCTGGGGAACCCAGTTTGTAGATGTGCCAGGCCCTTTGCTTCTCAGGCACTAGACTAGAATAATTATATGTCACCTCTAGAATAAACCAAATATTCTGAAGGGGGCCTGGTCCTAGTTGTCATACAAACTTTGAACAAAAAGGTGATAAAAAGATGCTAAATTTTAGAATGGAAAATGGAGTTTGAAGGAAAAGTGTCTGCAGCCAATGGCATTATAATGCTGATGAAATTAACTTTGTGTTCCAAGAAAGAGCATTTATTTATACAAAATCTCCCAAACTCAAGGTGATTCTGTTCCACAGGCGGCCTTGTAAATGCAGCATTCAGGCTGTTCTGCTGCAAGAGTCTGCCTTCAGCTATACTGCTTGAGAGATTAAAGGTATCTACCCAGCCGAGCAGCACAGAGCTATGACTGTGCTTACTTTAAGATTACATTTTGAAATGGAAGTAATGAATTCAGAGCAGAGCCGGAGAAGCTGTGTGACTTTACTTGGTTCCAGTTGTGTAACTGGATTAAAATGGCATTGCACAATAGTAGAGCTGTACTTAACATCCCAATTTTTTTTTTTTTTTTTTTTTAACTTGTGGTAAGAGTCAGGATGCCAGTTTGGATGGGTTAGATATGTGTTTCAGCAATCTAATGATTACTTTTTCTTTAGCTTTTTTTAATGTTTATATATAAAATAAAAATCTTTAAAAAGTCAACAAAAAAACTGACTTTAAAACCATAATACATATTCTTTTCAGCAGAAGATCTGTAAGAAAAGCAGGATAGTGTGTTTGTTGTTAAAAGCTGCTGGTAAAGGCATGCACAAAAAAAGCTGTTAGCAATGCATGAAATGAAGCTTAATCTGGTCTGGGAGAAGTAAGTGCCATCCTGTGGGAATTCATCCATCAGCAATTAGCATATCTCCACACACATCTCTCTTCCAGGATGTACCTGTTTTCTGCTCTGGTGAGATGGAGCTGCACAGTATGGCAGAACATGGCCAGATGCTCGAAGGAGCCAGCACAAACCAGAGGAACCAATCTGGAGCAGAGCCCTGGGACTGTGGGAGGAATGATGCTGTAGTCCCACTGACTCTGATTTTTACACTGCAGTGTACTTCCTCATGCATTTACCCAGTATTTTGTCTTACCAGCATCTCAGGACTGACAAATCAAGGGCAGAAACAAGAGCCAGACCATCCACCCCAATCCTTTGCAGAGATAATGTTCTTGCATTTAAGGAATTTCACCTCATCCCAGGCACGTAATGGAAACCAGGTCGAGCAGACCAGCAGCTCTGCTCTCTGTATTGCAGCAGCTTTCCTTGGTTTTACCCTTGCTGTGGTGCTGCTCTCCCAGCCCAAGGAGACACCAGGTCTCTCCTTTGTGTGTACTGGCTCCTCACCCTCTGCGTTCCAAGGACAGCCCTTCCCTGGGCCCTGGGCTCAGTTTACTTAAGCATTTTCCAAGTATCTGCTCACACTCCATGCACTGAGACAGAGCACTGGTCTGCCCCACAGGTGTTTGTTGCTGTCCTTGAGCTCCTGAGATGCCCCTGACAGTGGGATGTGGATGTGTGAAGAAAGTGGGGCTTGACTGCAGATGTGAGTCAGGTTTAGGAATCTTAGTCCAGTTAAATTCCTCTAATGAAAAATTTCTTGTATACAAAGTCTAGCTAGTGCTAGAGGTTTTGCTAAACCAAGTAGGAGAGAATCCTGAAGTCAAAACAAGTCAAGGAACAAAGTTTCCCTTTCTCCTCCAAAGAGTTTAACCCACAGGCCATTAGATTTAGTTGACAGAGGGATTGGAAAATCTGATACATGTAGACAGATGCAGACAAGTATAAGATACATAAAGTAGTTACCTGTAGGCATAAGGATTAGCATACAAACATACTAAGATTTGTCCTCGCAAAGATGGGAATACCAGTACAAACACTGAAGTGATAGTTTCTATACATCATGTAATGATTAATTTTTGAACCTTGATAAACTTAACTATTTGGCTGATGAGCACAGAAGCACTGTCCCTCACACTGTCCAGGCACAGGGTGGCCTGGACAGGCTCAGGTATCTGAAACTGGCTGAGATCTTGTCAAAGCTCTTTTACAGCCTGCCTGGGCTCTGGCTGCCCCTCTGGAAAGGTGTGTATCTTCCACAGCTCCTACATCACCTCTGCCAGCCTGTTGTGGGTATTGTGGCTAGCCCAAATCACCTACTGCACATCTGTGTTCAGGTACCTGAATTGCTCCCTTCAGGAGCCTTGCTAAAGCCTGTATTTAGAAAGAATTTTGACCATAGTGGATTTTTGCCATTGGGAAGACCAACGCACTGTGGAAGGAAGAAAAGAATTATAACGGATTACACAGGGATTGCCTGACTAAAATGCTACCACCTGTGTGTTGCAGCAGGGAGTTCTGTTACTGCAGAGAGGAAAGGGAGTAAAATGCCCACTTTGTTAGCTGAGAAAGCCCAATTTGTAAAGTTCAAATTGGCATTCAGACCAGAGTCCAGGGTTATTTTGATCAAAGGGGTGAGTACAGCTTGCTGAGAGACAAAAACAATAGCCAGGCTGGGCTGGCAGGGAGGGAGCCAAAGCCTTCAGCCACCAGCTTCTCGTATCTTGGAGCACTGAGCCTGGATATGGCTGTCCAGGAGTGAGTAAGTGCACAAAGCAGCTGCATTTGGGGGCACTGAGGCTCTGGTGGGTAGATAAGACACTAGGAGGAGATCAGATTGCTGTGTGTTGATGGAACATGTGTTTTGGGGAACAGCAGGAGGAGCAGAAAGAAAAAGACAATATAATGTGCAGAAGATAAGGTTTTGGCAGTATTGTCAATTATTTGAGTTTTCGGATTTCCAGGAGAGTTCTTGTCCAACCACTGGTGAACTTCCCCACTGCTCCCTGCTGGCAAGGAGCTGTGTCCTTGCAGGAAGTGCAAGGAGTTTGCATGTGATGGTTACTGCAGCAGAGAAGGGCCAGTTCAATGGCTACACTTGGTTTAAGGTAGAGACCCATACCAAAGAAAGGGTTTTTGATGTTGTAAAAGAAGCATCTGCATTGCTCAGGGTTATTTAAAAACTGTCTCTATTGAATCACTCTTTGAGTCAGCAATATGAACTTAACAACACAAACCACTCCTGCTCACCCCTTTTTCATTTCTTATCTCTCTGCATGTTGTGCTTTTGTCCTGAAAAAATAAAAATAAGTGGACCTAACAACACCAGTCATTTGAAGAAATGAAAATGCTGACAGGATGGAATGGCTCAGCAGTAGAGAGCAATTTGGCACTTAGGGTTGCAGAGGCTACAGACAGCTCCAAGTGCTGCATTCCCAATGAGGATAAAAATTTTGATTTATTTCATAACTTCACCTGCCTCTCACTGATAGATGGCTGCTTATTTTGATCCCTGGAAAACAGTTTTGCACAATAACATAGGTGCATTGAATGCTCCAAAGGTCAGGCAGCTTGAGCATGGGAAAATATTTGTGAATGAGGCCCAAAAAAACTACTGAAAGAGGTGATTTCTGGCTCAGAGATTAGTCTTCATTTAGAGACTGAGAATTTATTGCTGCCCAAACCAGCATTATCAGCTTTCTGTCAGCAACAATCATCAGGATTTCCTTTCCCAATCAACATGAGCTGTGACCTCATTGCTGCAAAGGTGAAACCCTGACAGGGATTAAAGGCTAATAGAAAGAAATGAGGTAGCAGGGCTGAACAAAGAGGAGCTTGTTACACAGCAATGGCCAACTCGGGCAGAATGTTACAGCTGAAACACGAGCTACCGAACCAAAGGCGAAAAAGAGTATTTTTAAGAGCCTGAGTAATGCTGGGTCTCCCCATCTTTCAGTGGAGAAGGAAGGCAGACTGCCGTCCTTGCCATCAGAGATTTTTGAAGTGGGATTAGCATAGCCTTGTGGTTTGTCAAGTGTTTAATTGCAACTCTGCAGGGACGCAGCCTCAAAGACACTGGAAACCAATTTAACAATCATGCCTATCATTATAGACACCAAATTGCTCCTGTGCACGTATAATATTCAGTAGTCTGAAACAGCAAGGCTAAGTCTAGGGCAAGGTTTAGAATGTGAAAAGTGATGAAAGGCAAATACATGTCTGATATTCATCAAAGCAACTTAATCCATGGTGGAAGAGTGAAAAGAGGTAAAAAGGGGTTTATGTTGTTGATCTGTGAGTTGCTAGTTTTTTCACTCATCCCCCAGTTCCTAGAACCAACAAGTGAGGCCATTTTTTCAGGGGGGATTCTTTTCTCTTAAAGGTCACTTTTGGCTGCTACAATATCTTTTCATCTTAAAACCCACCACAGACTTGGTTCAAGTCCCAGTGGAAGCCATATATAACATGACTTTCAACGGACTCTAGATCAGTCCCTTTGTCAGTCGCCAGCATATCCCTGCTTTTTCCAGCAGAGGTAGACTTGTGCTATAGTCCAGATTCAAGGCTTTTGGAAGTTTATGGCATCCAGGATGCTTTCTGCATGTTTCAAACGTCTTCAGCCCACCAACACAGGATAGCATCTCCTCATGCTGTGTGCTGGGCTCTCTCAAAAAGGGACAGGATAATTTGACCTCTCACTGGAGCACAGAAATTACTTAACAGTGCTGAGGGTACTTGACACCTCATGACATGAAGTCTTTGGGGTGCAGTGTATTCTGAGGCCGCAAGTGGAGGATTAGAAACCAAATCCTTCTCAAACATACAAGAATAGTATTGAATTTGATGTGGACCAGATTCTGTCATATTTGACATGGTGTATTTTGAGCACCTCTCAATCCAGCACAAAGAATCCAAGTGAATCTTAAGCAGAAAAGATGAAAGGAAACATTCTTGTTACAAGTACATGGATAAATCAGGTTTTTTGCTGATACTGAGCAGGCTTCAGAAACTATTCACAATAAAAATATCTCCAGCCTAACACATTATAGAGCTTTCTGTGAGGAATCAATGCATCTTTAAAATGTCTGAGGTGCTTCATTCTTCATATTTTAGAGATTAATGTCAGCCACAAATACAACAAGGTTACATCGCGTTTTTTAAAGAAATCACCATCTCAAGCAGCCTGGTTGACGCCCAGCTCCCAAAAGGTGGAGCTGCAGGAACAGTGTTAAGCTGCTTTGGAAATGTTTGTAGCTTTCTCCAAAACCTGAGGTTGAGCCATGCGGATAATCCCCAGCCCAGCATCAGGAAGCATTAGGACGCAATGTTCATAGCTGCAAAGGGTAGCCTGGCTGAAATTCAACAAATGATGAAAACCTCTGCAGCAGCTTTTGAAGGCTGGGCAAAGTCAGTGTCCTTTCTAGGCTGATTTGAGTGGAGTTTGACATGGCTAAAACTTTTCACTCAAGGGCAGTAAGATATTTAATTGTATGAAAACCTTCGAAATATTAGATTTAGCGATGCTGTGGCTTGAGCTCCTCTCATTTAGTACTCTCAGACTAAGAAATATGAAGCCTTTTTGGGTAGAGGAATAATGAGTTCTGTAGCAAAACCCAAAGCTACTACCCAGCATTGAAAGGTGAGTGGCAGGTTTTAGGTTTGTCAGACAGTTTTCAGAGAGGAAGACACATACATAATGCTGAACTGAAGGGGAAATTTAATTAGGGACAATGTAATTACCAAGCCAGGAAACTGGGCTAGGATCTTTATTCTTTATGAAAACTGCAAGGATTGATGCTTGACAAACTAATTGCCATGAATAATTTATTAATTTATATGATCCCTCTTGTTTTTGATTTCATTTTTAGTGACTGACCACCTGCAAACTAAGTTAACTTTTCTCTTTTTTTTCCTCCCTCAAGTCTTCAGCAGCGCTCAAACAGGATCCATTACAGTTGCTGCCTTTCTTGCGAAGCTCTTGTTTTGATCAACTTTTATATTTTCATGCTATTTCTGCTTCATGCAGAAATAGCACTGGCTCTCCAGGCACAAGAAACCTAAAAAGATTGCAAGGCTTCAATCTATTTTAAAGTTGGGTTTGAACATTTTTATCAACACCTGAAAATGGAGGAGGTTTTGCAGATTTTTACAACATGGGAATATTTTAAAGACAAAATCAAAGACTCTCATGTTTCTTGTTCCCATGTCTTTGTCAGGAATGAACACTGGAGATTTCACACTGGCGTGTGGCCTAAGGCACCTGTATCTCCCTCAGCTCACCAGGCATGCTGGCAGTCCTACCAAACCTCTTATCCTATTGAATTAAGATATGTTCCTTTGAGATCTTTTCCTGGTATGTTTGAATACCTTTTTATTTGTATTATACTCAACTTGAAAGCCCAACAAGGGAAATAGCTGTGTTCTCCACAACAGGACCTATTAAGGGCAGAGATCAGCATTACTCAGCTACAACTATCAGAGCCCTCCTCACTTCCTCCCTTTCTCTGCAAACACACTCTAATCTGGAGTGAGCTGGAACTGTATTTTTTTCCCTGCATATATTGAAGACAGACTTGGTGTTTGTATTGGCCCAGGGCCTGACATGGCATTTGTGAGGATGAACCACAAGCATGTGTACTTCAGCTAGGCTGAGCCAGGGAAACGTGCTAGAATGAGGAAAAACCTTCTTCCCCTCTCCCTCTGCTTCCAAACCAATAAGGCAAGGAGAAAAACACCTTTCAGGCTTCCCCTTTGCAACCTGAGGCCACAACTTCCTCTCACCTCCCTTGACATGTACACATGAGGCCCCTTCCAAGGGCTGGGAACCATCATACCTGCACGAGCAAGTTTTGTGAGGCAGCTTTTGCAGGGGTGCAAGGGAAGGAAGATAGAAGTGGCCATACATGGATGGCACTTTGGCTTTCTTTTCCAATAATTTGCAAGGCAACGCAGCTAAACTTTAATGGAAGAGAAGACGATATGCCCCTAATATGGCCAGTAATTGAGAATGTTCCCAAATGGAACATAGTGGAGACACCTCTCCAAGGAGGCAGTTATAACTCTGTATCTGAATTTTGTCTCTGGTGTGCTCCTGGAGTAGCCCTGCTCCTAGCCCTAGCCAGCAGTAACTTATATGCTGCGATGAGCAAAACTCCACGGCATTATACAAAGACATGTTCTGTTGTAAGGTTAATCTGAAATGTACAAAAGAGTGGTTTGGCATGTGGAGCAGGGAATGAATTGTGGGACCTTTTCACACAATGGTCATCAGTTCAGATCTCACCCAAGCTGGTACCAGCCAAACTCCCCTAAACAGACTCTCCTGTTCTTGGGTGTCTTTCACAGGGAATCGTGGCTTTCTCACCTCTACTCCAATGTCCAGTACAAACAACAGCTCCCTGCCTGGTAACTTCCCTGAGACAGGCTGGTCCTGTGCCAACAGAGCCAAGAACCGATCCCATTTCAACAGGCACCATCTTATGATTCTACCTTTGCTGAGGGACATCAGTGCTGGAAACTGAGTACCAGTTGAGCAGGCTATTTCTGTTCCTTTCTATGATAAAAGCTCCTGGGATGCTGTCCTGGTGGTATTTGGGCTGTGCTCATCCTAGGGGCAAACCCAGACATTATTTTCCAGTAAATGAAGACTGACGTAAGAGGAGATGAAGTTTGTGTGGGTATATGTGAATCATGTCTGTAGAGTGTAAGGGCTTTTCAAGGACCACTACAGAGCAAACTGTGCCAGGTTCAGTCTGTGTGCACTGGCAGAGATGCTTGGTGCTGCAGGAAGCAATAGGACTGAGAGGTGGGGAACGGCAACTGTGCACAAGGGTCATGGAGATGCTTGTCCTTGTTTGAAGTCAATGGCAGCTTCTCGATGCCCTAGTAACTTTTGTTTTCAAAGCCACCTACTTTCTACCTGTGCTCAGCAGTATGTTGCTCATCTCCTAGAGGTAACTCCTACAAAATATCTTGATTTGCAGTGTGACTGGAAAAAATATTGTCACTTGAGCTCATTAGACTCCTCTGAGTAATTAATTGTATTATTTCTATTGCTAAATCAGCAAATTTGGTGTGTATTCTTCTTACAATATTCCTTGAGACTGTAATGCTAGCACAGTATTTGCAGTAATCTGTACTTACACTGTGATTATAAAAGTAGTTGTGTGTTGTCATCCCTACCCAGATTAGGATACTCTATTTTCTCCTGTTATATCCAAATGCTGCAAATCTTTTAATGAACTTTTCTTTCCTCCTTCAAATTAAAATGCCCATGAACATTTTTTATCCTCACTTCAAAACTGGGACAATTTCAGAGAATAATCTACCCAAGAAAGAAAAAAAAATTGTTATTGTTTTTGTAAAAAAATTTGAAAAACACTTTATTTGATCTAAATTCAAAACTGTGCAAAGGTGACATCATCAAAAATTTGGAAAGCTTTCATCAGAACTGAGTCAGGTTTATTAACTCTAACAAACTGGATGTAGTCTGACAGGGGGTTTCTGTGATTGAAATGGATAAAACTTCTTTACGTTTAAGAGACAGTCACCTTAGCATCTCCTCTAAGTAATTTATTAAGAATGCAAAGGTAGATAAATCAGGAAACTCCAGTTAATATGTTTCCCTGATAGATTCATCAGTCATTTATGCCTCCTCTTTTTGTTTAATCATTAAATCAGTCAATCTTTTCTGCTTCATATGTATCTAACTTCTATCTCTGTGTAGGGATCTCAGACAGCTTTTCTCTCAGAAACCCTGCAGGGATTAACAAGATGTTTTTATAAATCAAAGGCGAAAAATCAACAAAAGGGATTTTGTCTTTCTATAAGCAGACTGGCTTCACTTCTTTTGGAATTTTTTTCCCCTTTACTCGTTAAGAAAAAGTAATGTCCCAACCTGGTTTACTGTGAAGCCCTCTTTGCAATTTTCTTAAATGCAAAAGACAAGTAGGATGGTGGTTTTAAGAGAGATTATTGGACAGAATGTCTGAAGGGGTTGAAATACAACTTTAAATAGAAGGTATTTTTAAGAATTTGGGCTTGAGGAAGAAAAGTTGCTGTCAGCTCAACTCTTTGTTTGCCAGGGGTCAATGAATGATGAGGAAGAGATTACACAGCAAGCAAATAATGTTGAATAACGAGTTTGAAACTCTTCTGAAACTTTAAGCTTGGGCTTACTCCTTTTGTTTCTTCTGCATTGGTCTGAATAAATCTTCTTAATTAAAAAAATCAACATCTGGAACAAACACCGATTTGTCATGTAGACCATGGGGCTCAACAAATCTTCTTGCTGTTTCTGACCTTAGCAGAGTGAGTGTGTGGTTGTGGCTGTGCTGTACCTGCTTGGAGGATGGGCTCTGTAGGGTTTGGTCCATCCACCCATTCTTGGGAATGCTGTCCCTTGACTGTAATTCTCTAGAGCTATCCATGACTGGCATCTTTCTGCCCTGTGCTCAGATAGGTGAGGACAGCCCTGTGCTGCCCTGTGCCAGGAGGGGACAAAAACAATGCGGATGTCATTTCTCTGTTCATCAGCTGCCTGTGGCTTCCTTGGGGTCTAGTTTGGATATGTTCTAGTTCTGAGCTATCACAGCCCTACAGGTGCTGCGCCATCTGTCCAGCACAAACTGCAAAGTTTATCTTCCTTTCCAGCTCTGATTTGCCTTCCCAAAATCACCTGCCCCACCATGCTCTGTGGGAAGGTGGCAGTGCCAGTTATCACATCCTGCCCTTTCACACTTCCCGTCCCTTGTTCCTGCAGGCCCCCATCTCCTGCCTTGTGTCAAGGTAAGTGTTGAACCGCCCCATGGTGGATTGGCATCAGGAAGTAATAAAAATAATAGCAAGAATATGATAATGCAAAAATGGAACAGTTAAATCCAGTCACCAACTCACAGGGGCACGTGGCCACAGAAACACTCACAGCAGCACGAGGCATGGGACACCAGCAGCCAAGAGCAGGCAGGAGGAAGGACGGCAGAGAGTCCTGGAGTCAACTTCCAGCCTTCCTGCTGGATCAGCCCTCTCAATCAGCTTGTTCTTCTACTGGGTCACTGACTGCTAGACCTCAAACAATGGAGCAAGGATGGGAAGTAGCCCCCAGGGCAAAGCAGGACTGCTGCTTTCCGAGAGCTGTCAGCTCCAACATCAGTCTGTAGCCATCATGTGCACCTGGCTCAACTCCCTGAGTCAGATCATCAGCAATCCCCACTGGAGGAGAAGGCCAGACCACTTCAGGGCAGACTACTTAAGTCATCTTTGGCTTCTGAAAGTACAGTCTCATACAGGATATTCACTGCTGTTCCCCCCATCCTTGCCTACCTGCCAGGGAATACCATGGGGTAGAAGTAGGGCCATGAGATGCATTGGCAAGCTCTTCTTGATGTTTGCCACTGCACCAAGTGCTGAAATATACCCCAGTTAATGACACCCCAGTGAAATACCGGTATGCCAGAACAGAGCTACATTGCTCTTGTTTAAAGGAATATATGAGAGGACAGCCTGTTGAGAATGAAGGTATCTTCTGAAATAGGGAGAGGAATTCCTTAGAAAGGCTCTTTCCAGCATATTAACATGAATTAATGCTGGAGTAAAGCAACCCAACTTGTTTAGACTGGGATCTTTGTTAAACAGTGAATGCAGGCTGAATGTACTGTTGTGTTTAAATCTCAGCTGTCATTATTGGGATGGGAGAAGGGAGGAAGAAAAGACAAAAACGACCCATTCATGCCAAAACCAGTCACTGTTTCTTCCTTTACAAACAAAGGGGAAAAAAGGGAAAAGTGCTCTCATGAGAATCTGTATGAATTTCCTTAAGAGAGTGTACTTTAGATGGAGAATAAGTTAAATTCTGTGAGATGTTGGGGTTACCAGGGTAACAACGTTTTGAATACAAAAGCAAATAGATGTATGAGCCTGAAGTAAATCATTAATGTGCATCAGTATTTTTGAGATGGGTTGGAGTGATTTATATATTGTAGTCCTTCTTTATTTAATATTTCAAAAGTCTTCTTTGATTTAAAAGCAAACACTTCATAGGCTGCTTTTCAGACAATTATGTCCCCTTTTCTACAAAGCACTCTGAAAAGAGACTAGTCATTGATGCCATCTAATAGAACAAACACACAAATTCGATGGAGTCAAACAGAACAAAGGGGCCTTGGTACATCAAGAAACTTAAACATGGGCATGATTTTAATGTTGGTAATCATCCCAAGACTACTGTTTCTTGCAAACTTGCATTCAGCCCCCTGCTGAATTCAAGCTTATGTAGTCAATCTGCAATATACTTTTTAATTACAAGGAACATTTTTTGGTAACTATTTTTGAACTAAGGCTTTCTATAATAGATGAAAAGAGTGGCTGTAGATAGGTTGGGGCTGGATGTAACCGTTTTCCAAGCAATTATCTTCTTACTCATACCTATTTTCCTTGTTTAATACAATTAATTCAGCCCAGGAGACCTGTTCATAGCTGCATGATAAAAAACTGCAAAAGTAAGTTAAATAGTCAGTTGAAGAGATCTCTTACAGGATCCTAAATCAGCCTTGGCGAGTACTGAACCTCTACTTGTTAACAGTTGCTACTAACAGTGAATGATTGCTTTTTTTCCCCAAGATCCAACCATTCTTCCCAACATTTCTTCCCATCCTCATTGCTATTCTACAGACATTCTAGGGACATACTCAAAGTTTGGGCAACATAATTAGTTGGAATAAAACGTGGTCATTTAACAATGCCACTAAACTGGAACAAATAGAGCTACTTTGCTTATTGAAGTTCAGGAAAAACAACAGAGAATAATATCCTAGACAAGAAGAAACATACTGCATGCCTAACGTTATGGAAGGGAATTAAACTCTGACTTGCAGTTAGAAAATCGTTGTAACTACTTTCATTAGTCCAGTAAAGAAACTCAGTTCTTCTCTGAAATAGGAAGTGTTAAATCTGTGGCAATTTATTAAATGCTGGAGTTTTTGCAGTTCACAGCGCACTTGAATGAGTATAAAAAACAAGTTCTTAAGAATTGAAGTAGTGTTTCTTCCAAGGATTATTTCTGAAAGCTCCTATTCGCTGGATGTTATTTGTGTCCTTTTGCAAGTGGTAGTGAGTTCAAGCAGCTTCTGTTGCAGGGCTGAAGAAGGATGTGGGTGAATAAGAACTCCTCTGGCTCCTGCAACTCTGCTAATGGTCCGACCAAACATACCTTTCTGGGGGACAGCAGCTGCACAGTTAAAGGTCAGCACAAGAGGAAGAGGAGCTCTGCTGACCTTCCCTGGGAAGCTCCAGCCAGATGAAGGTGCCACACCACATCACTGCTGACAGTTCCTTGAGCAGATTCCTTCCATGGGCAATTAGCCTTCACAAAGCATGAATGGACTAGTTTTCTATCAGGAGACTGAATTTTAGCTGACAAATTAGACAGATTCCCTGAGGCTAGAGTTATGCAGCTTTGCCAGTCTCACTAAAAATGTGATTTATAACAGATTCCTCAGCAGAGACACTCCTTGCTTCAGGAATGAAGGTGCACACTGTACTCAGACTTCATCTAACATGATGATCTTACTAACCTTTGTCTTGTGCAGGAAAAACTGACTGTTACCTGCTTTTG
The DNA here is from genome assembly GCF_009650955.1 of Corvus moneduloides. Taxonomy (NCBI): domain Eukaryota; kingdom Metazoa; phylum Chordata; class Aves; order Passeriformes; family Corvidae; genus Corvus; species Corvus moneduloides. The sequence continues at coordinate 8,178,017 of NC_045479.1, forward strand.
ACTTATCAAGTGACTCCTCATCTGTCCATGAATGGACAGTGCTGGGAAACTACCGTTCATATTTAGAAGTCAGGCATGCACAGGTGTAAATAACATTTTAGGAGGTAAGAGTATATTAATTTGAGAAGTTATGTCAGATGTAGCTGGATGAGGTTTCTAGCTGTGAAAACAATGCAACAGATTTTGTCTATGATGTGTCTCTGGCTTTTGATGATGCTGGCATAAAACAGAAGCAGAAGAGCAGAGGTTGTGGTGCACAGGGTTGCACTAATTACACGAGAAGTATCTCACCCTGTATGTTCCCAGCACCGGGTGCTGAGCAAGTGACTCCTGATGCCTGCTGGTTGTGATACAGCCTGGGGGCAGGATGAGCCAAGGATGGCTGTTCCATCAGTGTGGGGCAAGCATGGGTAAGAGACAAAAATAAAGTCTAGCAGACACAAATACCATATTGTGCTTTATTCTCTTTAGTTCTGCCTTTAAACCAGACCACTCTTAAAGTGAGACAAAAAAAAAAAAGAGATGTTTTCCCAAAGCTAATGGAAGAATCAAGGTTTTGTGCAGTTGCAGAGTCACAAAAATTATGGGCAAGGAGAAAAAGGAAGAGAGAAGTCAGATCCCAGACCCAATTCCTGCCAACTGAGGCTCCACCTCTGACTCATCGCAAGGTTTCTCCTTGTTTCCCCCTCTGGTGAAACCAATATTTGTATTCTGTGAATATCAGCACTTGCTCAGATCAAAAAGCAGGCTCACCCATCCCTGACAGTGTCTTGAATGTGTCTGTGTTTGCATGGAATTAATAGTTAATATTTTAATTATTAATTTATATTACTTAATAACGGCATGCTGTGTTACTGAGGTATGAAGCACACTCAGAGACTGGTAAAGTATGGGAGGGGAGGCTAACAAAGCCCATGTAGCCTAAATCTAGCAAGTGGACACATATGGCAGACAGATGCAGACACGGGGGGCTGATTTTATTTGGATGAGTTTTGGACTTAAGGAGTACATCGCCCAGGTGGACAGATGGACAAATACCTCCTTCAAAATTTGCTTTTATCTCCATGTGAACTGGGAAATTTATAGCTCTGAAGTATTATTACTCCCAGTAATTAAAGAGTGTGGGATTTTTGAATTTAGAAGCCTGTCATACACATACAAATAATGACTTCTGCAGAGGCCAAATCTTATAATCAGCAGATGCAGAAGGAAATTATCAAACTTAACTTATATTGTGTCTGCTTAAGAAAGATGTTAGTTTAAAAAAATTAATAATATATCACTTTAGTCTACTGACATGATCTTGTGGGAAAAAACATATAAAAAAGGAATGGATCAAAGCTTCTCTTCACATACATAATTAGACAAATGGTTTTGGACAGCCTTTACATACTGGTTTAAAAGAAATATTATTTTCTTTTTTCCAGATCCACAGGTATGACAGGGAGGTTTCCTCAGATATTTCTTCAATAGGTTAAGGTTTTGAAATTACAAGGCAATAAAATATCCTTATATCCGTGAACCTTCTGAAATCTTCTGATGATGTTATTTTAATAGCAATATTTGTTCTCTTTTTTAAAGTTTAGGTTGCATGTTTCTTTCAATGAATATTCAGCTGGCATAGGAAAATTCTAAGAAAATAAGCTCTGAGATTTTTAACCCGAATTTCACAAGCTTCATCGTGCCATATGAAAATGAATGCTCACAGTTTTCAATAACTTTTTCTTGTAAGTATTGAAGTTTTTCTTATAATTTCAAAAATTGACAAAGAGCTAAAGAAAAAGATTCTGGTGAACAGAAGTTTAACCCTTTATTTCTCAGTTCTATCAGTCTAAAAACTCTCTCTATGTAACTGGATATATTTTCTCCTTAGAGACAAATAGATAATATATGTAGCAACTTCTAGCTACCAACAGCATCTTCTCAAATATTATTTCTTAAGATGACATGAGATTGGCTTTCATAAATTCAGAAAAAGCAAACTTCATAGGTATTTGTCTCCTAACGTGAAGATACCAATCTCTGGCCTGTTGCTCTTACCTCACAAAGCTTATCTGCTTTGTACATATGGAAGACCTTCTAAAGGCTTAGGTTATTGCAATTTAGAAACTTAAATTATCCTGAGTTGGAAGGGATATGCATCCTGTGATTTTAGTGTACAATAAAGATGAGTAGACTAACTCATATTTCACAGATGCCACTAACAAATTAAATGGACTCTACACCGGCAGTGAATGATACAAATTCCACAGTCGGATGGTTTTAGGCTGAGTTCTGCTGCCCACTATTTTACCTCCACTAGATGTCAGGATTTTGACAGAGCTGGAGGGGTTTAATCCCTATTTCTTAGTATGAAGGATGGTCAGGATCACAGCTACAATTCTCCAATTTCAAGCACCAGCAGTAACCCAAAATAGGAGATAGTCTGAGTCACTATATGGGTTTTTCTTGTTCTTCATTTTTTTAGGCCTTGTTTTTTCCCTGCAGCAAATTTCTCAGCATTGACAAGGTACACTAATGCTGATAAATGGGAGCACTGCCAAGTAATGTGGGATTCCCTGTGGGCATTTCCCTTTGTTCCTTCATTCATTGGCTTGACACATCTGTTCAGGACGACTATATAACTGGTGAGTTCCTCAAAAATATTCAAGCACATGCCTCTTTACTCTCTGAGCGTGACCAGGTGGTGGGGAGCTTTTCAGTTATTTCTGCTCCTTAGTAGAGATATTTATTTCTATTTTCTGGGAATGAGATACAATTTCAGAGAGTGTTCCCATCTTTCCAAGAGCATCCTTGTAAGACATCTGAAGGAGCCAGGCTGCACTCCAGGCTCAGCAGATTAATTACATTTCCCAAGCAACACAAGGCAGAGAGCATTTTCAGGACTGTACACACAATTTTGGAAGACTTTGCTCACAGATGTTAACCAGTCCCCAAAAGGTGAGTTTCCCATGTGGAGCTCTGCAAATACAGAGCAATCCCAGCAGGTTTAATGTGCATGTGGGGAGTAACTCCACACTGTGCAAAAGCAATGAGTCTGCTTGAACTCCCTGTCCTGTGCCACAGAGTGACTCCACAGAAGCACAAAAGCCTGGTGAGCTCAGCATAGAGCACAGAGGTGATTTATGTGCACTGGCTTAATAGCAGCTTTTTGGATGCTCAGTTGTCTAGGCTGCTGAAGTCGAGAAAAGCTGTTGCTGCAACGGAAACCAGGAAAAGCCAAGATTTTCACATGACAGATGAGAACTGATTGTATTCGTATGGAAATCTACATTAAATGGCACAACTGTCAAATCTAGCACTGCTTGTGGGAGCATTTTCACACTGGATTCTAGGACTTAAAGTAACACTGAATAGTAGAAAAGATCACAAGAGGAGACTAGTAACTGCATGCTCTCACCTTCACAGTCCTCCTCAAGAATCCTTCTTTACCACAAAACCTTAAACAAGATTCTTAGAATTTATTTCAAATATGTTGTTTCTGTGCAGCCAATCTACAAGCACATTCCTTACTGCCATATTCCCCACATCCACCATTTTTCCTTCAGTCTTATGACTGGTGTCAAGGGCAGCCTGCCTTGTGGAGAGAGATGTCCTTCCCTGCTTTGTGTAGGGCCTTGAGCATCCCTATCCTTTCCTACAGAGATTTAACTGTGGTAACCAATTTTTTCGCTGCAGCGGTGTTAAACTATGTATTACTGTCAGGCATAGAATCATGGAGAGGTTTGGGTTTGGAAGGGACCTTAAAGAGCATCTCATTCCACTACCCTGCCTTGGGCACGAGCAACTTCCTCTGCAACAGGTTGCTCCAAGCCCTGTCCAGCCTGATCTTGAACACCTCCAAGGATGGGGCATCACCTGACACTCAAGAAAAAGAAGAATCAGTGACTTTTTTAAGGTTTAGTTTTATCCAAATTTGTGTTAACCCTATATCAGGGAGATTGTCTATCCATGAGAATAAATTTCTAAACAGAAGGGGGCCTCTCCTTGGTGCCTCGTAGCATGGGAAAAACTGCAGGACGATGCAAATTAATGTACACAAAACCTCCTTGAATTTAGCACCATCCTTCTTACAATTCAGCTGCATTTCCTTCTGTACCAGGCAAAACCCTGACTTTAAATTCTACATTTTATAAATAAACTGGTACGTGAATGAGGTGAAATTCATGTACCATGAAATTCCCCAGGCTACCAGGGAACTAGATTTTGGGTACCAGATATCCTAAGTAGCATCTCTTTGATCCAGCTGAACAGGGCAAGGACAGTGTCTTTCCATATGCTTATGCAGTTGGCTAACAGGATGAGAATAATGCTGATCCCAACAAAAACACTCCATACAAATGTGGCATAAAACCTTTGTGAAGGGCAGATGACAGTCACTAAATTCCTCATTGCCTCTAGAAATTGGACTGCATCTAACAAATGAGGCAAGAGTCCCTGCAGTGACTCAGAGCCTGACAACTGTGCAGCGACAGCATTTCATCTGTGTCTGCTTCTTGGAAAACATCGTTTGTTCCCAGGACAAAATGCAAGGGCTTTGAACATCTCCTCCGAGGCCTTGCGGGCTTTTTTTTCCAGATGGAGGGATTTCTTTCTTATGAAGAATTAAATGTATTTTATTTATGATATTACATAACAAATGAGTGACACATAAATCTCAACATCAAATGTAACTGCTCTTTTTATGGCCTTCAGACACATGTACCATCTCACCTGAAGCCAAATAAACTCTGTAGTTGGCTTCAGACTGCAATAGTTATTCTTGGGTTTGAGACAGTCTGCCAGTATCCATTTCTTATGGATTCTGTTTCACCTTTGGTGTTTAAAAAATGGTGCTACCTCCTCTCAGATCTGCTCTTCCTCATCTTAATATAAGTGTTCAGAATCCCTTGGCAAGGCACTGTAACTGGCCCAGTGTAAGCAGGAAACTGAGGGCATGACGGCAGGGTGTGCTCCACAGATTTAGCAACAGAGGCTAATAAAAAGCATTTTTCCAAGCACACAAATCAGTTTCACTAGATCCTATTAAATAATAGAACAAAAATAAAAGCTTTTGGTCTACAGCTTCAAAGCTGTGTGGCCTAAGTCAATATAAGGCAGGCCCAAAATAAGAGTCAGAAAACTAGTATTTATGCCGGAAATATATCAAATATTCATGCTGCAGGATTTGCTTCTTTACTGCACAGTAACTTTTTCCAGAGCCCAAATTTTATCTTTTGATGGAAGTTGCCCCCAATAAAAAAGGGGCATAGTCACTATACGTTTTGTGATTAGAACAAGTGGGCCTCTCACAACATTTGAGATAGGAGGGATTCCATGTCTTTCACCTACTTTGACTCCTGCAGAGCCAGCATTTGCCGGAGTGGGGCAATTGTCTTGCAGTGTCTTAGCTGAGACAGATCCTTCTCTGTTTCCAGCTTCAAACACTGTTGCCTCAAGAGTATGGTCTACCTCTTAATTTGATGGAGAATTCTTAAAAAATAAGTTCTGCATAATTTTATTTTCAGATGTAGTTGGCTCTAGGTGGACTGTTTCCCTTCTTTTAGTTCCCTAAAACTGTGCTAACAAAAATAAAAATTAGTTAGACTGTAAGCTCTCTGGGGGAAAAGCTGCATCTTTAAGGGATCTGCCTGTTAGGCAGATCAAATGAGTTTAAGATATAACATCTGTGAGTAATCTGGAAAAAACCACTATATTTTATAATCTATATAAGAATTGGCTGGATAGTTGAACTCTAAGCGTGTCTTGCCCTGTGAGGGTGGTGAGGCCCTGGCACAGGTTGCCCAGAGAAGCTGTGGCTGCCTCATCCCTGGAAGTGTCCAAGGCCAGGCTGGACGGGGCTTGGAGCAACACAGGATAATGAAAGGTGTCCCTTACCATGGCGGGGGGTGGGACTGGATGGGCTTTAAGGTCCCTTCCAACCCAAACCAGTCTGTGATTTAATGATGATTGTCTAATAAAGCTTTCTATAGTGTTTGGCCACAATTAGTCTTTTTATCCATTGGAAGCTAATTTCCCACGCACACACATGCAAGTTAACTTTTCATACATGTTTAGAAAATGCTGAAAGACATTTTCAGAAAATAAATATTAAATTAAAAATGCAGTATTTAATTTAAAAATATTTTAAAACCTGAAGGGATTTAGTATTTACTTCACTGTATCACAGAAGGGTTTGGACTGGGAGGGACCTTAGCAATCATCTAGTTTCACACCCCTGCCACAGGCTAGGAGATCTTTATATATATTAAGCATGAAATAATTATTCCTATAATTTATGTATTTTTATTTTTTTTTGGTATTTGTTTTGTTTAGAGGCGGGAATCTCGAAGAGCACACAGGGCGAGGTGTGGGGTGGGCAGCAGCAGCTGCGTGAGGGCAGCCGGCGCCGCGGTGAGCTTCCAAAGGGGAAAATGGAGGGAAGGGAGAGGCAAGGGACCAGCAAGGAAAAAGCTAGGGAAATCCATCAGATCTCGCAACCGGAGCGGCCATTTTGCCGCCGGCCCGACACAGCCCCTCCCGCTCGGCGGGGCGGCCCCGCCGCCATTTCCGCGCGGCGGGGGCGGAGCGGGGCCGGGGCGGGCGATGGCGGCGCCGGGAGCGGAAGCGCTGCCCGTGGCCCGCCTGGAGAGCGTGCGGGTGCTGTCGGGTCTGTTTCGGGAGGCGCAGCCGAGGTAGTGGGGAGGAGGGAGCGGCGGTGCTGGCGGATGATGGGCAGGGTTCGCTTCGGCTCCCAGCGCGGTCCTGCCCTTCGTGGAGTCGGCTGCGGGCTGGGAAAGGGGCTCTCAGTATCCCGAGAGGGGCGTGGATGAAGTCTTTGCTGGGGAGCTTCTGCACCCCGAGCCTTCTCCTGGGGCTATGCGTGTGTGAGGGGGGATCTGTCCGTTCTCCTGTCCTGCCCCGCCCCAGGGGGTCCATGAGGAGCTGCAGTGTGCTCAGTCCCTGTGCTTGTAGCACGGAGGAAAGATGTTCGTCTCTTAGTCGTGGGTGGCATTAAATAGCCTATAGATACAGAATGGCTTGGGTTGCAGGGACATTAAAGCTCATCCCATCCCACCCTTGCTGTGGGCAAGAGTACGTACCTTCCACTAGACCAGGCTGCCCCAAGCCCCGTCCAGCCTGGCCTTGGACACTTCCAGGCAGCCACAGCTTCTCTGGGCAACCTGTGCCACGGCCTCCCCACCCTCACAGGGAAAAATTTTTTCCTAACATCCAATCGAAACCTACTCTATCAGGTTGAAGCCGTTCCCCCTTGTTTTGTCACTTCAGGCCTGTGTAGATAATCTCCATCTTCCTTGTAGGCTCCCTTCAGGTACTGGAAGGCAGTAGTTAGGTCAGCCTTATTCTCTAGGCTGAGCAATCCCAAGTGTCTCAGCATTTCCCCGTAGCAGAGCTGCTCCATCCGTCTGATCAACTTGGTGCCTCCTCTGAAATCTCTCCAACAGCTCTAGTCCTTCCTGTGCTGGGCTCCCCGGGCTGGAGGCAGCTCTGCAGGTGGGCTCTCAGCAGAGCAGGGCAGAGGGGCAGAACCCCCCTCCCCTGCTGCCCACGCTGGGGGCTCAGCCCAGCACGGGGGGGTTCTGGGTCCCAGCACACACAGCCAGGGCATGTCCAGCTCTCACCACCAGCACCCCCAAGTCCTTCTCCCAGGGCTGCTCCATCTGCTCACCCCCAGCCTGGATTGATCCCAGGGGCTGTCCCAACCCAGGTGGCCTCACGAGCACTTGGTCTTGAACCTCATGGGCTTCCCATGGGCCATTTCTGGGGCTTGTGGTGCCTTTCTGGGCAGACATATTAGGTGGGATGTAGCTGTGGGAGTAGCTGCTCAGGGAGAAAAAGCCATGGAAGCCCTGCAGGGCGTGCAGAAGTGGGTAAGATGTGCCTGTGCGAGGCCCTGCTGGGCAGCAGTCTCATTCCCATGTGAGGCCAAAGCTTTGCGATGAGGGTGGTGGCTGTGGGCCTTGGGGACAGAGGGCATGTACTGTGTGGCAGGATGGGCTGCGCTGGCTTCACTGGGAGGAAAGGTTGGATGCCCCTCAGTAGGTTTAAGATAAGTAAAGACAGAATGGGGCTACTGGAGAAACAGGGGGCTGGTATGGAGCATTGCAGTGCCTGTAAGATCAGGGAGACCTCTGCGATACCACACAGCACTGTTGGCTTTGGCAGAGGCTGGGCTTGCAGAGGTTCAGCTGGGAGACTGGGGTTAGAGGAATGGGTTTTGCCCTTCCTGGAAGGAGGGAGAAGGCACAGCTTGGTGGGAAGCTTGTGCTTACTCCTAACAGTAGTTGTTTGAAGGTCTTGACCTGAGAATGAAGAAATCAGACTTAAGCTTGGTGTAAAATTCTGCTGGTGTTTTGTTTTGATTGTGTAAATTCACAGTGCGGTTTTGTTTTTAAATCCACATTTAAAAGTTGGGGGCGAGGAGGGAAGATGTACCTACAAATATTTTTTTGTGATCTCTGTGGGTGCAGGAGACCCAGGAGACCTTCTGGTGTTCATCTCGGTTCCCTGGAAAGAAGGGAGCACCTGTACAAATTCTGGGCTTACAGGCTGTTGCTTTCTCTGCCTTGCTTTCTCTGCCTTGCTACCTGAAACTTCTGCCACTGTGTTTGAAAGAGGAGTAGATATTCCCCAAAACAGCCAAGTTTTGTGGGTACAGGTGGGCTGAAAGAGAGACACTGTAGTTGTCCTTCCAGAAGCACAAAGCTGTAGCATTACCTTACATCCCATAGGATGTGGCAAAATGGGTCTAGGAGCAGCTCTGGCAAAAAATTGGCTAGCTCCGGCAAATCCTGTCGTTGGTGCTGTTGAATCACAAAAACACAACCCCAATGGATGTTTTGAGTTTGAAGTTGTGATATTTAGTGACAATTCTTTTGTTATTACAGGACTGTTCAGTGTTTGTGGAAACAAAATACATTAAAAATGTGAGTTCTGGTGTTCTGTAACTCAGAAAGAAATAAAGTGAGGCAACAATGCCCCTACTATGAGACCGTGATGTGGAATTTGGGAGACTTGCATGTGTGATATAATTTGAGGCTTCCAGTGCTTTTAATTGATGTCTTTATGCTTCCTTTTCTAAGCTACAAAAAGAAGAAAATTGTTTTATTCTGCTCCTGGGAATGTTGTGAGGATAAGTACTTTAAAGGCTTTTTTAGGAACTCTGCTTACAGGACTGGAGTTGTGCAAGTACCTAAGACTTAGAGTGGAAATACAGAATTGTAAATTTGTGGATTGTTTGCATAGTTGCTGAGCAATTTCATGATTTTTTGGAGCCCTGGTCTTTTGAACAGGAGTTCATTACTATTTTTAACTTTGTGTTCATTACAGTGGTATCTTGTAGAGTTTCTGTTTTTAACAATTAAACAGGTCTTACAAGGAGTGACAGTAATCCTTTTGGCATGGGTACAGGAATTCTGACTGTTTGTTTTGACTTAGTAAGAAATTGTGCATGTCTTTCTTGTCCAAGACCTGGGCTGCTGTACCCTTTGCCTCTGCTTCCTTTTGTGTTCCTGCAGAACTTGATGTGGAAATGAAGGACAGGTAACAATAACAAATTGTGGAGCTGCTGTGTTAGGCAACTAGACACAGGAAACAGGAGTTTGTGGAATATCCACAAAGCAGTTCTGGATGGATTTCAAGGCCTGTTACAATGCAAGGTATTCTTTTAATCTAAAATCGACTTAGCAGGCTCTTACGTAGTTTTGTAAATTAAAAATTTTATGGAAGGAAAATGTTTTCCATTTCAAAAATACATTTTAAATATTTGTAGCTGCTACTTTTGTCTTTATGTGAATCTTTGTTGTACTGCTGGAAAAAGATTATTTTTTAAAAACTGTTTGTAAGCATTGCTGTGGAACAGTTATCTGAAGTCAGTCTTGACTGGTTTCTTAACATCAGCTAAATATTTTCTGCCATTCTTGCTAATTTGAGGATATTTTATTCATAAAGACAGTTTTCAATAAAATTCCATTACAGTACACACTCAAATTGCAGTGCTATTGGAATGCTTAGGTACAAGAGTCACATGTAAGTTTTCTTGGAACAGAATCCTGCTTTATCAAACAATGTTTAAGCCAGTCTTTGTTCATTTGGAATATCTTCTGCTTGCTCACTTAGGCTTTGAGATTCGATTTCTGCCTGGAATGATCTGGCTTGAGCATTCTGGATTTTCTTTCATAGTGTTCAAGAGATAGATTTGGTTTTGGTCTCTCCTGAGTGATGTGAAAAAATCCACATCTCCTTCCACATTTACAGTGAGGACAGACATTTCCTTGTGTACCCCAGACTTGCTCCATTAGAACACAAGGTTTTCATCTTTGTATTTTACTGGAAATGTCTGCACTCTTATTTTTTTCTTACTTTCAATCTAATTTTAAAAGAAAAATTGTCACAGCAGCTCAGCATGCTTCTGATCCAGTGTCTGACTAAAAGTTCTGTTCTGCTGCATAGCTCTGCCAGGAGAGTGAAGCTTTTCCAGCACAAGAATAACTGTAAGGTGTCCTTTTACCTATGGAGTCACAAAAATGTGCACAAAAGTTCTGGCTTCTTTAATTTCTCTTTTACCAATTTAAATAAGGGGATGTTGAGCAGTAGTATGTCTTGCCCTGACCATTGGGTTCTGTATTTTGCAGTTGGGTCAGGAAATGACTGGTTTCATGGGGTAATCTGACAAAAGGCATAGGCTGATACGAAGGAAACTACAGTGGGCTCAGTGGTTGTATTTTAGAGTAACATCAGCGTTTAAGAACTCAGAACAGCTAATGGTTCTGCTCAATGTAGAAAGCACTCCCTGGCTGGGGGTACCTTACCAGACTGTAGCTCTTCTGACATTTAGAAAAACTTGTCTCTGGTGCATTTCCCATGGGGACTGTGGTACGTCAGCCACTGAGTGTTCTTTTGGCACATCATGAAGTGGCAGGAGCTGCACTGCTTCTTATAAGTTGAAGGTTCAAGTTCCATGAATATATTTTCTTCGGTCTTGAAACCAAAACCAAATTCCAAACTTTCTTTCTGGTTATGCAAGCTCCACTGTTTTCTTTATTTTATAACTGAGGGCCAGCTCTGCTTTTGGTCTTTGTTTTTTGTGCCTCTTTGGTATTTTCCCTTCAGTATTGCACCACTGTAAAATGTAGCTTCTTCCCCATAGCTTTCAGTGATGAAGTGGTGGGTTTTTTCATGTTTCAGTGTAGATGGAGAATGTGTAAATATACTGGTTTTGATCAACTGTGAGGTTGCAGAATAAAATACTTCCTAGAGATCTGAAACCTGATGTTGCAGCAATTTAGTGATGTTAGTGTACATTGTTGTAGCACTTACAGCACTCTCCCTTCTTTGTAAGTCTCCTCCACGCCCTAATAGATGTCGATATTGGAGGCACTGTACTGTCAGTAAGATGTAGCCTAGCATAAAAGTGTCACTATTGGAGCAACAAATCTGATAAGGGACTTAGAAAATGTAAACTGTGAGTAAAGACTATGAGAGTTTTGTTTAGTGTAGGAAAGAAAACATGGCAGGAGCAGAAGTGGGAAATAATGTCTCCAGACACATCTAAGGGTGTGCTTAGGGACAGGCTAGATTGGCAGCGTTTGGTTAATGTTGGGCTTGATGATCTTAAGGGTCTTTTCCAACCTCAGTGATTCTGTGGTTTGATTTATGGACATGATCACTTACGAAAGAGAATTTCTAGTTGTGCAAATATGTGGGCATTTGAGTGAGCAGCAGAATGCAGGTAATGCTATCACCCAGTAGTGGTTGATCAAGAGATTTTTTAATTTTCCTTTAGGAGGAGTTTTCTGTGTGAAAATTTTATTTAATGCTACTTTACATTTCCTCTCATCTCACTTTTTCTATTTGATCTTGAGTACATGACAAGTCTTTTTAAGGTTCAAGGAGGCTGCATGTGGATTTCCTTTTCCTGACCCTGGTCAGAAGTACTGGATGAGCAAATTTATTGAACTTCTCTGTAGCAATGCCATAAACACTCTCTGGTGTGGCTTCTCTCCACCAGCATGGGGTATCAGAACTGAGTTAGCAACATTTGTCATGTGTTGCCCTCATCTCTTTTGTGGACATAAAATCAGGGCAGATTGTAGACCAATAGCTGTAGTTTGGAAATGTTGTTTATCTCTGTGAGACAGATCATCTGTAGATGTGTGTGTCAGTCCTGGGGAGGCTGGTGAATCTTCATGGAGCAGCAGCACCAGCTGTCATTCAGTCATACGGATTTCTGCAGATGCTTACGTTTGGTGGTGCTGTTTTCCTTGGTCTGGGTGCTCCAGCAAGTGGCCTGGTACCTTCTCTGTTGGGTAGTTGTCTGCTGAGGTGGGACAGAGTTGGCTTTTTCCCTTGACTTTGATTCACACACTTCAGAGTGGTGCTCGTGCAGCCACCAGCTTTCTCCATGACCTTTGTCCCTCTGAGGAAATCTGCAGCAGGCTGGAGCTTCTGAGTCTTCTGAAACATCTAATGCTGGACATCTAAACCATGTTAATTAACTAAAACTATTCCTCTTAAAGCAGTATGCAGTGTCATGTATAAACCTGCCAGCTAGATGCATTAGGGAAAATTGTTTTCTTCCTTTTCATTAAAATTCTGGAGAGCTGTTGAAAAGTCATGAGGAATATTAAGGCAACATAACTCTCCTACAGCCCCTTTCCTGCAAAGGCTGTGAGGATTGTGTGATGTATTTTGTTCTTCCTACCTGGAAGACTATGAGTAGTTAAATACTTTGAATAGTTAAAGATTGCTGCAGAAACATCTTTGGGTTTACAATAAGAATTGTCAATGTCATAGGCTTTTTGGTAGCAGTGCCTTTTTATTTTTTCTTCACCACAAATTTATGTGTTTCAGAGAAACAGCAAAAGAAAGTGTATTTCGGGATGTCCTGGAAATCCTGACAAGCACCTCAAGTACCATTGAGCAGGCCTGTAAGGGTTCCTGTGGACTAGCAGATCTCGACACCTGCCTGCTGCTCATAGCAGAGTGCTTCAGATGTCTGAGGAATGCCTGTGTTGAGTGTGCCAAGAATCAACATGTCATGAGGTACAGTTATGATCCCTTTTAGCCCATACCAAAATACCACCTTCTGATGTTTGTGTGGTTTTAAAAAAGAGATTCTTATTTTACACTGCTGTGTTAGTAGATTTATTAACTGGCATTTCCTGCTTGATGCAATCACTTCAATTCAAATATGCAAGAAACAAAAACAGCTGACCTATTTGTAGGTCAGTTTGGGACTCTGCTCAGTAATAGAACAAAGTGTTTGGGTCCATAATATGAGTTGATTACACAAATGAAATAAGCCTATTGGAAGCCTGACTGTATAACTATCCTTTTTTTTCCTCTTTCTCTAATTTTTTTATAACATTATGAATAAGTAAATAGTCTTAGTAATCAGTTACAGGATTAGCATGTCTTTTAAGGTTTATTTAGATCTGTCTGGCTTTCCTGGCAGCACACAGCATGTAGAACTGTGCGTGTTAATCCTGATACATATATACAGGCAAGTTGAGCTTAAAGGATATTAAATCAATCTGGCTCCTTAAGTTATTTAGCCTCTCTGTTGTTTGGTTGTATCTGTTGCAACATTGAAGGGATACTTGTGATGCAATCTAGCTGTAGTTAGTGATGACCAGATAGTCTGGTTGATGTTTTTAAAAAACCCAACAAAATAGCAACAAACACTCTCCTTGCCCAGATGCCCCACGAGAACCCCAAACCAACCAACCAACCAACCAACAAAAAAACCCCCCAAAGACTTGTCACGAGGTGGTTACAGCAAAGAATTATTGGGGACTACAGTCTTAAAAATTGTCTTCTTGGGATTTGTCAAATTTGATTTATTAAACTAAATGTAATTTTGACATGGGACCAAGTCTTAGTTTCTGTGCTGGGGCAGAATTCTGTTAATGCCACAGAAATTGCAGTGCAAATCATTCTGAGAGTCTACCTATGATTCGATTCCTCTTCACTGGAGAAAGGATAAATGATTACTTGGCCTTCTCTGCTTCTCTCTGAGAGCTGTGTATGTTTCCCTTTGAGCTGGCCCTATTGTTTTTTTGGTGACTGTCACTAATTGCTTTGTTGGCATTGAAACTACTCCAAGTTTATTATGAAGTAAAATATATGACTCTTGTTCTGGATGCTTGACCTCCAGACAAAGCAAAGTTTTTACACAAATACAGCTGTTTAAATTACAGGAATAGCTTGCTAATATTTAATGTTTGATAGGAAGAATAGCAAAAAGGGAGGAAGGGGTACTTAGCTCTGAAGGTTCTGTGCCCAAAATTGGTAAAATGCAGGATGATGCAATAAACCTCTTTGATTTGCTTCTGATGGTCATAATGTGGCTACTGATAGGCAGGCAGTAACATAGGAGAAACTGATTTTTGTTTCAGAGGTCCTGAAGATGCTAAAGATTTCCTGTTAACTTTGAAAAGCCTTTTAAATTTTTTTGAGTGTATTTCTTATCAAGTGAATTATTATGGTTTTTTCCCAATTTAATAATAGGCACTTGGGTCTCATCTCTACCTCTGTCCATTTGATAAAGTTGCTTCATGGAATACAAATCAAAGAAGAATTGTTGCTGACTGGTAAGGTTGGGGATTTTGTTAAATGTATAGCCTGCACTGTATTTTTTTTACACGGGGGCAGTATGATGTCACTTTACTGATGCATTTGTTTTATAAATAAACTTAATTCTTTCTTGAATTGCAGTTAAGAATTGGCCCTCTCTTAGACTGCTAGGAAAAGGTCTCAGCCTCAAGTCTAGTTCAGCTGTATTTTCACTGAACTCTTCCTTGTCGATTGCTAAAGGAAAGATATGTGGAAACTCTTTAATATGAAGCAGGATATTTGGTTTTATGAAAGGAAAAGTTCCTATAGTACCTCCATTCAAAATACATTCTGCTGTTTACTCTTTTTATTTGATCTGCAAACATAATAAAATGAACCTCTTTTTTATTTTGATGATACTTAAAATAATTTATCTGATTCCAGGAAGAAAATTTTGGCTGTGACTTTTTAAAAATTATTTTTAGTTTTCATTTGTGTACCAGGGTTGCTGGCCAGCCAGGATGGTATCTGCCAAGAATTAAGTACTGATTTGAGTAGTGTTCATGTTTCCTTAACAGATGAGTTTTTCTTTTGATGCAGTGAAGAGAAAATGTGACTGTTACCTGTCCTCCCTAGTGGTAGTTATCGTTACTCATTTCACTGGATATTAAGGCATTTTCAATAATTCTCCTCACAATCTGTGTTTTCCAGTGTGTACGTGTGGGGTTTTACACAGTGGACTTCCAGTTGTGACTGTCTGTGGCTGCAGACAGTAAAGAATGTTTGTTTTCTTGTGCTTCTTTTATTTCTTTTCACTCCTGTTCCTCAGATGAGGTTTTTTACTGGGTTTCTGCAGCTGCTTTTCTGTCATTTTGTGGAAGCAGGTGGAATGACTGTCATACAGTAACTTACCCTCAAACACCTTTATGAAGCTGTGAGGGAGCAATGAAGTTCAGAAGACTGGTTTCCTTTTGCTGCTACATTTGGCTCAAAATGAAGCTCTGCAGGCATGTGAGGGTATTGTGCTTAAGCCAGGTTGACTCCTGGACCTGTTGCTGGAATCCTGCTGCCAGGGAAGGGTTGGTGATGCCAGCACAGCCCTTCAGTGTGGGAGGAGCCAAACTATAAGCTTTGTGGGTGGCAGAAAGAGGGCCTGGTCAGTGGCCGTAAAGAGGAGGAAGTGATGGCACACAGGGGTGACTTTCAAGCCATGTTACAGGAAGCACTGGGAAAGGTCATGGAGGGCAAGAGTGTCCTGCACCACAGTTGTGAACTGCTTTGCAGACCAGCAAGATAAAAGGAAAAGTGATGGGAGCCAAAATGTTGCTTCTCTCCAGCCTGTCACTGTCCCTGCTGGGGCCTTGGACAGCAGTGGGCTCAAAAAGCTGTACTGGGAAAATGGGCTTGCTACCTTCAGCCCACTCAAAGCATCAGGAATTGTGGTTTAAGAGTGCCACCTGCCAGAGGTGCTGCCCCATGCCTGCAGCAGAGGGAGCAGGATGTGCCTGTTGTTGGATACAGGCATGGCCTGTGGTCTCTGCTTTGGCTTCATGGCTGCTGGCCCATCCTTGCTGGGCTGTCACATGTGTGTGCTGTTCTCTGCTCATGGATTTGAAGAAGAAGAGGGAATGCTATTGAGCAAAAAGCAAAGGGGGTAAAACCCAGTAATTTGATTAATCTGCTTCAGGCAATTTTCCCTAGCCAGCGGATGGTGTAAAATCTCTGTTTATCAACATTGAACATAAGGGTGGCATTGACAAGACAGTTTTCAGGATTTCGGTAAAAGTTGTTTTGTGACTGTTACTCTACAAAGCCATTTAGTAAATACATCTGAGTTACAACCAAGATTTGCTGTATTGGCCCAGGATAGGTGGTTCATTTGATGCTGTAAGTAGCGTTGATCTCCTTGGGGAACCTCTGCAATGAGCATGGCTTATGTGTTCCACCTGTGTTAGTACAACAACAAAAAAATTGTAGACAAGCAAGTGTTGCTAATTCCTTGCTGAGTGATCTGATGAACTTTGTTCTAAGTGGAAATTAATGTAGTGCCTGGAGCACCAGTTCCTTCTGCAAGGTTTACCTCAGAAGTTAACAGTTAAATTTTACTGGATTATTGGTTGTACCAAAGCAAATTGCTAAATTGGACTTGGATAGCACTGTTGAAACAAAAAGAGACCCATGAAATTAGTAAATGGTACTGTGTTTATTAACTGTAACTGTTTCATGATTCTCCTCATGTTTCATACAGGAAATCAGGTCACAGGGCTAGAGTAGCATGTGTATTTTGTTCTTGCAGATAATTAGGTGTTAAGTGGAGTATTTCAAGTTGTTCATTTGAGTATGTATCATTTCCTCCCTCAAATGGCTGCTTGGATTGGATGATCCCTCTTGATGCCTGTGTATATTCTTAAGGTTTTTAAAGTACCTTCATGTTGCTTCCATAGCAACAAAGCACAAGGAAGAGGAGGTAATGCTGTACTGCAGACTGAACAGCACTAAATGTTTCAGATCATGTTCCTGTGAAAAATTCCCGAAGCAAATCATTGTAGGCTGAATAAACTTGAAGTTCCAACATTATCATATTTACAAAGACGAGATTGAAAATTCTTTCTGCAGACTGAAAAATTCATTTAACCTGGCTGTGGCATGTTTGCACTCTTATCCATTGGTAGCTGTTAAGGCTAGTAAGTGAGTGCTGTGGTAATTTTTGTAAGAAAGTTCAGTGTAGTACAATTTCAAATGGATAAAACCAGAAATGAAATAAAAGTATATATTTTTTGGCCACTGCTATGACCAGTGTGATGGTTAAGGGAGAGGGCATGATCAAAGCAACAAAAAAGGAGGTATTGTGCAAAGTGGTATGACTGAAAACTGTTGCTAATATTTATTTAAATAAATTCAGCCTCCTTTGTATCCTCTCTGCTAGGAGTAATACTTCAAAATAGTTGTCCAGGGGTTTTATACATGGTTAATTGGGTTCAGTTCAGTATATTTGCTGAAACAACTCTACTGCATGTTTTCACCATATATCACTTCTTTTTGTTAATGCTTTAAAAATGAGATAAATTCCTGTATGCTTGTAATACTTATCCCAGCCAGCTGTGGAAAAAGCTGTTGTTTTGAATATGTGATATGGCATCCAGACAATGGACCAGAATCCTTGAAGGAGAGTTAGAATGTTTGTCCTGAAATAGCTCTTTGAAACTTCAGGTAGGTTGAAAAATAGTTAATTCATACATATGGCATTCAGAGATTGTCCAATCCCACCTACAAGCCAGCTGTCCCTGTAATAATAGTCTCCTTTCTTTTTAATACTTGCATTAAAAAAACACTAACATTTTTAGTCCTTTCTTTTATGGTATTTCTAAAGTTAGCTGTTTGTCCCCACATTTCCTCCCTGCTTACTTCCCCTATTACTTTGAGTTGAATTCCATGGCCTAGTTTCATTTCCCATAATTGCTTACATAGTACATCTGTGGTAATCTAAGACATTCCTAAAACTAATCTTTCTTACAGCTAACCTGTCTTGAGCAATATGTATTTTGTACTGCTTGGAAAAGGGAACCTGCTCTGAGGAGTTGCATGAAGAAGCCAACAGTTGGATGACTGCTGTTGGGGGTTCATAGGATCACAGAGTCACTGAGGTTGGAAAAGACCTCCAAGACCATCAAGTCCAGCCTGTGACTGATCCCCACCTTGTCACCCAGACCAGAGCACTGAGTGCCACATCCAGTCCTTCCTTGGACACCTCCAGGGACAGGAACTTCACCACCTCCCTGGGCCATCCCTGGCATTGTCTGACCACATTTTCCATGAAGAAGTTCCTTCTGATGCCCAACCTGACCCTCCCGTGGCACAGCTTGAGGCCATTTCCTCTTGTCCTGTCCCTTGTTCCCTGTGAGCAGAGCCCTATGCCCCCCTGGCTGCCCCCTCCTGTCAGGGAGTTGTGGAGAGCCAGAAGGTCTCCCCTGAGCCTCCTTTTCTCCAGGCTGAGCCCTCCCAGCTCCCTCAGCTGCTATAGAATTTTTTGGTACAAAATGTTAAGAGCCTCTGTTCATGTCACAGGCACTGCTGGGGATCTCAGCCAAAATCCATGTCCAGGTGTGCTGCCTGTTAAAGCAAGGTTTGGGGTGTTCTCTGCTCATAATTCTACAAAGTCCAGAAACTTTGGATAAATTGTAGTGGATGATAACCTTGAATCCTTGAACAGGAATTTGACCTTGCTTCCAATTTTCTGCAAAATGTCCAGGTGTAGTTAAACAGCTACAGATACTCTCTTCAGAACAGAACTTAAAGCATTCCTTTAAAATCAGTGATGAAAGATGACTCTATGTAAATTTTTAATACTGCGCTTATTATAGTAACTTGAGCATTTTCTGGTAGGATGTTCAGCAACATGAATATCATATGTCTAACACCTGTTCATGCTTCCTTTCATGAGGGAGGATGTGTGGGAAAATGTGTGATGTCTTATTTTAAACGTTTTTCAAGTACTACAAATGCCATGTTCTTACAAGGCAGCCATAAAAAATGTTCCTTGCTTTGAGCTTCTTTTTGTCCCCCCTGCCCCTTTTTTCTCTGTTTCCCTCTCCTCTTCCCTCTTTCCATTTTTCTGTCTTCCTTTTCCCTCTCTCCCTTTTTCTCTTCATTTTTGTCTCTTCTTTTTTCTCTCCCTTTCTTCCTCTGTCCCCTTTTTATTCTGTCTTCTTTCTTTCCTCTCTTCTTTCTTTCCTCTGTCCTCCTTTTTTCTCTGTCCTATTTTTCTCCTCCTTTTTCTCCTCTCTCTTCCTATTTTCCTTTATCCTCCTTTTTTTCTCTCTCCTTTTCTGCCACTTTTATTTTCTCTCTCTTCTGTCCACCAGGATCATTTATCGTACCATGGGTTCAGCCTCAGTCGATGTTGTTGAACTACTCCAGCTGTTTTGGACTTGATCAGTTCTCATGCATATTTTTCTTTTAGCTAATGAAAAGCCAGTTGCTTTTGACCTATTGGTGCTTTATCAGTTGCTCATGGTCTGGGAAGAAAGTGCCTTGTGAAGTGTGTTTTAATTCATCAGTGTGGAAGAGACACACTCTGCAGAAGAGAGAGCAATTAGTACCCTTTGAATTCAGAATGCTGTATAAGTAAAAATATCACTCCTTCATAGACACTAAAAATAGATTTTAAAAATTGGGGTGTGCACATGCTTCGAAAATGAGATGTAAGGGACCTAGGCCTATCTATAGCTTCCAGAGATTGTTTCTTGCAAAAGCCAAATGGGATGGAAGCATTTCATCTTTGATTAAGTAAGAAGACAAAAGCTCCCCTGAGGTCTGAAGAACATCACACAGCTGAGCAAAGAAGGATACTTGATTTCTTTGTAAGCTTTTGAAGGTGAAGACATGCTGGGTTTCAAAAGCCACTGAATATAAGCTGTAGGAGCTCATGTAGTACTAGAAAATCATGTTGACATTTTTTTAGGAGAGATCCCTGAAATTAAATGGCAAGAGGAAATAAATTTCCACCAGCTACCTTGGGTACCTTCTCCCTTCTAAAAAGTCGTTAATTTAAAGTAATTTTCAAAGGTTTACAGAAGGAGATATGTAATCAAATGTTTTTGTTTTTCTGAAGAATAGCATGACTAAAACAGGGTTAAATTGTTGTGTTTGCAAAAGTCTTCCTGACTTTTGCAAAATGGTTAAATACCAGTGAAGTGGTTTCTACTTTTTCAAGAGGGTGTAGGGGAAACAAAACTTTCAGTTCCATCCTTGCTCAGTGAAAAAAACCAGGAGATGTTTCTTTGCTCTGACCTTTTCCATTTCTGCACTCAAAGATTGGCAGTTTGGAATTACAGTGGAAAATCAAGGCTGGCTAATTTTGAAGGTACAGAAGAGCAGGGGAAGGTGACGCTACCTGCTTAGCACACTGAGTTGGTTTTCCTGTATTCCTTCTTAAATGAGCAGCCATGTGTCCTTAACTGTTTACTGTTTCTTGTCAATATTTATTTATCTCCTTATTTCTTCTCTTTCCCTAGAAGGCAGCAGTCCCCTTAAAAAGACTGTTTTGACAGTAGGAAAATGAGCTAGGAGTAAACACTTGGACTTTTTGGAATGCATTGGAGTGGTACCTTTGCAGAACCAGTGAGTAGAAAAATCTGGGCATTTAAGGCTTAGTTTGAAAATCTGAGCATTAGAGGCTTATGTACTGGCATTACAGGTTAACTACTTTTCACCTGTTCTTGAAATTATTTGAAATGCCTGGTCATTCAGCAAGGTCTTTTAAATCAACAGGAAGGAGAAACAGAGTGGTCAGTTATGGAACCTAAATGTTCTTTAATGAATGCCAATATTGACCAAAGGAATCACTCTCATCTTTTGTGCTTCCCTTTTATCTCTTGTCCAGTATTTTTAATTCTTCTGTTTTATTCTTTTAAAAATTGCATTTTGCTTTCACTTTTTTGTAGGCTTTAATAATGTTGCCCTGAATAGTTTCATTTCCAAATTACTGCTAATGTTTTCTATATAAAAAATAAATATTTTAAAGCATGCTTGGGAAATGTGATGGAACACACATAGTAACTTTTTGCTAGACAGACATCATAGCAGAGCTCACCCAGTGCATTTGGGAAACCATTGCCAAGTTTTATTGTATATAAGCAGAGGTCTGTAACTGCCTGAACAAGTGTTTTCTAAGGCTTGTTTATATGGATTTGGAAAAAGGGTAATTTCTAAATTGTGTCCTGGAGACTCTCATACACAATGGCTACTAAATTTAAACGAACAGGATTAAGGAAGAAAAGTTAATCTTTCCTCTCTTCCTACATCAGTGCCCCATATATTTATCTGTGAAGGAGAAGGCATACTGTTTTGCTGGGGATCTTGGGGGTTTTGTGACCAAATACAGTAAATTACTGTGCTGCAGATTTTTTTGTACAAGTCATGTTACTTGCTGATCTATGTGGAATGAGTGAGTGGCTATAAAACATGAATCATTTTACCTGTCATACAGTCATCATGAACTCTTAATAGGTGACATTCTCAATTTAGGTTCACATTAGCTTTTCTTTTGAGGGAGAGGAAGAGGGAGAAAGCAGTTCCCACAGAGAGAGTGGACCTACAGTCCATGGGGTTAATTCCCAAAAAGCAGCATGAAAGGAACATGCCTCAGTTGCTTGGAAAAAAAGAGAATTTAAAAATCTGCACTCCCATTTATTTTTGTATTTGGGGTTTCCTTTTGCTTGCAGCTAGCATAATTAAAGCTACATGTGTATTACAGCTTAAATAAACCAGCTGCTAACTTAAACAGACTTTTTTTAGACATAGGAATAAAGGACAGCCCTGACCTTAAGAGTTGCCAGTTTCCATGTGTGATCTTTGCTTTGTCTGTTAGGATTTCTGTATGGGGGATTGGTGCCAATACTTTGCTGCCACTGTTAAAATAAAAACTATAATTACATTGTCAAAATAATATTTATAGTATTTTCGGGGAATAATTGTGGGAGTGTGACGAATATATTATACTCATCAAACTTTTATGTAAACATAAGCTTGAGTTTTTTATTTGAGTTATTGGTGTTGTTTTTGGCCTTTGTGTTTTTCCAATCTGTAAAAATAATATTGGGATTTTCATGGTCTCTAGCATTTGCAGAGTGTGTGCCCTAACGATCAGTTGATACACTATCTGGTAGGAGTAAACTGCTAGTTGCACTTGTATTGGGATTTTGGTTTCATGTTTCCATAGCTTAAGAAAGTCCTCTGTTTTTTTGAGTTTTGCTATCCCCTAATTATTATAGCTCAGAGCATTTTACAGCTTTACCAAACAGGAAAGTTTTAAGTAATTGGTTTGTTCTTTTGTACCGTTTGGTGGGTGGTTTTTTGTTGTTTTTGGTTTTTTTGTTGTTCTTCCTTTGTGTTTAGCTTTTTTTCTTTTTCTTTTTTTTTTAATGAATCTGAGTTCCTCTTAAAAGTGAGTGCAAGCATCTCCCAGAAATATCTATGGTAAGAAGCAATTGTGAGGTTTTCTAGCAATAGGCAGTTGTCCCTTGGCTAAAGGTTAAAGGTACAGGCAGAACTTGCTGCTGTGCAGTGGGAAGTTACCAGATGCACAGATTCTCCAGTCCTGCCCTATACTGCAGTTTAACAGTAACTGTACAACTGTTCTGTCTCTGCTGTGTTTTGGTGAATATTGCCACAGATTTTTAATGAACTGTCTTCAGAACACCTACAGCAAGGGTTCCAGCTGTGCAACTTCACGTTCCCAAAGGCTGTCAACCTGATGCAACCTGCTGTGGGCAAGAATGTTCTCTTGGTTCTCGTAGGTTGGTCCAAAATTCATTGAAGGCTGTGGAAAGACTCTGATTTGCTTGGGTCTTGGTTCGGGTCATTGTTCCAAGGCTTTGTGATTTGGCCTTTTTGCAGAAACTCCAAAATAGGGAGCCAACCTTTACACTGCTTCCAGCTGTCTACAGAAGGAAAAGAGCCAAATCTGGACCAAGAGCACTCAGACTGATGAGTTGTCCTGAGTTCGCAAATACAGACTTCTCTTTAGCTCTTGTGCATGTAGTACTGGCCCTGCCTGCAGTGATTAGCTCCCCGTTCCCTGGGAGTCCCACACTTTGGATCTTGTGCAGTGCGTACAGCCACAGTTCCCTGTGCCCTGCAGGTGTGGGGTATTTGTGTATATTTGTGTGAAACAGCAGGAACTGAGATTTTGAGTAAATGCCAGTGTTACCAGTGTTTTCAACCTGACGTGTCTGTGTAGTGTTGGCTATGACTTCTGGTATAAATATGGGAACTTGACACAGGCCTTAATTTCTTTTGTCAGTTTATAACACTTGGAGTGGAGTGGGATTTGAGAGAGTTTAAATCCACTGAAGAAGGGCATTGTAGGATCCATTGTAGGACCAGGGATTCTACTTAAATGCAACACTTTCTTATCTTAATGGCAAAAAAAAAATGGAAGAGGGGGTGGGGCTTCCAACTTCCAGCAGGGCTTGGATCTTCAGTATTACAGGCAACTGTAGTTGTAGGCTCTTGTGTCCACATATAGTAAGCTCCAGTTTGCTGTCTTTATCCCTTACTAGTCCCATGGAAGACTCTCCTCTCATTTTAAAATCTTTTCCTGACTCTGGTCTAAATGTTCTACTGTTGGAATGCAGTGATTTGTGGTAGTGGGGGTTTTTTTCCTACTGTGGGCTTGATTCTCTCCTTGAGTCTTGTTGCTTCTGCAGTAAAGGTCTGATTTAGAATCACAGAATGGCCTGGGTTGGAAGGGACATTAAAGATCATCTTGTTCAACCCCTTGCCATGGTTCCACTATACCAGGTTGCTCCAAGCCCCATCCAGCCTGGCCTTGGACACTTCCAGGGCTGAGGCAGCCACAGCTTCTCTGGGCAACCTGTGCAGGGAACAATTTCTCCCTAATATCTCATCTAACCCTGCCTTCTGGCAGTGGGAAGCCATTCCCCCTCATCCTGTCAGGCCAGGCCCTTGTAAATAGTCTCTGTTTAAGCTGTGCTGAATTATTTTATGGCCTGTGCATATATGAGTATAAAAGTGTTTTATTGCAGCAAGTTGTGGAGGTACAATTTGAATTACAGACCAGATCCTGCTGAATGAGGTTTGCCTGTCAGGTACTGATGGCATAGGTGGCATTGGAAGCAGACTTTGAAATAGTGATTAAAAAGCTGGTGCTTTCCAGCAGTTTGATACTTCTTGTATTGATGATCAAAACTGTCCTTCTCATGGCATTCATGGAAAGATGTTTTGATTGCTGTACTGGGAGGCAGAGGCAGTGACTGTTTCAGTGCCAGTTTAAATAATTTTGCTCCTTGTAGGAGAGAGAGTAACCTGAGGAAATGTCCCTAAGTCAGAACAATTAGTAGGTCAGTGGGCTGCCCTGTGGGCTCCCCTGGTCTTGTTGCTGGTACAGCTTCTAGACAGTGTGTAGAGCTGGTTTGTTTTTGTCCTGCTCCTGCAATTGGGAAGCTTTCTAGCATAGCCTGCCAAGATGTTGCTGATTTATGCCGCATGCATAGTGGTTTTATAATGTGGACTGATATCCACTTGGAGCACAAAGGAAATAGGAGTTTGCTGATGTCTATTTAATTAGAATGGTTTCTGGTTACTTTGGTTGAGGCTTGAAATGAACAGTAATGCCTGTATTTCTGTGGATCTCTAAATACAGTGTTCTGTAAGTCCTTTCCTTCCTTGCTTGCTCTTTAGTGTCCCCTACACTACCCCAGTGAATAATGTCAGCAAGATTCATAATGAGGCAGGTTTCCATTCTACACAAATATATGTGAATCAAACCTTGCAGAAACATCTCTAGATTTAAGATGGTTGCCATGTTTTTTGCAGCAGGGACATTAGGATCTCAAGATAAAGGTGGGAAGAATGGGGCAAACAAACCTTTTAACTGCAGAGAGCTTCCTAAAGACAGAGCATCATAAATTTAATGCAGGGAGAAGAAGCT
Source organism: Corvus moneduloides (assembly GCF_009650955.1). NCBI lineage: Eukaryota > Metazoa > Chordata > Aves > Passeriformes > Corvidae > Corvus > Corvus moneduloides. Next base: position 8,203,026 of record NC_045479.1, read on the forward strand.
TAACTTTTTTCACATGTGCTGAGAGGAAGAATCCCTTCTAAAGAGCCTCCCACAGAGGCCCAAGGGGTCTACAGTTTTTCCTCCAGGGAAAGTGAAGATGGCAGGGGGATGGAAAGAAGCTAGAGGAAGATCTGGGCAGAGGGAACAATGGGAGGCATCTGTTGCCTATTGGGATAAAAATCCAAGTGGTTATAATTATGTAGGAGTTCATCATGTCATGCTCTCAACCGTTTGATTATCACTGCTGTGGCACAGCTTCCAGACTCTCCTCTGGTGGAAAAGCGGGAGTTGTCTAACCATGGCTTTCCAGACCAAAAGCTACAAGACTTGTATTTCCTATCCTGCAGCATCCTTTTTTGCTAGCAGCTTTGGGCTTGGAGAGAAATGTGTCTCTCCTTTGCTTTTGTTGAGAGTTTTAGGGAATATTGCCAAGTTACGTGGGATTTGTGGAGGTAAGTTTGTGAGAGACATCAAGTTCTTCCCCTTTCTTCCATCCTCTGGGTATATACCACGTGTGGTACAAAAAGACATGGCAATGAGAAGAGGTAAGCTGCCTTTACAGGTATAAAGCTAAATGGTAAAATGGTAATGCCCAAAAAAAGGTTGATGATAAAACTGTTGCTGTACATTAATGTGGATATGCAAGTAAAGTGTAAGTTTCTTGTAATTCTGTGTTCCAAAAGGACTGTGGTCCATTTATTAGCCAGATACAGAATATAAATGGTACAAGGAAGTGGGGGGAAGTCTGGTACTCTTTCCACAGACTTACAGAAAAAGATGATTCAGCTTTTTTGAGGGAAAATATAAGCACTTCAGTGGAAATTTTGGGTTAAATCAAACAGCATGCTATCAAAAGTAATTGGAGAAATTTGTTCATAGTCTTGGTTAGTACTTTGCATGTTAATAATTTTCTTCTTTTTTTTTTTTTTCAGACCTGTACAAGGTATCATGTAGGAGGAGTGTGTCTCGCAGTCAGACACCAGTAATAATGCATAGTGGGTGGTCAAGTCCTCCTTATTTTTCTTGGTTTCCTGGCATGGTTTAAGCCCAGTTTGAGACTCCCCAGTACTTCAAACTTGCTCATTTCACTGCAGCAGGATCTTTAAAGAGACATTGCATTAGATTTAGGCTCAGCTTTTGGGCTGATTCAAGGACAAGATTTTACATCCTAATGTGTGCAGGAAGCTAATAAAGGCAGTTCCCAGGTCTGCAAGCACTTAAAAGTGTTTTACTTCACATAGGAGAGAAATCTCAGGCATGTGTTTTCGCTACTTGTGGGGATGTAACAGGAGGCCTGTTTCACATGCCTTTAGATTTTAATAGATAATTTGTTAAAGAAATGAGCGCAAGCCTCATTTATGTTTACTTTGTAAAAATTAAATGATGCAATTAAAATAACAGGAGATAAAGAAAATGGTTCTAATACTATATTTGATAAGCCTTATTAGCACTGTACGAATCAGAGTTGGCTTGAACCTGATCTCGTCAAAGGTCTGTCAAACGGAGTCTTTTCCTAGTAAATGCACAAGTAAGTTTTTCTTGAATCTCCCATTACGAGACCTCGTTGGAACTTAATTTGCATCAGAGGCTAGTTTGATGTGTGGTCTGATGGTTTCTTCCAGCTCCCTTCTAATTTATTTGTAACTCCACATTTTTAATAGCATGGCAAGAATTTTACTTGCCTTTAAGTCAAATTCTCCTTTTAAGTCAGAACAAAGTGTTGATATTTTGCCTAGACATTTATCTTCCAAGAACACAAGGGTTGTCCAATCAGTGCACGTAATGTTCTGTTAAAATTAGAGTTGGCACTTCTGAAGGGAAAGAAAAAAAAATTAAGAGCACGACTTTGTTTCTGAAGTGGAGGAGATGGAGGGGAGGGGGAGCAGAAACTTACTAAACACAACATTCTTGGTATTCCACAGATGGTAAAAATGGGTTACTAGTCTGCACTGCAGCAAGTGCAGTAAGACCAAGGTGGAAATATAATAGGTAGCTAGACATTAATTTTATTTACAGCAATAAAATACTAAGTACTATTTTAATAACGTTAAATGACAGAACCCATATATGTATTGTACATTCAATTTCAGTAGTCTAGACAGATTGTTTTCCAAGGAAAATACATTTTCATCAGTATTTGTGGTATGATTCATGGTGGTGAAGAGGCAAATAACTCTATGACTGGAAGTTGCTTTAACTTGCAGCCACAAGGAAACAAGTCAATGACCGGATGGTAGTGGTGGAAACTCAGTTTTTATACTAATAGAGGTCTACACCTTATGCTGAGTTGGAGGTTTTATTTTTCCAGGACTGGCAGTCTATCACAAAGCATTCTGCCGTTGTTTACAAACAGCCAGAGCTGCTCTCCCTGATGGCTCACAGCCCACAGTTTGGATTTGCAAAACTTGCAGGCAACTCTAAAAGTGTGCAGGCTCTCAGGAGCCTGGGACGTGGTCCCAGGACTTGTTAGGCTTTGTGTCTGCTCCAGTGCAGAGGGGGCACTCCAGCTCTGTTTTTCCTGCATATTACTGGTTAGACCATTAAGAGAGATACAAGTTTGTAAGCTTTATGTTTGCAGTCTGACAAGAGATGTACAGCTTTGTATGTGCTTTGGTTGGATCTATTTTATATCTCTGTTTGTTTTATAACTCCAATAAAGGCAGAGGCTTGTACTCAAAACTATCACTGTGTTGTCTGACCCAAATAAAAAGAATGGACATCTCTTAGGACTGTTTGAAGCCTCTGCATGTGCTGTCAAGGTTTTTTGAAGAGATTGTTGAGCACGTTTGTGGGCTCCTGTTCTAACCATGCGGAACAGAAGGAAACAAGGTATTGAATTTTAAATCCTAATGCGTAAAGTCTTGTCCTCAGAACTCCAGGGATTTTAATTTTCATCTCATACACAATCTCATTCTGCAAATGGCACTGTGTGACATGAAGTCTTTGTGGGGACTGGAGCATCTCTTACAAGGAAAGGCTGAGGAAGCTGGGCCTGTCCAGCCTCAGGAGGAGACACAGCTGAGAGGGTGTAGCGATTAAGTCACAGACCCAGAGCAGCAGGGAATCTGAATCGTTTATTCAAAGGAATGAGCTGGTTTTATACACTTTTCTAAGGCACAGTGTTTCCTTATATGGCAATCCTCACTACATGACCTATCCCATGTTGCCACATCAGCAACACACTTTCTAAATGTCCTTCCATGGGGTGATCACGCGCTGTTCACCCGTCTGTCAGCTGCCAGCAGGCTCCTCTCCATAGGGGTCTGCCGTGTGCCACCTCCTCCTCCCAGGGTCTGGTGGAGACAAGCTTCTCTGTGCCGCCATGTGCTCCTTTGTACTGCCATGTGCCTCTGCAGGCACATCCCACAGCCCGCAACCAAATTCTATCTTATCTCTCCCCACAAGAGGGGCCCTCATCCCTGTCTGTTCCTGTCTGCAGGGAGGGCTCCGAGCAGGGATCAGGCTCTGCTCCATGGGGCCCAGCCATGGCACAAGAGGAAGGGGCAGGAACTGATGCCCAGGAAGTTCCACCTGGACATGAGGCAGAACTTCTTCCCTGGGCAGTGCCCGAGCCCTGAACAGATTGTCCAGAGAGGGTGTGAAGTCTCCTCACTGGAGATATTCCAGACCCATCTGGATGCAATCTTATGCTGTGTGCTCTGGGATGGCCTTGCTGGAGCAGGGAGGTGGGATCAGATGAGCAGCTGTGGTCCTTTAGCCCATACAATGTAATTGTTAAATGAGATAATGTCAATATAATAATTAAGTGAAAAGCATGCACTAGAGCCTGGCTCAGTCATTCTGTAAAAATAAAGCCCTGAAAGGAACAAAGGGAGCCGTGAGTGAATTTAAAGCATCCACATACAGGGCCATCGAGTATCGTCTGCCTCACCTTTGTCATGGGTGGTCATGAGCGACGAAATGTTCAGTTTACATGTAGACAAACATTTCGGTACCAGAATTCATTAGGTAAAGAGTTGGTGTTTCTGCTTGTACCCTTTGCACTGTTGTATAAAGAAGTTATTTTGTAGAACCTAGAGAAGTCTCCTTAAGACGTTGCAGACTGGTTGTGAAAGCAGCATGTAGTCTGTGTATTTGCTATAGAATACCAGCTTTTTCAGGAACTATTGAAATCTTGGTGAGGGGAAATCTTTTCAGCTCCAGGGTTAATCTGTGTATCAGAAGTTACATCTTAGTACTTGCAATTTCACGGTGGTTGACCATCAGGTTAAAAATAGTCCTCTTGACCACATACTGAGTAACCTTTTTTTGAAGTAGAATTTAGGCATGCTGATAGCTACAGAATTGTTTAAGACAATTATTTTTAGCTTTGTGAAGGTTTGTACATTTACAAAGTGAAATTGTCTTTTGTTTTATTTTCCCCTCTTTTTTGTTTTCCTTTTCCCTGCCCCCTTTTCAGAAAGCACATGGCTTATGATTCAATTGCAAAATGGAAGTCTGTCTTCATCAGCTTCTACATTTTCTTGCTTTAGTTGTAAGGACGTGGAAAGGCCGTGGAGGGAAATTGCCTCAAATTGTGCCGGGGAAATTCAGATTAGATATCAGGGAAAATGTCTTCATGGAAAGGGTGGGCAAACATTGGAACGGGCTGCTCAGGGATGCAGTGGAGTCACCATCCCTGGAAGTGTTCACAAAAGGTGTGGATGTGGTACTTGAGAACATGGTTTAGTGGTAAAGATGATGGTGCTGGGTTGATGGTTGGACTTTATGATCTTACAGATCTTTTCCAAGCTTAGTAATTGTAGGGTTCTGTGATTTTATGATGAAGAAATTCTTAGAGATGAGAAAAGCAGTATCTGTATTGTACAGATTTCCAAGCATACTTCAATCATAAGTGGCATCATTCAAGTCCAATAGAGGTAAAACAAAAAAGAAAAATGTGGAAATTGAATGCTAAGTGAAGACTTCCATAGTTCAAAATGCAATACTTCCCTTTTATTGTAGTGTCTGCATTTTTTAACATACACATACCTCGCTGTGAATTAACGGCTCTAGTTGGATTTTTGGGGAGTTTCTTTTTTAAAGTACAAATACCTTAGTATAGATTTGCAGTGCTTGTATCAAAATTCCCTTGGTAGCTTGGTGCTAGGCTAGTACATTTTACCTAGAGTCATTTTTGGAGAGAAGCACTGCACGAGACATTTGTATATTCCACAGCCACCCCCTGTGGAGTTCTGGGGGAGATGTTTGGGTTTTTTAAACACAACCATACAGGTGCTGCTGTGCTGTCGTTCAGAGAACGTGCTGTGATGAGCTACTCTAGGTGTGGTGTGATGGCTTTTCACACCGTTCGTGCCTCTTCATCTATGCCTTTCTATCGGTGATGGCTGGATATGGTGTGTGACCTGGACACTGGGCTTTGCTCAGCTGCCTCAGGTGCTCAGGAGATGTGATTCTATGAACAGAAATGAATTGCTGAGACTCATCATGTGAGATTACTTGTATGGCAAAATGTTGCATTATCAAGACATCCTCGTTCTCTCCTTAGTTGGGAATAGATGCAATAGCTTTTGTGTTACAGATTATCCACTTGCCCATATATTGATTTGTGTCCTCTAATTGAAAGAAAATGTTAACTCTTACTGGTTAAGAACAAGCACTTAGTGATGAAACCGGTTTTTTTCCATGGGTGCATCCATAGAATTGTCACCTTTTCCTGTATCTTCCTTGCTTGTTCAGGACATCACTATTGGACAAGGGCAGCGTTGGTTGCTCTCACAAATATTGAGTCTACTGTGTGATTAATGGAGAATTCGTAGCTATTTATTACTGTACTGTAAACGTGTTCATGGCATTTCCTCTTTGTTACAGTAAGAATGGTAACTTTACAAGATCTTGAACTTTTTTCCTTGGTCTGTAGAACTTTTTGGACAGGCTAATTTTTAACAACCAAGGTGTAATTGATAGCTGAACAAAGTCAAGCAAATTTCAGGGAAAGATTAGAATATAGTCAACCAACCTGATGTCTCTTTGGGAGACCTTTCTTACTGCTGTACAAGTAAGCAATTCACCAAGGGAAATAATACCTGTTCCTAGCATTTACAGCCTTGTGATTTTTTTCTAGCAGGGAAGTATTTCCATAAAATGTCTGCTGGCATGCCCATGCTTGCTGTCCTTCAGAAACTCCTGAGTCAGCAGAATGGGAACCAGATGGGTGGGAAAAGCGGAAGCACGGTGATGAGCAGAAAATAATAAACCAGTGCAGATGTGCAGGGGGAGAGAACAGAGATCTTAAGAACTAGAGGAGAATATGATTCAAGATGCATTATGGAAAATACATACATATTTTGGGCTTAAATAGATATATAGATATAGAGATATATATGGCAAAAAAAAAGTTACTTTTCCCTAAGCCCAAGTGACCACCTTTTAGACTTGCTTTCTTGTTCCCTAGAAGACATATGCCCATACATTTTCTCTGTAGGAATTCTGGCTGCCAGCTGGCACAGCAGCACAGCACCTTTGCAAGAGACCTAATTTTAGATTTGCAGAACCTGGCAGTACCGGCTGCCTCCATGTGTATTAGGCTGTTGTTTGTACTATCTGTTGCACTAAATTATAACATTCAATTTCAGGTTTCTTTGCCAACTTATTAATAAGGGCCAGGCTATTCAGAGCTGTTGATAAGGACAAAAAAGTGTTTTAATTTTGTGAAGTCTTTGGGTTCATGCTATTGTTTTTTATTAATTTACACCTTTTGGCTGCTCTAGGATATTAACTTGTGTGGTGAAATATCATCTTCTTGTATTTTAAATCTGTGTTGAGAGGAGGCTGAAATAAATCCTTTGGAGTAAGAGCAGAAATCAGCTATATTAAATTGTCAAAAATGGAGGCAGAGCTATTTGGAGAGCTGGCTTTCATTTTTCTGGGATAGAAAGTAGAAGATATTGAGCACATCATAAAATTCTATAATGATTTGTCTAGCTAACTAGAATATAATGTGAGGAGCAAGGACCTGTCAATTAGTTCTTGTAATCACTAGTAGCCAGTGTGTAATACTCAGACAAGTCTTGGGTGTAATTCTAAAAGACTTAGTAAAATTATTTGCATTAGAAGAGAAAATGCAAATATTTGTGTACAGTAGCAGTGAAGTTACATAACCTAAAGCTTCCTGGAGATGGATTCTGCAGTGTGTATCTGGAATATTGAAGTAGGTAGTTTTTGTGAAATTCATTAGTGTTGCTTTGAATTCTTGTTAATATATTTTCTGGATTTCTTTCAGCTCTTCGTTGTAGTCTCCAGTTTCTTGGAAACATTGCAGCAGGAAATGGAGATTCCCAGAATAGCATTTGGAAGTGTGCTTTCCCAGATCTCTTCTTGTAAGCATGGATGCGGGTTTTTTTTCTAGTGTCATTTCCGTGGTTGTATTCAAATCTTTTGTACATACTGGTTGTGCCTTTGCTAGCACCGTGAAGCTCTGAAAAATAACTTTGGTGAGAATGGGCTGGTTGAGACCATATCCTGTACATGTTTTTTGTTAGTCAACCGCAGGAGTCAGAACCTTTAAAAACCTGCTTGTTCTAAACTAACAGTAAATTGATTTAATTTAACAGAAACTGGAAGAAAACTATTTTGAATGATGAGCTTCAAACATAAGCTTTATTTCAGACATGTTTTCAAGTAGTTACACTCATTTCCGAGAACACAGCATTTTCTTTTCTCATGTTGCTGCTGTGCAGATCTGTCAGTACTGGTGGATCAAATGTAACCTACAAAAGTTTCTTAATCTTCATCTCTTTTAATCCTTCTGTCCCCCTCCTAGCCTCACCAGAATATCTTCCTGGGGATTTGATGACATACGTGTAAGGAAGTATTACATAGACTATTTTGTGCAGACACATGACAATATTGTTGATGTGTTCAGCCAGATTCTTCATAGTGAGCTGGTGACAAAGGCGCTTTCATTCAATTTGATAATCATTCTCAGTGGGTTTTTGGAGCCCACTTGTTAGCACCCGATGTAGGAAGACCTTACGATAAGAAAAGCAGTTCCAATTTAGCAATAATTTTGTAAACTTCCTGTGAAGTTTGACCTTCATTTATGAGTTGGATATTTTTCCATGCAGGTGACTTTTATCCATCTTAGGCAGTGAGAAACTCGTGGTTCTCTGAAAGACAGCAAAGGACAACTCAGCAAGCTCAGTGCCACTAGTGTGTTTTTCCACGGCCAGTTTTAACTTGCCCTTAACTCCATATTTTCTCTTGAAGGACGTGCCTGACATACAGCGATGAGAAAATTGTCACCTATTGCTGCATGGTCCTGTTCACCTGCCTGAATTCAGAGCGAGTGAGAGAACTGCTGGATCCTGGGAACTTGGCTGTGACTCTTCACGTCCTGAGAGTCTACAAAGAGCAGTTGGAGTCTGAGTGGTCGTATGTATCTTTAAATTTTCTTTTTCCTCATCTCTTAATTAGGTGTTTTTCTGGTGTAAATCACTGTATTAAAATGTCTAAACTTATGACACTGCAAAGTAGTAAATGAAGATCTAATTAGAAATTAGTAATTTAGTATAGAGATAATTTTCATGATAGTTTCAATGACTCTTGATTGTTGATGAAATAAGACTGCTTTTTTTTGTTGAAGACATAAGAATTTTCAAATCATGGTCTGTTTTTCTTTTTTTAATGAAACAGGGTTCTAGAATGCAGACTAATTTATACTTGTGTGCTGGTTTGTGGAGATTTATTAAAGTTAGCACAGAATAGTCTTACAGACAGGTCATGCTAGGAAGACTTCTATGTCTAATGTTTGTGAGTGCGACATAAAATCTGGGGTTTTTCCTTTTTTGTTTTTTTAACGCATCCATTTTCTACTGCAACATGCAGTTATTTTTATACCGAAACAGGGAAGACTTTGTTTGTGAATCTTCATTTAATACTTTAAGAGCACCTAATCAGTGGCTTTATCCCTCTGAGCTTTTATATTTTTTACTAATGGCTATTCTTCTAAGTATTGTTGTCAGTTATGCCTTTGATGAATGTGCTGCCCTGCGTATCAAGGATGCACATTCAGCTAATTGTTACACTCTCTATTCCAAGGGGAAAAAAATTGTTTGTATGTTTTTGTAGTATTCTTTTAAAGATCATGTTTAAATTCAAAATTTAATTAGGAAGAATTGTTGGGGTTTTAGAAGCTATTTGGAAAGTCTTAACACCCAGACTTAAGATGATTGAATGAGAAGTAAGTGTCACTTTATAGTTTGCTTTTGTAGTGAAAAAAATGATCTGAAATTTATTTGTGGCTGGGCTTTTTTAATGACAAGGGCAATTTGCTTAGGACGTAAGTAGTTTTCAAAAAGCCAACTGTAAGTTTAGGGCCATGCAAAGAGACTTCTGTTTCAGAAATTACAAACTGAGTCTTTAGTTTTGATATCTGTCAATAACAAGTGTAAAATGTTGCTTTTCAGATCATTATCCTAATCATCCTTAATTTTCTTAATGTATTGAAGATATGTTGAAATTTGTTTTGACTGAGATACCAAAGTCGTCATGGTAAATTTATGTTTTGAAGATAAATGCATAATAAATGTAGCATCAAAATACATGCTGAGGGATCCATTTCCCTGATCTCTCTAGTGTGAAGTGGATTCTGTTGATGTTATGATGAAAATGTCTTACCTCCGCCATGGATGTCTGATGTGGGTGGGAAATGGTCTCTTTCCAGGGTAGTCTTGAAATGAAAAAGGGTCAAACTCTAACACTGAAAATTTGCAGCTGTACTTCAGGTCTCACTGAAGTATATCCCAGTAGGATTGCTGAAAGGAATTTACACAGCTGTGGCATTTGTAGAGAGCTAATGTCCTGTTGGAAAGGTTTGGGTCTCTTGTGCCACAGTTGGCAAAAGTCCTCAGCAACCATTTTATGGTATTATATGGCTGGACTGAAATACAGATTATTCTTGGAGGTTATGCTCACTGCTGACTCAAAAGTGACTGGAATTAAGATGTTTTTACCTTAAAGTTAAAAGTACCACTTAATTCCTGTCTACCTTCTTGTCTCTGAGCTGGAGCATCTGCTTTCATGTTACAAGTACGAGGTGGCTGCCACGTGTGTGTTTTTTCTTCCCCTTGGCAGGTCTTTCTTGCTGTCAGTTGCTGCTTTTAGGTATTAAAACTCTTTTCTTTGAATAACTACGTAAGCTCAGCTCATAGGCAGACTTCTATTCATTATTTTATTCCCTTCTGTTGTGCACTGAAATTTATGAAATTAATGTTCCTCTAAGACAGTATCCAATGCATTCTGCAAGTAAACAACTATGGTGCTCAAACTATTTTTGCAGTTGCTGCCATGAATTGTTAGGACAGAGAGAGGACATCCAGAATAAATATTTGGATTTAAGGCCATTGGCTGAAGTGTAGCCGCTCCCATGGAGTCCTCACTACTCCATTTAGCTAGCACATGTTGGGTTCTCTATTCCTCACCCATCACTAGAATACAAGCACACCTTTGAAGTCTTTATTTTGGTGAGTTGACAGCTCTTTCTCTGTTAATAATCCTATATTCATGTTTAGAGTCCAGTTTTCCATCTTCAAGTTGGAAAAGTCCTTAGGAAAATTTCAGGAGGAACCTCTTTCCAGGTGCCTCTTCCAAGTGTGAAGGGACAAGTCTTTTGCCTCTTCACAGCAGTTCTGTTAGACAGTTTCTATCCAAGGAAATCTGAGATTGTTCTGAGCAGTTCCTCAGAGCTTCTTTTTTAGAGGCAGCAGTTGGTAGCAGAACTTTTGCAGTTCTTCTTCTGTCTGCCATAAACTCCTCTCCCAGTTAGAGCAGTGGAAGGGTCTTCAAAGGCAGGATGTAGCTTTCTGGAATTTTCCTGTCATTTTTGCCTACTTCTCAAGTCACAAGACGTTGGGTAGAAGACTAAGATTTTGGGTCAGGAAAGAGGGAATATCTGAGGTGTTGGCTCTGATTCCTGAAAGGGGTGGTGTTGGGGGTCCCTTCCCCCCGCCGTGTAGCCCTGGGAGAGGGGCCCTGAGGGCACAGACACGGGTTTCCCTGCCCCTGCTCAGCCTCGTTCCCATTGGTTGGTTTGTGTTCCCTGCGCGGGCAGAAGGACCCTTGGTCCGGTGACTGGAACAGTTCCTCGGCAGAGCTCCGGCCATGCGGCTGGAGAAATAAACATCTCTCTGAAACAGCTATCAAGAATCTGTCTGTCCACATATATTTCCTTTCCACGGGACTCCTGGTTTGGTATATGTATGTTGCAGTATCCCTACTGCAACATAATGGTGGAGAATTGTGAGCAGAACGATCCCCGATCCCTAAGCAACTGATTTGTGTGAGTAAACCCTGGAAACTTTGGATTCCTCTTCTTGGTTTTGCTTTGCTATTCCATATCTAAACTATGGAGGAACAGTGGGAAGACTCTTGGCTCTCAGAGCCGCATATGGACGTTTATCTTAAACTTAAAATGATTCTTGAACAACAATTTGTAAATTTTAGCTTGATTCAAGCTCAAAAAGAACTGAAACACTTCCTGGCACGGTTGTTTAAGAACTTTTTCTATGTTTCTTGGGATTTAATTCTTACCAAGGGCTTTTGGAAAACCGTTTGGACACAGTTAATATTGGAGTCAAAATATATGCCGATGGAAGAATATTTTCGTGAATATTATTTAATTACTGAGACTGTTGAGCAATGTCAGCTGTGTCTTGGCGAAGGGAAGCCTGGCGCAGGGACCATGCGGCCCAGGCCACGTGCACCGAGTGCTCTGCGAGCAGCAGCAAGGCAGTTCCCGCGTGCGGGCGGAGCCAAGTGAGCCGCAGTGTCGGCAGCGGAGCGAGGCGCGGCGGGACCCGGCGGTGCCTGCCCGGCTCCGCACAGCGTATGGTGGAGCGAGCCCCGTGAATGCCCGACCGAGAGGGGCGGCGCGCGGGCGGCGGCGGCGGTAGAACGGAGCCGCGCCCAGCCGAAACGCGCGCTGGAGCAGGGCGCGGGGGAGTCGTTGCTTGGGGGCCCAGCCGAGACGTGGGTGCAGCGCCTGGCATCGGCAGCGAAGCTGCGACCAGAGGAGGCGACGCACGGAGAACTGAGCGGCGCGGCCCGGCCCGGCCCGCGCAGCCCCGAACGCGACCCCGGGAAGAGCGCGCAGGCACCAGCAGCTCTGACAATTCCAACATGGGAGCGACCGAAAGAGAGAGCAAAGATGCAGCGAGACAGAAAACAGCAGCCACTCGGAAAAAGGAAAAGATCATAGTACCTAAGATCTTAGGGATAGTAATATGGTATAATGTTAAGCAAAATTATGGTTTTATAACAAGGTGTGACAACCAGCAAGACATATTCGTGCATAGAACTGCTATTAAAAAGAATAACCCTGAAAAATGCATCCCAAGCTTGGGAGATGGAGAGGTGGTGGAATTCAAAATTATACGAGGTAGAAAAGGGTTACAAGCATCGCAGATCACTGGGCCTGATGGTGTTCCTGTAAAAGGCAGTATATATGCAAAAAATCGTAGTCATGTTAGACAATATCTCCATTGTAAGCCCCCCCTACAGTCTCCCTTTCCTAATCCCACCTTTCCCTTTTACCCTATGTCCTATTACCCCCAGTGTATTCCCAATCCGTTTTTTCATCCATGGTTTCCCTCACAAAACCATGCTTTTGCCAATTGTTTCCCCAAAAATCCCTTTCCAATGCCGAGTGGGGGATGAAAAGGGAGAGGGAAGAAGTTAAACCCTCTCCTGCCTCAGTTTCCCCACAAAGCATGCTCAGAGTTCTGTCTCCCTTCTGTCAACCCTAAGATGTTCCACAGAATCTGTTTGGACATTTAAAGACTCAGGAGGGTGGCTTGTTTTGTTTTGAAACAGTTCTTGTTATGTTTATCCAGTTGTTTTCATTCTCCTTTTATTAAAATAAAACGGGTGAGGTGTTGGGGTCCCTCCCCCGCCGTGTAGCCCTGGGAGAGGGGCCCTGAGGGCACAGACACGGGGTTTCCCTGTCCCTGCTCAGCCTCGTTCCCGTTGGTTGGTTTGTGTTCCCTGCGCGGGCAGAAGGACCCTTGGTCCCGTGACTGGGACAGTTCCTCGGCAGAGCCCCGGCCTTGCGGCTGGAGAAATAAACATCTCTGAAACAGCTATCAAGAATCTGTCTGTCCATATATATTTCCTTTCCACAGGACTCCTGGTTTGGTATATGCGTGTTGCAGTATCCCCACTGCAACAGGGTGGGTCATGGGAAATAAGTTCAGCAACTTCTGATTCTAATCAGTGATGGAAAGCCAAGTCATTGACTTCCTAAGCAGTTATTGAAACAGAGAAGATCTGTTTCGCACATCAGCATAGTGGAATTTTGAGACTAAGCACTGATGCAGTTTTAAAGTGTGTTTGTAGATTGACAACGTAACAAAAAGTTGCCTTAGAACTTGAAAGAAAGAGAGTGCTGTGATGCACATTTAAGTGTGTTTCATGGGTGATACACATTCTATTAAGTATTTTTGTGGCATGCTTTGAGCTAAGAAATAGTTAATAAAGGAGGAAGTCAATTATATAAGGAATGCCCTGGTCAAATTTTGTGTTCAGTTTTTCTGTGATCATGTTTCTCTGGATCAGATGGTCTGAAGGCTCATTTCATTAAGCTTGTGGTTACTTGTCAGCCTCAGAAATGCTTCTATCTCTGAAATCTGTGAAGCTGGAGAAAGTAATATACACATTCAATAAATATTCTAATGATTTAAGAACTGATGCATCCTTCTCTTTCTCTTTTAGAAGGCTGATCTTCTCAACAGCTCCAGGATTATTTGCATATTGCTATCTTTGCCATTTTTAATGTTAGATGCTGAATGGCATATTGAAATAATATTAATTAACATATATTAGACAATGTATTTTTACATTGCCTCTAAACTTATATTCAGTACTTATATTCAAGCTCCTGAACTTGTTTCAGGCTAGCAGTCCTGTAATCTTGAATACAGGGAGCGAATCTGAGGTTGCTGCTGCTGGTCTGACTCTCAAGAGCAATGACAGGAGGAGGCAGATGGTATATATCTCCAACTGGGGTTCTTAAAAATACTTGTCTGGCTGGCTGGTAGCCCTTTGTAGCTGGGCTTGTGGAGAGTGCCCCGAGCTTGCTGCTTTGCAAAGTTGCAAGGTGTATGATGTTACAAAATGTACTTCAAAGAGTAAGTCTTTGTAAAGACACTAACTCTGCAGAAGCAAGCTTCCTTCCTTTCTTGGATCTATCTGATTTCTGGCATACCCTAATTAACTGATCCTATCTCCTCAACAGTTCTTTGCTGTGCAGTTGTCTTCTAGAAAACATGCTGTTCTTTGCAGAGTGAGCTACTGCCTGAGCTTTTAGCTCAGGAATTAACACCGCCTAACTGTGGTGGAAAATGTGCTACTCTGGCCTGGTTCATCAGGGACCATTCCTGTCCTAGCTTTAGTCCTGAAATTTTGCTCTTTAATGTGGGCTTCCCCTTTCAGGAACAGGTTTCTTCTAATTTGCTCTGCTCATGATCATGGTTGTGGGTTAGCATTGCCTCTAAAATGCTTCTTTGCACATAGAAAGTCTTTAAACCTCTCAGTTCAGTTCAGTTGTTTCCACCTTCTTGTGATCTTTTATTTCCCTTTTCTTTTAGTGTTACTTAGTTCTTTTTGATCTGTTCCTAAACAGCAGCAGGTCTGTCTCCTAAACTGTTACTGGTTTTTCTTCATCTTTTTGGGTCTGCTTCCTCCATCCCTCTCTTCCATCTTATGTTTCTATTCAAAGAGGTGATCATGGTTTTCAAGGCCTTGTGTGACAGTAATTTATTTTCTGTGTATCTTCCATCTTTCCAAAGTATCTCTAATGATACACAAATTTAATTCTGAACTGTTGATGTATTGAGTTGAACATGAATCATAGGATGGTTTGGGTTGGAAGGGGCCTTAAAGCTCATCCAGTTCCAGCTCCCTGGTGATAAGGACAGTAGAACAGAACAGCATTTTACTCACTTGATAAGGATAGCAGAACAGAATAACATTGTACTCTTATCAACTAAAGGGAACATTGTAGCCTTGGAGAAGCAGACAAAACAGAAGTCATACAAAACGCAGGCAGGATGGCATCTCAGCTCTGCAAGGCTGACAAACAGAAGTTATGCAAAACAATGATATTGTGCTTACACAGAAGTGGGGGTTGAGCAGTAGCCACCTGAAAAGGACACTGGATGTTGAAGACAGACCCCAAAGAACCATATAAGGACTTCCAATAAGGGGTGCAACTGTGTAAAATAAAGTCAAGGAAGTCGCTCGTGAATATGTAATCAGTGTGTGTGATAAAAATTCTGTTCACCTGATGCTCGGAGCACTCAGTTGGAGGAAGGATCCCCTTGGGTGCTCGATGCTGCCATAAAGAAAGCCTGCTTTCTAATACTCAAACTGTGTTAGAAAGTTTCCATCTGGCCAATTTCAATATCACTGCCATGAGCAGGAACACCTTCCACTATCCCGGGTTGCTCCAAGCTCTGTCCAGCCTGGCCTTGGACACTTCCAGGGATGGGGCAGCCACAGCTTCTCTGGGAAACCTGTGCCAGGGCCTTACCACCCTCACCAGGAGGAATTTCTTCCCTGTATCTAATCTAAGCCTACTCTCTGTCAGTTTGTATCCATTCCCCCTTGTCTTATCACTACAGTTCCTGATGAAAAGTCCCTTTCCAGCTTCCCTGTAACCCTTTCAGATACTGGAAAGTGCTGCGAGGTTTCCACACAACCTTCTCCAGGCTGAACAGCCCCAACTCTGTCATTCTGTCTCAATAAGGGAAGTGCTCCAGTCCCGTTACTAACTTTGTGGCCTCCTCTGGACTTGCTCCAATACTTTAAATATGTTAATGTTTAAATATCTTAAACACATCAGCAAACTTGTTCCATAAGCTGATTCTTGTTCTGGTGCTGCTTGGTTTCAACAGCCACTTCCTACCAAAGGATGCTGTCAGGAAATTGGACATATCCATCCTTTAGGAAACAAAGCTGAAATATAACTGAGTATAACTGTTCAGTAACTGAAATGTATTTTCTACTTTATTTCTGTGTGATTGCTACCGAGGTCTGAAGAGCCCTCTGTTACAAACTACCACGCCGTTCCAAAGAAACACTCTGTTTTATTTTTTCAGTAATATGAGAGAGCCTTTGGCTCTGGAAAATTGTGGAGCCTTTCAAAAGTTGTATCTCTGTGTTTCCACGTACATCCACATCCACTCCCTCCTGGTTTTGTATTCATCAGTAGCAAAGTATGTCACACAGTGTAGAAGGTACAGTATTTAGAAGAGAAACCAACAGACAATCCTACATGAGATCTATTTTAGAATATTGAACCTGGAAAAATATGTGTTTTGTAAAATAATTAGGAAAAAGTAGTACAAAAAAATTACATTATAATTTATTGTAACCTGTGTTCTAAAAGCTGTTTATTTTAGAAATACTTTGGTGGCTCCGTTAGAGATGAGAGTATAGCTTGTATCATCAGTTTTTCCAAGTGTGTGCATGGGGCAGTTCAGCTCATACGGACAGGAAAAACAGGTTGTATTTCTGATTCCTGAAGAGCAAAGAACAAAAATCCTCCATTTTAAAATAAGAGACATAATATGCCTTTTGGCTTTCAGAAAAATGATATTAGGAGTGTGGTCAGCTGTTTGGCATTGAAGTAAGTTTTGCTGAACATCCACTTTCTTTTTGAAACCACAGCTCAATGATGACTATAAAGATTAGGATGTGGAGCTACCCCTCCCCATTTTTTTGCCTTTGGTTATTTTGTCCTGGCTTGTGGAAAGATGTGTACAGAGAAACTGGTACTTCTGTAGCAAGGAGTCTCGCCTGTGGGCACAGATTTAAAGGCAAGGATAGAACTCTTCAGTACTGCTCCTTTTTGCTTAGTTGGTGTGTGTGTGTGGTAAAGAAACTTTTTTTTTCATTGGGCTGGCAACTGTGTTTTTCTGTCGGACAGTTTAGGATGTCCTCCACCCCCTTCTTCTTCTCTCCGGAAAGTAATTATTTTTTTAATTCCAGGAAAGTTGCAGTTGCATTGCAGGTTCCAAGTTCAGCTGTGGTTTTAAATAGTACCGACACTTGGAAAAGTTTCCTTAATTTTAGAGATCTGAGTAGCTTCTACTTTCTATTTGCAGTAGCAGTGAATTGGCACAGATTTCCTCAATCTTTCAAAGCCCAGCCTCATACGTTTAATTATCTTGTCACCTCTTTCTTCTTGTGTATATTGTGGAGAGGGGGGAGCAGGAAGTGCTGTTAGCCATTGCTAATCATCTTCCATTTTTTTCTTGGTAGCTCTTCAGAAAAAAATTATTTCAATTTTACATATAAGTTAGATTTAATCGCTCTTTAGTGCCTTTCAGATGTAGCTGTCAAATTGAGTGGGAGTATCTTCTGAATCAGAGAAATACTGCACATAATCCGAATCAGAATTTAGTCTTCTAGACCTCAGAGTTTACCTGGTGGGGGCCAGTAGGGAGGATGCTTTCATTATGGGAATGCCTTTGGAAGATGGAAGGACGTTCACTGTTGTGCTTGGTTCAGCACAGGAGAGGAGTATTGTGATGTTTGATACTTAGGACCAAGCCTTAAATATGAAAATGTGTTTCTTTATTCTCCTTCTGAGCGAGAAGTGCTGGTGTGGGAGTGGGGTGAATTATCTCATTTCTAGAGGTTTTATGACAGCACATGTTCCATTTGTTGTTAAATAGCTTTATACTTGTAATTGTTTATTTAAACTGTTTTGGTAGGGTTCTTCTATTCTTGTGCAAGGATGAAATTTACTTCTACTTCTAAAATATATTCTGATTCCAAATAATTCCTCATTAGGCATATTGCTTTTTTAGCATCTAAAGAGGCTGGTGATAAGAGTTCAAAAGTTGGCTCAAAGTAGCTGAATTTTCTTCTTTACTTTTCTTCAAAACGTGGATGATTTATTACATTTGTTTGTTAAATTACAGTAAAAATATAGCTATTTAGTTCTTACTAAATATTTTGGATAGAGCAGCATTATTGTAGGGTGATGAAAAATGCTTTTGGTTTTGAGATTGAAAAAGAAGGTTGCTGATCAAGTAGAGAATTGCCATGTTTTGTTCTTCGTACTTGGAAAGCATGTGTGGGGTTGTCTCCCTCTTTTTCTGAGACTGAGGAAACTGTTCCCTAAATTTGCTAATGGGATAAAATCAACTGTAGCATGTAGCATGACATTTGATGATAAAGTTGATTGCTTACACCCAGCTTTGATTGGAACAAGCTTAGTGGCCATTTGTAATATACTGAGTGCAAATGTATCTCATACCACTTTGTCTTGGCTGCTTCTGAGCATCACTTTGGTACAATGCAGGCCTTGTGCTGTCATAAAGTCTTTGAACATCTCCTGCTGTATTTATCTACTATGGAAGCGCTTGTTTTTTTAGGATTTTAGCCAAAGAATTTTTCAAGAGTCGAGAAAATTGGCATATTTAACACTGTTCATTTGTTACTGTGTTACGCTTGCATAACAGCTTTAATTTTCGCCATTTCCTTCACTAAATTACAGTGGGCTTCAGTTTATTCCAGTGGTTCTGCTGTTGGCCCCCAGAGAGAGCTTACGTCTCCTCCCAAAGCCTTTTGTGTGCATTTGAAATGCCATGTTCAGTCAGTAACCCAAAACTGAATATCTTTTTTGATTTCAGAATTGTGGATGGTCTTACTTTTCCTCTTCTTTTTCCATGCCACAAATGAAAAACAGGAGAGCTGAGAGGACTAAAGATAGTAAATTGAATTTGCTGCATCCTTGCTTAGCTACCTCCAAAATTTCTGGGCATAATGAAGGAGCTGGAAGTGCTTTACTCCACTACCGATTCTTCTGTTGTCTCTTGGTGATGATGCTTGTGCTCTGTTCTGCATGACACGGTGTAGACAGTGGATAAGATAAAAGATACACTTAAATACAGAAGCAGATACTTCATAGAATCACAGACTGGTTTGGGTTGGAAAGGACCTTAAAGCCCATCTCCTTCCACCCCCTGCCATGGGCAGGGACACCTTCCACTAGACCAAGGTTGCTCCTAGCCCCGTCCAGCCTGATCTTGGACACTTCCAGGGATGGGGCAGCCACAGCTTTTTTTTGTTTTTTTTCTGAGGTGTTGCATCACATCATGAAACCAGAAGGTAAGAATCAGAAATTTTAGTCTAAAATACTCCAAGCTCCTCGAGCAGTAGAGGTCTAGTCCACAGAATGTGCAAAATGTGTGTGAGGAAGTACAGGAGCACAGACCCAAGTAACAGCTGAACTACAGGCCTTCTGCTTTGCAGTAGTGATCGGGAACGTGAACCTAGTAGCTGCAGATCTTCTTCTGTGATAATTATTGATCACTTTTAAATTACAAGGCAAATAGTCAAGAAGGTTTCTTCAATGTAGTCTTAAACATAAAAATGAAGCTTTAAATTCATAGCCCAAATTGCAAAATGGAAAAATCAGGCTTCAGGCTGTCTCCTCAAATGCACTTTTTTACTCCACTGCATTGTCAGCTGAAATTTGTACATTCTTAGGCCAAGTTCTGTGTTTTGGGCAGCACTGATCTGTGCTATTTTCTTCTGCAGCTCCACACAAAAGTCTGTGGTTCTACTTAAGTCCGTGAAAAATGAAGTTGATTGTGATGATTCTGAAGGTTTAACTGTGGATGGCTGTGAGTTGTTAGTTCAGGAACTGTGGAAGATTTGCGCTTGCCTGCCCTGCTGATGGCTCGACTTGGGTGTTACGTCTGAGTCTGGGCAGCTCGGTTGGATACATTTGTGTAGCTGACTTTGGGCAAGTCTTTGTGTTTTTTGAAATTTGTTGAAAAACTCTTGGATCAATTCTACACTCCTTAGCATGCCAGTTTTAAGTTGATGGTTCCTTATACCTCTGCAGACTTTTTTTGTGAATGAGTGTACAAATATCAGTAAAAAGAAGTGCAACAGAAAATAGTTTTTCTTCCTCCCCCTCTTAAAAATGTTGAGTTTTCAGTAACTGAGCCAGATGCTGGCTAAGTACACAGTTACCATTAGAAATATAATGGCTATTAATCTTTTGGACCTCTTATTCTCCTGTTTGCCCAATCGGCATTGAGTAGTTGTCCAAAAAACACTTTGTTGCAGCTGGAAGGCTTCATTGTGATCTTCTTATTAGCTATGTAATGGATTACAGCTATGCAAAATAAAGGCTGTCAGCAAAGGGAAAACTAGGGAGGAGGTGGAGGAAATATTGAAATTGCTTGGTTTTAATATTATTTTAGCTGCTCTTCCTCTGTAGCTTCATCAGCTCAGAGGATACTCTGAGACTTGACTTGTAATTATTGTAGCCTAGATAAGCTACTTTCAAAATGCATTGTTTCATTTGTGTGTACCTGTGCAGCATAAATATCACTGCTAGTGCTCCTAGGGATGTGATTTCAAGAGCTAAATACTTTTACCTACTTTGTTTTTTTCCCATAATGCTGGGAGTATGACTTTGGGTTGAAATTAAATGACTGTCACCTGCTGTGGACTGCTGTGGATGGTGCTTGGGAAAGCAAACGGTGTAAATACTAGCATTAGCACAAGACCAGGCTAACCATATTTTCCAGAGAAGTATTAAGAAGAAAGAACGAGCCGTTGCCAGTTTTGGATAGATTGTTTTTGAAAGAGACTCTTTTTTGAGGAAGGTTGGTATCATAGATACCTCACAACACTTTGGTGAAGAGAAAGAGGGAACCAGTGGCCGGTTTGTCGACTTCTGGTCATTTGTTGGTCTTTTTGTATTCCAGACAGAAACTCTGAATATGGTGTGAGAAAGGGAAGGTGGTGAAAGGAAGAAAAAAGCTTGATAATTTATTACAAAATATACTTCACTGTATTTCAACTGGCAAGATCCTTGTGTTAAAGTTGGGGGTATCTTGTGCAGGGCTGGGAGTTGAACTGGATGATCTTTGTGGGTCCCTTCCAGCCCATGAGACACTATGATTCCATATCTACCTGCCTTGTAAAACAAGGACTTAGAACTGGTTCTCAGCTTAGATCTCTTATTACACAAGGAGGGTATGTTTTTGAAGCTGAGAAAAGGACTTTGCTGCCTTGCATCTGACAAAGAACTTCCCATTTGCTTTGATGCTTTGTTAGATTGCCTTTTTTAAAGAAAAATCAATATATTATTTGGGTACTTTTTTGACTGTTTGGGCTTACTAATGGTGTTGTGATGAATAGAATAATAATTTTCAATCTTAAATTTTGGCTTTTTGCTTAGATGCGTAAACAGTGGATGAGCATTTTATTGTTTGAATTGTGGTGTATCTAACTGGCCTAATACTCCAGCCAGCTTTCCTTCAGACATGTGAGTAAAAGTGTGCTGAATTGATGAGTAATGGTCGTCGCTATGTTAGGAAAAAAACTGCAGGACAGTGTGCAATTATTTTGTGACAATTTGTATCTATTAGCAAGTAGGACCAAAACCGCAACACATGTTCATCTACAAGTAGAACTAACTTTGGAGTTAGTTGTGGATACTGCTTTTACAGCACCAGTAAGGCTTTCTTTTTCTTTTCCTTCAGGTTCCTGATTTTTACAGAGCATTTGCTGAAATGTCCAGAGCTGGTAAAAGCCCTCTATGCCAAACTGAGCAATCAAGAAAGGTAACCCCAAAACCAATGCGGCTTTTAGTATTTAGCATTCCATATAGAGTATCCTGTTCACATGATTGAAAAACCGCATGGTTTCATAGTTGGCACAAAATCTCTAAATACATGTTTCTATGTCAGTAATGGTTTTAAATTGGTTGGTTAACATTACAGCTTAGCCACAACTGGCAGTGATTTATGTAGGGTTGCAGAATCCAGGTTGGCGCCATTACTCAGTAAAGAAATACTTCACACAAAAAAAGGACAGGATTTCATGCCTGGGTCTTGATTTCATAAGAGCACCACACCCTGCAGAGTTTTACAGCTCAATTAGAAATATCCTCAGCTCTTCATACTTCTGTTATTTCAAGAAATTAAGGGGAAGCCTTTATGAAAGATGGAAGTGTGTCTCGTACTGGTTAGCAGAACCTACAAACCATAGATGAGCAGATGCCCATGACTACTTAATATTTAATATTTCCACTGTTGAAAAGCTTCAACAAACCTTCACCTTGAAGAAGTATTGATAGTTTTCCTTCAAGTGTTTGAGTAAATGTGTACTGAATTGATGGCAAATGGCCACTGCTTTAATGGAAAAATGCTCATTGCTTTAATAGAGAATTGAAGAAGAATAAAAAAGATATTTTGTTAAGACAATCAAATTTGGGGAAACACTGCTAGAATTCTACAGCTCCTCCAACTGCTTGAAGATTTTATGGTCTCATTTATGTGTTTAACATGCCTACTTTGTTCCGCATCCCCCCAGGGCAGGTGCAAGTTCTTCTGTAGTTTTTGCAGGTGAAAGGCAAAGCACTAAACAAAACAATGCCTTAATGCGTTTTTTTCTGTGTTTTATGTTGTTTCCAGTGTTACCACAGGCGAGGGATCAGACACTGATCAGAGATTATAAAAAAACTAAAGGGATGTCAGACAATGAAAGAATATGCATTGGGTTTGCACCGTAAATAAAATATCATTATTATATAGGAATGAGATGGGATGGGAATGGAATGGTAAGGAGGGAAATACTGTTTTCCTCCATAATTCAGGATGACCAAATGGGAGCAAATCCGAGCTATGTGCTTAATGTACCAGGAGGTAGGTGCTGCATAACGGTTTTAAGTGAATGAGCTAGACTGAATTCTTTTGGGGAATATCATAATGGCAGTTTGCATGTTTTCATAATGCCTTTGAGGATAGCCAGGGCTGGGTTAGGATGTTCAGTTGTACTTAAAGCAGTAGGTGTAATCAGTTTTAGAAAGGTCGCAGCATACTATAGATGGTGATCGGATTCCTCACCTCGAAGGCTTTTGGTGTAGGCATGATATAGATGATTACAGGTGGGATCACTAGTTAGAGCATATCTGCTGAATTTATTATCAATCCCATGAGTTCTGCCAGTCAAGGAAGCTCCATTAAGTTTTTCAGAGACATAATCGCAGTACAGTGTGTTATGAATTTGACACTGCTTAATTTACTGACAAACATATGGAAGTGCTGTAGAAATAATCTTTTTCCATCTGAGCTATGGAAGAAAACCCTGCCTTGGCATCTTCCTAGGCAGTGTTAGTGTATTTAAGAATGCATTCTTATGAGATACATGAAGAGACAAATCCAATTCAGATAAAAACATTTTGACTGTCATGAGCTGGAGAAAAAGGTAGCCATAAACCCCAAAGCACAGGGAATTCATTGTTTCAAAATGAGATGAGGAGTCTTCACTGCAAACATTGCTGTGTTGGGTGTCCAGTGAGGCTGACCAAGTCCTATAAATGAAGAATGGATAGATGTGGTATTGAGGCTTCTGGGGAAGGCAACTGGAGCTCATGAATATTTCGTAGCCCTCAGTTACAGTATTCTCTATCATGCACATTAAATACAGGTAGTTTAAATGTATTTGCTGAAATGAAATGAGCTGTGCTGAGGAGGTTTGCAAATATACCCATTAGTGGTGACTCCCAAAGCTGGCAGTTGCCTGGGATGCCCAGAGTGTACGTGGCTCGGTAACCACAGTTATTCACACTATTCACAGTATTTGCACTATTCAAAGTATTTTCTGTAGTTGAA
The DNA here is from genome assembly GCF_009650955.1 of Corvus moneduloides. Lineage (NCBI taxonomy): Eukaryota > Metazoa > Chordata > Aves > Passeriformes > Corvidae > Corvus > Corvus moneduloides. Next base: position 8,226,692 of record NC_045479.1, read on the forward strand.
ATCCAGTGCATTTGTGTTACAGTGGCCATGGTGCCTGCCTTGAAGCAGTCCTTGTACAAGTTGATCAGGAATTTGAATTTTCAATTAAAATGAAATTCCTAACTTCTGGACAACTTTCATTTCCAAACAAATATAATGTGTTGTGTGTCTGAGTGTGCAAATGGCCTGAAATAAATCCTGTGTTAATGTGATCAGATTTTTAGTGGTATTCTGGCCTGGAGAAGTGCATGGTGTTGTGACAATGCCTGCTTGCCTGCTGGTTCTCTTGAAGGGATTATTGCAGAAGGATATGACCATTGAGCTAAAAGAGTGTAGGTTCTTGAATTCTTTGCCAGATCTGAGATGTCCCTGCACGTGTGCAGGTATTTGGCAGAAGTAATTAGAAAAAGCCTGGTTTGCGTTCATCCAAGTTCGCCTTGAACATGGACACTGAAAGTTCATGCCTTGATTGTATTTATTACATTATAAAATCTTCAAAAGTGAGTACATCTGTTGTTGTCCCTTCTAAGAAGGGGTTTTGCTTTAATTCACAGCATGAAAAAGTGCAGCTGAAGAGCTTCACGTATTTTTAAGATGCTCAAGTACTTGCATCTCTAGGTTTGATTTTAGTCTTGTCAGGTGGAGTGTCCTTGGTGAAGGATGCAGCCATTGATGGAATTGCCTGCCAGGAAATGGGCACTCAAGTCCTGTAAGCAGCACCACTTCTCGCTAATGCTCAACTACAGGGCTGCCAGTGTCAGCACTTGGGACAGTTTTGTTCCTGGCAGTGCTCACAGACACAGAGTAACTGAAGGTAGCACTGAACTACAGTTGCTCACAAATTTGCCAGTTTTCATTTAATATGATTCTTGCAAGTATTGTTTGAAGATGAAAGAAGTCAAAGTTTTGAGGAAGGGCCTAATTTGTCTCATGGAACCATTGCTGTCAGGGAAGTGTTTCAGGAAGCAGAAGCCTAAGTCACAGAGGAAGAATGTCCCAAGTGTCTGGCACTTGCTAAGAGGTTATAAACAAAGCACACTTGATGAAAACACTTGTTCGATGCTAAGAAAATCAATAGAATTTTACACTACTAGTTTTAGGCTTAGTGAGGCAGCATTTTATTGTGTAATAATGAGCTTTCAGATTTAAATTGCCCTTGAGTTCTGTGGTTTATTTGCAGGCTGTAGGAGACAGAAGTTTGTTTTACTGATGACTGCAAATACCTTATAGTGGTTGTTCTAAGTTTATGCCAATTTAGTCAGCTTCAGGAAGAGCTGGTTTAAATTTGGCTGGGGATAAAAAAACTGGAAGAGATTCACAAAAGGTCTTCCTCAGTGGTGCCTAAAGAAAAGAAAGATGACATGGCATGATTATTTCCAAACAGAAGTGTAATTGTAAATATAATACACATATTTGAGATATTGAACTGAGTGTTACAAAAATTCAACTGGTACTAGCAGTTGTCATATTTGTTGTATTTAGCTGCAGGGCAAACAAGTAGGAAGAAACGCTGTCATTTGAATGGCTGAACAATTGTGAGATCATTTAAAAGAAATGGGCAAATTGCATTGTCTGGGAGAACTAACTTGGAAAAATTAGGGTGAGTTTTGGAAGAAAACTGAGAGAAACAATAGAAGAAAGGAATGTAAGGGAACTTGCACCAGAACAAAGCACATTGCTCTCAGGAAACTATTAGCTGAATGGCAAGACTTGCTTGAAATTCAGGGGAAGATAGGCATGTCCTGAATGACTGTGCCTGGAAGAAAACTCAGGAAGACAATTTGACTTGAATGCCTAAAGAGACCAGAAAACTTCAAAAGAAATTACATTCAGGTGGTGTTTTAATGTCACTCCTGTTTCTCTGGAAGGAATACAGTTGTTGAAAAAGACATTCATTCATATTGCAAGGGGAAGAGTAGTTCCAGAAGATTTCCCCATTGGCAGCCATTTAATCTATTTAATAGGATTTATGGAAGTGTGGTGACTCTCCAGTTTGTTTACAAAAGGATTGCTTGTCAGTTTTAAACATTTATTATTTGGATTTTTGGTGCAAGAAGCGCTGACTAGAATCCTGTCAAGCAGAAGATAGTATTTGTTTTGGGTTTGCATGGCCAGGCTTTGGTAGTGGGGGGGTTACAGGGATGGCTTCTGCGGGAAGCTGCTGGAAGCTTCCTCCATGTCCGGCAGAGCCAATCCCTGGCAGCTCCAAAGATGGACGTGCCACTGGTCAAGGCTGGGCCAATTAGAAATGGTGGTAACGACTCTGTGATAGCATATTTAACAAGAAAGAAAAACTAAAGGTCATTGTGCAGTTGTAATTGTGGCCAGAGAAGAGTGGGGTGAGAATGTGAGAGAAACAACTCTGCAGGCACCAAGGTCAGTGAAGAAGGAGGAGGAGGTGTTCCAGGCACCAAAACTGGGATTCCTCTGCAGCCCATGGTGCAGCCCATGGTGAGGCAGCTGTGCCCCTGCAGCCCATGGAGATCCATGAGAGATGCAGAGATCCACCTGCAGCCCATAGAGGAGACCCATGCCAGAGCAGGGGGATGCCTGAGGAGGCTGTGACCCTATGGGAGGCCTGGGGAGAGAGGGGCCCATGGTGGAGCAGCCTGTCCCTGAAAGACTGTACCCCACAGTAGGGTGAGCCACGCTGCAGCAGTTTGAAGGGGACTTTCATCCACAGGATGAACTCACATTGCAGCAGCTTGCAGAGATCTGTTGCTCGTGAGATGGACTCACGCTGGAGAAGTTCATGGAGAACTGTCTCCTGTGGGAGGGACCCCACAGTGCAGCAGGGGATGACTCCTTTCCCTGAGTAGCAGGAGAAACAGTGGGTGATGAACTGACCTTAACTCCCATTCCCTGTCTCCTTGTGCTGCTGGGGTAGGAGGTAAAGCTGGGAAGGATGGAGGAGTGGGAGGAAGGTGTTTTTAAGGTTTTATTTTACTTCTCATTAGCATGCTCTGATTTTGTTAGTAATAAATTTAAGTTATATATCTAATTTCGAGCCTGTTTTGCCCATGAGAGTATTTGATGAGTGATCTCTCATGGCCTTTATCTAAACCCATGAACCCTTCGTGAAGTTTTCTCTCCCCTGTCCAGCTAATGGGGCAGGGGAGGGATGTGAGAGAGTGGCTTTGGTGGGTGCCTAGCATCTGGCCAGGGTCATCCCATTGCAGTATTGGAATAATTCTGTGTTCATCAAGTCTGTGACCAGCCTGTATTCTTAGCTGAGCATATGCTTGAAAGACTCTAAACTTGGTGAAAACTGACATGTCAAGTCTAGCTCTGTGTTGGGGGTGAATGACAGATCTGTGGGCTTAGGTTTTATGTGGGATGCCAAATGGGAAAGCCTTTGGTCAGTGCAGGTGTTGGGGAGCTGGACTCTGCTCATTTGGAGATGGGCAGGGTGCACCCAGCTGTAACCTGCAGAACAAACAGAATGCGAGCAGAGCCTGAGAGAGGCTGCTCCAGCCTCCTGTCCAGAGTCTGCCCTTAGCTGAATGTGCCGGCAGCATGTGCTGCCATGTTGAAAAAGCTTTTTGTCCTCCTTCAGATAATAGTTTAATGCAGCTGTATTAATGACATTGAGAATTGAGTTTAGCAAGGACTAAGTAGCTGTTTTGTGATTAATAGAGGTGGGTTCTTGGAGGTTAAAAAAGCAGTGACTGAGCTTTTTCCATAGAAAAGGATATTTCGCTTCCTCTTCTGACAAGCTGCTTGGTAAATGTAAAAGAAAAAGCATTTGAACTATTCCACATGTTTAAATGTCCGTCCTTCCATTTGAATTTCAAATATTTCAGTGAAAGAAAAGCCTGAGCCGGCTTTTGAATTCATTCAATAAACAGTGTCCTTTCAAGTTGAGAGAATGACAGTGAGACTTCACCAGTCCCTGTGCGCTGGACTGGAGCAGGGAGCTGTAGGAGGGCCTCTGCCATGTCCAAGTCCTACTTCCACAAAATACTTCCAGTTTGCCCTGACAACATAAAAGGACATTGGAAATAAAATTAAATTAAAGCTGTTAAAAAACCGAACCCAAGTAGATTTCATACAGCAGCTTCATTATGTATCTACTTACTTGCCAGCTTAATACATCCAATATCTCTGACTGGGTACATGAGTGATTAACTTGGATTTGCTTAGTCCGTCTAGTAACAGTTATAAAATGACTGTAAAGAACAGAGTATGCACATCAATGTTTATTTTCCCTCTTTGTGCTCAGAATTGCTTTGGGGTTGTGGGGGAGAGTTAGTGTAAGGGCTGTGAGCAAGTCCAGGGCTGTGAAAACCTGTGTTTTTCAAACAGAAGCTGTCAAATAGTCTGTGCTTATTTTGCTATGCTTAACAACAGCTTTTAAGAGCTGGTTTACTGGAAATTTTAGACATAGGGAATATGCAATCTCAGTAATGTTTTGTTAGGACATAAGAAATTATGAATTGAAATAGACTTGAGAAAAATATTGAGAAAAATGACTGTCTGGCCAGATTGTATTAACTGAATGACGAATTAAATTAATTCTGTACAGAAAAAAACCAGCAGACAGAAACTGATTGCCAGTATTCATGAGACTTGTTAATTTTTAAAAATCCTCTGTTACTAGCATGATAATTTTTTGTATAATTTTAAACTACTGCTTATTCTACTGATAATTCTATGTGGCTCAGGGAATCTGACTAACAAGTTGTTTTCTGTCTCCAGAGTTACTTTGTTGGAGCTGATGATGGTGAAAGTAAGTGACAAGAACTCAGTTATCAGTGAAGAAATGAATGTGTTTGTTAGACATGCTGAATTCCTTGCAGTCTGTTTCCAAGAGAACTGTGGAGCTGTGCTCAAGTTAACTGCTGCAGCAGATGCAGAAGATGAGGTATGACTGATAACCATTTAAGTACTAGAATTTGAAGTGATGAATCCTCACTGCCACTATTGCCCAAGGGGGCATACATAACAGTATCTTTCCAGTTTATGTCGGGAAAGCAGTGGCAGAGCACACTGTAGAGTCTGTAGGGCAGCAGCCAACTTTTGCTTTTAATTTGAGGATGGCAAAGGATATGGTACTTTGAAATAAGTCTGCCGCATTGTTAAATATTTCAAAATTTTAAAAATGTTAAACTCGTCACATATTTGGATATTTTATTATCTTACTGAGGATCACTTCTATAATTTATTTGAATTGTGAACTGTAATTTATTCAAATTTAGAAGGACATGTAGTGACAGGACAAGGTGGCTTCACACTGACAGAGAGTAAAGATAGATTATATGTTAGGAAGAAATTCTTCCCTGTGAGGTGGTGAGGCTCTGGCACAGGTTGTCCAGAGAAGCTGTGGATGCTCCATCCCTGAAAGTGTCCAAGGCCAGACTGGACAGGGCATGGAGCAACCTGTGATAGTGGGAGGTGTCCCTGCCCAAGGCCCTGGATGGGCTTTAAGGTCCCTTCCAACTCAGACCATGACCCTGAGATGAGCTCAGTTGGTCAGAGCATGGTGCTGATAGCACCAAGGTTGTGGGTTTGACCCCCCCATATGGGCCGTTCACTTAAGAGTTGGACTTGGTGAGCTGGATGTGGTGAAAGCCACATCATTGCGGCTACCTTTCAGCTCAGGATATTTTGTGATTCTATGATGATCCTATGATTCAAATATAAATCAAAATAAAAACATTTATTCTGTTCATAGATGGGAAGCAGTAATATGCATGTAGTCAGAATAATTTTATTATTAATACAAAATTAATGTGCAATAGTTTAATTTCTAGAAACTCTAGAGAAGAAGTGTCATAAATAATTTATTATCAAAGTAAAAAACCATGTATCTTAAATGCTTTTATTTGATAGTCTTAAAAAGTGTTGTACTTGCTGTTTTGTTTTTTTTTTTGTTTAAATAGACATGAGAATTTTAAAAGTATGTTGAGTGGTGTTATGAAAAAATACTGTAAATCGCTTTAAGGGGTGGTGGTAGTTGGATGTGTTAATAAAACCAAAACACAAACCAACAAGCACACAATCTCTTCTTACCTGTCCAAGAAACACAGCCTCCCCCCACTGCCCCAACTGTTTAGTCTAAGTTATGTCAGATAACTTAATTGACTCCTTCTGGAAAAGGTACTAACTTGGAAGTGAGAGGACATACATTGAAACAATTCCATCTTTACTTTTTTTCCCCTGACCTCCTTTTTTGTTTTTTTATGCTTTGTGGTTACTTTCCAAACCACTTTCTGTGGTTTCAGTTCATGGAAAAAAACCCCTTTTGTTTGCACCCACCAGAAGGAGATCTCTGTCCAACCAGAAGGTGCTGGGACAGCAGTATTCTGAGTATTACTGCATAACTTGCCCTGCTTGACACTGACTTCTTATTCTTCTCTGACATAAACAAGATGTATGATAAGTTGAGTATCACTGGTGGGAAAATTCATCATTGAATGAACAAAAAATTTAAGTCGTAATAGGTGAATAAATGGAGGGCAATATGTGTACATGCATGTCTGTGTATATGTTTATTCACAACATATGCTTGCCATGGGAAAAGAGAAATGCCAGCCTAAATTCATAAAACTATTTATTTTCTTACAAGTAATTATAAAGAATTGCACCAATTTCTCTGCAATTGTATAAATATTTTAGGTTTTGTGTAGCAGTTTTACTTAGCTGCAAAAAATGCAGTTGTGCATGTGGAATCTGTCATTAAAAATGCTTTAGGCAACATCTGTGATACTCAGCTAGGTTTTGCCTGGCCTTTTCTGTGGCCCACGAGCCAAGTGCCTTGCTCAGGCCATGTCAGTAGTAGTAAGCTGCCTTAGACTCCAGAACTCTGAGGCCACATTTGAAAACTTTTGAGAACAGTCCTTGGACTGGCCTGACTTCCAGGATGTTGTATGGGCGTCCCATCCACTGTTTAATTTGTTATTCGTAGACACTGCTTTGTTTCTGTAAGGAACATCAGGTCTTGTAGCTTACATCTTAAACCCATGAGAAGCTAATCATATGCTTTTGCAGTGCTTAAACCAATGTTTAAAATAGCATTTCCATTCGAAGCCTGACTTGAGCATCACTTTGCTTGCACTAACTTTCAACCATACTTGAAAAATAAAACCATTCCCTGGACTTAGTGCATCTCTTTATAAGGAACATATTTTTTGCATCTCGCTCAAAATATGTTTATTTAAAAAGTCTTCAGTTATTTCCTTATTTACTTTTCTTATATCCATATCAAGTTGTCTTTCAGAGTTCAAACTGTTTTGGGTTTTGAACTTCAAAAGGAAGTATTTTCATTTACTGCCTTTCTTTTGTACAGGTAGAGGGAAAAAAAAAAACCCGAGTTGGAAAGTTAGCAGCAGGGAAGGAGGAATTTTTTGAACTTAGCAAGTTCAAAATACATGAGAATTTGGGAGTTCTTTTATGGTTTTTAAATAATCTGTTCCTCTTAAAAATTGTAAAAAGCTGTTTACTGTCTCTGAAATACAGTTGGGGTATTCTTACTTTATAACAGGATAATGGCCGATGTATTTAGAGTCTGCCTGTGTGCTGATGAAAGCAGCTTATTGAATAATTCTGGGCAAGACTTGCTCTTTCCTACACCTGTATGGGTCAAAAAATGAAAATACAGCTTTAGTACCTGGACCCTGTAGCAATTTGATGTTTTCAAGGAGCAACAAATGAATATAATTGTACTACTTAATTACTGAACACTATAGTTGATGATTTGAATTACATTGTGTTGATTATACGGATCCAAAATATTACACTGTTGGTAAGTAAACCTTTTCTTTTCCTGAACCAGACAGGGCAGGAATAGTTACTGTGACCAAAGTCTGAGCCTTTTCATGGCTACTTGCAGTTTATGTACCACACCGTGAGTGGGATCATCTTGCAGTCACAGCCTGGCTCTTGAGCAATATGTGGTGTTCCAGATTTTGTCATGTGCTCTTAAGGTATTTTCTGTAAGTGCCTGATTGTCATTATAAGCAGGACCAACGTATTCTGTGAGAAAAAAATAGTTCTTTGGCTGAATAAATAGTATGCAAATGAAATTGTGTGCCTTTTGCCTAACCAAAATGCTGCATCTCTGATCGCTGTCCTATTTACCCAAGAATAATGTAAATTCTCATAGCCAGAGTTCGTTTGACCACAGAACTTTACAGAATTCCTGCGGATAACAAATTGGTGTCTTGCAGGCGGTGTTTGTGTCTTTAAAGTGGAACACTCCGACTGAATAAACTCAAAGAAAACATTTATACAGAAATAATTTTCTCAGCTAGTAATTTTCTGTATTTCTGCTTTTGGAAGCTACTGTGTTTTTGTTAAAATTTTATCCCTTATGGCTCTGTTTTGGTTTCCCCATGATTTTTCGGGCAGCTATAACACTAACTGTAGAAAAGAAATTATTGCAATCTAATACATCATTGTTATTTTAGAAAGTTGCCCTAATTTTATATAAATTTATTCTTGGCAGTTTGGAAGACCTGCCCAAAACCTGAGGAGCTGAGAGTTCCTGTTCCCTGTTTACACTTCAGGGTTTATATTTTTTTGATATCCTTCATAAGCCATTTTCAGAAATACAGTTTTCATTCCAGGAAGCACTGGTGACAATTCGTCTTCTCGATGTTCTTTGTGAAATGACCTCAAACAATGGCCAGCTGGAACATCTGCAGGCATTCCCTGGTTTGCTTGAAACAGCTATAGGTGAGTGATCAACCACAAGGCTTAACTGTTGGTGCTCTGTGAATGAAAACATGTTTTTCACAACTGGTGGTAATTATAATTCTGACCTTTGAATAAGATAAATAAATAGGAGATGGAGTTAATTTGCATTTTCAAATATTTGATTTGTTCCTGGAAATTTTCTGCTTCCCCACTTTTTCTGTTGGCCTGTGTTGCCCAACAGAGCCTCGGTTCAAGTACCAGCAATGCTCTTTTCTTACGGAAAGAGTGGTGCAAGGGACAGCTGCTTCCTATGTTCTTCCATTGGCTGAATGCGTGGAAGAATTTCTTCAAGAAGTAGAAAAAGGACTTTTCCTCCATGCCTATTCCCTTCTGTTTCCCAAATTTCTGAAATGTAAATGCAGTTTGAATGTTATTAACCAAATTCAGTGACTTTTAAAGGTCAGCTTTAAAGAAGCTAAGAAACAGCAAGGGAAGGACTGTACACAAAGAAAATTATGCCAAGATGTTCCAGAGATGCTCAGGGAGGAAGGAGGGGGGTACATACCATGACCTGTGCTTTTTTAAATCTTAGAA